>NC_141149.1:122535093-123285093 GCF_053477565.2 Lygodium microphyllum | reverse complement strand
GCCTCTACTACTAGTCTCAATCTTTAACAATAGTGCAGGTGTTAAAGCATTCCTCAAAAAGAAATCTTTTGGCACTTCTTTCAATATAATCCAATCTTTGAAAGAGGCCTTTCCCCAAGCTATGAATCCATATAGCATTTTGTCGATCATCAACATTTTTTGGTGTAAACCCTCATTCTACTTATAGGTTATCCTCTAACATCTCTACTACAAACTACTTTGTACTTGCTTTTCGCAATCCACAATCCTAATTTTAGCCTTAGACTATGCAACCCTCTTTTTGTTATATATCACAATGAGTAAATGTACATACTCTACCAACAACTACTATGAACTCATATATAAATATGATATGAGATGCATAGGTACAACAATGATATCATGATGACCAAGTATGTTGTGTATGTCTATATGTGATATGTGATAAATAATCTAAGCATATAGAAAAAGACACAACCATATATGCACAAAATTAGGGAGATGTTTACACAATCATTCATCTAATTGATCAACTCTATCTTGATTTATATGGCACATATTTGCACATTTAACTTTCATGTCACTCATTGAGAGTGGGGTGGGAACAAGAATATAATTATGTAAGATGAGGCAATATATCTTAGATTGGACTATATGCTCATGGGACCTTTTAAACATAGAAAAACTATATTTACATGGAGCTTACAACTACACCCATTAGTTGAACAATGTTAGGAGTACACTACATCTTTTAAGATGCATTAATTTAAGATAGATGAAGTGCACATGTATGTATGTGTCAATGTGACAAAGTGAGAGTGAGAGAGTATTATAAGAAAAAAGGCCTCACAAATGGAAGAAAAGAAGACTTTAGATCAATTTGTTAAGTTCGATTCACATTACTCCACACTTGCACGAGCCCTAGTGTGGAGTGCTAGTCCATTTAATGTTATAAAATCTAGCCATCTTTAGCTAGTATAAAGGGGAGCCAACATATAGAATTGTAGCTATTAATAGGTAGAAGGAATATAGCTGTATGTAAATGCCATAAATTGGCAAGTTGATAAAGATACATAACTAGGTCTTAAGGGACATTCAATATGGACCGGGGGATAGCTGATTATCTTGCATATCATAGTAAAAAGTAGAAGATTTGCTATAATCAAAGATCCATTATGAGGACTAACATGTACAAGCACTATTGTGGGAGATAGTCAAGTCTTAATTGACAATGGATTACAAGGTAGTAACTTATATAAAGCAATGCAGTAACTTATATAAAGCAATGCTTACCTATTTCAAAGCGTAGTTGGAGTACCACCATGTTCTATCATTGCCATGATAAATGCTACCATTATATTTCATTATTAGAGGTATAAACTCTCCAACCCCTATGAAATTTTATGTAGAAAGAGTGAAATTTTCCATCACCCAGATAGATAATCAATTGAAAGAGTTACATTTGCAAATCAACAACAACATAGACCCATACATGCAACATGGATAAACCCACCAAACCATCCAATACCTTAATGTAATTGGGGTTTATGTTTGTGGGGAGGTGGAACCAAAGGGGGCCACCTCCAACATAGAGGTAGTCCCATGATACACATTAATTGAGTAATTGGATATTGATCTAGTACATTTAATTGACTAGTACAATCAACCTTTCAACATATAAGCTTTATTCTTGTATCTTAGCACAATTAGTTTGCTACAATAGCATCAGTGTGCTGTTAGATATGATCAATGCCCCACCCTCATTAGGTGCTACCAATGATCCATGGTGCTCAAAGTTATAAGGCCCCCATTATGAGGAGAAGCCAAATGTGAGCCCGGACATTGGTTGAATCCTGACTTGTATATCAAATGAGGTCTATGTGACCGGATGGCAAAAAGGTGACTGTTGTGGGTCTAAACTTTGGGTTAGACGGAGTGGTTAAGCTGGTAGCAACTCGAGGCACATTGCATTGAGTTGCGTGGTAAGGGAGTTAAAAGGGGCCCCTATTGTGGGGTCCGGGGGCCGCGGAAGCGGCCCCTGGCTGGGGGGTCCCAGGGGGGCCAGCGGCCCCCCTGGCGGGGGTCCGGGGGCAGCGCCCCCGGCCCGATGGTAAAGGGAATATTCCCTGGAATATTCCCTGGCCGACTAGTGGAGGCTCATATGGTAGGTCGGTCAGCAGGCCGACCTAACGACCTTCGCGGGCTATAAAAGCTAAACCCCTTCGCAGCCATCTTACACTCATCTTTCACCCAGTCAGAGTTGTTGTTCCAGCTAGCCTTAAGCTCTTCACCTATCTTCTGTCTAGATCGCCATCTAAGCTTCATTCATTGGAAGCGCACGGGTGGACAGAGCCATCTTTGTATCAGTTGTTTGGAGTTAAAGAATTTTACTGATTCTCCTCTTATCTGTTGTGTACTCTCTATCTCTTTCTCAGATTCTGTTCGCTGCGCCGTGTAATATTTTACATGGTATCAGAGCCCAGGGGGCTCTAGAGATCGGAGAGCGTGCAAGAGGCAAAGGCTTCAACAGCAAAGAGAAACGATGTCGACTCCGGGAAGCAGTTCTGGCGCATCAGGAAGCGGTGCAGGAGGTGGTGCTGCTGTACCGGCTATTCAAACACTGAGGATTCGTCCACCAACCTTCAGCGAAGGCAAGTTAGATGGTACAAACTACACCTTGTGGAAGTTCAAAATTACTACTATCCTTGATTCTTATGAGCTTCTGGAGACTGTGCTGGGGACTGACGCAGAACCACAGCCTACCCCCGACCCATCAAATCCTAGTGTGATGATTCCTCCGAATGCAGATCTTCTACGAGCTTGGAAACGAAGGAATGCAGATGCATTGTGTGCCTTAGTTACAAGCTGTTCTGACAGTGTTTTGACTCTGATTCAGCATACAACCAAAGCGTCAGAGGCTTGGAATGTACTAAGGAGTCAGTATGAAACACGAAACCAAACAAGGATTCAAAACTTGGAGAATCAACTAGCAGCGGAGAAGTTTGCTGAAGGAGAGACGGTTGAAGCATTCATCACTCGGATTAAGAATCTGCGCGACCAGATGGCTGGCGCTGGGATACAAAAGACTAGCGAAGAGCTAGCTCGGAGGTGTCTTCGGATTTGTCCACAAAAGTTTGATGGACTAGTAACTGCCCTTAATACTCAGGTGAGACCTCAAGCTTTGACTTTTGAGGAGTTTTGTGCATTATTAATGGAGGAGGAGTTAAGGCTGAAAGCCCGAGAAGGAAGCAACAATGGAGATGCTGCATTCTCTGCCAATGCAAAAGGCAAAGGTGTTTCCTCCACCAAAAATGATGGTGACAAAAAGAAAAAGGGCGGCAAGAAGAAGTTTCAAGGAGAGTGCTTCTACTGTAAGAAGAAAGGACATGCAATTGCAGATTGTCGTGTCAAGAAGGCAGATGAAAAGAATGGTACCCTTAAAACTAAAGGGAAAGAGACAGCCAATACGGCTGAAGCAGAGTTGGAATTATTCATGGCGACCATTGAGGAAGTGTGCTCCTCGGCGCAAGAAGAATCTACCACTGACTCTTGGGTGTTGGATAGTGGGGCCTCCCGTCACATGACCAACAAGAAAGGTCTATACAGTTCTATGCAGCCTCTACAAGAATCCATCACTGTGACGGTTGGAAATGATGCTAAATGCCCTGCTGCGGGCACAGGTACTATTTCTTTTGTTGCTGCAAATGGTGAAGTCAAAAAGCTTTCAAATGTGTTGTATGTTCCCGAAATCAGGAGAAATCTCTTATCAGTTGCTGCCATAACTGATCTTGGTCATGAAGTGAGGTTCAAGAAGACAGGTGCAGAAATTATTGATAGTGCTGGCACAATTGTTGGCAAAGGAGAAAGAAGGAACAACCTGTATGAGCTAAGT
The DNA here is from genome assembly GCF_053477565.2 of Lygodium microphyllum. Lineage (NCBI taxonomy): Eukaryota > Viridiplantae > Streptophyta > Polypodiopsida > Schizaeales > Lygodiaceae > Lygodium > Lygodium microphyllum. Next base: position 123,281,222 of record NC_141149.1, on the reverse strand, counting down.
GCTCTTACAGCCACCGCTGGAGTGGGCACAAGTAAGCTTTGGCATGAAAGGTTTGGACACATCGGATTTGTAGTATTGAAGGAGATGCAAAAGCAAGGTATGGTTGCTCACCTACCTACAATAACTGAATTGAAGGAACCATGTGAAGCTTGTATGATGGGCAAGCAACAGAGAAAGGCATTTCCACAAGAAAGCAAGAATAGAGCACATGCTCCTCTAGAGTTGGTGCATGCTGACTTGTGTGGTAAGATGCCTACACAGGCCTTGGGGGGATCTTCTTATTTTATGTTGATTGTCGACGACTACAGTAGGAAGATGTGGGTGTACTTCCTTCGTGATAAGGCTCAAGCTTTTGGTAAGTTTAAAGAATGGCTAATACTTGTTGAGAATGAAACAGGGAAAAGTGTGAAGAAATTTAGAACAGATGGTGGTGGTGAGTTCAACTCAAAGGAGTTTGAAGGCTTTTGCAAGAGCAAAGGGATCAAGCGTCAATTGACGACGCCTCACACACCTCAGCAGAATGGTGTTGTGGAACGCAGGAATCGTACCATTGTGGAGATGGCAAGATGCATGCTAAAGGGCAAGGGATTGCCTAACCATTTTTGGGCTGAAGCTGTTAATACTGCAGTCTACATTCTAAATCGGAGCTACACAAAGGCTCTCAAGGGAAAAACACCTCATGAGGCTTACACTGGTAAGAAACCATCTGTTTCACATTTCAGAATTTTTGGATGTGAATGTTATGCACATGTTCCAGATGAGAAGAGAAACAAGTTACAACCAAAAAGCAGAAAATGTATCTTCTTGGGTTATAGTGATGAGCAGAAGGCTTACAAGTTATATGACCAAGAGGCAAAGAAGATCATCGCGAGCCGTGATGTGGTGTTCAAGGAGGAGCCGCATACAGTGGAGGAGGAGAAGGCAAGGTCTTCCACTTTATCATCAAGCGAAGAAGTAGTCCACTATGAACCTGTCCCGAGAGCTATCCCTATCCTTAAGGAGGAGGAAGCATCATCTTCAGATGATGAGGAAAAAGTTCACCAACCTGACATCACCCCACCGGAAAAGCCATTGCCGCGCTGGGTGAAGCAGCTCTATGACCACAATAATCCTATGCCTGCATCTGTTGAGGAGAAGGCAGACGGACCAAGGAGGTCTCAGAGAATAGAGGAGCAAAGGAGGGCTTCTGCTCACATAGTCAACATGGCCTTGATGGTTGAGATTATGAGAGAAGTAAAGGAGCCAACTGACTTAGAAGAAGCACTTGCAGATCCATCATGGAAGGCTGCTATGCAGGCGGAGTATGACAGCATAATGAAGAATGACACTTGGGAGCTAGTGGATCGGCCAGCAAAGCGGAAGATTATTGGCACCAAGTGGATCTGGAAGGTAAAGTACAAGGCTGATGGTACCTTAGAAAAGTACAAAGCTAGACTGGTTGCCCAAGGATTTTCACAAGTTGAAGGGTTTGATTTTCAAGAGTCATTTGCCCCAACTGCCAGAATGACCACTATTCGCACGGTACTTGCAGTGGCTGCCCACAAGAAGTGGCCAGTGTACCAAATGGATGTTAAGTCAGCGTTCTTAAATGGTGACCTCAAGGAGGAGGTGTACGTGGCTCAGCCACCAGGGTTTGAGGCCCCCCATTCTGAGAACAAAGTGTGTAAACTAAAGAAGGCATTGTATGGGCTGAAACAAGCCCCCAGAGCATGGTACCAGCGGATAGATAGGTTCTTTTTAAACCTAAACTTCAAAAGATGTGCCTCAGATGCTAACTTGTATGTTTACAGGGATGGTAAAAAGTCTGTAGTGATTGTCCTATATGTGGACGACCTTCTTATTACAGGTGACTATGAAGATATGATCAACCAAACTCGAAAGGCTTTGAGTTTTGAGTTTGAAATGACAGACTTGGGCTTGCTGCACTATTGTTTGGGGATTGAAGTCTGGCAAGAGCCAGGAAAGATCTTCATCTCTCAGAAGAAGTATGCATGGGAGATCTTGAAGGCATTTGGCATGACCGAGTGCAAGGAGATAGCTACACCTATGGAGGTGAATGTAAAGTTATCCGTTGAGGATACATCAGCACTAGCAGACATTGGGAGGTATAGGAGGTTGGTCGGCAGTCTAATCTACTTGTGTAACACCAGACCAGATATCAGTTTTGCTGTTGGTGTTTTGAGCAGGTTCTCAAACAAACCTCATGAGAGTCATTGGAATGCTGGGATGCGGGTGCTCAGATACTTGAAGAAAACTCTTGACTATGGTATCACATACAGTTTCGGAACTTCTCTTGTGGGGAACTGTGACTCAGATTGGGCAGGAGACATTGATTCCAGGAAGTCAGTTTCTGGTTATTGTTTCTCTTTGGGTTCAGGAATTTTCTCTTGGATTAGTAAGAAGCAACCAACAGTGGCATTGTCTTCTACCGAAGCAGAGTACAAGGCAGCTTGTTTTGCTGCATGTGAGGCCGTATGGTTGAGAAGGATTCTATGGCATATGGGAGTGCAGGATGAAGAACCAACTGTGCTGAGATGTGACAATCAGAGTTGCATCGCCATTGCCAAAAATCCAGTGTTTCATGCACGCACCAAACATATAGAGATCCAGTATCACTATGTGCGTGATTTGATGGAGGATGGGATAGTGGAATTGGTCTACTGTCCAACAGAGGAGAATGGAGCAGATATCTTCACCAAAGCACTTACGAAGGATCTGCTTCAAGTTCATCTTCAGAGACTCGGCATTGGGCCGAGGAGATAGTTCACCTATGGGTGGACATTGAGGGGGGGTGTTAGATATGATCAATGCCCCACCCTCATTAGGTGCTACCAATGATCCATGGTGCTCAAAGTTATAAGGCCCCCATTATGAGGAGAAGCCAAATGTGAGCCCGGACATTGGTTGAATCCTGACTTGTATATCAAATGAGGTCTATGTGACCGGATGGCAAAAAGGTGACTGTTGTGGGTCTAAACTTTGGGTTAGACGGAGTGGTTAAGCTGGTAGCAACTCGAGGCACATTGCATTGAGTTGCGTGGTAAGGGAGTTAAAAGGGGCCCCTATTGTGGGGTCCGGGGGCCGCGGAAGCGGCCCCTGGCTGGGGGGTCCCAGGGGGGCCAGCGGCCCCCCTGGCGGGGGTCCGGGGGCAGCGCCCCCGGCCCGATGGTAAAGGGAATATTCCCTGGAATATTCCCTGGCCGACTAGTGGAGGCTCATATGGTAGGTCGGTCAGCAGGCCGACCTAACGACCTTCGCGGGCTATAAAAGCTAAACCCCTTCGCAGCCATCTTACACTCATCTTTCACCCAGTCAGAGTTGTTGTTCCAGCTAGCCTTAAGCTCTTCACCTATCTTCTGTCTAGATCGCCATCTAAGCTTCATTCATTGGAAGCGCACGGGTGGACAGAGCCATCTTTGTATCAGTTGTTTGGAGTTAAAGAATTTTACTGATTCTCCTCTTATCTGTTGTGTACTCTCTATCTCTTTCTCAGATTCTGTTCGCTGCGCCGTGTAATATTTTACATGTGCCACTGCAAACGTGTGTAAAGGTTGAGCATTAGTATACCATCACTATACCCATTGCCAACAAATAGGTATTGGTATACCCATGAAAGGAGGATATAGAATCAAGTCTTATATCATCAAAGTACCTCCTCCATTTTAAATTCTGATTTTGAACCTCATAATAAAGAATTGTTTTTATATAGCTCTTATATAGCTAGTCTTTTCACTATAAGACTAGTCAAGGTACATGCTACTGCAAGAGATCATTTAGAAGGCATGGCTACATTGCACATCAAACCCATGAGTATGTGTTAAAATGAAGCTAAAGAAATAAAAAAAATTATTCTTGTTGAAATAATACATTGAGAGAAAAATCAATTTAATAAAAGGTTGTGATATAAGCGTATATTTGAATATTGCTAAGAATTACAAGATTATATCAGTGATACCAAACTATAGGATTACCACACTTAAAGCAACAAAATAAAGATCCATGTATGTGCGAAGATATAAAGAGGTTGCTCTCTCTCTCTCTCTCTCTCTCTCTCTCTCTCTCTCTCTCTCTCCCCGATTAATGCTTTTGTTTAGGAGAAATATTTTTGTACCATTCATGCCATCTGGAAAAAGTATTAAAAGCGTGCACCTAATTATGTACTAAATTTTGGTAATGCCACATGGCATCATGATATGCCAAAGTTACTTTTTAAGTGTATATACTTGTATGTCCAATAGTTTTGCCAATTCCATCAAACTTCATCTACACATATCAACTCTAGAAAACAGGCTTAGGCATATCCACAGCTATGATTGATTTCTCTTTGCATAAGTGTGCCTACACACACACACACACGCACACACACGCACGCGCACACGCGCACACGCGCACACGCACACGCACGCACGCACGCACACACGCACACACACACACGCACACGCACACGCACACGCACACGCACACGCACACGCACACGCACACGCACACGCACACACACACACACACACACACACACACACACACACACACACACACACACACACACACACACACACACACACACACACACACACACACACACAGACAGATGCATATGAAAAGAACACCAATCTTGGAAATGTGAGTTCCAACATGGTATGGTGCTTTGAATTGGATCAAGTTGTTGTTAAATATTTCAAAAGGACCAAGACAAAACTTGTCTAAATAAATAGATAATGAAATAATATGATAGGAATTTAGTGAAATTTAAAGCAATATAGTCAAGTGAATCCCATTCACAAACTCCATTTAAAAGCCCATATCACTTTGATTTTTAGTAAGAGCTATTCAAAACTTCTTAGTAGTTTTGGTTTCACTCCATGTCCTACCCTCGTTCAATCTCTCTCCCTCCCTCTCATTGTATACATGTAGGGGCTCAAACACACTCACACATCCACAAATATATACACATAAGATAACAAAGAAGTATATTGGGGACTATATATTGATGAACATGCTTAGAAGACTTTAGATTTGTGTGTGTCAAAGCTTGCATTCTCTTGGTTTGTGAGGCCAATTGTGAGCATCATGCACTAGGCAAAAGACAGAGAAGGACTACCTTGTTAGTTATTGAGGAAACTACAAAAGATTTCCAAGGTGGAGATATGCAAGATGGTGTGATAGTTGTTACAGTTGTTGGAATAAAGGCCAATCACCAATAGCCAAATGGGCACCCCTATATAAGTACAGATTGTATAGTCATATATAAGTGAAGATGACAAAGAATAAGGGTACCATTCATTGTACCCATTGAACATCTCTTGTATGCTTCTCTCTCTTAATAATCTTTCACTCCATAGTTTCTACCTCACATGCCTTCATTGCTTTCCTCTTAATAGATATCAAAGGTCTTTAAAGGAGCTTATGCTTAGAGCAAGGAGTGTGAGGAGTGAAGTTTTATTGCAAAGATCGAGGATTTGACTTTTTCTTTGAAATTGATACTTCTTGCCCATACCTTGATAGATATACTATTTTCATTACGGGGATCTAGATCTAAATTAAACATGTGCTTGACTCTTGAGCCATTGCTGCTCAATTTTGGGTGACAGTAGCCCATTTTGGCATTGATTTGGGCAACCATTAGTGGCTAGAATTCAAGTAGAACATCTTGGTTGCACATGCTCAAGAAGATTTTTAGTGCATTCCTTTAATATATGCAAGAACATGGCCTACTTAAGAAGGGGCCATCTTGTTATTTGGAAGTAGGGAGTCTACTTACCAAAAGCACATGGCTTAAGTAAGGGGTCTAAGTAGCACCTTTAAGTAAGGGGCCTATTATAGTTTGTAAATAAGAGAGAAAAGGAAAGAGATAGAGACTTGGGGATTTGTAGAGATAGTGATATCTATGGACTAAGCTACTTATTTGGATGCTCTAGGAGGCTATTTATAATGAAAGCAACAAGTGTTAGTGCCCTTTTGGTGCTTAGGGTTGCTTACACCATTTTCACACATTTTTTCATATTCTAGAAGAAGGTATCTATTTTATCTCTCAAACTCTTTTCTACAATATTTGGGTTAAGCTCAACTAGTTTCACACTACAATAACAAGGTAGGTGTATATTTTAGAGGTTGTTTTACTTCAAATTAATAGCCAAAAATTGTCCTTTCTTGTTGAGAGAGGCGTGAATTCTTGCTCTCTCCATGTTGGTTTCCAAAGTGGGACCTTCATCATCTTCTACTTCCTTGAGGGTTATGCTCACAACTCTTCCTCTAGCTGTGGCTGTCTGCCGACTTTGGTTGTTATGAAACTGGCTTTGGTGTAATGTGGCTAGGTTTGTTATAATAATAGCACCTGAAAGTATCCTTATTACCACTAGTAGATGGAGTAAAGTTCCCCACTGCAGATGTCTTAGCCTTCTTGCTATTAACAGATTGGAATTGACCTTGGGCTCTTTTTGCATAGCCCCTAGACATATTTCTGTTTTGGAACTTATTATTCCAAGGCTTATTGTTTCTTGGCTTGGATTAGAGTTCCTATGCAATTGGTCTTGCTCTTATCAATGTGTCTTGGAGGTCGGATGGACGCGTTGCTTCAAGCCGTGTGTTCAGGGAATCATCCAATCCATGGCAAAACTTGGATACTTGCTACGCAATATCTATAGATGGTGCATACGTGAGAAACATTACAAACTTTGAGTAATAGGCTTCCGATGTCATTCCAAGTTGCTTTAAACCAAAGAATTCATTCATTTTTTGCGTGTGGTATGCTAGCGGGAGATACCGGCCTCGCACTGCATCCTTTAATACGTCCCAACTAACAGACGCTTCAGAGATTCCTTGGTCTTTACACCATTGTTTCCACCAAATTTAGGCTTCTCCTGTTAGCTTTAACTTGCCGATCATTGCTTGATTAGCTGGGGTAATTCCAGCAGCAATCATTAGGAGAAATATGGACTCTCTTTTTTGCCCCTTAAGGAGTGAATAAACAAATATAGGCCTAACCAATGAGAGAGCTGGGATTCCAGATTTATGTAACATGAATCTTCTACCCATATCTTGGCCCAAATTTTTCCTCAACAATAAAATAAGGGAAAATGTGGGGAATACAATACTTACACTTCTTGGAAGTTTGTGACTCGAATTTTTATTTTCTTATTTTTTTATGTTTGAATTTTCATTTCTCCCCTTTTCAGTTTCCCCCTCTTTCTTAGGCGAAACTCAAATTTATCATATCTCTTTCCCCGCTTCTTCTTTCCTGACAAAATCTTACAGCCTCATTTTTGCTTGCCCTATCTGTAACCCTGTGAAATTTCATTTCCTCTATACGAATACAGAGTGAGTTCCACATGTTTTATGAGAGCAAAGCTTGTTCTACCAAAGCCCTAAGATTTTCTCCACAAAACTTTATAGGTATATTGTTCTCTTCCATGGATGTTCTATGGTAAAGTTTTATCTCGTTTGGACAAAACATGTGCAAGTTATGTGCATTCTCTAACATGTAATTTCTTTTGTTTTGGTACTCTAGGAGTCTCTTACAGTCAAGAACAATGATCTTTTGAACACTCAACTTCTTTTTCAATATCTTACGATTTCTTTGTAAACAAAGTTACAGGTATGTTGTCTTGTTTTTTGCTGCTCCATAGTTAAATTTTATCTTATTTGGACAACATGTATGCAAGCTATATGCATATTGAGTTTTCCTTTGTTTTTTTACTCCAAGAGTCTTAGAGGGTGGAGAACAATGATTTTTTAAAAACTCAACTTCTTCAACATCTTTGGGCTTCTTTACAAAGAGAGCCATAGGTATATTGCCACTTTTTTATGTTGCTCCATGGTTAAGTTTCAACTCATTTGGACAAAGCCTACGTAAGTTATATGTATGCTTTGACTCAATATTTCTTTTGTTTTTGTACTCTACAAATTTGTCAGTAAAGAAATAATGGTCTTTTTATAAGTCAACTTCTTGTTCAACATTTCTGAACTTCTTTGTAAAAAGAATTACATGTACAATGTTTTTTTAAGTTGCTCCATTTAAATTTCATTTCATTTGGAGAGAACATTTGCAAATTATACACATGTTGATAGGTAACTTTTCTATTTGGTTATCATAGATGTCTTCATGGAGGAAAAACATCAGTAACATACTTGTAGTGGAGGTCTTCAATAGGAAAGATAGTGGCAGTAATTGGATTTGTGATAAGTACTATAAGTTGGATTAGATTTTGATGCACCCAAGTACTCGAGGGAGTTTCAAGGTTAGGCATAAGGATGTTGTATTTAATGGAACAAATACAGTAACAGAAGTGTTGATCCAACATTTTTATACACACAAATTAATCTATGTACATGATAAGAACTACATTGCAAACTATAAACAAAACAATAAGTTTTTAAATTTTATCATTGTTTATTCTTTTGCATCAGAGTTGTTTTAAATATCTTTGCAGTGTTCTAATTCAATCTTGTTTTACTGACAGCTCTATATCCATCAACTTTGCATGAATGGCAAAATGTGGAATGTTTGAGCGGCAAGATATATGTTTGGCATGAAGACATAGGTTCTTTGATCTATGATAATAACTCTACAAGTCAACTTGCAACTCAAAATATCTTTTTTTATAATTCATTGTATGTAGTAGAAAGCCAGAGATTGTAGCATGTCCCATTGTTGCTACTATCTAGTGATGAATGGTTGATTGGTAGCTTGGAGTTGTCAGATATGAAACCCACCACATGCTCCAAAGATGTTTATCAATTCTCATTGTTTGTACATTTGTTTGGTTCATGTGATGTTCTGAAGAAAACAAAGATTACTTATCAATGTAAGTGTCCATCCTAGGAATGGATGAGTCAGCTATTGGGTGAGTCTTAGCAAGTCAAAAGAACGCATTTTGATGAGACGATTGAGTGTAGGGTCAACCAATCTGATCTCACATTTAGGTAAATCTTTTTTACTACTTTGAATGCTTTGATTTAATTGACATAGGTCTTGCTTAGATGAATTGTTGTGTTATTCACATTTACTTACCATTATTTTTGTTTTTATTACACGTATTTCATCGCTAGACAAACTTTGTGCATTCGCTTTTGATATAGAAGATGGCGACTTTTGTGAGGGGAGTGGATTAGCTTGGATCAAGATACCCGAGATGAGACACATATAGCTCTCATAGACGTGGTTATCTTGTGGAATGGTCATAATCCTTTTGTGGTCAGCGCAGAGAGCCATTGGCCCATTTCTTTTCTGAGATAAGAAATCCAATTAATGTCCAATGAGCCCCTTTGCAACTTCTATTTCAAGTTAGATAATAGAAAAGTCAGGATTCATAGTGAGCAATCCATGACATGTAAATAATGTGCTTCTCCACATATCCTTGAGATAGTGGAATCCTTGTAATTTTTTTTCTTAAAGAACGAATATAAACTTTTTTAAAAATTCTGAGTACTTTCAATTTAGATAATCTTAGTTTACTATGATCCAAGCGTGCGATAATACATACTGTAATTAGTCAATCGTGTTGGTTAAAATCATAATTAAATTGTAGGCTAGAGTTCTATAATCTATGCAATATTGTCTTTGCATAATGATATATTGTAGCTCATCTCTTCTACTTTTTTCTTAAAATTAAATATTAAATTAGATCTAAGGGATTTTGAAGGTCTTTTAGATTTCTTTTCTTAAAAATTTTCTATATTTTTTGTAGTTGGACTTGAATATACTCAGCGATCCAAGTATATTCGAGGATATAATAATGTAGAATGAAGCACTTGTTTGTAGAGTAATTTTAACGGTTACTTTAAAGTATTGAAATAAAGAAACTAAGGTAAGAGTTTTAATTTGAAACTTTAGGGTTAAAAAAGAACTTTTATTTTAAACCCTAGATACATAAAAGCTATAACTCCGAACTCATTTTTACTTTCATTCTCTACTTCCCTACACTTGTGCTCTCCTTCCTTCTCTCTTTGTGTGCCATGGCTACCACTCCTGCCTTCGTCGCATGGATTAGCTCCACACGCTATGCACACATAGGAGACCAGATATACCCTAGGTTTTGCGTGCCCTTGAGTCTAGAGAGCTCGCTTTCCATCGTAGACCCTAGCTCTAGTATACCGGCATCGTTTTGTGATGCAGCAAACCCTCTCACCTACTCTATTTTGGACTTTGCTCTCAGATGGGTCCCCATAGATTTCTTATATAGTTTATGTGCTGGATAAAGCCATGCAAATGTAATAAATCAAGCCCTTGTGCATGTGGGGCAACATCTCCGTGCTAGAGCAGTGCCCACCTCATCCTAGGACCACACCATGATGGATCTCATCAAGTGTGATGTAGCATTTGCCATATATGTTTTGTGCACTAAGGTGCAAGAGGACAGTGAAGAAGACATCGACACACCCTCTCGGCCACAGCTAGAGTATTTTGAGAGGAAGCCTGAGGAGATCACACTTGATTCGAGAATAGAGGCATCACAAAGCTTCGCCATTGTGGACCCACCTCCTTGCCTTGTTGAGACACCGACAAGCGACGAGCCACCCTCGCTTCTCTCCATGCTATCATCATGGAGAGGGTGGAATATTTACTTATGCAGGATGTACTAGAAATTTTGTAGCTAAGGTAAGAAGAGCTATATTGTATCATGGTGTGTGATGCACATGGTGATTTTATAGATTTTGATATACAAGATGCGCCAGCACATGTTGATGAGGTGGCTCGATATGATGGCACGAGTGTCGATGACATCTCTACCATTGTGAGCATCCAATAGCAGATTGAGAATGTGGCACCACAGTATGAGATCTCAGATGAGGATTTCAAGCGGTTGCAAGAAAGCATTTTTGGACCTGGACCTCGCCCCGACTATATAGTACCTTCCCAAGAGAGAGACAAGGGTGGCCTAGTTGTAGGAGCAGACCTGGATGCTCCATTACAATAGCAGATAGATGACATCAAGAAGGTAATGTTATCAGATTTGGGTAAAAATTTACCAGTAGGGCCTCTAAGGCATTGGGAGTGTGCACATAAAATTTTGCCAGGATCAAATCTGCAGAGCTTCCCTGGCCGAAGGCTCACGTATGGAGAACCTGAATATGCCAGGGTAGCTCTGGGGGCCCAACCTCGGCAAAATTTTATGTGCACACTCCCGATGCCCTAAAGGCCCTACTGGTGAATTTTTACATGAATCCGATAGTATATTTCTTTAGCACACTCCATGCATAGCGAGTCTGGCATAGTGAGTTTGATACTAACTTGTGTGATGCAGGACATTATCTATATAGATGAATTTTCATCTAGACAAGGTGGCCGATCTGGTAGCCAAGGAAGGGTGCAGGACTCAGCATTGAAGGAGTATATCGGCTAGCTTGTGAGAGACATTATTGTATTTCATAAGACATGCTCTCCAGCTTTTGTTGAGAACTTCTTGAAGTTGAGAGCACTAATGAAGGCTGGTGGGCTCTTCAAGAGCATCCCAATGAACTCTAGCTTTGAGAAAGTAGTATTGCTTCCACGTTCGAAGCTCCTCTACTTATTCTCTAGTACTAGGTTTGGGCCACTTTTTTCCATGGTGGCCCATGGCATAGTTGTTGGTATTGAAGACTTCAATATCATTACGCAGGAACTACTAGGGCAAAATGTGTTGCTTCCTATGATAAAAAACGATGGGGAGTCTAGCTCAAAGAAGACTAGGAGAGAGTAGATATACTTAGTGCCAAATGATATCTCATTACCAATGTACTGTAATTTGTAATCTTCTCTTGAAGTAATGAAAATCGATATTTGTTGGATTTGTGTGTAATGTAGTTTGTCATACACATTGTTTATTATTATTTTTTACTTGAATGTTACATTTATTTATCAGATTTATACGTAACATGATTCGTACCCTAAATTTAATACGTAGTGCTTTATTGAGTTTGTGCGCAACATGTATTCATTGAAACCTATGTAACGATAACTCAAAGACATAAATAAAACAAATAGCAAGTGAATAAACAAAAATAAGACGCGCCAAAAAATTTGTATTCATATTCATAACATTTTACATGGGGTCCATTACAACCAGGGTTTTACAAAATCCCTTTGGAAGCTACATTCCATATATGTTTTGGTAATACACCCCTATCGTTGTTGATCTCCGTGATGACTATCCTTCCATCGCCGGAAGAACCCGGTGACTCTCCTTGCATGTACTGCTGCATAGATCGAGTCTCGGAACAAGTTGATGACATAAGCTTTAGCAACTTCCTGTAGTGTAAGGAGGGCTTGGGCAGTCCAATGATCGGGTAGTTGCAAGTGTGTTCCATCTGGGAAGTGCCTCCTACTGTTCTTAATGAGTATGCCATCCATAATCTCACGCACTAGCTTCTGGAATGGAGCCTTTGGTATCAAGAGATGCGTGGTCTTCTGGTAATGGAGGATCTCACAAAGAACCACTGTGCATGGCTTCCCTCGATGCTTGCGATGCTGGTGTGGTGGTGGTGGTGGTGGAGCTGGGGGAGGTGGCCTCTGCATAGGATTTCTATGGGGGTGTCTTCGAGACACTTGCTTGGTGCGTGCCATGTCTTCTAGGAGAGAAAACTCAAAACTCAAAAGTGAAATGTGTAAAATGAGGTGAAACTTTAAACTTATAGCAAAACTTTCAAAAAAACCTTAAACTTGAATTAATGTGTCCAGGCTTTGGAAAAATATGACGAGTGATCCGATTGATGTGAAATTTTATCTATGGACTCCTCTAGGGTACATCAACTACCCAAAACAAATTTGGCCTCATTAGAGGTCTCTGAGACACCTGTCCGGAGACTCGTGTTTTGGGGGATTCAGGGCCCCAGAGGCGAGCCTCCGGACATGTGTCCCAAAGACTTCTGATGGGCCAATTTTTTAATATCCATCAGTTTTTATGATGCCCGACATGTGGGTGAAGTTTCACCAAATTTCAATTTATAAAATTGATGGTTCAAACATTTTTTGAAAATACATTAATTGGATTATACTTCACTGATAACAAAAAAACTTACCACCACACCGAGTGTGCGCAACTGCATATTAAATGTGTTGTCAACCAAACTATGTGAAATATTGAAAACTTAAAAATTTACAAAAAATAATTCATGGGTCAAATGGAATATCACATATCAGATATAGTGTTGCCAAACCACTAAATACAATAAAGATATAGTGCATCGGCCCATGTACAACTGATCACTGATGTGTGCGTGATTGCGCATTGAATTTATCCTCAACAAAACTACTTTCAAAATTAGAAAATTGGAAATACGCACAATGCAAATCATGGCAAAATAGAATATTAAATATCAGATTTGGCATTACAAAACCATGAAATACACGGTAGATAGTACATTGCACCAAGTACAACTAGAGCTAGGCAAAATTTAGCTCCATTTTGTAGACCACTGCTATCAAATACTTGAAGATCTACTAGAAAGATAAACCAAAACTAAGCTCCTTACAATCTACAACCAAACCTAAGCTAAGAACATAGATCCATTTACAAGGTAGCTTCTCAAAGCATATTGTTGACATTAAGATTAAATGCATCCTTGTTGTTATGGATCCTACAAACAAGAATGTCGGGCATGAATGGCTAAAATTTGAGAATCACCCATTAGATCAATCAAGTAACTTTCAGCTGCTTCTTAGAGAGCAAGCAAGGCTTGGCTTGACCATTGCTCCACATTCCTTGCCTGGTTCCTTGAAAAGAACTTGTGATGATGCCCTACTGTAGATCTTGCAGTATTTCTCGCACCAACCTAGAGAATGGTGCCTTAGGAATAATCAAATTGGTACTCTTTTAGAATTTCCTTATCTCATGTAGTGTAGATGTGCCTGCTCTTCATCTTCACTTCTTATGTGTTGGAGGACGTGTATTACCAGTTGGAGCAATAGTGGGAGGTGGAGCAACTGGAGCATGTGGACCACCATTTCTGAATAATGGCAAACCATCATTATTGACCACACTAGGGCCACCATTGTTGGACACAGTAGCACCACCATTATTTGCTGCAGTAGGGCCATCGTTGTTAGCCATTAAGGGGCCTTTGTCACTCACAGTATGCTCACTAAATTAGGAAGAGTGTTGAGATCTTGCTCTTGCAAGTGCCTTCTTGATAGGAAGCTTGGAACATGCCATGGTTGTGATGATGAAGGATAGAAAGGTGGAGGATAGAGTGAAGAGTAATGGGAAAAAAATGAAAGGAGAGACTTGACTTAAGTACGAAACTTTTAAACTTATTGTGGTGTAAATGAACTTTAAAATTTAAAAACATAGTTCAAAATCGACTTTGAAAAACATAGTGACAAACCTTTGAAATTTTAAAAAAAATTTGCAAGACATTTCTCATGTTAAAGTTAGGAGCATTGATGTGTCATATCCTGGGTACCTATGCTCTCTCGTGGACTCTAAATGCATTAAAAGTATTATCTTTATCTAGGTCTCCATTTCTTGCCATCTCTCTCTTGGGTTGCCAACCATTTTGCGTGGTGTTGTCTAGATGTATTGTTTTCATATCTTGCTTTTCTCACTTCATATATTGCCCTACTTATAAATTCTGCTTGAGAGGTTTTGGACTTCTTTTCTTTTTGCTTGTATCGTATCTCTAATCTCCTATACCACCATTGTAATAGTTGCCTCATAGAATTGGAATCATTGATGCCACCTTCATGATCAGTTGCCTTTTGAAAAGCACAACTAGCTTGCCAATGAGATCGTTCCATGCCTTGAGTTGACCATACTGCCAAAATTCCTTGATTTGCAAAGTATGGACCATGTGCTTCAAGTATATGCTACACAAGAAGTGAGATTAGAAACACAAACTAATTCAAAATGATGATATTTTTTTATAATGATGACATTATTGACCATGTAGTGTGTTATATTGTTTGTGGTCCATGCCTCCACCATGGACTTATGAAATTTAGCAACTGTCTCTTTAAATGTATTAGCATCACCATCCCTAAACCTCAACTATTGTAAGAGAGCTACTAATCTATCTAGGTGTATCCACACTTTTGCCTTTGCAATCCTCGTTCGTCCCCCATTGCTCCAATCCAGACTAGCAAGGTGCAACTTTTTCCATGCTTCATACTTCTCTGGTTGTTTTACAAGTATATTGCCTTCCTCATCTCGAGGTGGTGATATAAACTTCCTAGTCTTAGGTCTACCAAAGCATGGTTTACAAGGGATATTTCCACTCTTTTCTAAATTTTTATCGTCCTTTTTTATTTCTATTTGGCCCTTGTGCAATCCAACTTCAAAGAGGACTTGTTCTACCTTCTTGCATGTAGCATCAACTTCTGATACCCTTGTTAGTGGTAAAATAGGGCACCAGCTTGGATCCATTGGAACTAGCATTCCATTTCTCATGACTTTTTGATCACTTGTTGGAGCACCTTGTTGTCCTGCCTTGGCAAGCCATTCTTTCTTTCCATCTTTCCCTTTCTTCCTAGTTTGCATGCAGTGTATGCACGAAAATTTTGCATTTGCTGCATTTGATAAACCAAACATACACTTCAATGTTTTTAAATCACCTACAAGATTCCATTCAAGTTGATAGTCCCCAAGCCCCTCGATGTGTAAAATTGATCCATTATTTTTCTATTGAATAACACTGGGTATATTAGTGAGGTTAATTTTTTTTTTGAAGTACTTCATGGTCCTCCTTTGGTACTTCAAATGTTGCAAGCCACCATATTTCATTCTCTGACTGTACACTGAAGTATAAAGGATGGTTTTCATCTATGTTGGGATCCAATGCTCGATTCATAAGTGTTATACTTACACGTTCAAGTTTTTGCCCCTTAATAATCTCACTTTCATCAAGTTTGAGGACAAATTTAAGCTTGCCTCTACATTCTTCCATAGACATAATGTAGGACTTGACCATAGCAATCTAAACCCTACATATATCCAATACAAAGTTGTTGGATGCATTCAATACAAATGCAACTTCTTTGGGACCATACTTCAATATGTGTGTATTTTCTAGATGCGTTGGCTCACCAATTAGTTCTAAAACTTTCTCATTTAGTTGTTTTTGAGCCTTCTTCACATCAAATGGTTTTGGCAGAGGCATTACTCACTTAGTTTTGAATACTTGCTTAAATCATGTATCCAATTGTTGATAGAGTATACTATATGACTCAAAACTCATTCCCACCTTGTCACATAATCCCTAAGCATCTATAACAGTGAACAAGTTACTCACATTCCTAAGATGTTCACTTGCGACACCATCTACAATGTCCCTGAATTTATGATTTTCCAATACATTTTTGACCATATCCTTGCTTAGGACTTTGGCAATAGTATCATTCTCTACATGAGGAAACATATTTCTCATTGTAGCAGATTGAGCATATATCCGTCTATGATATTATCCACTTCCTTAGGTTAATTGGTGAATTGGTTTAACTAATCAGATGCGTCGACGTGCTTCTTTGGTTTTTAAAGTGGGCCCAATCTCCAAATTTTTTGTGAGCTTCCTCTTTATATTTCAATTCTCCTTCTCCAAGTCCATAACTTTAGATTGTAACTCCATATTTTGCACATTGTGCCTGCATAGCATATTCAATGACAGACATTGCTTGTTGTAGGCTTTGGTTCTCCCTATCCTTCTCAACCAATAATCTATCATTTTTCATTAAAGACTGCATATTCCCTTGTAATCTTGTTTGCATATTTGTCAAGGCTTGATGAACCCCTGCTAATCCTTGTGTGACAAATCTTCATGTATATCCATACAATCCTTCACTGCCTTCACAAATGAACTTTACAAATGATGTAAGCCCTTCAAATTGTGGTGGCCTTTGAGTTGGATAAATGCACCCATCAACCCAAAGGTCTACGTTTTTTCCCCCTGCATTTCTTATTGTATCCTATATCTTATTGCATCATTCCTTTCTACAATTCTTTTGAACTTGATGCATATTCATCCTCCAATTGAAAGTGAATATCTCTCTTTCTCTTGGTATGTCCTGCACCTGCATCCTGTAAAGAAAAATATATGCCAATTTTAACTTGGATTAACGTTCAAATCACACAATTACACCCCTTTGATTCACTGTCTCATTCTCTTGATTTCAGTCATGATAGACCCTAATCAACCCCTAATCTGCCTATAATCTTAGCTTTTAATCTACCTCTTATCAGTATCCAATCTTATTTTCTGTTCTATCCAAAAGATTTTGTGTGTGTGTGTGTGTGTCTCTCCCTCAAGAAGAATTGATCAAATATATTTAAACACATTTATATAGAAGCTTGGCTAGTGGAGAACAATAACATCATCTTATCTTCTACCCTAATTTACTCTTTGTCACTCTATCACTTATTTTCTTAGTTCATCTCACACAGTCCTCTCTCTTCCCTCCTTCTCTCTTTCCCCCTCTCTCTCTCTCTCTTTGTCTCTCTCTCTCTCTCTCTATATATATATATATATATGTATATGTATATGTATATGTATATATATATATACATATATATATATATACATATATATATATATATATGTATATATATATATACATATACATATATATATACATATACATATACATATACATATACATATATATATACATATACATATACATATACATATATATATATATATATATATATGTATATATATATACATATACATATATATATATATATATATATATATATATGTATATATATATAGATATATATATATATATATATATATATGAATTGAAACTTAAGTATTAAACAACAACTATGAAGAATAATAACATCACAGAGATTAAAAAAATAAATATACCTCCATTATCACTTGATTGCTTGTAGTATAGAGTGTTGAAGAGGAAGATATCTTATAGCACAGTATTGAAGAGGGAGATTGCTTGTAGTAGGGTAGAGAGTGTTGTAGATAGAGAATATTTGATTTCAACAAATGCTATCAAAACCACTCTTGAGATTGCTTGTAGCAGGGTAGAGAGTATTGTAGATAGTATTGAGTGTTGCTTTAGAAGAATTCGTATGCAAGAAACCATATTCTGGAGGGAAGGAGAAGAGTACACAAAATTTCGAACAAAACTAGAGTTTTGAGAGGGAATGAAGAAATGCCCAGAAATAGGCATATAATTGTCCAAAAACAATAAAAATTTACAAGGAAACTCTTGAGTCAAAAAGGTATCTCTGGGTAAAAAATAATCTTAAATATTGATGTGTACATCATTTTATATCATTTTTTAAATTTTACCCTTTTAAGATGCAAGAATGAGAATGATTTTAATATATTTTCATGTTGAAAAGTCATGAGGGCATTAAAGAGTCGTATATTAATTATTGGCTCCATTTTTATAGAAAATAGAATTGTATTTTTTAATTATGAGGATTTTGAGAAAAAGTGACCTTATCCTACAGTTTGAGAATAAAATAATAGGTGAAATCTATTGAAAATACAAATACGAGATTTGCTTGATTGTAGAAGTTCTCTTATTCTAATATTATTTTGGAATCTCTTTTTAGAGAGAGAGAGGTGAGAGAAACCCCTTAAGGGGCAAAAAAGAGAGTCCATATTTCTCCTAATGGAAATAATCTTCCATGGACTCGACCCATATTTCTACTTCAACCTAGACGTTTTTGCCTTTGCCATCAAACTCAAGTGGTTTGATTTGCTTAAGCAGGAACTTCTGTTCTTGGATCTCAGCAGTATTAAGGATAGGAGGAACTTCCTGTGGTATCGTAAGATTTTCTCTAGTCAGCCCTACAAATGTTATCATACAATTTGCTTGTAATCTTTTCAAAAAGAGAAATCATTTCAGAAGGAAAGAAATACTTTATATTAAATTTTCAAGGAAGGTTACATCATGATAGAGTTTTCCAAATTAACTAAAGGAATCTAACCATCGATTTCAGATATATGTACTGACTTGTAAGATGGTTTTTTTAATAGAAATTATTATTAGTTGCTAGAATGGCAACCAATTTCATATACAATGGATAGACAAAATAATTTCTTTCACTGTGGGAAAAAAATACACGGCTTATTTGGGATGGCTGGTTATTTGGAAG
This sequence comes from Lygodium microphyllum, assembly GCF_053477565.2. Taxonomy (NCBI): domain Eukaryota; kingdom Viridiplantae; phylum Streptophyta; class Polypodiopsida; order Schizaeales; family Lygodiaceae; genus Lygodium; species Lygodium microphyllum. The sequence continues at coordinate 123,262,191 of NC_141149.1, read as the reverse complement.
AGATGATTTCCCTAATACAATCTATGCATGGCATTCGGATACATCCATTGGGTAATAATTGGGCTTTAAAGAATGGATATCTAAAAATCAATACTTTAAAGGAAGATCAAGAAGTCAATCTTTGATGTAGTTGTGGCGTTTACAGTGACCAACAACCATAACTCAGTCCACTAGGATGACCTTTGTTGCTTCCTCGTAGACGTATCGATTTAGTTTAACCTCTTGGCCTCCAATGAATAAAGTTGAATTCACTCTAGCTTCTCGGTATAAATAAACCTTCGCAACTTTAATATTTTCCATCCATTTTATCCTCTTCAAATTGGTTTGAAGGAAGGCAAGACGGTTTGGTTGATATAACAATATCTAGCGCTTATCATCCAGCATCTTTCCCGGTATAGTGGAGAAGGATTGTGTATGCTATCCAGAATCCGCATTACTTGCATTCTCCATCCATAATCTGCAGAATGCATTGCTGATGTAAACATTGATTGGAAGACTAGGAATCGCTCCCAATCTTCGTCTCTCTGGGTAAGATTTTAAAAAACACATATCAGCAAGGGAAGAGAAAAACAACTCATATCTCAAGCTACCTGCCTTGATTACGTGATGAGTAACGTTTTAAAAGTCGTCGCCTAGAGTTTACCTTCCAATCGTCACCATCCATACTGTAACCAGAATGATCGGATTTTGTCCGGCTAGTTAACCCTAGGTCTACCCCACAGGGGAAGCATCATGTCATTACCCATGGAGAACCGACCTTAAGGTTCCTAATTGACCTAATGATCACCTATCATCAACTAACTCACATCTAGAGGTGTCCTTCGAGAGGCTTCTTATCTAGAAGGAGTGACTACCATCACCCTTGGTTTATGGAGTACAATGCTTTTTTCCAGTAGTAGCAGACTAAGAATTTATGAAATCCCTAGCAGTGCTTTGGCACAGTTGTTGTACCTTTCTCCTAAGATAATTTACAATTTGGTTCTAAGACTAAACCCAAGGTAAGTTGGTGAATCGATCCTTCCTAGCGTTTGTTTTTGGGGAAACCTCTTAGCTAACTGAGACCACCCTACATGGAACTGGGTTCGTCGGGAATCCATCCATCCACTTCCCTCTATGAAGTTTCTTACTTATCTAATTACTTACCACATTACGTGAAACATATAAGAACAGCTTCATTAATTAAAAATCCCTTTATGCACAGTTGTTCGTTTGTGTAATTTACTCATGGACATACAATCAAAATAAAACAAATTCATCGATTATATTCCATAATGTGTGTTTTCATGCCTATATAGAAGAAAAATTACAATTTTATGTGCTACCTCATCCGGCACATCTGCATGTCACCAAGATCAAATCCACCTATAGCTAGTGTTTTTAGGTTTCCCAAGTAGAACTCGGGCCATACAAGGGACCAAGTAGTTCCTAGGTGCGTAAAGGGATTTACTAGCCAAATTCCCCTCCCTGGTACCCTATCTACCTCCTACTTAATGTGATCCCTGCTAGGAGACCTCTCGCCCCATCGGAGTTGGTCCATGCTTCCACGGTGGTAAAAACATCCCCTCTTGGTTGTCAAGATTGTGGGAGAGAAGGAAGGAGTCTCACTTGTAGCTTTCTTGCTTGCACAATGGGGAATACACACAAAGGTGGAGGCTGAAAACAGTTTTCCTCTTCTTAGTTGTGTAAGCCAAAAGAACTCTCTTACAAAGAAATAGAAGAACCCTATATATGGGTCTCAAACCAAACTCAACTAACTAAGGTGGCATACTAACTGAGCCACGAACTAGAGTAGATAAGGATAGCTGTCATGTAGCTATTATTCATGGGCGGTGTACCAACCGCGTCTGCAACTGACAAGTCGGTGACATAAATACACAACGGTCACCCTGGCGTATCACGAGTGGAGCTCGATATCTCAACACTCCCCCTCGAGCTCAATCCCAATTCCTGCACGCCAAGCAGGTCTCTGAACTTGCACAGCTTCTCTGCGCCCAATGCCTTCATGAATATGTCAGCTACCTGATCCTCTGTGCTGACATAAACTAGATCAATAAGACCTAGTAAAACCCTCTCTCGCACATAGTGATAATGCACCTCAATGTGCTTTGTTCTAACATGATAGACTGGGTTATTTGCTAAGTGTATACTACTCATTTTGTCAAAATAAATGACAACTGGCCCATCTGTAGACTGATGCATATCATAAAGTAGCTTATGCAACCAAGCTACCTCACATGTAGCCATTGCTGCACCCCTGTACTCAGCCTCTGTGCTCGACAAGGCAACTGTAGGCTGTTTCTTGCTGCTCCAAGTGACTGCAGCACTCCCAAAAGAAAACACATATCCACTGGTAGATCGTCTATCAGAAATACTACCAGCCCAATCAGCATCAGTGTATCCATGGAACTGTATCTGAACCCTAATCTCATAAAATAGTCCATACTGCAATGTGGACTTCACATACCTGAGTATGCGTCTAGCCGCATCCAAATGCGGTTTCCTTGGAGCCTGCATAAATTGACTTACCAATCCAACAACATAGCTCAAATCTGGCCTGGTAATAGTCATATAAATCAAACTTCCTACTATGCATCTGTACATAGTAGGGTCTTCTAGAAGCTCACTTGCATCTGTGCTCAGCTTCACATTCTGCTCCAAAGGAATTGAAATAGGCTTACAGCCTGTCATCCCATATTTGGACAGCATGTCCAATCCATACTGCCTCTGCAAGAGCTGTATCCCACTTGGTGATCTAATCACCTCAATGCCCAAGAAATAACGCAGCTCTCCCAAATCCTTCATCTCAAACTTCTGCTTCAATAGCATTTTCACATGAAGGATATCTTCATCACTGTCACCTGTCATAATCAAATCATCAACATAAATGACAAGTAGCATAATACATTTCTCTGTTTTTCTCACATAAAGTGAGAAATCTGCCTTGGAAATCTGAAAGCCAATAGTGACAAGATACTATCCTATCTTGTCAGACCATGCTCTAGGTGCTTGCTTCAAGCCATACAAGGCTTTCTTCAACCTGCAAACAAACTCAGGATAAACAGCATGCACATAACCTAGTGGCTGCTCCATATAGACCTCTTCTTGCAAATCACCATGCAAGAAGGCATTCTTTACATCCATCTGATGTAAAGACCATCCCTTTGATGTAGCCATAGCAATGACTGCTCTTACGGTCGCCATCCTTGCAACCGGACTGAATGTTTCTTTATAGTCAATGCCATATGTTTGTGCATACCCCTTGACTACTAATCTTGCCTTGTATCTGTTAATAGAACCATCTGCATTGTGCTTCACCTTATAAACCCACTTACAGCCAATTGCATTTTTACCTTTAGGCAAAGGTACAAATTCCCATGTAGCATTTGCTTCCAAGGCATCCATTTCTTCATCCATGGCTTTCTCCCATTTTTCTTTTCCCATGGCTTCCTCAAAAGAAGTGGGTTCTGGTTCCTGTATCACTTTAACCATATATGCATAGTGAATGGCTGTAAATCCATCATATTTCAGCCTATCCACAGGATACCTAGCTCTGGTAGACCTGTGCAAAGTAGGTTCACTCCTAGATGCTCTCAAAACATCCCTGGTCTTCCTTACTCTATGTAACAATAGAAGGAATACCCAGCTCATCATCAATGCTCTGTTCTGAGCCACTAGATTCACCATCCACATAAGAGTGACCTACATTCACATCAAACATGGGCTGATCTACCTTATCTTTTCCTTTTCGTGAAACCTGTATACCACTATCTGCATTGTTTTGAGGAGATTCTACCGATCTCAATCTGCTTGTCCATGGTGAAGAATATGAACCACTGCTAGAGGACACTCCAGGTCCACTAATATTTTGTGACTGCTGCTATAAATTCTGTGCAGCATTACCATTTTGTGCATCTACATCATCAATCACATTTACTGGTTTATACCAGCTGCTCATCTCATCAAAAACAACATCTCTGCTCACTGTAAACTTACGACTAGAAGGGTTATAGCATCTATACCCTTTTTGCTGCAGAGAGTAACCAATAAAGATGTACTTCTCAGTTTTTGGATCCAACTTGGATCTCAGCTCATCTGGCACATGTACATAGGCAATGCAACCAAAAATTTTCAAATGAGAAATATCTGGTTTCCTACCAGTATACCTCTCCTCTGGAGTCATCCCATGTATTGCTACAGTGGGAGTCCTGTTCATTATATAGACTACTGTAGCAACTGCTTCAGCCCAGTAAAAATCTGGCAAGTCTTTTTCATTGAGCATGGCACGAGATACCTCTCCAATATGCCTGTTTTTCCTTTCTGCAATTCCATTTTGTTGTGGGGTATGACTGCATGAATATTGTTGCTTTATGCCATGCTCCTGCAGGAACCTTAAAAACTCATTTGAGAGGTACTCTCCCCCTCCATCTGACCTCAGGCATTTTATTTGCATGCCTGTTTCTTTTTCAACCATAGCTTTAAGAGTTTTGAAGTGCCCAAAAACTTCACTTTTCTTTTTCATAAAATACACCCAAACTTTTCTGCTATAGCCATCAATAAAAGTGACAAAATAATGATAGCCTCCAAGAGATGCAACTTTAGTAGTCCACACATCAGAGTGGATTAATTCCAATGGCTTCTCACTCTCTTGAACATGTCTAGGAAATGGTTTCCTTGCCTGTTTTCCAAACTGACAGGCTTCACATACCTTATGCATTTCTGCAACCTTGAATTTGGGTAATCCTGCAACAATATTTTGGGCCTGCATTGATTTAAGTCGCTGTACATTAACATGACCAATGCGTTTATGCCAGATATCAATATCTGCAACTACAGTGGTCCCATGTGCAAACATTGCTGCACTCAATTCAGGCATGTCTGCATCCAACGTAAACATTCTGCCCTTCTTTCCTTTTGCTATCAAGCAACCTTTATTTTTCATATCCTCAACAAAGCATCCATGAGGATTAAATCTGACCTGCAAGCCCTGCTCAACCATTTGACCAACAGAAACCAGATTCTTGGTGATATTCGGGACATGAAATACATCGGATAGGTATTTCTTTTTCCCATCCTGCATAGACAAAGGAATTTTTCCAATTTGCACAATAGGATGTGCAGTATCATCACCAGTCTCCACAAATCCTGGTTTTTCCATTTTTCTTGCATCCTCCATCCATTCTGCATGACCTGTCATGTGGTTTGATGCACCTAAGTCAACATACTATACATCATTGCTTTCTTCTGCACTTGTCACAGAATTGTTCATGTGCTGCACCATAAACGAATGCTCATTTCTGTCATCACCCTGTCTACTAGAAGATGCATAATTCCCTTGTTGCAGTTTTCCATTCATGATGTCATTCTGTTTTTTATATCAGTCTTTAGCCATATGACCCATTTTACCACAGTAGTAGCATTCAACATTACTATTTGCATTTTGGCCTCTTTGCCATCCACCACGACCTCTTTGGCTCCCCTTGCCTCTAGAGTTACCACGTCCTCCTCCATAGGACTGGTTTTCTTGAGTTTGCTGCATATTCTGATTTCTACCATGGCCTCCATATCGGCCTCCTCTACCTCTGCCTCTACCTCTTCCAGCATTTGAGTAGAAGACAGCTTCTTTTGAAGTTCCTCCTGAAGAAGATGCACCACCATTTCTCTGCTCCTCAGAAATTAGAAGAGCAATCAACTCCTCAAAATCAGGAAATCTTTCACGGACGGAAATGGATGTTCGGAACTGTGTATAATCCTTTCCTAGACCATTCAAGGCCACTGAGACTAAATCATCATCTTCCACTGGCGACCCAATGGAAGCAAGTGCATCTTCAATCTTCTTCACCTTCATGTGGTAGTCATTGATGCTCATACTTTCTCTTTGCACATTGTGCAACTCTTGCTTGAGCTGCATTTTCCTGGCTTGCGTATTTGTGCTATACATTTTTGACAAAGTATCCCATGCCTCCTTTGGCGTACTTGCATCTTGAATATGCACAATCATAGAGTCTGAAATGCTGATAGATAGCCAGTACATAACTTTCGTGGCTCTCTCATGCCATGCTTTAAATGCCTGCATTTGTTGTTGATTGGGAACATCAGGAAGAACTGGTTCTTCTTCATTTATTGCAACAAATTCCCAATATCCTTTTCCCATAAGGAAATTCGTCATTCTAAACTTCCATGCTTGGAATTTGTTCTTGTCAAGCTTTTCAGTGACAATCTGTGAGAGAGAATCAGACGCCATTACAGAACATTGCAAAAAATTCTGTCACTGCAAAGAACACAGCTTCAGCCTCACAAAGGCAAATCTGCAAAACTGACGAAAGTGGTATTTGACCACACAGTCACTTCCTAGTGACGATTTTGCATCAACAGGCAACAGGGATGATTCTGTAACTCCTAATGTCTCTGTGCACAAGCATACGATGCAATTTCTACAGTAACTTTTCACCGACATGTAGAACAGTGGCTGCACAGCATAAAACTGGGCCTTTTTCTGAGTGCGTGCAGAAAACTTCCGCCTCCAAAACAGGCCCCGAAATGGCCTCAAATAAAAAAAACAGGGTCGCCAAGGGCTAAAGCCGTCTCCCACAGCATATACTGCCCTCTTGCTTCACCAGGAAGGGCGTCTCAACCTGAGACAATGCACTCTTGCAATTTTCGGCTGTGCTACCTGCAGAGATCTGCTCCCAAAACAGAAAATGAAAGCAACATTGCTCCTCTTACCAGAACACCGCGAGCTTGGCTTGCTTTCTTGAGCTCCTTACCACGAACAAGGCTCTGATACCATGTCAAGATTGTGGGAGAGAAGGAAGGAGTCTCACTTGTAGCTTTCTTGCTTGCACAATGGGGGAATACACACAAAGGTGGAGGCTAAAAACAGTTTTCCTCTTCTTAGTTGTGTAAGCCAAAAGAACTCTCTTACAAAGAAATAGAAGAACCCTATATATGGGTCTCAAACCAAACTCAACTAACTAAGGTGGCATACTAGCTGAGCCACGAACTAGAGTAGATAAGGATAGCTATTGTGTAGCTATTATTCATGGGCGGTGTACCAACCGCGTCTGCAACTGACAAGTCGATGACATAAATACACAACGGTCACCCTGGCGTATCACGAGTGGAGCTTGATATCTCAACATTGGTATGGGGATTCAACACCTATCCTTGGGGGAGGTATAGGGCTCCTCAATTTTTATATGTTCCAATACTTAATTCAATCAAAATCTAATCTAGAAAATCACAAACAAGATTGATGTCTTTAAGCAGTTATGACTTCAAACAATCATGCAACTTTCAAGTGATGATTAATCTCGTAGCAATCGACCTTTGAATTTCATGCAATGAGCTCTTTCCCTTGGAATTTAACTAGGGTATCTAGATTTTAGGGTCTCTAACTTCTCGGTTTAAGGTTTATGATGACATTCTTGTAACCCAATTTTCTTGGCCTTAAGTCAATTTGTTCAACTTAGAGATATTTTCGGTCTTTAACATCTTCTATCAAAGCTTCTAGATTAAAACTATATCCTTGACTAATTTCTTCAAGATTTCATTTTATAAATTCGTCTTGAAAATATTCTCATGATTTCTCATGAGTTCTAGATTTCCATAGTTTCCCTAACAGTTTTTAGCCTATAAGATGTTCTAATAATTTATCAAGTGAATGCTCTAAGATCACAATATTTCTTAAGAGACTTATCTTATTTTTATTGAATTCGAATAGAAATTTTTAGAAAAACTTGTGGTATCACGATTGATAAAGGGTTCTTATCTGCACTCGTGACTCCGTTAGTGACTCTCGTGTGCTTGCAACTCCAACCATTGCTTCCACATTAGCAGGGCCACTCGTGATTTCTGCTTTTGAATTCCTTCTCTTCGAGGCCATAAAGGAAATATGATTTGTAGAAGAAGAAGAACACGGTAGTAATATCGACTAGCAAATGTGAAAGACTCTCGATGATGATTCTGGTTATTGTGGGATTCGATGATGTAGGTCTCGCGGATGGTTCTTCTTGCTTTGTGGAGATCAATACTTCTCTCTCTCTTACCTTATCAAGTAAGGGTAAGAACAAGAGTAACTCTTTCTCTAGTATAGAGCAAGAGCGAGAGAATAGGTATAATCTCTCTCTCTCTCTCTCTCTCTGTCTCTCTCTCTTTCTCTCTCTAGTAGATGGAGTAGGGATAAGAGTAGAGGTATGACTTCTATCGAGTTATTAGAATAGGATAGGGTTCTTCAACATCTTGTCTTCTTAGATTAGAGTAGAAGAGGATGAGAAACCTTCAGCAACGTATCCCCTCCTTGGGTTGAATGGAATAGTGCCTCCTCGTCTTGTGAGTAGAGTCTCCTCCTCTTGAGTTGACATAATAGAGTCTCCTCATCTTGGAATTACAAAATAGAGTCCCCTCCTTCTCGATCAGTGTCTCTTCCTCATCAAGATTACCCTCGTTTTTCTCCCTGGTTATCCCATACCCTCAATTTGTAGTTTTGCAAGGGGGGAGGTTATTATCCTTTCGCATTTGCAATGCAATGATGCTGATGTTCGCGATGATGAGGATGTTGTTGATTATGTCAAGGATCATCAAGTGATCAAATTTTTTAAATGAAAAAAAAGCTTATATAATTTATGTGCTTTGTTTTATTTTAAGTACTAACACATTCATAGTCATGTATTTTTTTTGTAGGGTCAAAACATTACAGTGGTTGCTGCTAAGGATGTTGAGTTCACCATTATGCGTGTTTTATAGAAGAGCTAAGGAGACTAAGAAGCATATATTGGGATTGTGTACACATCTTCCTATTTTGGATGAAGCTAAAGAAATGGTTTAAAAATTCCAATTTAAGAGTTGACTTTGGCATGATCATGATCCTTGTAATTCCTATGAGCTTGGGGTGGATGTGCTTAATGTTGTGTGAAAATATTGTGTTGGATAATTTTGTGATGTGTATATGGTGAGAGGAATGCACTACTAGTGCAATTTGACTTCTGTGTACATGTAACATGCCACTAGTGTCCTAACCCTAATCTTGTGTTGGATGATTGCATGTGATGGATTGTGACTATGCCTACAAGGCAAGTTGATTGTAAGGGCCGAAGGACCACATGTGGGGTGTTTGAAGCATCAACAAAAACATGAAATGATGGGTCCCATTGTGGGGATTATAGAATTGGTGCCACCACTATTATCTTCTTTAAGATAGTAAATGCCTTTTCCTAATCACCTCATCATACAAACTAAAAACCTTTTTTCGCAAGTAAGGTAAGAGAAGTACAAATGTGTTTTAAATATCCAAGATATCTATTGTGCCATTTTGCTTGACCCATGAACCATATAACCTCTTGCACTATCATAGGGATTGAAGCCTTTCTAAACTGATTAGATATTTTTAGGATCAATAGCCATTCCCTCAATTGATATGATGTGTCCCAATAAGACTCCCCTTTTAGCAACAAACATTAATTTGAAATGGTTTAATGACATCCCAAACTCACAGCATCTTCCAAAGCATAGCCTTAAATGTTGCAAATGATTCACCTTCTTTCCAAAGACATAAAAAACATCAATAAACACCCTCGCACAGTAAGGTATGGATCAAAGATTTTATTTGTTACTCCTTGGAATTCTAGTGGACCATTCTTCAATCCAAAGCTCATTACCATATTGACAAAAGCTCCCCATTTGATGATAGAGAAAATCTTATCCATATCATTAAGGTGCATTTGGACTTGATTATACCCTAAGAAACCATTCAAAAAACTATATGTTTCATAACCTACAACATCATCTAGAAGTGAATCTGTAAATGGAAGAGGAAAAGGATCAATGATAGTAGCAGCATTTAACTTCTTGTAATCAACACAAACCTAAATCTTTCCATTCTTCTTCAAAACAATCACTATTGGTAGCATCCATGTTACTTCATTAACCAATTTGATAAAACCAACATTGAGAAACTTGTCAATTTCTGCCTTTACTTGCTTTGCATAGTTAGGATTCATATGACACCTTTTGTGCATTATACTTCCATGCAAAGATATATTGAAACTCTTTATATAATAATACCAATTGCTATTTAAAGTCCTCCTCCATAAATGTACTCATATTGATGGGATTAGAACATGTTTCAAAGTCCACATTAACTTCTTGGACATCATCTTCTAATATCCTTTCCCTTGTTGATTTATTCATAGTGTGATCAATTTTAACTCTACATCAACTAAAGCCTATTGACTAGCTTTCTCAAGAGCCTCTTTAGTCTCTATTTGTTTATTACCATGCACTTTTTGAGCCTCTTCATCACTATCTTGACTTTCTTGGTTAGAATGAGTAGTTACTTGCTTCAATATACTATATTGCATCAAGTAATCACTTTCATGCAATAGGATTGGGGTTTCCTATAGCAAGACTATAGTTTCCCACAATGGAATTCTTGTTTCTTGCAGTGGAATTCCTATTTACTACAATAGAATTCCTAGTAATACATTGTATTTTGATAACACATCAAACTCAATAATAATAGGTTTAGCTTGCAAAAACAACTCATGTTCATCATCTCTTATTTCAAGTGCCACATTTATAGTTTTAGCTACTAATGGCAAGAATTTGGGTTTCAAGACAACTTAGTTAGCTATAGAAAGCTTTACCTCTTTAACTCTATGTGAGATGATCACTATGTTTGTACCCCAATCTTGCTTTAATTATGAAAGTGTGAACTATGGCCTTCCTAATAACATATGATAAGAATCTCCCAATCCTTCCATTCTAAGGATGACAAAACTAACTTGGATAGTGAGTATCTTATAGTCCACGATCTCTATTTGAGTAGATATTACGACTTGACAACCTATCATACCTAGTTCATTGCCCACATGTTGTCTCCATACTTGTCCCTACTAAGATATAATTCTTGATAGAAACTTGTCCTTGAAACTTGGAATGAGATCAAGGATTTGTTCTAATGTTAGTTGTAAAGAAGACTTTGCTAATGCAATAAACAACTAATAAGAGCCTTCCTATTGCTCATGAATATCCAAACTTTCTTCATAACCATTTTGCTACTACAAAACCTCATGTAGTCCTAGTTGTTTTTTCTCAAATTCTTGATTCTCTTCCATGTCCTACAATGGATCTATGGGGCTAAATTGGTTTAGCCCTCTCTTTCTTTGTTGTTTTTGCACCTCTTTTGTCATTGCTTCTTTGGCTTTCTTTTGCATATCTCAGTCAATATTTTTCTTTATTTTGGACATTGTAATGGCTATAACTTTAGTGTCCTCTAGACAATCCTCAACTATGATGCAATTAGAGCAGTCGCACCCCATATGTTTATCCAACACCTTTTGGTCTACAAACTTCTTCTCTTCACATGACACCTCTATGATCATAACTTCCTTGGCTCTTTGCTTTAGCTACTAGCCTATGAACTACTAGGAATTTCCACTAAGAACACTACTACAAGTATTAGTGGTTTTTGAACTTGAGGTGCTTATGCTAGTTGTGTCTCTTGTGTTGATTGCTCATTTGCATCCCTCTCTCAACCCTATGGCATAACCATAGCTCACAATTTGGACTTGACATGTGTCCTTGCCTTCTGCAATAGTAACAAGGTCCCCTTGGTCTCTATTGTAAATTGTTTCACAGTCCTCTCTAGTCAATGCCCCACTATTTTTGTGGTTGACCCTTCCTACTATATCCTCTAAATCCTCTTTGTGGTGCCACTTCATGTATGATTTGATTGATAAGTTTTCCTAGCAGTGATGTTTGCATCCTTACATTCCTAACAATTGGATTGTACAACATTCTTTGGCTTCATGGCCAATTTTCTAACAAATATTGCAAGACTTTACTTTTGGAGCATTCATTACTCCCATATCTAGCACTGCTTCTTGATTTTCTTTTTCAGCTACTTTTCTAAGGCTATGCTTTGATCTCTTTTCCTTCCCTCTTATCCCTAGAGGATATTTTTTCCTTCTTAGACTTCTTCTTATGTTGTCTTTACTTGTTCTTCCCCCTACATCATTTGAATCACTAGATGTAGTATTGGAGTTTAATCTTGAAGAGGAATCCTCCTCATCATGTTCTCCTTTGTATCTAAATCATCAAATTCGGAGTCAAAAGAGTCACTGATGTTTTTTATTAGACTTGCTCTTTCCAAGTCTCTTTTCTACCCTTTGGGCAACATAAGCTAAAACGTCTATGGTAGCATTTCCCTACCATTCAATGTTAGCAATTTCTTATGCAATAGTTTTGTCTAATCCCTTTACAAAGTATGAGCTATGCAGATCTAGAGACAAGGGTCGGTTTGCAACATCCAATCTATTCAACAAATTCTTGAATTTATGTGCATAGTCTTGTACCAACATTGACTTTTCCTTAATTTGTTTCAACTTCTTTAGCACATTTGTGGCTATTTTATCTTTTCTAAACCTACTTAAAATGTGTGCATCGCAAGTAGTGACATGACACATGCCATATGCATTATACCAATCCATGGCCTTATCCTTGAACATGGTAGCTAATTATTGAAGTTTGACTTGATCCCCATACATATTATTGAACCCATCTTGTTTTGAATTGAGCCACATGGCAGTCTTGACCTTTCTTCTTCTTCTTGAAAATTTTGGAAGCCCTAACCTTAGGATTGACTAGTGGATTTAGGTTCATTATGGGCTTTCTTCTTGCCCTAATCAATTTTCTATCATTTAATGGGGACATCAACAAGTTGAATTAAAAAATGGATGTTTTAGTCATGATAAATTAGTGATAATATGTTTTAAAAACAAGCCTTGAAAACACATTGTAGTAAGGGTTTATGATTAGTGAACTTCCTAAGATGTGACATGGCCAACCTTGAAAGCACATTTCTTAAAGGATTGATCCTTTTGGGCTATATTAAACAAATTTAGGCCATCCACAATAGGCTATCACAATGTATTTAAGATATTTCTTATGGTTGCATTATTGCTTTGCAAAATTATTTGAGAGCATGGCTCACTCGTGCAAATTGTAACATCTCCTAGAGCTAGATAGGAAGATCCACAACTAGATGAGATTGTGGGCACTAAGCTTCTATTCACTTTTGAGAGGATAGGTCCAATTATCCTAAGATATATGCATAAATGTAAAGAGGATATGTCAAAGGCCAAAATGATGGTTGGGATGCCCAACTTATGGGGGGAACCCTAAACTCAAAACCTTGTGCATAAAAACTAAAAGTGAATAGAGAAATTCATTCTAATGTGTGCAACTTTGAGAGAGCCACTCGTGTTTCTTACTATCCTCTTGCTTGTATGAGAGAGAGAGAGAGAGAGAGAGAGAGAGAGAGAGAGAGAGAGAGAGAGAGAGAGAGAGAGAGAGAGAGAGAGAGAGAGAGAGAGAGAGAGAGAGAGAGAGAGAGAGAGAGAGAGAGAGAGAGGGAGAGGGAGAGGGAGAGGGAGAGGGAGAGGGAGAGGGAGAGGGAGAGGGAGAGGGAGAGAGAGAGAGAGAGAGAGAGAGAGAGAGAGAGAGAGAGAGAGTGTGTGTGTGTGTGTTTGTGTGTGTGTGTGTGTGTGTGTGTGTTTGTGTGTGGGACCATGGGAATAAGCTCTTCTACATTCTTACATTCTTTCTCTACTTATTCTTCTTCTTCTCCATTCCTCTATCCATGGATCGTACACAAATTGGCATGGAGGCATTGGAGTAACAACATGCTCAAAGGTGCATCGCTTGAATCATGGAGTTATTGTTGAGCCTTTGAGTCTTGAGTTCAACACAAAGGTGCATCACTTGAATCATGAAGTTATTGTTGAGCCTTTGAGTCTTGAATACAACACAAAGGTAATAAGGTGAACTCTCTATGCCTTGACATTGATGCATTGTTCTTACTTTATGGGATTAACAGAGAGCATACAGATCAATTAGAGAGAATGCATGTGGTGGCTATGTGAGAGGTAGCTTGTCCAAGGTGGTTTGAAGCTCTTGACCAGTAAGAGTTCCATCCAACATCCCATCATTGCAATTGTAAGATGTAACATTATTGATTCCATTGTCATGACCAAGGATGAAATTGACCATTGAGATGCACATTCTTGTTGTGCAACAAAATAGGAGCTTGTATTTCGAAATGGAATAAGAGTTTACACTCCAAAATGGAATAGGAGCTTGAGTTCTAAAACAGTTTTTGAAGTAGATTAGGAAGAGTGAATCAAAAGGGTATTGATTTGTTCATGTTGGTGATTTGCTTTTTTTGGTTGTAGATTGGGATGAGGAAGCTTTGAGAGAAGAAATTCCAAAACAAAACCTCAAAAACATTAAAACCCATTTAAAATTAAAAAAATTTAAGTCTCTATTACTATCTCTATGGAAGAAGGATTGGTCACTTGTCCACAAGATTTTTAGCCCATGACTAGTGGTGCTTGGCCTATGACAATGAACTAACTTGACTACCTTTTGTGGCTACGCCTTTTTGAAGGGAATGAGCCCTCAAGTGGAAGTATGGAGCAAAAGAAAGAGCTATGGTGGAAGGAGCAAAAGCAATATATATATATATATATATATATATAAAAGATGTGGGAACTCCAACAATCATAATGTGTGATTGGTCTTCCCGGTTTAATTAATGTTGATCAGTGTTTGGGTAAAATTGTTATTAGTATTTAAAAAAAGTATAATTTAGGTGTGTTTTGATTGTGTATTTTTTATTTTTATTATTTATTTATTTATTATTTTTTCTTTTTTGGGGTATATTTTTTATTTTAAGATATTTCAAAAGTAGTCAAATATATTGATGGATTTTTTGTGATTTTTTTGAATTTATTTTGGTTTTTAAGGATTTTTAATTAATTTTCTCAAATTTTAGTGAAATTTAAAAGTATTTTAAATATTATTAATTTTTTTCAACTAATTCTCTATATTATAATCAGCAAGATAAACCAAAAAATTACCCAATTTAGAAAGGAAATTTTTAATGAATTTTTTGTTTTTTAATTGAATTTTTATGATTTTTAAATGTTTTTAAAGTGTTTTTAGGTATATTTGGGCTAAAATGGGGGTGAGTAGAGGGTCGTTAATTAGGCGCGGTCTAAGGTTGTTAGGTGAGGGGAAGGAACTTAGGTTAGTTAAGTGCATTAAATGAATTAAGTAAGTTAGGTGAGTTAAATTAGTTAAGTGAGATAAGTCATGTAGGTGAGGTAAGTGTGTTAAGTTATGTAAGTGAATTAGGTGAGGTTAGTAAATTAGGTGAATTAAGCTAGGTTAAGTGAAGGTAAGTAACTTAAATTAAGGAGGTTAAGTTAAGTGAGTTAATGAAATGAATTAAAGTAGGTAACTAAGAAGTGAAGAGCTACCCGAGAGAGGTGATGGGGTGGTGAAAGGGAGAGGAGGAGGAGGAGGAGGATTCGACGATAGAGGTGGAGGGAGGGAGGGGAGGAGGAGTAGGCGGCGGCCCTCGGCGGCGTAGGAAGGGAGGAGGAGTAGGCAGCGGCCCGCAGCGGTGTGGTGGGAGGAGGAGGGTTGGCGGGCGAAGATGTTGAAGGAGGGGGGGGTAGGCGTCGTGGCGGTGTCCAACGAGGAGGGGAAAGGCCAGGCGGCGTCTAGCGAGGAAGGGGCGTGCAACCATGCGGCGGCTAGGGAGGAGAAGGAGGACGGGAAGTGAGGTGTGGGGGAAGGCGGCTGTGAAGGCGAAGGGAGGGAGGGGAGGAAGAGGCGTGGGGGAAGGTGGCTGCGGGCAATGAACAGGTAAGTTGTTAAAAAAAAAAGGTTAATTAATGTGGTTGTTAAGTCAAGTTGTTTATGTTGTGTGTTTGTGTTTTGGGTTTTTTTTCGTTTTTTTTTCTTTTTTAAATTGTGATTTTGATGTTTATGTTTTTTTGTTTTTTTAAAAAAATTGTTATTTAGTGTATTTGTAGTTTGTTTTTAAATTGATTAGGAGGGAAAAGGGGTGGGAAAAACAGCTCGCCCCCGTCCCGTGCACGTGCGCGGGGCGGGGGGTTTAAAATAAAAATAAAAATTTGCGATGGTGGAACTTGATGGGGCGGGGATGACGACACGCGAGTCGCAGATGCCACGGGGCGACGCGAGGCGCTTAAACTCGAAAATGCGTGCAGTCACTGCAAGGTGTGGGATGCGGCACACGTGAATGGAAAGAAAAATGAATAAAAGACAAATCGGACATCGAATCGAAAAACCATAAAAAGAAAAAATGTGCCGGGAGAAGAGGGAAAAATGATAGAAAAAGGCGACACGGGTTCCGAGGCAAAATCAGGGTGTGCTCATGGAAAAAATGCAAAAAACAAACCCAAAAACACATACGTGTATTAATATTGGAAAATCAGCACGTTGGAACGAAGTGCGGAAAGAAGGAAAAATGTGCAAAATAATGTGCCCAACAACCTATCATGGCAAAACATAGGTCCGATCGAGATAGGATGCGTTCACATGGGAAAACCCCAAAAAATAGACCAAAAAATGAACTCCAAAATTAATATGAGAAGAACCAATTTTCGGAACGAAGTGCGATAATCAGGAAAAATGTTCGGGGGAAGGGGATTCACAGGACTGGTGTATCAA
Organism: Lygodium microphyllum; assembly: GCF_053477565.2. Taxonomy (NCBI): domain Eukaryota; kingdom Viridiplantae; phylum Streptophyta; class Polypodiopsida; order Schizaeales; family Lygodiaceae; genus Lygodium; species Lygodium microphyllum. Next base: position 123,245,652 of record NC_141149.1, on the reverse strand, counting down.
ACTTATTTTGGGGGGAATTAGGAAGGGTTCACATGGGAAAAACACAAAAAAGACACTCGAAAACACACATAAAAATTAATAACTAAAAATCTAGCAGTCAAAAGAGGGGGCAGGAAAAAGGAAAAAGTGGGGGAAAGGTTGGCGGGACATGGTTGTCAAATGAAACCGGAATTCCGGTGCAAAAAGGGCATGTGCACATAGGAAAAATCTGGAAATTACGCACGAAAAGGTCCCGAAAATCCGCTAAAATTAATAGCGGATGAACCGTGCATCGGAAGGATAGGGTGTAAAAAGGAAAAATATCAGAGGGAATGGGTAGGATAGGGTTGGCACATCAAATCAGTGTTTCAAAGCAATAAAAGCATGTTCACATGAAAAACCGTCCAATTTACGGGAATTTCTTCAAAAATTAATAACTTTAGAACCGTCTGTCAGAACAGGGATTGGTAAAAAGGAAAAATGGGCAATTCGAAGGGAAAAATAGGGCTGTAAGGTTGGATGTGAGTCTCAGTGAACGTAGGGTGCATTCACATAGAAAAATGACAAAACAAAGAATAAAGGCAAACGGACAAGGAACAACCTCGAGGATAGGGTGAAATAGAATGGAGCAGTGAGGAAGGGATCCCATCAGAGCATAAAAAGGGAATTTCCATATTTGGAGGTAGATAGATGTATTTCCATGATGAGATGCAGAACTAATGCGCAAGGACGCGTCCCCACATTTAATACCTTACCAGGAAGGGTAAACCGAACAACAAGGACCTAGTACCACACATCAGACCAAACACGAATGTCCTCACACTGAAAACATGACCATCACTGAGAAACAGAAGGTGTAGGGTTAGAAACACTTGGCCCATATTGACGAGGAGTAATGTCGACTATCGAGGTTGCGTCTTGTGTCATTGTCGGCTGGAGGAGGTACTAAGGTGTCTTCACAGCACACGTCCTTCATGGCAGCACCCAGGGAGGTAGCTGGTTGAAGGAATCACAGGAAATTCGTCGATGACGAGGAATATTGCACTCAACTACGATCACTCAAATGGAATGAAAGAACAGTTACTCACCCCATAACTTACATCACTCGAGGTAATATTGATAGAAACCCAGATCTCACACCCGATTTAGGAATCGACAAAGGGATGGTGCAAAGGGAGTATGCTAGGGTGCACAATTGATGGTGCATCAGTGCGTCCAACCCATCTGGCATAGGTGCAAGGAGGAAGGCCAGGGAGCCTTGCAGTGCAGTGTACAGAACAGAGTGACGTGTCCTGTGCTGATGGTAGAGACCCATCCCGTGGGTGCATAGGGAAACAGAAACGTACGTGACTCCAATGGTCGTAACGTCCCTCAATCCTCACCTCTCAATAATTGATTGAAGAAACACCAGTCACACTCAACCCACCCTCTGTCTCACGCTCTGTTGAAAGATATAGAGGGTAGCCCATTCCTGAAACCCATTGACGTAATCCTCATGGTCACTTGTGCAGAGGTTGTATGCCTTGTGCGCATTTGATGGTGCAACTGTGCATCCCGCCCTGTGTCGGCATACAATGCAAGAAGGAAGGCCAGGGAGCCTTATGGTGCAGTGCATAGGAACAGATCGTGCATTGTGCATTGAGAGGCCCAACCCGTGTGTGCAACACTCCGTTCACACATCTCACCTCTCATTTAATTTGAAGGGAAAGACTGGTCACTCACCCCACCCTCTGTCTCACACTCTGTGGAAAGATAAAGAGGGCAGCCCATACTCACGTCCCCATCCTGTTAGGATGAAAGCTCACATCACTCAAGGGACTGGTGATGAAGATCATGTCGGCTGTTGTTGTCATCAGGATATTGAAGATGAGGCATACCCAGGGAGGCAGCCAACAAGTCTCGTACTTCAATGATTTGTAAGAAAGGTTGTCTGTTAAGAAGGACAGACGGACTGATATTGCAGAGACAACTCACCAAAGGAGGTGGCTTCAAATTGCTTCTGAAAGGGTTTTGCTTGTGAATCAGCTATCCTGAACTGCAGGGTGTTACCACCTTTTCCACAGTCAGTTTCCCGCCCAAGGGTGTTTCCACCTTTTCTTGGAACGAGACCTGTTATGACAGGGAATTTCTTCATTTTCTCCCATAATAGTTTTGTTTTTTTTTGCTTTTTTTTTCCGTTAAGAAAGAGAATGCTAGAAATACCATGTGTCAGGACCAACCTCGCCACTGTTGTTGGATTAGACGAGAAGAGAACAAGGTCAGGTTGAGAGGTATCTGTGAGGGGCTAGCAGAACGAGACCGCCTCATGAGGAGAATCATGAGGGCTATCAGAAATACGCAAAGAAGGATGGTGCGATGCCCAAAAGGGGAAGGGTAGGTCGATTGTGATTGTCAAGATTCCCAGGGAGGGAAGTACTTCTTCAAACGATAGCCATTGATCAGGAAAGGATCATCAAAGGCATCAACGGTCTGCACTTGAGCAGATCCATTAGGATTGACAGCAAGTACCTTATACGAGCCCATCTACCGTTGTTGAAGCTTGCCAGGAAACTTGCCAAATCTCGAATCATAGGCTAGGACAAGATCACCTTCTTTGAACTCCTTGTGCTTGATGAAACTGTCATGATAGGCCTTGCGTTGCGCTTGAGTGGTTTCCATGCGGGGCCATCCTCTGAATCTCATCCAAGCATTCCAAGTGCAGGAGGTAGCGTTGAAGTGACTCATCATCTCCCAAGCGTTCTTTAACTGCTACTCGCAAAGAGGAAAATTCTAGTTCAACAGGGAAGACGACTTCTGTACCATATACTAACTGGAAAGGGGTTTGTCTTATAGCTGCCTTATGGGAGGTTCTGTATGCCTAGAGGGCCTCTGTAAGTCGATCGTCCCAGTTGCGACGATGTGTGGCAATCGTTCTTGTCAGGATCGAGCAAAGGATGCGATTGGTGACTTCAACTTGGCCGTTGGCTCTGGGGTAGTAATAAGGAGTGGACTTGCGATGGCGGATCTTATACAACTCTGTCAGCTCCTCCATGATTTTGTCAAGGAAATGAGTACCCTTGTCACTTACCAGTTCGAGGGGACTGCCAAAATGATGATAATATTCTCGTACATGAATAGGGCTACACTGTTACCATCGTCCTGCTTCAGAGCTTTAGCTTCACACCACTTTGTGACATAATCCGTACATACTAAGATGTATCTGTTTTGCTTTCGTCTGGTGGGTGGATCGATGGGACCCACAAAATCAATCCCCCACTTCTCGAATGGCTTTAGGGGAAGAATAGGTTGCAATGGCATGGCACTTGTTTTGGTGGGTTTTCCCATTCACTGACAAGCATCACATCTCTTGCAATAGTCATATGCATCCTTGTGGAGGGTCGGCCACCAGTATCCTACTAATAGAGCCTTCCTGGCTGTCACTTCTTCTGCAAAGTGTCCACCACATGGTTTGTCATGGCATGCTTTCAATACTATGCCGATTTCATCCCTTGCAACACATCTTCGCAGCACTTCATCTTTGCCTCTCTTGTACAGTGCATTGCCTAGCAAAGTGTAGGGGACTAATTCTAACAGAAGCTTCTTCTTCTCACGGCTTGAGATGCTAGGAGGATACTGTTGAGCTGCTAGGAGGTTGGCTATGTCTGCATACCAGGGAGTAACTATTTCAACTAGAAACAAGGAAGCATCAGGAAGGTCTGGATCATCATGTTCCTCTTCTGCAGTTTGATGGATCCGTGATAGATGATCGGCTAGGACATGGGAACGACTAGGCTTAGTGACCACTTCAAAATTGAACTCTTGGAATAGGAGCAACCATCTCATCAGCCGTCCTTTAACATCTGCTTTATTCATCAGAAAGGATAGGGCTTCATGATCCACGTAGAACTTGAAATGCATTGACAGTAGATAGTGTCGAAACTTCTCCAGTGCAAACACCATTGCACTCAAGCTCTGTCACTGTGTAGTTTTGTTCCCTATCAGTGACCTTTCAGCTTGCGTAATATATTGATTGATCTAATTTAGAGGGGCCCTTTTGACATAGGACAACACCTAGCCCTTCAACTGATGCATTTGTGTGCACATGAAGCTCCTTCATCCAGTCAGGAGGTTGTGAGATAGGTGCTTGGATAAGGCACTATTTTAGGGTATTAAAGGCTCCTTCACAGTCATCAATCTAAAGAAAATTAGCATATTTCCTTAGGAGCTTGTGCAGAGGGGCTGTATTGGTTTCAAAATGTGCAATAAATCTTCTGTAGTAGCCCACATGGCCAAGAAATCCTCTCAATTGCTTGAGGTTTGTTGGTGCTGAAGGTGGCAATCTTCTCAATCTTTGTTGGGTTTGTTGCAATCCCTTGTGCAGAGACAATATGGCCCAAAAGGACTCCGGATGAGATGCTAAAGACACATTTGTCGGGGTTGAGAGAAATCCCATACTCTCGGCATTTGTCAAAACATTGCTCTAGGTGTCCCCAATGCTCTCGGATCAAACTATAGACACAAAAGTCATCAAGACACACCTCAATGAAATCATGCAAATGATTCTGGAAGGCAACCATCATTACTTGCTGGAACGTGGCACGAGCATTACAGAGCCCAAATGGCATTACTCCATAGGCATAGGTTCCCCATTCGGGGGTGAAGGTTGTTTTGGATTGGTCCTCTTCTGCGATTTGGATCAGCTAAATCCATCCAAGAGGGAATAGAGCTCATGGCCTGCCACTGTGTCCAACAGTTGGTTCGTAAAAGGGATAGGGAAATGATCCTTCTTCGTCTTCGAGTTCAGCTTTGGAAAGTCTACACATATTCAAAGTTTCCCATTCTTCTTGGGTACTACCACAATGGGCGAAACCCATTCACTGTTAGCCACGGGATAAATGAACTCGGCTTCAAGAAGCTTCAATTATTCAGCCTTCACTAGAGCAGAATAATTAGGATTCATACACCTTTGTCTTTGCCTTACAGGTTTGGCATCGGGCTCTAGGTCAATGTGATGTTGGCATACTGTGGGATCAATCCCCTTTAGGTCTTTATATGACCTAGCAAACACGTCTAAGTTCTCCTTTAATAGATCTCGCAGGACCACTAGTTCTTCTTCCGGAAGATTGAGACCCACTTTCAGGTGATGTTTAGTACCGTCAGTATCCATGAACGTCACTTGTCTTTCACCTTCCACTTCGTGGATAAATGTCCCACGGATTGCTTCTGGATAGAGGTCTGAATCTTTCAAGGGAGTAGTGCCATCGTCTGATGTTCCACTAAAACCAGTGTTCTCCTTCTGAACAGATGACTCATTTGTCTGTTGAAATTGCTGTAAGGGTATCAAAGCTTTGTTTGCTTTTTTATGAGTGGTGATTTCTTCTAGACTTAGGGATTCATCTTTAGAGGATGCGTCCAGGAATGTCACATAGCACAAACCTTCTAGAAGCCAAGCCTTTGATAGCTCTGGCTTCTGTTGGCAGGGGACATCATCATCATCTTTTCTCTAGACTGAACGGTTAGGGTGACATGAGCCACTGGTGAACTTAATTTTTATGCCTTTAATCCATTGCTTATGCAGATTCTGCATACTTTGTGGTCCATTGGCCAACCCAAATGGAACCATGGTCATTCCATCCAACACCTTGAGATCTTCGGACTCTGAGGTCTCTGGTAGGGACATCAACAAGATCGTCAGCTATCAGAGGATGTTCTTCATCTGTACTTTCATATCATGCTTCGTTTTCTTTCTCATCATTTTCATCCTCTTCCTCTGGAGGCTCTGTCTCTGCTTCTGTAGAGGCTCTGTAGGAGAAGAACAGATCTTCTGCCTCTGCGTCTGCTTCTGCTTCTGCTTCTGTCTCTAGCTCTATCTCTGTTACTGTCTCTGTGATTGCCATGTAACAGGGAGAACAGTACATCCATGCTTCTATTTCACTGTCAAAGGTAATTTCAGAAGTTAATTCTAGTTGAGGTAGGAGGTATTCTCCCATGGACAATGACTTTGCTTCCCTTGGTAGTTGGCTTACAGTGCCCACTGTTAGGGACCGTGCCTCTGTTTTCTTGGGAAAGATCTGCTTAATAGCCTCTTCGTCTCCTAATGTACCATCTGTTACCTTGTTGGAGGAGTCAGTTATGACTTCGAGATGTGGATCCATTGCCTTTTTGCGATCCATACAACTTCAACACCACTTTGTTGGGTCCTCTGCCTAGGGTTAGGGTTCCTTTGAACCAGTACGTCCTGGCTCTTGCTTCAAAAGGCCAAGGTCTTCCCAACAGCAGAGGGTATGAGGTCCCATAAGAATTTGGTTTGACCACCAAATATGTTAGCCAATAGTCTCTTCCTGCAAGGGTTGTTTTTATGTATGGGAGGATGCCCAACGGTTTAATTCTACTTTGGTCTGCCAATCTGATAAGCCACTATGTAGGTTGAATTCCTTGCAACCCTAAGTCCTTCATTGTCACATCCATCATTATGTTTACTGATGAGCCTCCATCAATCAATGCATCTGAGATAAAGCATCCTTCAAATCCATACACTAATCTCTGGGGTTCTAGGATCTAGGAAGGCGTTAGCCACATCTACTTCCTTTACAGGCTCTGGGGCCTTATTGATCTTAGTCGCTGTTAAAAGAGTGATCCTTAGTCCACGTCTTCTTGTCAAGATGCTTTTGAATTTCTTTCGGCAGCTAGGAGATAACATCAGCAACTGCCGGAATGTTAAGTTAGGTTTAAAAGTGTCTAGGTCTTTTACCAAGTCATATTCTTTGATAGGTTCCACGGGCTTCTCTAGCCTGCTAGGGAATGGTGCTACACCCATTTTCATATTTCCTTTTTCTTCTAACAATGGCAGCATCGACACTTCCTCTGTTTCTGAAAGTGCTTCTGTATCATCTATCTCTTGGACCTTTGGTCCTGTTTGTGGGACTGTCTCTGTGACTCTCTATGTGGCACTACAATACTCTGTATTGCACTGTTTTGTCCTGTACTACTCTGTCCCTCTGTTGGCAAGTTGAACTTCACAGTCTTGGCAGGGGAATTATTTTTATCTTGAACAACTGGTTCCTTCTTCTTGGTGCGCGTGACAGTGGCAACTTCCAATTCTACCAAATTGGAGGCAGGCTCATGTACCTTTTGTTGGCTATTAGTGGCATTGGCCTTGACTTGGGCAATCCTTTGCAGTGTGGCCTTCTCCTTTGCATCGGCTACATAAGGGCTTGTAATCCACAGATCGTCTAGGGTTTGAAAAATTCGGGGAGATATGACCCTTTTCTCCACACCTATAACATTCCACTTCTGATCTTTGACCACGGCCAGATTGTCATCCTCTGTAACTTTGAGAGGGAAACCTTCTTGGACAGAAATTAGGACCAAACTCCCTAGGCTTTGGTCCAATATCCTGTGTTGTCATTTTGGATTCTAGCAAGTTGAATCTTGCATTTTCATCCTTCTATCTTCGTTCATGCATCTCTTTCAGAGAGCAAATATCCTATCTATGGTTCTTCTGCAAACAGTAGGAACATAAGGCTCCAGGAATGGTTGGTTTTCGGGTACATTCAGTGGCTAAATGTCCCACTTGATGACACTTTTTGCACCATGTATTAGAGCGCATCACATCTCTCCCAGCTCCCATAGGAGTGGATATATTGAAGGTATTCACCTTCAACGTCTGTAGCTACTCTATAATCACATCCATAAGCTCTTTCTTGATACTTGCAACTGAGTTGGATAAGTAGTCCTTCAGATTTTCACCTCTTGAAGTACTTGTAGTAGGGTTTTGGGAAACTTCTGTAATTACTGCATACACTGGTTGGGTTGATCCAGAGGGTCCTCTCTTCTAGCTCTAATTCAGAGCTCCTATTGAGACTTGGGGTTGTCGATTCAAGTTGGGAGGGTTCCACTGTTGTTGAGTCGCCATAGGAGGAACTGTTTGAGGCCACTATTGTTGTGGTTGAACCATCATTTGAGGCACTTTCGTCTACGGCGACCACAGTGGATTAGGTGCATTATACTGCTGCACTGTTTGCATCTGAGGATAGGGGTAGGGAACTGTCCCTGGAACTGCATTTGGTGGGTATACCATTCCTGGCATGGGAGGAGGTAAGACTCCTCTTCCTGGAGTCATTGACAACCTTGCTTCAACTTCGTCATACAATCTTGCACCTTCCACTATAGCTTGCAGATTGACTAGTCTTCTCAATTCCACAAACTTGCGAGCTTCTGGTTGTACGCCTTTAAGGAACACTCCTTTCTAAATGCCTTCGTCCAAATGATGGTTAGTCCATCTCTTCATTCACGAGACATAAGCTTCTACTCTTTTTCCAGAGGACTATCTTAGGTTCATGAACTCCTTTCGCATCCGCTCTTCAAAATCTTCACGCCTGAATTTAGTGAGGACAGCCAACTTTAGGTCGTCCCATGTGCCAAAAGTTCCTGCTGCTTATCTCTCATACCACTAAATCGCCGCGCCTTTGAAAGTGGCGGGGAATATCGCTAACTAATGCTCAGGGGTTCTGGCATTGTTAGCCACACATGCTACCATAAATTCTGCTACATGAAGATCAGGGTCTTCATTGTACTCTTCCTTAAAAATTGGCAATGGGACTACATTTTCTGGCCCGTCATCAATATTTCCAAGACGAATCTGACTAGGAAGGGGACCTTGAGTTGCCATGGGGACTTCTGTAAAGAGTGCTTTTAGGACGTCAAAGGAGGCTTCTGTTGCGAGTTCATTCTCAGCTTTGATTTTTGCCTTCTCTCTTCTCATGTACCTCTGGACTCGTTCCGACGCTTGCCTCTTGATTGCGTCATTCATCAGGGTGTTGGCTCCAACCAGTTGGTCTGTACTCAACATAATAGTATCAGAGAGGGCTTCAGTCTTTGGGAGATTCTCTGGCCAACATTTCTTCTACTTCCTTCTTTTTAACATTTGTAAATTTGGCTTTCAAACCACTACTACAGAGGGGGAGATATTCCGTTCTGAAAGTATCAAAACTCATTCTTTCTAGGATCGTTGTTGTACCATTATAATAATGCCAACTTCTGAGGGTTTTAACAGTTTATGTTGTGAAAAACACTCTGTCTACCAACTTCCAATGGGTTGCTAATTGGACAAACAGAAGGTTGTTAGTGCACCAAGTATCCCACATATCTTGCTATTGAGCATCCATAAACAAATTCCAACTCTTTTCCTTCTTGTTTTTGTGAACCTCCACAGACCACGAATCTTGAAGCTTCTTCATGATGTCCCACTTGATGATGTCTAGAAACTTCTCAATGAATACTAAATCTTCCATGGATAGTCATTCTCTCTACTTCTGCTTTTCAGTTTGTTCCCAAACAAATTTCCACCAAGATGCAAGTTTCTGCTGCTTCAACATGAAGAGGAAATAGTCCACCACATAGAGCATGCATCATGATGATAATATGTTTCCGCCATTGTGGGATGAACTTCTTGTGGAAAGTGTCTTTGGCAATAAGAATCTCCAACTCTTTAGTGGAAGAAGGAACTTTGCAAACATCCATTGAATTCTCCTCTTCTTGGCAATGCCATTTCCTTCATTTTCAGCCTCTTCTGATGCTTGTTGATGGCAAGTTTCCCCGGCGCACCAAAAACATGGAGCCCCAAGAGGAACACAAAGGAAAAGGGGATTCTATTGCAAGAAAATCTATCTTGTAACATCAATAAGCTTTTATTTCATTCTTTTGATGACCAAAACAAAGAAAACAACAAATCTTCACGCAGCATCATAGTAGATATCTCCCACGGATTTGATAGAATCAATCATAATCTTCAATATCTTCATAGAATCCTTCAATAGAACAAGGAACATAAAAGAGTACACCCTTTTTGAATGGAAATCAATCACATAGTATTCATCTTCAATGTCTTCATAGTTCTCTCTTGATCTCTCATATATAGTTACATTGTTTTGATAGAAATTGACTATCTCTGGCTCTCTCTCTCTCTCTCTCTCTCTCTCTCTCTCAATAATACATCATCTCCTCACTAAAATACTCTATAATGACTCTCAATAATCCTTCTTAGGTTGTGGATACACCTCCCAAGAGGTATGTCTGATGTGAAGAGGCACCAAAGCCACTGCAGTGTCTCTATCATAGCTCACTACTGTCATTGTCACTTCAGACTTCTCTTTAGTCTTCAGCAGCTGCTTCTTCCATTTGTTTTAGCTCTTTTGAACTTAGATTTATCATTTCCAAAAGTTAAAAAACTTTTCCAAAGTCACACATACATTCTACAGAACACTTACAGAAGATCTACAGAACAAAACAGAATAGGAACAAAGCAGAGACAGAGCAGATACAGAGGCTCTACTATAGAAGGTTTACAGAGGGTTACAAAAGGTCATCAGAGAACATCTAATCCTCATAACTCAAACTAAAACCATTACCAACTATCAAAAACTATTCAATAAGCTTCCAAAAGATTTCAACCTCCATCAATCATCAATCCATGCTTCATGTAGAAGAAAATCAAAACAAAACAGAAGCTATACAGAAGGTATCAGAACCAATCAGAACCTCAACAGAACCTATCAGAATATCATAGAGCTTCATAGCATTCAAACCTCAAAAAAAACAAAAATCAGTAAAAAATTCAGCCTTTTTTCACTCTCAACAAACCCCTTGTACATCTGCCCTCTTCATTTCAACATTCATTCATTGTAGATTTTTGTGTTCTTATGTCTCTTTTCCCTCTCCCTCTTCTCTAGTATTTATTGTCTTTCAGTCTTGTCCACACACGTCTGCATTCATTGCACTCTAAGACATGGTATCAGAGAAGTATAAAAGGGTTGACTAATTGGGGACAAATATGATCAGGAGGATTCTTTGTGACAAAAGTTTGTGTTTACAACTTGTAGAGGCTCAAGTGAATAGGTGAAGCATGGAGAAGGAATGAAGTTGTTATTTTATGCAGGTTCTTACTATTGGTGAAGGAAAAAAGGCTATGTATTTAGCCTTTTGGAGCAAATTTTGAATTCTTATTGCCTTCAATAGGTGAAACTCTTTGAGGAAAAGTGGAGGAAGCCCTAATAGGCACTAGCACTGTGTGTGGACTTAGAGGAGGGGGTTGCCCTTGTTTTTGTACAAGCCATTCCATTTACAATGTCGATCGAAATTGATGTAGAGTTTTAGGCTATTATGGATTGTAAGGTCCCCTTATTATTGGTTCTTTCTTCCGATTAGAAGCTCAATGGCGAGAATCATTGCGTTTGGCATGTAATGATGCTTGCCATGCTAGAGTTTTATGATTTTGCAGAGCTCATGATCAAGACTATAGAACATACTATAGCCTGTGATGCCTCCAAGCTATTTGCAGACGAGAAAGTCAAGTTATTGAAGGTACATGCACATTGGGACAAATTGAATGCCTGCATCCATTATTTTCTCTTCATCTCTTGCACTCCAGTCATCATTGCTCACATTGAGGACTTGACCGTGGCTAAGGAGATATAACTAAAGCTAGATCAAATGTACAATTGAATGACCATGATGAAGTAGGTGTCACTGTAGGTTCATATGAGGACTTTTGAGTCCTAACAAGTCTTCTTCTATGTGGGACTATGTCAATAAGCTTTGGCAATTGCAGATGCAGGTCTAGAACGTAAGGAAGGTGATTGCCTTGGAGGACATGGTGATAAACTCTCTCTCAGTTATTACTACCCCGATTCAGTGTATTCTACTCTGCCTTGATTACTTCAGGGTGGGCAGAGACCCTTAAGTGGGAGGAGTTGGTTCCTACGGTCTTGGACCAAGAGGAACAACTCAAAGGTTAGGTTGCTCCTAAGTCAGAGGCTTTGACTGGGCAGTCTTCCCAATAGAAGAAGAAGAAGAAGAAGAAGAAGAAGAATAAGAAGAGAAGTCGAGACATGACAAAGTGAAGGAGTCTACTTACCACATTTGTGGCAAGATAGGTCATTGGAAGAAAGATTTCCCCGATAAGGACAAGAAGGGCGCCAAGAAGTAGAAGACTACAAAGGACTTAGGAGTAGTGGTTGCTCCTTCATTGGCTCCCTTCCTTCATCTAGAGGTGAAAGAGGTTGTTCCTTTAATGGCCATTGATGCAATGACAATGGCCACATAGTCTCATGATTGGATTGTGGAAAGTGGCGCTTCCTGCAACATGACTCCTTCAGATGGGATTTCCCATATATATCCGATGCATGGGAAAATCCTTATAGGTGATATTTCTTTAGTCTCCATCAAAGGAAAGGGTGATATGAAATTGATTTGGGATGGGCAAGGGGGTGCCCACACATAAGAGGTGCTCGATATACCAAGTCTAGGGTATCATCTCCTTTCAGTAAGGAAGATATATGCTTTTGGTTTGATAGTCGAGTTTGATAAGGACTCTTTTTGAGTTCTTGATGGTGTATCTCGAAAGGTTCTTTGTGCAGTTAATAAGAGAACGGAGTCTACAAGATGAGTCCTTCTAATGCATTTTCTTCTCTTATTCTTTCTTCACAAACTGGAACTGAGCTTTGGCATGCTCAGTTTGGCCACCTCAACTATGAGAACCTTCACAAGGCAAGTCGTGATCAAATGGTGCATGGTTTACCGGAGATTGGGGTGAGCCATCTGCCATGTGTCTCTTGTATTCGTGGCAAGTAGCATAGAGATGCTATTCCCGCAAGGGTTTACGATGGGATAATGAGCCCTTGAAGCTTGTTTCAATAGACTTTTGTGGACCCATACGGATGTAGTCCCTTAAGGGGAGTTTGTATTTTATGCTCATTGTTGATGATTTTAGTAGGATGACATGGGCATATACGGACGTAGTCCCTTAAGGGGAGTTTGTATTTTATGCTCATTGTTGATGATTTTAGTAGGATGACATGGGCATATTTATTGGCATTGAAGTTTGAAGCATTCTCACATTTTAAGGATTGGTTGATCTTTGAAGAGATCAAGTCTAGCAAGAAACTCAAGACCCTATGTTTTGACACAAGGGAGGGGACTTTGTCTACCAAGAGCTAACTCATTTTTATGTAGATTGTGGAATTTACCAAGAGTTTTCTAACATGAATACCCCTAAGGAGAATGGCATGTTGGAGTGGAATAATTGCAATGTGATTGAGATGGTGTGGACTATGATGAAGCATTGGCAGACACCTTAGTGTCTATGGGCCAAAGCAATGCTACTACTATCCACATCCTTAATTGATCCCCTACCTTGACTATGGTCGATATGGCCCCTTTTGAGGCTTAGTTTGGACAAAAGCTAGATGTCTCTCATTTCCAGGATGTTTAAATTGTGATGCATATGTTCACATCCTAAAGAAGAAGAGGGACAAGTTTGAGATGTTTCCAAGAAATAGGTGTTCATGGGATATAGCTTGCAGTCCCAAGGATACATGCTTTATGATTCCACTATTTCAGAGGTGTAAGTGAGTCAAGATGTTTGGTTTGTGGAGTTTCCAACTGTAGGGGGGTGTTGAGCTGTGAGCATCCTATTCTTAGAGATCCAAGCGTCAATTGGGCACTTGCTTCAGTGCCGCTACCTATTGAGTCTCCACCCTCAATGGAGGGGAAGATTGCTTCACCATTGGATTCATATGTTGAGTCAGCCCCTGTGGATCTTCTAGAGACTTCAGTAGGATATTGGGGGCAATGTTAGTATCGGCCTCCTCCTCGTTGGGCCCCTGATACACTCCATGATTCAAGGATTGAGGGAGTCCTTGAGGAGTGGCAGCCACACAATGGCCCATGACGTTCTTGGAGGAACCATGCACATTCCATCGAGCTTGTTTGTACTAACTACTATTTGATCATCTGTGTCATGTAAGATAGAGACCCCACCTTCATATAGAAGGCTTTGCAGTCAACACATTGGAACAAGGCTATGGAGCAAGAGTTGGATGCTATTGAGTGGAATGGCACTTGGGATCTTGTGCCTAAGCCCATTCATAGGAAGGTGATTGGTGTTAAATGGGTCTTTAAGACTAGATACATAGTGATGGCATTTTGGATAAGCACAAGGTGTGGCTTGTTGCAAAGGGCCTTGCACACAATGACCAGGTTGGATTTCCATGATACCTTTGCACCTATAGCATAGATGGCTACCATTAGGGCTATTCTTGCCTTAACCAACTATAGGAGATGGTCGGTTTATCAGTTTGATGTGAAATTTGCCTTCCTTAATTGTGAATTGAAGGAGGAGATCTATTTTGAGTAGCCTTCTAGATTTTCCTCATCAAATGGACAGGTGTATAGGTTGAAGAAGGCCCTTTACGACCTCAAATAGCCTCCATGTACTTGGAACAAGAAGATAGACTTGTTCCTCCAAGGGAAGTTGGGATATTGGCATTCCTCTTCCAATCCCCAGTTATATTTCCACACCTTAGCTGGAGGGCACACATTGTTTGTGCTTTATGTGAATGATCTTATCTTGACAAGTGACCATGTCCATAAGGTCAGGTAGACGAAGAAGGCACTACACAAGCTGTTCGAGATGATGGATATGGGCCTTCCCCATTTCTTTTTAGGTCATGAGTTTTATCAGACTTCGAGGGGGATTTTCATCTCCTAACAATAGTATGTGTAGGAGATTTTGGCCACGTTTGAGATGGAGGGATGTGAGGCTATTTCTACTCCTATGGATCCAAACTAGAAGACTATGACCCATGCAGATTCACCACTATGGCGGATGCTTCCCACTTACAGGCAATTGATTGGGTCCTTGATTTGACTTCTTAACAATCGAGTTGATTTGTGCTTTATTGTAGGTTTGTTTGGTGGGGCTCATGAGTGAGTGAGCAACCTTCCAATGAACCACCTTGAGCTCACTCATGAGAGATATTGTCGCACCCGCACCAATGGGCATACGCAAATATCTCAAAATGACACTCTTGTTGACCATGCTGCCCTTCCACCGTAGGTTGGCCAGGTGATATTTTGTGACACTTATGAGGGAGGATTTCTTAAGATTGATGTTGAAATAAGCTGCTTGGATATAGATTCCCAATAGTATGAGTGCATGGTCCATATTTTCTTTCTTTATATGCAATGATATGGGGAGATTATCTACAAAACCTTGCGCGATTAGTTGCTTGCCCCTGTAATGAACTGTGATGACATCCCCCTTCCTAGCCATTTTCATAAGACAAAACAGAGGGTGGATTGCTATAGTGAATAGTAGGGGGCTAGCCTTATCTCACCCCTCTGGAGATAGTGGAAGATTCCAATAGAGCCCCATTTAGTGAGATTTGAGTCTGTTTGACCGTGTCCAATCAGCACAAGCGAAATGTTTGCAAGCTTGTGATGGAAATCCATTTTTCTAGGCACCTTTTGGATATAAACCTAGGAGACTTTAGCAAATGTTTTTTCAATGTCTAGTTGCATGAAGATCACCATTTTCTTAGATGTCTTGGCCCACTCAACAATGAGAATTACGTTCATGACATTGTGAGCTAGATTCTTGTCCTTAATAAAATTTTATTGGTCCTTGTTGACATGTTTGATATAGGTACAATGTGCTCCAATTTCCACTTGGTCGGTGATCCAACTGTCATCATTAGCTTAGATTACAATAATACTATCCCTTAGCCTTTTTCTATGCAACCCTTTCATAAATTTGACTGAGATATGATCGATGCCAAAGAACAACCTTTTGTTGAAGAGGAAGCTTCCTTTCTTTAGGTCCTAGGTAAGGCTAGCTTGCTTATTAGCTTGGCATTTGGCCAAAACCAATAGTTCCTAATTTTTGAGGGGCCTAATGTTGGCAATCAAGGCAAGGTCCATCAAGGTTTCATATGCCTAGTTAAGTTTATTACTCTTAGTAGTGTAGAGCCAAGACTTGTGCAAGGTGACCATGTGCTACAAGGTATTGGTGAAACAGCTCCAAGGATTTTGGCTTTGATTTTCCACATTGTTTACTAGTTTTTGGGTAGTGCCAATCAATATGTAATGAAATGGGAGTCGTTTGAAGTGTTTGAGCATTGATGCTCAACCGTTTGTGCTCCCTAGTTATTCTATTGAGTTTGATAGATTTTAGTTCCAACATGACTAGAAAATGATTAGATATGAGACACCTATTGTTGACTTTCAATGATACGATTGTTAGTAGCCAGTTTCACAATTTGAGAAATACTGTCTGTCTAGATGGGCCCAATACCCCTTATAGCTTAGCGAGTTGAAAGTAAAAGGGGATTTCAATAGACTTAAGGAGTTAGCCACATCTACAAGATTGTGGTGGTGAGATGCTTGACTCCATGCAGCTTGCTCTTCCTCACTTATGACATCTGAAGCTAAAGAGGCATCTTAGGGTGTTGAAACCATGTTGAAGTTGCCTCCAAAAAAGTGTTGCTCACTAGGGACTTGAGCTAGACATTCCCATTGTTTGATTCTAATTCTTCTATTTGTGGAGCCATAGATATTTGTTAGCAGGATCCTTTCTTTGCCCCAATGAATAGATATGGGAATTATTCCCCCATCTTTAGAGCAGTACATGCATTATGGATTGAATGAGGATTTGAGAATTTTCATATATCTGGAATATGAGCTAGGCATCCTCCAAAAAAATAGATGTAGTCTTTGTGGTTGAATTGGGTAGCACTCCACTTGTGAAGCTTATGTTTCATGCACAAAAATGACATCAAAGAAATTTGTATAGACCCATGATAAAAAATGATAGTCTTTTTGTGTCACCACCATTAAGCCCTATGGCATTTAGGGAAGCCAACTTAATTGGGCTCTTTGTTCTCTCCATTAGACTTTTTCTTGATATGTTGGCTTTGTACTCCATAGTTGATTGATCTTTGAGCTAGTTTGACTTAGTGCTATCCCCGTTTGAATGTAGATTTGGTAATAAGCTATGCCATAAACCAACCCTTAATTGTTGTTGAGCAACTGGTTAATGTAGCTTTGGCCAACTAAATCTTGGCATCAAAGACAATGAACTCTTTATCTAGTTGGTGCAAATGTATTTTTTTGAGTTGTCCAAATGTGCTAGCCTTGTTGTTGGTATGATGAGGAATAGAAGCTTTATTGCAGAAATCCTTGATGAGAGGTAGGTTGACAATAGAATCATCAAGCACTAAGCGATTGTGTTTGATGGTTGTGGATTTGTCGTTGCAATTTTCGACCATCTTCCATCTTTCGTTCTCCACATCTTTTGTTTCACCTTGATTTTTACATTTTTCTTTGATATTATGTTGTGTGGTCTTTGCCACATTGGCCCAAGTAGCTTTTTGTTCTTACTTTTTGTCCTCCTCTTCACCCTTTATGCTGGGACATTCTTTGTAGGGCAATGTTACTCGATCTTCTTACTAAAATTTTCACTTCTAGAAAAATATTGTTTTGATAGGTTTAATAAATTGATTCATTGAATATTTCCGTTTACTCAAGCTGAAGGTGACAATGGTAGAAAATCACGAATTCTATATGGCAGTGGTGTATGCCATGGTCTTTTTTCTTTCAAAAAGATGACATGTGAACTTATTGTATGATCATCTAGTTGCCAAACTAGGATTGTGATACAATAGTAAATAACTCATAAGATTAGTATGGTTGAAGGTCATTAATAAAAGGTAGTTTTGGTTGACTAGCTCACATATTGGTTGGCTTGATAGATGCACAAAAAAGCAACCTAGTTCGTTCAAATCATTTCATAATACAATGGTTTGAATATAAAGTGCTCCATCTATCTTGAGACCGTGGTTCTTGCTCACCATTTTCAACACTACACTTGTTGCTCTACCTAGTATAAGTACTTGTAAAATGAGCAAATATACTTAAGAAATTCTTTTGAAGGCATTTAGGCCCTCTAAACTAATATACCTTTAAGCTTTGATATACTCTATCCAACTATGGTTGGTTTATATCTATTAAATGATATTTGTATCACATAAATCACATTTTAGTTGGTTTTAATGTATTGATGGTGTCTTAGAAACAATTTTGATGTTTAATAGTGTTGATATGTTATTCTAAATGCCAATGTTTGGCCTGTAGCATTTTTAGAGTAGAAACATGGCAAGAATCTTTCGTGTGTTGCATAAGAGTGAGTTAGACATGGGCTTAGACATTTTTATCCACAACTTGTGAAACTGCTTTGTGTATGTTATTTAACCTTACGTAAAAATGGAGGGTTAGAAGATACATTTGAGTTGGTTCAAAATAGAGGAAGTTATTGAAATTGAAACTTAGAAGGTATTTTCAAGTATATAAGTTATGTTTAAAAGCATCACCATGTATTTAAGTTAATATTGATTTGTTACTATAGCTCTAATAAACTCTTAGTTTGATAATTGCACTATATTGTTATGACTTTCTTAGGTAGATTTTATCCAGATCGATAATAGTTTTGAATCCTTCATTTGATTGAATTTGGTTGGTTTCAAGTTTGAATTATGTTTTCCATAAGAAAGGATTGGGTATGTCTTTTCCACAATCCCTACATTTGTGCATGAACCATACAACTTTAGATAGTAAATATGCTATGGCAATTTATGATTAATCACCTATGGTTTAATATTGGATGATGTGTCTTGATCTAGAAAACAATTTCATGAAGACATGATGACAATAATTATGAAAGTTTCTCAATATCTTATCCAAAGTAAATTTTCAAATCTATTCGTATCTTTATTAAGTATCAAATGTGCATTCCTAGTTTTCATGACAAAATTTACACGAGTCCTTAGGGTTTAGTTCGTCTAATGTCTTTGTAGATGTTATTGGGATGGTAACTGTTGAGTCACTTGCAATATGCATTATAAGACAAAGTTCTCATCATCATCTTCTGTATGGATGTAGTAAATAGCATACGTCTCACTTTCTTAGGCCTAGAAAAACTACTCCTAGTGACTGCTATCGACAAATTTCAACATTTTTTGTTTAGTTATGTTTATGAGATTTTATTTAAATACAATCTCGAAGTACAAATTATACTTCATTTGTGTTTAAAGAATTCAGTTAGTTATAATTTCTAAATTGTACTTTTTATACTTTCAATTTTATATTTCATTGGATGTCTTTTCATTAGTTATTAGATTTGTGATAATTTATTAAAATTTTAATAATTCTATATGATCCAATTTTGTGAGGGAAATTTTTTATTAAACACATGCATAGGGAGTTTGGTGTGTGAATCATAATCAAAATTTTGATTGTAGCATCGCCAAGCTTAAACTCAAAGGGAAAGTCTAAAAAATATAAGCATTACAACTAAAAGCTTAGTAAGGTTAGCCATGAGCTCCATATTGGTTTCCATATTTCAACTCACCACACATTGATCAAGCCTTGATTCTCTCTTCTTATAGCCTTTATAAAAAGAAATTGAGAGATGTGGTGATAGAGGGTATTGCAAGAGTAAGATGTGGTGATTTAGGGTCACAACCTACGCGGCTGAGAATTCAAAGGATCGACGAAGCTCGAAAAGGAGGCATGGTCGAAGCAAAATCTCATGTTTAGATGCATGCATTGAATTGCATGGAAAAATGCAAAACAACAAAGTTTGAATTGGCTGATGCAAGTCAAAGTATATGAGGGAGAACAAGATGGAGTACACCAGTGGATTCATTTTCAGCCCAAGCTTATTTGACTGAGGTTCATAATCAAGAAGCTCTTGTGGAAGAAAAGAGAATAAGAGATGAGGACACTGCTGGTCTTTCCTCTTTAGACCCATCTAAATGCATAACATGAAGTAAAATGGAGCAACAAAAAGAGGTTGAAAAAGCCATACCTAAGCATATTATGGAGGATGCATCTCAAGAGAAGAAACAAGAAGGGAAGAAAAGGTGCAAGTAGCCCGATTACAAGTAAAATTGGATCTTGAGACTACCACAAATCTTAAAAAGGTCTTGGAAGATCACATACTTGGCAGTAGAGTGGAATTCACACTTGGCGAAGTTCTTGGAATCACAAAGTGTGAATTTCATGATGCAATCATTGATATGTTGAAACGAAAAAGACAATTTGATGGTGAAGTTTTGCAAGCATTAATGCGGGTTGACAAAGACATAGAGAAACATCTTCAGAGATAATATGATGATGCATATAATGCTAATTTGGAGCACGCTGATGTTGAAAATGGATTAAATGGGAGTGTAGATAGCTAGCTTGTGGCTAAAATTAGTCTTATGGGCAATAGTGAGCATAGAGAGAAGGCTATGTATAATGGGGATGTCCATCAACAAGAACATGAAGAAGAATATGCTCATTTTATTCCAAGCAGTAATTATTCACGAACACATTGGGCTCGTGCTACAATAAAGATAATTGTTAAAGTGGGAGAAAGAGGGACGCCTTGCATAGCTCTCTTGGATCATGGTTCCGAAATCAATGTTATGGCACACAGCTTGTATGAGAATGGAGGTTGGCCGATTGATGTAGATCGGGGTTGGCGCATGCGGGCAACAAACAATTCATTAGGGGATCTTTATGCGGCGTGTTCGAATGTACCCGTGACTATTGGAGATGTTAGGGATGATATCATTTTTTTGTGCAGGATTCATGTAGCTATCCAGCGATTTTAGGGCAGCCCTATATTTCGGAATCAAGACTGGAAACAAAAGCCTTGGATGATGGTTCTTCATATGCTCCGGTTCAGAGTAAAGACAATACAAAAGTGATACAGTTTCTCATTGTTTGTGTAAATCATCCCCGCAATCGAGATAAGCTGCGGGATAATCCTATGCCACCTAATGCACGAGAGCTTAAGGATTTTTAGACAGCAATGATGTAAGTGGAGGCTATGGCAGTGCCTCTAGGAAGATAATTATGCCTCCAAGAAAGGGAAAAATTGTGTTTGTGTCTGGATTGCAGGAATGGACAACAAGTAGTCTTGGCAGTTTTAAGAATATTTCAACCATGTGTAGGATTGAAAAGAAATATGTAGGATGGGTTGAAAAAGAGCTGAATACATATGCTTTGATGGCTACAAATGAAGGTATTTCAGGGTTGTTTTCAAGACTGGTTGATATTGATACAACGGCTGAAATTTTTGCAACAATTAAAGCTGAAAACAGAGCAGAAAAAGAGGTTATTTATGTTGACACTTTAAAGATATATGAAGTCATTCAAGAGTTTCCTAAGCATGAATGTTATGGGTTGTAATATGGGTTGCAAAACAGGGCTGAAGCAAGGGTGGATACAAAGTACAAAACAGTTGCAAAGAAGGTTAAGCCTGTGGCTTTGCCTTTACCACGTGAAAGTGACGGGTTGACTGAAAAAGTGTCTCAACAACCTAGTTTTCAGGATCCACATGGAGTAGGATATAAATTTACAGCTGAAACTTTACAAAAGCTGAAAATTGGTGATACAAGCTTTCTTTTGCCTACAAAAAGAGCTTGTTTCTTGCAGATGCTGGCAAGGCACATGAAAGCCTTTGCATTTCAGCCAGATGAAATTGGATGTGTTGATTCGACCATAGTTGCACCTATGGTGATCTTTATAGTACCTCATGTGCCATGGAATTTAAAGCCTATTCCAATACCTCATGCATATTTGCCTAAGCTACTAGAGCTTTTGAACGAGAAGATTATGATGCGAATTTTGGAGCCCTCTTCAGTTCCATATTCAAATCGGCGGTTTACAATTCCAAAGAAGAATGGTTCTTTGATGTTTATACAGGATTTACAACTAGTTAATAAGGTCACCATAAGGAATATTGGATTAGACCCGATAGTGGATGAATTTGCAGAAGCATTTGCAGCCAAGGCAATTTACTCTATGGGCGATTTATATTTAGAGGATATGATCAGTTCTAGCTTGCATTAGAAAGCTTGGGTATCACTACCATGAAGACGCTACTTGGATTGGTTAGGATGTGTACACTTCCATAAGGAGCAACCAATTCAGTGGCGCATATGATGAATGCTATACATAAAGTTTTGAGGGAGTACATCCCTCAGTTGACCTTACCCTTTCTTGATGATGTGCCGATAAAAGGGTGTAATATCCATAAGAAGAATGAAGAGCTGAATGAGCTGAATGAGCAGGGATGTAGAAGGTTTGTGGCTGATCATATTGTTGATTCTGACAGGATTTTGAGCCGCCTTGAAGAAATGCATTTGACTCTATCACGAGAAAAGGCAATTTTTGGAGTGGAGGAAGTATTAGTTGTTGGGTACATGTGTGAACCATATGGAAGAAGGTCCTCACCAGTAAAGATTGATGCCATAAGTAGGATGTGGGAGACATGTTTAAATGCATTCGACAAGGTAAAAAGATTTTTGGGTGCATGTCTCTTTTACTTGATATAGACTCCACATTTTGCTCATGTGGCTGAAAGTTTATATCAGCTCTTGAGAAAATGGCAAAAGTTTTGGTGGGGTAAACAACATACAAAGCCAGTTCAGAATTAAAGAGCTTATTGATTTCAGTACCAACACTAAAGAGAGCAAATGATAAGAATGGGCAGCCTATTATTCTCAATTTGGATGCAAACCCAATTGGCATTGGTTGGGCAATGGGTCAGGATGATGCTGATGCGAATAGGTATGCCATTCGGTTTGGAGCAAAGGTCCTCAATGAATGGCAATGGTGGTATTCTCAAGTCAAAAGAGAGCTTTGGAGTGTAGTGACAGCCCTTAAGTGTAATATGGAGTATTTTATGGGAGCTCATGTAGTGGTAGAGACCGATTGTCTACCTCTATTGGGCATGATAGTAAATTGCTCAACTCTCGATATTACCATGTCATGGTGGATTGCACATATAAAGTCATTTAACCCTAATTTTCAGTATATTGTAGGTAGAGAAAACCCTGTGGCTGACATGCTTTCATGAGCAAGGTTTGAAGATGAAGAGGAGCTAATGGAAGATGAAGAGGACAATGCGATAGGTGCTGAAAACGACTTTATGACAACAGGGAACAAGTATGCAACTGCTGTTACTATAGGTACAACTATTGTAACAGGGATTTCAGCAATAAGAAAAAAACTTGTAGCCATGGAGAAGAGATGGGGCAGTAGCAAAAAAGCATCATCAGTGTTATGCTTCGGTGAGAACACAAATTTTAGAAGATTTGTATGAGGATGATTGGCTGAAAATCGGCCAATATCTCAGCCTCATGACAAAGAAGGCTAAGTGGTCTAAAGCTAAATTTAAAAGGATTAAAAGAAAATCTTATGGGTTTTTCTTGAAAGGTGGATATTTATGGAAGCATGCAAAGAAAAAGAGAGAAGCTCCAGTACATGTATTGGGAAATAGAGCTTCTCAACAACATGTGATGCAAGAGTTTCATGAAAGTTTATGTGTTGGACATAGAAGAGTTTGGGACATATTTTCCAAGATCAAAGAGAAGTATTGGTGGCAAAACATGTATAAAGATGTGGAGCATTATGTGGAATCATGCAGTGTCTGTCAGAAATATTCCATGATAAAGCATAGAGATGGGCTACAACCGACCTATCCATTGTCTTTACATTACAAATGGGTAGTTGATTTGGTTACCATGCCTACAGGTTTATGAAATATGAGATATCTTGTGCTTTCATGAGAAGACTTGACAAATAAAGTGAAAGGTCAAGCTCTTAGTACAAAGACTACGCAAGAAATTTACAAGTTCTTATTGGAAGAAGTCTTTTGCATATATGGTTGTGTTGGTAGAGTGGTTGCAGATAGAGGAGAATTGGATGCGAATGAGGCTCTTGACTTCTTTTCACGATTGGGTATCAAGGTGGATTTAACTTTAATCTACAAGCAAATGGAAAAAGTGAAAGAGGTCATCAGCCTATCATTAAGGCATTAGCAAAGTCATGCAAGGGCAAGATGAAAGAGTGGCCAAGAATGTTACCCTTTGCTTTGTGGACTGATAGGACCACTCATAGTGCAGTTACAGGGTGTATGCCTGCTAAATTAATGTATGGACATTAGCCAATCATGCCTATTGAGGAGACTATTGCTACTTGGAGTGTTCTACCATGGGAAGATGGTTTGAATAGAGAAGAGTTGTTGTTCCTATGCATTAAACAATTAGAAAGAAGGCCGGAAGACATTGAGACAGCCATGAAAAAGCTAAATACTGCAAGGATCAAGAACAAGAAGAGGTTTGATAAGTGACACAAACTTCGACCACGAGCTATATAGGAAGGGGAATGGATGTTGGTTTATGGCAATAGCTTGGAAAATCAGTATAATGCTAGTCGAAAGATGGCAAAGTGGTGGTTTGGTCCATATGTGGTAAGGTTTATTTTTGACAATGCTACCTATGCATTAAATGAGATGAATGGGACAACTCTAAGGATTCCAGTGCTGGAAAACGCATCAAGCTCTAGAAGAGGTAGAAGATGAAGACATTAACATGGCAGAGGATACTTCTTCTAACACTGTAGATCCATAAAACTTTGGCACATGCCGAAGGATGTGCATGTTAAGAGGGGGTGGATGTTGTGCCGCTATACGGATACAGTGTGAAAAACTCTAGTGCATGTTTTTGGTATACAAGAGATTTATCTTCTCAAGATGCAAAAATAATTTGATAAGCTTCACCTCTATGAGTATTCTTCTACATCTTCTATTTCTTTAAACCCCTTCTCTTCTGTCTACTCCTCTTCTTGAATTTCCCTTCACCCTACCGTCTGTTACCCTTGCGGTAGACTTTTGACCCCAAACACTCTGACATTGGTGAGCAACTCAAACCTGCAAAGGGATGTGCTAGCTAGGGTCTTCAAATAAGCCATATGAGTGGATAACCCGCTCAAGGAGAGAAGTGCAAGACCCACAAATTGGGACATCATTGCTTCTAGAACCTTAGAAAGAGTTATGACCCATGAGTGAAAGATCTAGTCTGAGCACCCAAGACAATGGAAAGAGTGTTGACTAGAGCCAATAATTGGTGGATGTAAAGCTAGAGTTGGCTAGGCTTCAAGAGATAATGAGAAGGCCTACACAACGTCATATGCAATGTGTGCATTACAAAGGAAACCACGTTCCAACTAAGTACATGGATCTTAGATCTAGACCTTGTGCCAATTGCGGTAGGTTTGGCCATGATGCAATGCATTACCAAGGCGATTGCCATACTCACAACCATACTACCTAGGGAATAGACCCCCACATTTTGGAAAGGGAGCTCCACTAGCTCTCCCAGCTTCCAATGATTCAAAGCCAATTGTCCTTAGGATGTATATAAACCCCACATGGATACCTAGACCACCTAGACCCATTATGACTCATCCATCGAGTGATGCTCCGATACATTATATAGAGGAGCCAAATGAGGATGAAGCATACGCGAATCCTTATGTCTCGTATGATGAAGAGGATAATCCCATCTTGATGGATTTAAGACTAGTGCTAGTGATGTTGTTGGGCAGGGGAAGAGGTAGAGGTCTAGGAGAACAGAACCAAGAACCCATCGCATGCTCAACTTGTAGTCACCAACAACCCATCTAATCTCAATGGCCTGAAAGGGAGTAAACCAATTGAGACAAGGCCGACCTGAGATGTCCCGAGTGTGGGATCACACACTTGAATACCAAGTGTCCTAAGTAAAAACCTTCCACTAGTTTGGGTATCGTGCCATCTATACCATTGGGGTTATTTGGAGTTGAGACACTTGATGGTGAAGCCACACCAAATCTGTTAAATGTCATGACCTGAGCACAGAAGCATGCTAGTATTTTATTACCCAGACCTAGCAACCTTGACGCAACTTTAATAGGGGAGAAAAGACATAAGAGAAAAAGAAAAATGGTTGGGACGAAGATCATGCTTAAGATAGATAGTGCCACCATGTTACCAAAGGAGAAGTAAGCCACAGATAGAGAAGCAAAGACATCTGCTCCTAAGACAACAGAAAAGGGAAGTGCCAAGACTGGAGAATATCCCAATTCGAGGCACCAATTAGAAGTGGTCGATAAGGTCAAGGAGTGGGTGAGAGAAGCCTAAGCACATCTAAAGGATGCATAACCCATTATTGAGAATAAGATCAATGAGCTCTCTAGCATGAGCACACCAGTCTTGCCTACTTGGTTAAGATCAAGAGACGCATCTACACCCCATGTAGCACCACATAGATAGAGCCTAGATGTCACATGTGGGTATATTTTCTATTAACCCCATCTCAAGTCGCAAGAAAAAGAAGTAAAATATGGAAGCAATGGAAGAAGCAGGACGGAGAACAAGCAAAGGCAGAAGGATGACCTCTAAAATCAAGTTAAGAGCAATAGCGCGGTTGTAAGTGAAAGGTGCCCCTAAAATTTTTGTAAAAGAGCGCAAGGCTCCCTCCTATGAAAATTGTAAAAGGGTAGATATAAAGAAATAGGCCAAGTAGAAGGGAATGGAAAAAAGGACCTTGCTACAATAGCCGATCATGTAAAAAAGGGGATTGGTGTCCATGGGATTTTAGGAGGACATGCATATAAAGTTCAAAAAGTGAATGAGAGCTCATTCTTGGATGTGTGGTAACAAGAGACTCTTCTTCTTCTCTTCTCTTCTCTTTGCTTGCTTGTGTGTGCTTGAGAGAGGGAGTGTGAGAGTGTGAGGGAGTGAGTGTGTGAGGCAATCCCGTGGGTCTTGGCGGTTAAGCGTGAGCTCACCTCTACATTTTGGTTTCATTGTCGGGACCAACAGATTCAAGCTTGAGTGCTTCAAATCGAGCATTGAAGTAAGGGTTATCCTCAAACTGGAGCTTGAGATAGATAGGAAGTTTGGGTTTTTAAACCTTCTTAGCAAGTAAGTATTTTTGTTATTTTGATGGTTTGATAATGAAGAGAGTAGAAGAAATCAGTTCAGTACTTTTTTTTAAATTCTTGTTGCATTTATAGTAGGTTAGGACTAAAAAATCGGATTGGAAATGAGTAGGGTTTGCTGTTGTAAAATAGGCTCGATTAGGGCACAAATTAAGAAAAACAGGAAAAAAAGAGTGTTCAAGGGGATTAAGGTCGACAAGTGAGGGATTAGAAGTGGCAAGACCTTTTCTAGGAAGGGGTTTAATACCCAAGAGACCAAGGGAGAGCTCATTTAAAACCCTGGTTGTGAGAGAGAGAGAGAGAGAGAGAGAGAGAGAGAGAGAGAGAGAGAGAGAGAGAGAGAGAGAGAGAGAGAGAGAGAGAGAGAGAGAGAGAGAGAGAGAGAGAGAGAGAGAGAGAGAGAGAGAGAGAGAGAGAGAGAGAGAGAGAGAGAGAGAGAGAGAGAGAGAGAGAGAGAGCTCCATCACATGGATTCACTTCAATCTTGCCATTGACGAGTTTGTTTCCCACTATAGGTATACCCACACCTTCTCCTTAATGCATAAATAGGATTTGTAAGTGCTTGACAAGTGTGAAGCCTTGAATCACTCGATGCGGCAAATTTTTCGCCATTTCGGCAAAAAACACAATGCATTCGGCCCTTCCAAGCGGCTCGATCCTGGGTCGAGTCCCAAAATTGGCCCTCGGCCAATCGTCTTCGACCATTTGTCCTGTTCAAGTCCTAATGGCACATTCGGACACGCAGCCACTCGGCCGTCCGAATCGCACATTTGGACAGACTAGGTATTCGTCCACTCATCCCTCAAACTCCAATACCATACCCAATCGGCCTTCGGCCATTCCGTCCATCCAAACTCTATATTTGGCCTTGGTCCACTTGTGTCACGTGCCATTTGGCCCAGTTTGAAAGGTGAGAAGGATTGAAGCTTGCATGAGAGAGCTATGGAAAGAGAGCAAGAGCAAGAGCGAGAGAGAGAGAGAGACTCAGAATGTGTGACCAGCCTTTCCTTTATTCATATGTCACTAAAAGAATAAAGAATAAAGTGACGATGACGGGTGTCCACTGCCTACAATGTGCAAGTGCGGGTATTATCAGTGTACTAATACACGAGCGGCTAGGCGGAGACGCTTTTACCCCTAATAACCTCCCACTTAAAAGCGAATTTTCCCCAGTAAGGAGTGAAAAAGAAAAAGAAAAGACAGTACAACATGTACACATGTACAACAGGATGAAAAAAGGCGTCATCTCATCCCATGCCCATCAATCTCCCGAGGAAGGCAAAGCACTCCATAGAGAGGCTTTTGGTGAGAAGATCTGTAGGATTCTAGTTAGTTAAGATCTTGACAAGGTCAACAGACTTGTCCTCAACGACCCCATGTATGAAGTGATACCTCACCTCAATGTGTTTTCGTCTTTGCATGGAGGACCAGATTCTTGGCTAATTGAATATCACTCATAGAATCCTAATGCAGTGTAGGAATAGCATCAATACCAAGGTCATGAACAAAATGGCCCAACCAAATGGCCTCCTTGAAAGCCTCAGTGGCTGCAACATATTGGGCCTTTGTAGTAGAAAGGGTCCTGCATCTCAAAGCTCTTCTTGAAAGGGTCGTGCATCTCATCATGCAAATCCCCATGTAAAAATGTCATCTTGATATCCATTTGATACATGTCCAAGTCAAGCTGTACGACTAAGGCTAAAACCAAGCGAAGGGTGGTCATCTTAACCACAGGAGAAAAAAATTCATCAAAGTCAACTCCATGCTCCTATTTAAAACCCTTAGCAACAATTATTGCCTTATAAGTAGGCTTGGGATGTCCAAGGGTACACTTTAACTTGTACACCCATTTGCATGGCAGAAGCTTCTTGCCACTAGGAAAGGAAAACAAATCCCAAGTCTCATTCTTATGTAAGGAGTCTATCTCAGACTGCATAGCCCTCTCCCAGGAGTGATTGTCACCCCTACGCATAGCCTTATCATAAGTGAAGGGCTCTCTTGCATCTGTAACCAAGACATAATGCATCGAGGGCTGAAATTTGTTAGGGGGTGTCTATCTCTAATAGAACACCGCACTGCAGGCTCTGTTGCCTGCTGAACATTTAATCCAACACCTTGGCCATGAGTACTTGTTGCTACAGGCTGTTCAGCTAACTATACGGGAGTTCATGGATCCTCCTGAAATATAACCATGCGTATCTCCACTATCTTCTTAGGCTGCATATGCATCTTGTCTTCATCATGGAAGACTACATCATGGCTGCGGATGACTTTTTGCATCTACGGATCCCATAGATGGTAACCCATATCTCCTACATCTCCATAGCCAAGGAATATGCATTTAACACTCTTAGGATCCAACTTGTTACGCTTGTCCTTGGGTACATGGAAAAATGCCTCGCATCCAAAAACACATAAATGTGCATAAGAGGAAGGCTTTCCTGTCCATACCTCCTTTGCAACCTGAAAATCAATGCCACTACAGGGTGATCTATTAATGATATGCACGATTGTCATAACTGCATCAACCTAAAAGTGCTAGGGTAGGCCTGCATGGCTAAGCATACTGCAAACCCTTTCTTGGATGGTCTTATTCATCCGCTCAGCCATACCATTCTGGGGAGGGGTGTAAGGGGCAGTCAATTGATACTTAATACCCCTCTCATCACATAACTGCTCAAAAACACGTGAGACATACTCACCCCCATTATCTGTTCTTAGGCATTTCAGCCTATGCCCAGACTGGTTTTCTACCAAAGTAAGTCAATCTTTGAAAAACTACCAAGACGTCAGCAGACTTTTGCTTTATGGGATAAGCCCATATTTTACGTGAAAAATCATCTATGGAAGTAACAAAATACTTCGCACCACCCATAGAATGACAGGGCATGGGCCCACAGACATCAGAATGAACCAAGGCCAAGGGCTTACTCATGTCTGACATACCAGACTTCTTATGCGTAGACCTAGTCTACCTGCCATAAAGACAATGATCACAAGAATCAAAATGAGAATAGTCAAGGGGCAGTAAGTACTGCAAACCAAAAAGCATTTCCATTCCCTTAACAGACATGTTTCCCAAACGGACATGCGAAAGAGATACATGAGGTAAATACTCCATAAACAAAGCATTATCAATTATAGATCCAGAAACAACTAAGGGGTAGAGGCTACCAGCCTTGGCATCTCTTGCAAGCACAAGCCTACCACAAGTAATCTTCCATGCAAAGTCTCCAAAAGATACATGATATCTTGCATCATCAAGCTGTCTGACGGACATGAGACTGTGTGTCAATGTAGGTACATGACGTACATCCTACATAACAAAACTACTGCCAGAAGGAAACTACTGCCTAACATCACCAATGCTAACAATCTAAAGAGACCTGTCATCACCCAAGCGCACAGAACCCGAAATAGAATGGTATGAATGAAAGCACTCTTGGAAAGGTGTCACATGAAATGATGCATCTGAGTCCAAGAGCCAACACTGTGCATACATAGAGTGTATTTCTGTCATCTGCAAAGCACTAGATGAAGCTGCTGCAAGGATATAATTCCCATCACTATCCTCGGGCTGCATAGCATTGATCTCTTCAATTTTAACACTTGACTAGGGACTATGTTGCGATCAGAAGACTTTTCCTGCACTTTCTCTTTCCCTTGCCTTTGCACCGTTCATTGCACAATTCATAACACTATGGCCTTATGTGGCCTTTCTTCCCACAATGATGACAAGTCAGATTTGTGTTTCTCCCACAATACTTACTGCGCGACTTGCCACGTGACTTGGACCAAGATTTCTGTGACTCCCATCCATGGCCATTACCACGGTCATTCTTTGCATTTCTATCATGTCGGCCTCTAACTGTCAAAGCATGAGATACACGATAGGCATCTAAACTCTTATGGTTGATCTCTTCTTGTAGAAGAGAGCTCTCAACATCAAATAGCTTCAGAGTAGTGGCAGAAGCACATAAGGCAGTGCAAAATACATCCCAAGACTCATTAAGAGTTCCAAGCAAGAACAACGGAGTGACATCCTTGTTGAGAAGTAAGCATGTGAACTCTCCTTATACGTGAGAGGATAAAGGTAGCTAGGTGTAAATGAACTAGAGGACAGGGGAACAAAGGAAAACCCTAACCCTAACTCCTCCAGAGGCTATATAAACTGCCTAAAGTACACCCTCATAGTTGAGGAGAGTGTACTAGTTGTACCTCGAACAACTAACTAAGCAAGATCTTCTTCTTGTACTTGAGCTCTCTCTCTCCCTCTTGTGCACACTCTCGCATACTTCTAACTCTGATTTTCCACATGGTATCAGAGCCATCTCTGATAACTTTAGGTTTCCTAAACCTCCGCTCAACCTAAGTGCACAAGAAAAGCTCCACTTTCTCATCTTGGTCTTTCAACCTCCATAGCCAGCCAATACCTATCTCCATTGGAGGAGCTCGTGTGAGAAAAAGAGGGCATATCAACCTCCAATATCTTCTAAGGAACTCCTCCCCAGCTCAAGGTGCAATAGCATAGTACGAGAGACCCCAACATCATGGACACAGAAGGATGACATTGCAGCAAACGCAGATTCGACACAGTTTCTGACACCGACCTACCACGAACTGAATCACGACCAGTAGAAGGCGCAATCATGGGGGCCACCATAGGACTTCATAGCCCCCTAGTGGGCCCTCTCCCTTTAAGAGGGTTTGGAGAAATTTCTCCTCTGTTGGCTGCTATCAGCAAAACCCTAAGTGTGGGTTTCTAGCAGCCATAGCCAGAAAGCTTCAAGCTTTTCCATTTTTCAAAAATTTCAATCTCTAAGGAGTAACAATGATTCTAATCACTGAAGAGTATACACTCTAAAGTGTGTTCTTGGTCTGTGAGTAGCTCCAACACTCGAGGGACATCATAAATTCACTGAGAAGCGTGACTTCAATCCCGATAATAAGTCGAGTGTCTCACCAAACTTGACAAGGTAATACCTAAACATCTCAATCTTGAGATAAGTGCTTCTAAGTACTGAAAAGGCATTCAATGACATCAATACTACTGCCCTATGAATATTGATGTGATTGAAATCTCCTCAGACTCTTCACCAAGTGTCAAGGTCATTAATCGACCTTACTCAACCAGATGCTCATATACTAAACCGCAAGGAAGGGAGAAACTTGAAGTCCAGTCAAAGTTCACCTCATTGAAACCAAACTTGAAGTCCAGTCAAAGTTCACCTCATTGAAACCTAAGAAAATAATAAAACGTAAATCAAGGGTTATTCACAGAATAGAACCACCAAAATCTTATCTTGAGATACTCCTTTTTATGATTTTCAACCTTTTTCATCTTTACAGTTTTAAAGTTGGTTATCAGTTGTAGGGCTATCAATTCTACTATTTAATTCATACTTGGCCATCTATAAAGGACTAGACAGTGCCATTGCTTAAAGCAATAGGTAAGACCTTCCTATAATGGCCATGGCCTATGTAGATGTAAGGCCTCAAATTTGCAAGTTCAATGGAAAGATTTTCATCCCTGGCAAGTCCTCATAAAATATAAAATGATGGAACGAGGCTACTGGACCTTCATAAAAGGGACCATAGTTATTGACCCATCCAATCCCCTTGATGTAGAAGATGATGAAAGAGCTCAGGCCATCATCATGCTTCATTTGGATGAATCTTTAATTCATCACATTGACCAACTCTCCACTGCCAAGGAGAAGTGGGATGAGCTTGAAAGGCTCTATGGCGCTACAGGGAAGAACTCCAAGATCTTTCTAGATTGAGTTTTTTAGCTTGGAGTATAAACATGGAGAAGATCTAAGCAAGTCTATTTCACATATGAAGGGGCTCATGGCACAGCCAGCGACCTATGTTTAAGCACCCATTCATGATGAAGATGCCATTGCCATATTTTTGAAGTCTATATGAAGAAGGTCTTTCCAACCCTTGCTACCCTTATTAATATCCCAAACCCAACCTTAGCAAGTACCATCCAGTCATAGCTAGATGAAGAGAAGAGGAACCATAATGAAGGGACTTCAGCATTTACTTCTCGTGAGCAAGTGTTAGTCCATACAAATTCTACTAAGTGCTCCTTCTGTGACAAAAAAAGGCATATTATAAGCAATTGCTAGAAGAAATATCATGACAAAATGACGTGCAATAAATGTAAAAAGACTAGGCATATCACCAATAAGTGTCCCAATGTTCCAGAAG
This sequence comes from Lygodium microphyllum, assembly GCF_053477565.2. Taxonomy (NCBI): domain Eukaryota; kingdom Viridiplantae; phylum Streptophyta; class Polypodiopsida; order Schizaeales; family Lygodiaceae; genus Lygodium; species Lygodium microphyllum. The sequence continues at coordinate 123,212,823 of NC_141149.1, read as the reverse complement.
TACCTAAGGAATTGGAGGCCAATTTTGCCTCCTAATCCATAGATGATCAACTTTTTTGAGTCTTGTAAAACTCTCTACCTATAACCATCTTTTCTGGCCTCATTTATAAAGGCATCTCATTGTGGATTAAGGGGGAATATCCTATCATGCTTTATCCAATGCCACCTCTGGCATTGAGGAGTGTTGAGAAGTAAGCATGTAAACTCTCCTTATACAGGGAGAAACGAGTATTTAATTATACTTCCCACAAAGTACCATCAAAAGTACATCAAACCAAGATGATTTAGCATGAAAAATATATCACAGTCCGGAGATATATGCTTACTGTAATTTATGACAGCAGTGTACAATGAGAGTTGACAGTAGGCAAAACCCAATATTCAAAGTTAATCATTGATTGCCAATGCAAAACCAACATCAAGCGCGCATAAACAAGCATGTAACAGTCAAACTAACATGAGCCAACACCCAAGTATGTCAGAAAAATTCCGTTAGTAAAGTTGGTACACCCCCTAATCAACATGACAAAATGTACATACCACTGCCAAGACCTGACACAAGTTGGTATCTACTCACTGAATACAAAGCCAAATCAGCCCAAGTACATCTACATAGACCAAGATATATCAACCATATATCATCCACGAGGAGATCCTGGTCTCAAAGATCCAAAAGCTCAATTTGCATAACCCACACTACTCAATGTCTAATAAGCGTACAAAGATGCTCCCAGTGGCACAAAAGCGGTAAGTATTAAGAAAATAAGCTCAAACAAAGGATGTAAGAGTACCAGTGATGACGGAGTATCCAAGATCATACATCAGTAAGACATCTAGAGCATATGAGTGATGAAGTATCCAATAATAGCATCCAATGTCATGAAGACAACCCCAATCAATCTCTGACGAGCCAAAGCATGACAAAAAAAAACTCTAGAATATTCAAAGTCAAGCCCAAATGAAGCTCCAGTAGCATTCAAGTCCAAACAATGTAACTAGCATTAACATAAGCATCAAGGATGTACCAATAGTTCATACATAGACCATAGATATAACCTTTGTCACAAAGCATGCGAGTGTAGACCAATGTCAAAGTAAATGCCAACCAATACTTAGCTCAAATAAGACTCAAAATACATTCCAAAACCATCCAAAGCATTTTCTAACCTTCATTTGCATCCCAATAGTCATATGAAACATTCGAGAAGCACTTGTGACCAATAGGCAAAGCATAAAGTGACTAAATAAGCTTCAGCCCTAGAGTGTACAGTAGTGATTTACTATGTCAAACTGAGTGTTTCAAGCCACTAAATCAGCTCCAAATGATGGCCAATCAATAGTATACATTTCCCTAACATTCGAGGACCATTCAGGACCAACCGGGCATAAAATGTCAATGCTATCCAAGCATAAACATAAAGTGTTGATGTAACACTGTTTGTGGGTGCTTGTGGACTGTGAAAAATAGCCTTGGACTGAGGTAAATCAGTCCACAAATCAATGCCAATGATAAATCACCAATGTCGAGCATCAAGGAGGTGTTCCCAAGTGCTAAATGAAGTGTTTTCAAGCTATCAATGAGTGCCAAGGGAGGGCTAAAGTAAAAAATGAATTTTGCAGGTTTTCAAGCTGGCCCAAACAGGGCTGATGTTGTTGGATATGCTGCTGGTCCACATGGCATTAATGGGGCGGAAGGGGGGCTTAAGTAGGGCCTAAAGAAGGCCTACACAAAGCCTTGTTAAACCTAATCAAGCAGAAGCCAAGATATGAAATGGGGGAGCTCCAATGGTTAGAGCTATGGCTGCCCCTTCCTGTTGTACCTTGCAAACTGAAATAAACACTCAAAAGAATGCTTCAATACCTCCGAAGGAATGCCTTGAGGGTGTTCAAATGGGTTGGGTAGGTGCTCGAGAAGCCGGGGAGTGATTAGAGCTCGAAGGAGTCAGATATGGTTGCCGGGAGAATGCACCAATGGTGTAGGGATTCAATGGGATGCTAATGGAGTCATAAACCACACTCGAGTGCTCAAGCAACCATGCTCTCATACCAATTGAAAGGTAAGAAGTATCAAAGCTAGCACGGGAGAGCTATCTATGGTGGGAGAGCAAGAGCAAGAGCAAGAGCAAGAGAGAGAGAGAGAGAGAGAGAGAGAGAGAGAGAGAGAGAGAGAGAGACTCAAAATGTGGGAACTCCAACAGTCACAATGTGTGACCGGCCTTCCCTTTATTCATATGTTACTAAAAGAATAAAGAATAAAGTGACGGTGATGGGCACCTATCGCCTGCAGTGTGTAGGAGCGAGTATTGTCAACGTAGTAATACATGGGCGGCTAGGTGGAGGCGCCTTTACCCCCAACACAGTTTTACTCGACCCTCGGCCACTTGGCCCGGTCGAGTCATATACTTGGCCCCTGCAATTCAAACTTGTTGGGCCGAATTCGATTTTTCCCAAAATTTTTAACTTGACCAAACCCACCTAGACACCAACCTACAAATCTCCGAAGCTCACACAAACACTTGAAACACATTTCCAGTGCAAGGAATAGAAGAATTAGCAAGATGCAGATATAAAGGCAATGTTAATCGACTATCTAGTGACCAACCCATTAGCGGCATGAAGTGGAGTCATAGACCCCAAACGAATCTTGACTGAGCGAGCGATGCAACAAAAAACCCTATGCGCCGGCGAGGACGGCCAGAGACCACCAACCAGAAACCAAACATACAAGCCCATCAAGCCAACCCCATAAACGAGAGTGCAAGAGTTGCTTAGACACTTTGTTTTCTCACTCGCTCTGATTTCCAACACTCAAAACACATTTAAGAAGAGCTAAAAGCCTGATTGTGCACAGTGCACGGAAAAGAGTACACACACGCAGAGAGTAAGGGTAAGTTGAGGATTGTTTGTAATTAACAAGGAACTCACTCATGCATAAAAACTCGAAGGAACCCAAGTATAGACCAAGCGAAGAACTCGAATAAAAAGCCAGACGGAGCAAGGACTTACACTATCAGGGAAGTGAATTTACTCGACCTCATCAACCTGATCGACAACTTGGCAGAACAAGAAATCTTAGACATGAAAGAGGACAGCTCAAGCCGTAGAAGCAACAAAGAACTTGACTTAGAAGACTTTCCTGAGGCGATCTAGGAGTTAGTGAGTAAATATGATGCTCAAACCCGGTTAGAATACCACAGCAGACCAGGGGAGGACATCATAGCGAATCTTGAGAAAGAGAGAAAGCTAGCACGCAAAGCTCTGCAAGGCATAGTCACGTATAACTAGGATCAGCAAACTAGGAGCTTATGCCAGAGTATGGAAATGCAAGAGATCTAGAGAGTGCTAGCCCTAGTAGGGAGAAATCAAACAGAGCGAGAGAGCGCTAGAAGGAGACCTTACGCTGAGCGAGCTTTTGAAGAAGCAGCAGCTAGATAACACGGCAACGGAGCATAGCGTTGCAGCGTTAACAACATCGCTACTGGCAATATTAGGAGTCAGTCAAGGCTCTAAGAGCCAATCGAAAATTCTTGTGGTGGCAAAGCAGCTGCGTTGTACAGCTTTGTGGAGTAGTTCGAGTAGGTCTGCAAGGCCAATGGTCTCACTAATCTCATTCAATACTCACAAGCTTTCGGTCTATGTTTAGGCGATAAGGGTAGTACCTGGTACACGAGTCTGGATGTTGCAAAGTGAGCCAATTTCAATGGCCTGAAAAATCTCTTCATTAAGAGATTTTTCGAACCTAGATACTTCAATAACTTGCTAGTGCGACTTATGAACGTCAAGTAGAGAGAGAAAAAGGACATCCGAGATTATGCAACCCATGTGAGAAGCCTCTTCAAGAGAATCCCTATGGGCGAGAGACCAACTGAAAGAGTGGTATCCATGGTATTCATTAACAGAATACGAAGTGAAGAGCTCTACAAAGCCTTGGTCGGCAACTCAAGCCTACATCGAGACACACTAGCAAGGGTCTTCGAAGAAGTTATTAGAGTGGATGACCAGCTCAATGAGAAAAGCTCCAGGAGCTCGAATCAAGAAGAGTCCAACGCTAGGAACTACTTGGCAGTCGAGTGTCAGGACCCTAGGTCACGACCTTGCGCTAATTGCGGTAGGTTTGGCCATAATGCCATGCATTGTCGACTATCTCAGAGACTCCCATACTCGCAGTCTTACGGTCAACTCTACCTTGTGAACAAGCCACCGAACTTCTTTGGAAGGGGAGCTCCATTAGCCCTCCCAACACCTAATGACGCGAAGCCGATCATCCCTAAGATGGAGATAAATCCTACAGGTATCCCTAGATCACCTGAACCCTACGTAACTCATCCACCAAGTGACACTCCAGTCCACTATGTGGAGGAGCCAAATGACGATGAGCCTTATGTATACCCTTACATATCATACGACAAAGAAGGCAATGCAATTCTTATGGACTACCAACTAGTACCGGTGATATTGTTAGGTAGAGGGAGAGACAGAGGCCTAGAAGGACAGACCCAAGAGCCAATCGTGTGTTGGACTCGCGGTCACCCAGGACACGTCTTCGTGCTGTCCCGAGAGGGAGAGATAGAGACCTAGAAGGATAATCCCAAGAGTTCGAATCACAACTAGGACATGTTTCTTCGTGTTGTCCCGAAAGAGAGCAAGCAAGTAGAGACAAGACTGACCCAAGTGTGTTGAGTGTGGAATCACTCATCTCTTTGTCGATTACACTAGACGGAAGCCATCCTCTAGTTTGGAAAACGAGCCATCAGTTCCATTGGGGCTATTTGGTGTCGAGACACTTGATGGGGAGGCCACACCTATCCCGTTGCATGTCATGATCCATACACAGAGAAAGCAGGCTGGCATATCATTACCAGGGCCTAGCAATCTCAACGCAACCTCAATTGGAAAGAGAGACTGAGAAAGAAAAGACCAGATGCTAAGGTCACACTCAAAACCGAAAGTGTCACGACACTGCCTACTAGAAAGAAAGTCACTGATGCAGAGGCAAAAACGTCAACTCCAAAGACGACTAAAAAGGGAAGTGCTAAGGTCGGGGAGTACCCCAACCCAAAGTGCCAACTCAAAGCCATCGAAAAAGTGAAGGAGTAGGTGAAGGAAGCCCAAGAGCACCTAAAAGATGCTGAGCCCATACTAGAAGATGAGATGAATGATCTCTCAAGCATAAGTACGCCAGTCTCATCCCCACAACCAAAACCGAGGGATGCGACTGCACCACAAGCGGTGTCGCTTGGACAAAGTCTAAATGCTACTGGCCAACAAATTAGTCAAGACCATTGGCCAAGAACCACAGAGTTAGGAGAGAGGCAAGCAACTAACAACCTCCTTAATACATTGGTAACCATCCATGTGACTCTAAGCGTAGGAGACTTTCTTAGACAGCATCTGATGCTATGGCAATAGCTGAAACAGTGGGTCGAAGAATCAAATGAGCAGACTGTCGCAGACTTACATGAGCATGATGCAAAAACACAAATACCAAGCTTAACACCACACTCCGTACCTAAGTCCTTGCACGTCAAAGCTTTCTGAGAAGGCACAGAGATGCATAGAGTCCTCTTGGAGATGTCACAAGAAAGGGAATCGTGGACATAGGAATAGGAGTTAGTGTGCTAAGCCATGTGGTACTCCAAACTTGGGATAACCCGCTGGTTGAGATTGCTAAGTTCAATGTCACGCTGGCTAACGGAATGAAGGTGAAACCATTCAGTGTGTTAAAGAATTGACCAGTAAAGATCGCAGGAGTCCAATTCTCTGTTGACTTTATAGTCATGAAGGGAGTGGACTACGACATCTTACTAGGTCGACCCTGGATGCATAACGCGAGTCATAGAAGATTGAGGCAACAGTCTCATCTTCCTAGGCAATCGAATGAAGGCTGTAAGAGTAGAGATGGGCACCTGAAAGACTATGCCGAGGTTGACCTAGATGCCATCTCCACCATACTGAAGGGTGACAACCAGATTAGAAAATCCTATGGGCCCTTAACCAAGTATATCCAGTGTCATGAGAACGAGCGAGGCTGTATGCATGTTCTTGCTACCATCAACCTGCCATTCTTGGACAATGAGTACGAATAAGCCATCAAGACAATTGGCAAGCCCAAGGATACACCCTCAATACCAATCTACATGATGGTTGGAAGCCTACGCGAAAGACCCAACCCTATCACATTCCAAGTCCCGAACAATAGACGAAAGCTCCTTGAGATCCTAGGATATCTGACTAATAAGTTAACTGACAATTTAGCAATGAATCTCAAGCCACTCCAACATCTCTTGGATGAGTCTCAGTGGCGATGGTCCAAGGTGCACGATTTAAACTTGATGTACAATTGGGCCTTAGTCCCCGACCAACAAGAATACACCTATCACGACTTGGGAGATGATGAGTAGTCGGACAAAGAGAGCTCTAACGATAAATATGAAGACTGTTGTTCCTTCAGTGATGAGAGCGAAAGGGAAATAGACACTAAAGAATATGACACTAGGAAACATGCAATCGAACAAATACGAGTTGACTCCAAACCGCGCAAGTAGAACGCCTTTTAGGATAGAAAGAGGAGTCATGTGCATGGATTGCGATCGAACCCGGTTGGAGCACATAGGCGCACTTGACTACAAGCAGGCATGCCTAGCTCAACCTAGCGATGCACCACTACTTAGAACAAACTCACCTTCCAATCTGCGCCCACCAAAGAGACTCCCTCTTCTAGCGAAGATAGAGAGTTTGATTCTGGGTCGGAAGTCAGCTCAGAAAGTGATCCTAAGATACCTCGACCTTCCAGAACTAGATACACCACCACTGAGATAGAGAATGAGAATAAGGAAGCAATAGCACCTGCCTACATACGCATATCACTGATGCACTTATTGACGAGGGAGTTGACTTTAATATCCTTATACATGATCATTGACCCTCATTGTGGTCAGACCTAATTGTAGCCTACTAATGCTAAACTTAACCCTGTTTCGGAGACAATCCTACTCATTGCTGGGAAAGCACAAAATAGTGATCTCTATCGAAAACTAATATTAGAGATCCCCTGTCACCCACTCAATCTACTCTCGGTCTCCACAACCTCACATCCATTTTGTAATGCTTTTTCTCTACATCCAATCTCCACGAAGCTCCATCATCGATCCATATGACAACCCTTTAATCACCCAAGCTCTCACCAATAAGTGCCAGCAAAAGTGCCATGGGACTCGCACTCGGTTGCTAGAAGGGAAGTAATGCTAACCCCACTGCAAAGAAAATAAAAAAAACGCAAGGCAAAGCGAAAAAAGACAGACCAACTGAAAAAATAAAAGAAAAAAAAACCAAAAGCACAAGGACGACCTCAAAAGTTTAAGATAAGTACAAAAGAGAAAATATGCACCTTAAATTTTTGTAAGAGAGCACCAGACTCCCTCCTGTGCAATTTGTAAATGTAGATAGGCATGGATGAAGGCACAATGTAAATGAAAAAAAAAAAAAAGAACCTAAGTCAAAATGATCGGTCATGTGAAAAAGAGATGGATTTTCAAAGGCGATTAGGACTTGTATAAAAGACAAAAAGTGAATGAAAAAACTCATTCTTGTGTGTGGCCAAAACTAGCTTTCCTCTTCTTCTTCTCCTTGTTCTTGCTTATTTGTGCTTCTGTATGAGAGAGGGAGTGTAAGGTAGTGAGTGTATGAGAGTGAGAGATTGTGATGAAGCTCACTATCTTTTTCTATCTTCTTCTCTTCTCTTATCTCGCGCGTGGCAATGGAGCATGGAGCTTGAAGCTTGAGGATAGAGCTTGTTTGAGCTTATATCTTGGATTGTGGAGCTACCAGAGTGCTTGAGAGAGGAGGTAACTTGATCGAGCATAAAAGTAATCTCACTACACTTGTAGGTGTGAGAGTGCGCACGACTATGTGAGAGAGCCATTGCACTTGGCTTGAAACGATTGAAACAATAAGCTGTCTATGAGTCCTGGAAATTGAGCATGAGCTCTGAGAGAGAGAGAGAGAGAGAGAGAGAGAGAGAGAGAGATGTCAGTTTGATTTCATGAATTTCTAATGAGACAAAACAAAGTATAAGTATAACAAACGAGTGTACTTTTCTATCCTTTATAAAGAAAATAGAGATTTTAAGAACTTCCACCTTCTTATAGCTAAGATAGGAGTTGATAGGTGGCATGCCCAAAAAGCTTCCTACCTTCTCATAGGGTAAAAGGAAATTTTATACAAGGAGTTCCTAAAAAGCTTTGCTTAATAAGTAGAATAGATAGATATAGAGATAGATAGAGATGATATGAACATTGGTCACAATCCAATAGACAATCTTGTGGACAATCCAATCATACAATGCACACACTTTAACTATAGGTGAGTATTAAGTAGAATAGATAGATAGAGATGATATGAACATTTGTCACAATCCAATAGACAATCTTATGGGCAATCCAATCATACAATGCACTTTAACTATAGGTGAGTAATGAAGCTAAAATTGAAAGCGTAAGAGCACAATCAATCCAATCTTGATATCAAATTTGAATACTTAGTGACATGATGTTCGAGAAACAGCAACCTGATGTGGTGTGCATGCACACAACAACAAGAATGCCAAACAGAGGAAATTCACTAGAGATAGCTTTACGACTTTAGAAGAATCCAATGTCTGGACTTGCCCCTTTTAAATGCTTAAATCATGTGTGATTTTGTATATATGCTAGGGTAATTAGCCAACCTTCTTTTGGATAGATCATGGGACTATGCAAAGAGGCGAAACATTGATTCCTTCTATGTGAAGCTTATGTTGGCTTAACTACATTGCCCCCACGTAGGTTGCTCTACTCATGTAAAGTCATTGTGAGGGCAACTCATGATGAAATGGCTTGTGTGGCATTTGGTTTGCAGTAAATGCGGCCCTATTGATCATCACATGGCAGTTGTGAGGTCATAAGGGTCTTCATGACCTTTGTGATTGTAGCAAAGGAGGGACGGTTAGATGGTTCTTGATCCCATGCAGACTTCATCAGTGCAATGAGCTTCTTGTCCAATGCAGGCACATGACTGATCGTCTGAGGAAGTGTCGGACGCAGAATACCTCGAGCTACTGCAAAAGCAATCTGTACAAGGCGCTAGTGACATGTGAGTCAATGCACCAAAAACAATAAAAATGGCTATCTCAAGACCCTTTTGACTGATGCTCTTGTGTCCCCCCCATCCTTTTTACCTCTGGTGGTGTTAATTGTGAATCAATGTAGGGAGGAAAACCTGTCATAAGCTCGCATAGAAGCACTCCAAAGCTGCCAATTATTGGAACAGATGATGCCATGTTACTTAGCAGGTGCAAAAGATTAGGTTAATTTACAGCCAATTTTTAGAATAGATGTTGCCATGTTACTTAGCAGGTCCAAAAAAGTCAGTTAATTTGATAGCACAGGAAGGAGGACGTGCCTGTACACATCACATTTTTCAGTATATGGTTCGTGACGTACCACCTCAGGGGCCATATATATGTAAGTGCCTGCAAATATTGAGTGGGACAAGAAAAGAGTGATCCTAAAGGAAAAGAGCAAATGTGAAGATTCTTATAAGTGAACATCAGGGATAATGTGCTGTTTACCCACCAGTCTCACCAGTAAGAGCACTTTGGCCGCTGTTCAGAAGCTTTGCAAAGCCGAAGTCTGCAATGCGAACCCCACCATTCTTGTCCACAAACACATTGCTGGGCTTTAAATCACGATGGAGTACTTTTGGATCGCGTTCATGGAGATACTGCATTTGTACTGAAGTTCGTCATCAAGGCAATCCATCAACAATGTTGTGTAGCCTAGCATCAGACTTTTAGATGCCTATGGACTTTTATCAATTCATTTTGAATATTATCAGATTTGCTACCTGCATGCCTTGAGCAATCCCTAAAGCAATGCAGAGGCGATGGCGGAGGGGTGGAAGCGGTATGATTCTGCTCGAGGAGCGCTTTTTAGCTCCATGAAGCCATTCAGTGAGTGTCCCAGAAGAGATGCATTCCATGACAATCCATGCATGTGTAGGTGGTAAGATACATGCTCCCAAGAACTGCACCACATTTGGATGCCTGATTCTTGAAAGCAGCTCCAGCTCCTGGCAAAAAGTATCCACTGGTTTCTGCAATTCAGGATTGTGGCAGCGAAATCAGGATACCTCCAAAGTGACATTTCATTGATATATTGCAGGCTGCATGTTGCTAAGACCACCATTCAAATTCACTCATCCCATTGATTTGTCATAGTCTGACCTCTGCATTGCTGAAGAAGCTCGGGCGAATCTGCTTTACTGCTACCTCCAAACCATGCCATATCCCCTTGAAAATGTCTGAAGTAGCACCTGAGCCTATCTCATTGCAAAGTTCAATCTGCCAGATACATTAATCTCCTAACTCCATAATCATGATCTTAGAAGAAGTGAATCCAGAGAAGCAGGCATCAACAATATTATGCGATCAATTACCTCATTTTCCGAGATGTACCATCCATTCTGGTGAGCTTGCTCCTTGAGCAACAAAACCCGCTGATAGCTGACAGGGTCCTCAGTGCCACGCACATGTGCAGACTCTTTCCACTCATGCTCTGGTACATTCTTGTCCTCCAATGCTTGTAAACACGCCTTGAGGTAATCGCCTAGGTTTCCAGCATGGGTCCTGAAAGCGATCTTCAACCTCTTTTGCTTCTCTAGCTCTTCTTCAAGAGCATGCACCTGATAAGCTGGACGATATTATAATGCTGAAAAGGGCATGGTATGTTGTTGATCGATTGCCATTGAACCATATACCTGATTCCGAAGGTTTCGAACCTCTTGAGTGAGATGCTCAACATTCTGCACTGGAATTAGACCTGGGTTCTGTCAGAGATAACACCCATCATGTCATCCCCTAATTTACCAGTAAGTGCATTTGATCACCACAGTAATACAAAGGCGCTCTTGCTCATGTCGTTGATTGATCACCTGTGAGCCACATGCCTGATTCCGAAGGTTTCGGACCTCTTGAGTGAGATGCTCAACGTTCTGGAGTGGAAGTAGACCTGGTTTCTGCCAGAGGTAACACCCATGTCATCCCCTAAACCAGTAACTGCATTTGATCACATGCTCTTGCTCAAATCAGGACTTGGGTTGTGGGTCACATGATTACAAGGTGATGTGCAATTTGGCTTGCCTGCTCTGAATGCTGGGTGGAGTCGATAGAAATCTCCTCTTCCGAGACAGCGTCATGCCCATGCTCAGACAAAACTAATTTCGTCTTAAGCTTCCTTACTAGATTCATGACGGGCACGCTAACCCCCTTTGTCCCCCCACCCCCATACACAGATAGATGTGGGTTTTGTGAGCGTGTGGGCGTTGCAGGGTGATGGTGTGAAGCTTGGGTACATTCTCCTGAGTCCTAGCTTTGTGAATAGCTCCTCCCTCGGTATTTACGTTTTGTCACCAACTTAGAGCACAGCCGGCTGATTGTAGATACGTAATATTTATAGAAAAACACACACACATCAGTTTGCTCACGTAATTTGTTGGGCAAACTCTATGCCAAGAGTCTATGTCACTCTCGCACTCCACACTTGCAGTCCTAGGATAAGAGCTAAGAGCCAATCTATCATTCTCTCATAGAAGTCTTCATTCCTTGTACACTCTTTCTACTCCCATTCTTCTAACTTATCTTAGTAATCTTATTGACTTGGTGCACTTGTGATCTACAATCTCCCAATTGAGCCTCCTCAACTTAGGAATTCCACAATTAACCTTGGTTGATCTAAAGATATATAAATCATTTGAATTCTTCACCCATTGATCCACTCCGTGAAGCCCATATTTTGTTAGAAACATCCCTCTTTTGCCAAGAGTTATTGCAAGAGGGGGGGCTAAAGGTTCATGTCCAAAATACATTGTCTTTAGGATTGATCTTTTTGATTCATCTATCCCATTTATCATATTTCATAATAGCTACCCGTGAAGCTGAAAAGAGATTGGTGATCAGTTTTTGGGCCTAGTTGCTCCATTGCTTTGGTACTCAATAGTCCCATCCCATGCAATCCCCAATTGATGCAAAATTTTTCATTGGACTCTGAAGAGTTTCAATGAGCATGATTGACCAAGATACCAATTGCTACCAATTTCCTTTAATCAATTTAGCCCTCAGACTTATCACTTCTTCTTGAATATCTAGTAATTGTAATCCACGCTTCACTTTGCTCCATTTAAGGATTTCCATTAAGATGGGTGCCAATATCTTACTCTCCCTTCTTAGCCAAACAGGGCCTAGCAATTGTCAAGTCCCATTCCTTTTGAGAACTCTTATTCCATACCAAATCTAGGTACATGAAGAGCTTGAGTATTTTCACTTTTACATGAACTAGTCATGTGGTAGGGCTCTAGCTAGAAGTCTTCCTCTTGACCTTCTCAAGAACCCATGTGTTTTATTTACATCTACTCCCACCAAAACTAGATTCCCTTGCCTACTATAGTGGTCACTAGGTCTAGAGCATGCACATTTGTGCCACTTTTGTAATATCCTAAATATACCAAACCAAAATAACCAATAATGGCCCTTAATGTCTAAGCAAGACAAGTCCCAACAAAGAGTCATGCTCAAACAAGAGTCAACCATGATGAGTCACACAATGGTAAGTGCATGCGTGTGAACAACAATATTTGATTAAATACAAAGGTTTATTGATCTTTTATTATTATATTCTATAGAATACAATTCGAATTGTGGTTGTTAGCATTATTGACATCTTTCATGTCACATCCTCATCATCATCACAATCAATAGATTTACTCTCATCAATGTCATCACCCTTGTTGTCACCTTTGCCCAGACTACTTCCATAATCTCCAATATCTCCATGGATATTATCTATAGTTGCCATACAATCATCTTCTTCTTCAACATTCTCGTCATCATCATTGACTCCACCAAAGCGCTCAATACTACCATTACCAATTGCAACATTAACACCACGAGATCATTCCAATGTCCAAAAGGGGGGTAAACTGCCAATTTCATGAAGAGATAGAGTGAATGATAATAGCAAGAGAATCAAGTTATTTAATAGGCTTAGGCAAAGGATATAGGTATCTCCCTATTATGGACATTCACAAGACTTCAAGTCATAACTTGTCACATGAGGCATATAAATGACACATTAAAAAGCCACACAAGATATATCAACAAGGAATCCTTTGTATTCATGATATAGAAAGATACAACTATACCTACGTGACGTCACACATGTGATGGTTCACCATTGAGCCCAGGGAATCACACGTAAAAGCACAACCAAGTAGAGCTTGATTGACTCTACTACTCCCTATATAGGTGTGCAGTCGTAGCAACCTCATGGTATACCTACAAAGACCTTACCCTTACACTGACCCCCGCTTAATGAATTGTCGTCCTTAACAATCTAAGGGTGGTTATCTTGACTCATTCTGGGGTCTGAACATAGCTTATTCTATCAAGCTAGTCAATGTTTTTTGGTCTAGGACTTTGACTCATTAGTGGGGTCTTAACAAAAACTTTTTAAATCAAGCTATTTAGTGTCTACCATTCTACGACTTGGGGGTCTTAACACAACTTTTCCTATCAACTTCGCTAGTGTTTACCTATCTAGACTCTTTTTCTTTACTCATTTTCATTCAATCCACCTTCAATTCAATTACATTTGAGGAGTGGTGTACTCAATCACCTGCTCTAGTCTCATATGCTTTTTTTCCTCATGAAGATAACATCGTGGCCATGGATAACCTTTTGAGCCTATGGATCCCAAAGCCAATAGCCCATCTCACATGCATCCCTATATCTGAGAAAGATTCATTTGCGGGTTTCAACTTATTACGCTTATCTTTGGAAATATGGCAAAAAGCCTCATATCCAAAGACTTGCAAAGTGTGCATATGAGGGAAGTTTACCAAACCAAACCTCCTCTACAACTCTACCACCAAGACCAATGTATGGGGATCTATTAATATGAGATGCATGATAGTAGTAACTTCCTCAACTCAAAAGTGCTATTATAAGCCTACTTGACCAACCTCTCTCATTAGAGCTGCTCAACTTCCTTAGATACATATTCACCTCCAGTGTTAGATAATATGCATTTCAGCTTATACCTAGATTGGTTCTCAATCATGTCAAGAAAGCATTGAAATGTAGGTAAAACATCTTATCATTTATGAATGCAACAAAATACTTTGCACCACCCAAGGACTAACAGGGCATGGAGCCACAAACATCGGAATGCACCAGAGCGAGAGACTACCACAGGTGATCTTTTATAAAGAATCACAAAAAGATACATGGCATCTATTATCATTCAATTGTTTGCCATTGAAATAAGGTTTTTGTCAAAGTTGGGACATGACATAAATCATGAAGCACAAAAGGCGCAACAATATCAAATTATAGTCATCACATGTGCCTATGATATCCAATGCAATACCATCTCTCAATTTAATAGAATTTGTAATAGTATGGTAGTTATAGACCCAATGGTGATGCGTGATATGAAAGGTGAGAAGGATCGAAGTTTGCACTCGAGAGCTATGGCGAGAGAGCAAGAGCAAGAAAGAGAGAGACAAGAAATGGGAACTCCAACAGTCACAATGTGTGACCAGGCCTTCCTTTATTCAAACTGTCACTAAAAGAATAAAGAATAAAGTGACAGTGATGGGCGCCCGCCACCTGCAGTGTGCAGTGGTGGTGACTGTCAGTGTAGTAATATACGGGCAGCTAGGCAGAGGCGCCTTTACCCCCAACAATCTCCCACTTAAAGGCAAATCTGCCCTAGTGAGGAGTGAAAAGAAAAAGAAAAAAGGCAATACAACATGCACACATGTACAACAGGATGAGAAAAGATGTCATCTCATCCCACTCCCATCAACCTCCTAAGGAAGGCAAAGCGCTCTGTAGAGAGGCTTTTCGTGAGCAGATCTGCAAGATTCTGGTCAGTCGAGATCTTGACAAGGCCAACACACTTGTCTTGAACGACCCCACGTATGAAGTGATACCTCACCTCAATGTGTTTCGTCTTCGCATGAAAGACCGAATTCTTGGCTAACTGAATAACACTCATAGAATCCGAATGCAGTGTAGGGATAGCATCAATACCAAGATCAGCAACCAAACGACCCAACCAAATGGCCTCCTTGCAAGCCTCAGTGTTGGCTGCAACATACTCGGCCTCTGTAGTAGAAAGGGACATTCATTTCTGCACCCTAGACATCCAAGAAACAACACCTCCAGCATATGTGAATACATAGTCGGAAGTGGACTTCCTACTATATGCATGCCCTACATAATTAGAGTTAGTGTACCCCATGACTCCTGTATCCTGGCTGCCATAGCATATGCACATATCTGCAGTGCCCTTCAGGTACCTCATGATACCCTTCACGGCATCCCAATGCTTCTTGCCAGGTGTAGCCATATACCGTGCCACAACACCAACTGCAAAGGCAATATCTGGATGAGTGGCAATCATGGCATACATAAGACTGCTCACTGCGGATGCATAGGGAATCTTGGCCATCTCGGCCCTCTACTCATTTGTCTGTGGACAATCAGCCTGTGATACCTTCACATAAGAAGGAAATGGACAGCCAATAGGCTTTACGTCATGCATGCAGAAGCGCTCAAGGACTTTATAAATGTACTCCCTCTATGACAAGTAGAGGAGTCCCTGATGCCTGTCGCGTCTAATGCTCATACCAAGTATGTGAGTGGCCTGTCCCAGATCGTTCATCTCAAAGCTCTTCTTGAGCTGAGCCTTAAGAGCATCTAGCTCATCATGAGCTTTCCCTGCTATCAGCATATCATCCACATAGAGGACCAAAATCAATAAAGAACCATCACGGGCTTTCTTCATGTAAAGACACGGATCCATAGCACTCCTGATGTAGCCCTATGACTGCATAAAGGCATCAAACTTATGATATCACTCCCTAGGTACCTGTTTCAAGCCATAAAGACTTTTCTTCAATTTGCACACTAGGTGCTTCCTGCCAGGTTCTGCAAAGCCCTTAGGCTACTCCATATAAATCTCATCATGCAAGTCCCCATGTAAGAAAGCAATCTTGACATCCATCTGGTATAAATCCAAGTCAAGCTGAGAAACCAAAGCCAAGACTAAGCGCAGGTGTGGTCATCTTAACCACAGGAGAAAAGACCTCATCAAAATCCACACCATGCTCCTGCTTAAAACCCTTTGCTACCAATCTAGCCTTGTACGCTGGCTTGGGGTGTCCAGGGTACTTTTCAGCTTGTACACCCACTTGCATGGCAAAGCCTTCTTGCCTATAGGCAAGGAAACCAAATCCCAAGTGCCATTCTTATGCAAGGAGTCTATCTTAGACTACATAGCCCTCTCCCAGGAGTGACTGTCACCTCTGCGCATAGCCTCATCATAAGTGAAAGGCTCTCTTGCATCTGTAACCAAGACATAATGCATCAAGGGCTGAAATATATCAGGTGGACGTCTATCTCTAGTAGACCGTCTCACGGCAAGCTCTGCTACCTGTCTAGCTGTCTGTCCCAATACCCTAACCATGAGCATCTACTACAGTTGTAGGCTATCCAACTGGCTGTGCGGGAGCTCTCGGCTCCTCCTGAAATATGACCCTGCGGATCTGAACAACTCTCTCAGGCTGCTGATGCATCTTGTCTTCATGGAAGACTACATCATGACTGCGGATGACTTTCCACACCTGCGGATCCCAGAGATGGTAACCCATCTCGCCTGCATCCCCATAACCAAGGAAAATGCATTTGACACTCTTAGGATCCAGCTTACTTCTCTTGTCCTTGGGCACATAGCAAAATGCCTCACATCCAAAGACACGGAGATCCGCATAAGAGGGAGGTTTTCCAGTCTATACCTCCTCTGCAACCTGGAAATCCAAGCCAGTAGAAGGTGATCTATTTATGACATGCACAACTGTACTAATTGCCTCAACCCAAAAGCTCTGTGGTAGGCCTGTGTGGCTAAGCATACTATGTACACACTCATGGATGGTTCTATTCATCTGCTTAGCCAAACCATTCTAGGGGGGTGTAGGGGGCGGTCAACTGACGCTTAATACCCCTCTCATCACATAACTGCTAAAAAGTACGTGAGACATACTCACCCCCATTATCTGTCCTTAGGCATTGTTAACCCTCAAACGAACGAAGGTGGAAAATATGGAAAAGCTAAAGCAGAAGACAAAGACAAAGGCCAAGGCAAAGAGAAACAGGAAGACAAATACGCACAAGGAGAAGAGTCCTAAATAAGGGAGAAAGGCGCACAAGGAAAAGCGCAAGTCAAAACTTTTGTAAAAGAGCGCAAGCGCATCATGGTTTAATTCAAGGAGCGTCGGGTTCTCACCCCGTGCAATTTGTAAATGTAGACGGGCGGTGGAAAGGAAGCTAGGAAGATAGAAGGATAATGGGAAAAAAATCCTAGGCTACGGTCGGCCATGTAAAAAAGGGAATGACCGCCCAAAAGGGATTTAGTGTTTTGTATATAAAGTTGAAAAAAGAATGAGAAGCTCATTCTTGTGTGTGGCCAAGAATAGCTCTCCTCTTTTTCTTCTTCTTCTTTTTCTTCTTCTTCTTGTTTTTGCTTGCTTGAGCTTGTGCTTGAGAGAGGGAGTGTGAGAGTGTGAGGGAGTGAGTGTGTGAGGGTGAGGGACCGTGGGGTGGAGAAGCTCTCCATCTTCTCCTCTCTTCTTCTCTTCTCTTCTCTTCTCTTATCTTGCTCGCAGCGATGGAGCTTGAAGCTTGGAGCGGGAGGATCGAGCTTGCTTGAAGCTTGCACTTGGATCGTGGAGCTACCGGAGTGTGCGGGAGAGGAGGCAACTTGATCGGCATAAAGGTAAGCTCACTACACTCATAGGATCGATGGCACATCGGCTAGGTGAGAGATAGCCATTAGAGCTCGCTTGAAACGCTTGAAGCAATAAGCGGTCCGTGGGTCTTGGGGGTTGAGCGTGAGCTCCCACTACATTTTGGTTCCATTGTCGAGACCAACGAATTCAAGCTTGAGCACTTGCATGCCTCATATCGAGCATCGAAGTAAGGGATTCATCCCCGAAATGGAGCTTGAGATAGGTAGGAAGTTTGGGTGTTTTTGATCTTCAAAACAAGTAAGTATTTTGGGATATTTTGTTTGTTTGATGATTGGGAAACAATGGAGAAATTATTTCAATTTTTTGTTTGTTTGATATTTTGTTTGTTTGATGATTGGGAAACATGGAGAAATTATTTCAGTTTTGTTTGTTTGATATTTTGTTTGTTTGATGATTGGGAAACATGGAGAAATTATTTCAGTTTTTTGCTTTCGATTCTTGTTGCATTTAGTGTAGATTAGGATTAGGAAATCGCACCGGAGAAGGGTAGGGTTTACTGTTGCAAAACAAGGCAAAACAGGACAAAAATCGTGCAAAAAGTGGTAAAAAGCTCGCTTGTGATGCCTAAGATCGGCAAGTGAGTGATTGGGGACATCAACACCATACCCAGGAAGGGGTATAAGAGCCAAGAGACCAAGGGAGAGCTCATTTGTGACCATTTCAGTGAGAGAGAGAGAGAGAGAGAGAGAGAGAGAGAGAGAGAGCCATCACACAATTCGATCCGATCGCACCATCGACGAGCTTACCGCTGTATTCAGGTATATGAATCCCTTCCCATATCCCCCTAGATAGGATCTGGAGGTTTATGCTTGCTATGATTGATTAAATCGCAAGAATCAAGCAAAATTGACCTCTCGCTGTCGTCCTCGCACCGTGTTCGGCCCGCCCGAGTGGTCGCTTCTGGGCCGAGTCCCAGAAACGGCCCTCGGCCCTCTTTTGTTCGGCACACTCGGCCCGAAACCCTAATCGGCCCTTGGCCTAGACCTACTCGGCCCATCCGAGTCGACCATTCGGACCATCGACTAATTTGGCCCTCGGCCACGTGTCATATTTGGCCCTCGGCCCAAGTGCCTCGGCCCGTCTGAGTGACCTCATCCGAATTAACCATTCGGCCCATCTGAGCTAACCTAAATAGATCTTAGCAGCACAAACTATCGAAAGTCCTTCTGACGCTCAGAACTTGATTCTGACACACGAAATAGACAAAATCGTAGGGAGCAGTCGCTTAGCAGCTTGAAGTAGGCGGCAGCGAGACCCAAAGACCTAGACGCAAAGCGCTGAGCAGTTAAAACCTGATTGGCCAAAAACAAACAAGGCAACATATTAGAGAAACCCTGAACCCCGAAATTGACCCCAAAGGCTACGTAGAGCTGAAGGCACATCACAGATCCATCAATGGGCTGAAACTTAAAGCAAGTAGTTCAAAATTTGGCTAAACGGTCCTCCAAATTGCGCATGGTGTTTACCATAACGGCCCTACGGGCCGGGGGGACTGCCCCCCCGACCCCCGCAGAGGGGGCTCTGCCCCCTCTGCACCTCCCCCAAGTAGGTTGGAGAGAAAACGTGTGCCGTGACAGGTCCTCCAAATTAGACCCTAGTGTAGTAATGGCTCTATATGAACATGGATTCTCACTGACAAAAGAGCAACCAAAAGCCCATACCCGAACCGAGAGAAATAGAGACCCTAGAACCTCAATGGGCCAATCTAGCCAACAAGGGCAAAAAGGCCACGCTGCAAAAACACATACGTGTTGCATTCGGACTACATCTAGTCAAAGCGGAAAGCAACAACATCAAGCTACAATAGCGAGAATGACTAGATATGACAGTATTGAGAATAGATGCTCCTTGAATAGCACTGCACTAATGAGCCAAGACATCAGTGGAGAATCCACATCTGGTCGTGCAGTTGGGGACTCAAGGGCATTTATCAAAAGGCTTAAATTTACAAGCCAAAACCCGGAAGATGAATACATAATACAACCTGCTTATCTTAGGGTCAAACTCACTGCGAAAAGAGAGCATACTATCGATGCTCCGATTGATGAAGGAGCAGATTTTAATGTCTTGACCTATGAGGCATGGACCCTACTAGGCCAACCAGAGCTGACATCAACTAATGCAACTCTTAGCCCTTATGGGGGACCTCCACAAGCACTCATAAGAAAGTGCAATATCCTTGCAACAATTGAAACTAAAAGCTTGCCTATCCTATTTCATGTTCCTCCAAATAGTGCTAAATATGGTAAGGAAATCCTTTTGGGAAGACCCTTCAAAAGGGCAACCAAATGTGAGGCTGACTATGTAGCACAGAGGATACACCTGACACTACCGGGTGTGAGGATATAGTCACAACCTTTAGCAAGGGTGACCTCATCGAACCTCGAGGGAAAGGTAAGGAAGGTGGTGACGTAACAATCAAGCCTACTAATGAGAGCAAGGACTTGTTGGAAGAGTTGATGCAAGCACAGGTGGAACAACGAGAACCAGTAAGTGAGGCCATGCTTGAAACAAGAAGGTCAAGAGACAATGCCAAGGACGGACTTTGGACTTACAAATATCGTAGAAGACCCCAAAAGAAGCCCAAGCCTTATAGACGAAGGCATCGATGGAGGGTCAGCACAACTCTGTGATGGATATCCAAAGCGTTGCTACGTGCTCAAGGATATTACGCAAGTAATCGATGGATTTGGGTACCAAAATCCCTTGCTAAACCATCTCTATCAACTGAAGGCAAGATTGCATCAAAAGCAATGAAGCATAGGAGGAAATCTAAGAGAAACTCTAGGTCTCGAGGCAAGAAACCAGACATGAGTGTTCGAAAGAAAGAGCCTCAGCCTAGCATGCTTAATAAGCAGATGTCATATGTAGCCATTGAGCATGCATAAAAGCCATTAGAGCCCAAAGAGCCTTTGATTTTCCAAGAGGATAACAGGCATCATAGGCACAACATTGCTCATGACAAGGCTGATCGCTCAACAAAGCAAATGGCACGATCGTCTAATAGCCTCGAGCAAATAATTCAGCCACCAGTGCCAAGTCCACCTAAGAGTCCTAGATCTCCTACATCCTCTTTTTCCAAACAGACACAAGAAACACAACAGCGGTCGTCAATGGCGGCTGCTCACTCTCAATCTCTATCTCCATCAAAGCTTCCAAATATCCAAGAGGGGGGACATGACACTACCCGTAGCTCTCGGCCCAAGGATATGCCTGTGCAACCCAATGTGACCAGATCAACTCATGCTCAATCTACACATATGAATGCTCAAAGGGCAACAAAAGACGTGACCACTTCCGATCGCCCTAGGGACCTGACACCGCAATCCACCAAGAGTAGCCAGCCCACTGGACTAGCCGCTACTACTTCCAATCAGGGATCACAGCAATCACAGCCCTTGGCTGTGACAATGCCCCTTGCAGAATGTGTCCTTAGTAGTTTACCTGTGAAGGAGGTATTGCAACCAACTTCCTTGACAACTCCAACACTTCCAAAGTGCCTAAAGCCTAGGCTGGAGGAGTTAAACACATGGGAATTGGCTGAAGAGCTAGACTCTCCCAAAAGGGAGACAATTGTACCCTCACAACCTGGCGAGGCTATTCAGCAGGCCACGGCTATGTCCCATGAGGACACACTAGCGAAAGGAAATGTTGAGGCCCAACCAAGCACATCAACGGTTGACCTAGTCCAGGGTCCTGAGTCATTGAGAGATGCACCTTCACTGACCAAGAAAAAGAGGAGAAAACAACGAAAACAACAACAGTTGCAGGTGATTGTGAGCCCCAAGAACATTGAGACGAAGAGCGCTGGAGAGCTAATGAATAAAGCATCGAGTCCATCCACTAATGAACCCATTGATGCCTCTCCTAATAGCGGTGAAACCTCAAACACATTCGTGTGCTCTGAAAAATCAAAGCAGTCATTACCATCAATGGCTGCTTGCAACACTCAATCCACCGACAACAATAGAACTTGCATTGACCAATCAAGAGTGGATATAACACTGCCACAACAGGGTGACAAACCTATACTAGTCACATCCAAGGAGAACCATGACGCAATAACGAAGCCTTAGGAGAAACATGGAAACCCCAAGAGCATAAGAAATCCTAGCATTGACCAAACTTGTGCGTCTAGGCCTGAGCCCCCAGCTACGCTAAAGCCCAGGCAACTTCATAGAACCTTGCATGAGATAGCAACCGAGCAAGCCCTCGTTGAACATAGAAGTATCACAGAGTGCTTAACTAAGTTGGATGCTAAGCTCAAAGTGTTCGCACGTGTCTATGTCCTGGCAGACATGCGCACATTCCCTAAAGAGCAGCTCAAAGAATACTTGCCATTTTCATTATCTTGGAAAGAGCAAGAACATATTGACGAGCACTATAACAGGCTCCTGTATGAACGCATGTGACTCATCTCTGGCAAGGAAGCCGAACTACGCTTAACTGTCACATTCAATGATACACTCTGCCAACCAAATCTCTTAGAGGTAGAGAAACTAAAGCGACTATCAGAGGGCAGAAGTCAATTTGAACAGCATTGGTGTGAAAACCACGTTGTAGTGGCCGAACTAGGAGCCCAGATCATGATAGTCTCAGAGGAGCAATTGGCCAAATGGTGGGGTCTCAAGGAGACCCAACCTATGTGGCACCAACTTCCCTTCGAGTGTGCTGACTGCCATTTGAGGTACGGACTTAGCTGAACCTAGCCAAGAGAACTCTCTATTTGATAAGGTTCTCATTGAGGAGGAGTTACATGTTGCCAGTAGACTCGGACAAGGTTCCATGCTACTCGATGTTGCAAAATATCTATCGGTATTGAGTAAGCTGCCACGAGTACTGGATGTGTGTGCCACGCTCCAGTACAATCCAGAGTTCTATAATTAGCTTTTTATCCTCATGAAGTGACATGGATTCATGGATATGTATGTAAATAAATAATGACTTTTGTAACCCTGTATAGACACTATCAACACACACAAGCAATAATAGTCAAGCACAGGGAGAAGAGTTGGGGTCAACAGGCTAAGCTCATCAGGTCCTCCTCTCATCACATATTTAGAAGTTGTGTGACCATTTCCACCTCTGGGCGAAGGGCATGCACCCCTCATTACCACCATAGGAAGCCCTGACCAACATCTCTGATGGTGTAGACAGGGTATAGTCCCTTTCTATACACATTTTTCCCTTTCCGGTCTATCCTTCTGAGAATGAGTCCTGCCCCAATCCATGACCACTAGTCCGCGTAACTTAGCATGAGCCAAGATTTGCTAATGGCTAGAGGCTAAATGAACATCATCATGGGGGCCATCCCTTTACAACAAGCATTACATGCCTCACCCCTCCCCTTCTCGTCATATGCGCTTGATAACCCACACTATAATCCCTTACATGTGAATGGCTTTATCCTGTATCAAGGCCTAATCCTTGGTTCGCATCTTGCATGTCCCCCTACGAGGAAGACATGGAGCACCTAGGGCAGCTGGCTTGCAAAGACGCTCTCCACTGTCGACGGGAACATGCAGCACACGCCCCTCTGCAGGTGCGCTACGTGCCTACCCTTAAAAGGTATGCAAAGAAACGAGGTCCCAAGAGACACCGCCCCGGACGTAGGCTGAAGAATCCCGACGTTAGGGGAGTAGACACTCAAAGAAGCACACAAGGTGTGGCAACACCGATTGTGCAAGCCCCAACAGGTGCTCGGGCGCACCAGGTGCTCAAAGGCTGAAAGGGCAGCTCGAGACAAGGAAGAATTCGATGCATTGTTCAAAAGCATCTTGGAAACGGTTGCAGCCAGAGACTACACCATTCAGGTTCCGGCCAACATCTTGCCTGCCCAACCTCACAGGAGCCCCTCACCAGCAAAGCCTCAGTCGCCTAATCACCCGTACTCACCCCCCCTTGTGCAAATCGAGTATCCCCTATGATATACAAGCAGCTTAACAAGCCATCCTGCCATAACTTTTTGTCTATTGATGATTAAAGGGGCAGGCTCTCCACTTGTACACACTTCCTTTACCTATCGATAATATATGCCATGTCTTTAACAAGCACTGGAATAGGCATTGCAATCAGCATCATAGCATTTTGAAAAGTTATATCTTGACATGATTGCATTTGTTCATTGTACTTTATGCATGCGACTTGCATATACTCTCATGAAGTGACAAGTGGATGCAGGATGACACAGGTCTTCATGCAAACACGTTCAATTCCCAAGTCACTGCAAGACCACCAACCGCACAAAGAACCGCAACAAAGCCACGCTGTCGAATGTGAAAAACCACCCTTGTGAGTGCCCACATCGCATGAACCAAAGCATAGTCATGGGCTAGGCTCTCTTCTTGGGTCAAGCTCTACAGTGAGCTCACGACGGTTGTTACCTCAATCATACCAACATCGCAACAACGACTTCTCTAACAATGAGGCTAGGGCACAATCATCACTGTCATATCCATTTCCTGAGCCTTCAAAGCTTGACATTTCCCAACCCATTGAAAGGCTGATAGCCTCAACATATTGCAATGGTTGTACTCAGGCAAGTAAAAAAAAACAAAAAAAGGTAGAAAGAAAGAAAAAAGACATAAGAAAAAGAAACAAAAGAAAACAGAAAAAAAAAACAAAACAAAACAAAAGAACGAAAAGATAAGAAGCATCCACGATCACAACACCGCACCTAGGGATCCTCAAATTAGGTGCGTCCAATGACCTTGGTCGGCTGGCTCCGTCCCTAGTCTCCTAGCCCCCTAGCATCTCCCACAATAGTTCAGGGCACATCAAGGGCAGGACAGACCTAGGGAGCTTGTCTCGCCTATGGTTAGACATATCACCTTGACCCATTCACACAATTCCCTCTTGCACTCTGCCTTAATACCATTGCAATCAATTGTGGTAAGTACTGCACGAATGGCCATGAAAAGTACATTGTCCTCATCGCACATGCCCAATGTCTACCAGCTACTACTGATAGTGCAGTGTCCCTGTGTTCTATTATTTTACGTCGTGCAATCACAATGCACAAGATATTGCATACACCTTCACGTGTACTTCTTACTACCATGGACGATTTTGCTTCATCCACATGTCGTTATGAGAAACCAGCCCGTGGTCTTCTACCTACATAATATCTAAGTATGCACGAGCACTCACATAATAT
This sequence comes from Lygodium microphyllum, assembly GCF_053477565.2. Lineage (NCBI taxonomy): Eukaryota > Viridiplantae > Streptophyta > Polypodiopsida > Schizaeales > Lygodiaceae > Lygodium > Lygodium microphyllum. The sequence goes on along the minus strand of NC_141149.1, from coordinate 123,187,764 downwards.
CTACACCGAAGTATATACACAGTTTGGGTCCTCGAGTGCAGGACAATACTCTCAGCTTGCTTAGAGTTTAACCTATCTCCCAAACTAATTAAACTATGTCTTGTGCATGATAAAGATGACTAGCACTACCCCTAGGGAGAAACCACCTATGAGAGATTTTCAATTGCAAGTATTGAACACTCCAACGAAGGTGTCGTTTTCTCTTCTCAACATTCAACTCTGAATTCCTATCCTTATCACCCTGTCATCCTGCTAAGAATCATCATGTACAGAATCCCCAACAAACCGCCACTTGTACCCCATCAGTGCAATCCCCCCAAAGAACAGCCCTACCACCAACTCCCATTGCCCTACCACCTACCACTTAACCCACCAATGTGCCCCCACTGACCTTCCTCCCCACCACTACCAACACTCCTCCATGGCAACCACAGACGTCCTTGCCTCCTACGTCTTCGATGCATGCTAACGCCTGCTACCTATGACAGTTGAGTGCCATGGGACGGGCACTTGTCTAAGAGGGGGGTAACATTAATCCTCAAATGAACGAAGGTGAAAAATCCAGAAAAGCTAAAGTAGAAGACAAAGACAAAGGCCAAGGCAAAGAGAAACGGAAGACAAAGACCCACAAGGACAAGAGTCCTAAATAAGGGAGAAAGGCGCACAAGGAAAAGCACAAGTCGAAACTTTTGTAAAAGAGCGCAAGCGCATCATGGTATAATTCAAGGAGCGCCGGGCTCTCACCCGTGCAATTTGTAAATGTAGACGGGCGGTGGAAAGAAAGCTAGGAAGATAGAAGGACAATGGGAAAAAGGGCCTAGGCTACGGGCGACCATGTAAAAAAGGGGAAAAAGGGGATGACCACCCAAAAGGGATTTAGTGTTTTGTATATACACTTGAAAAGTGAATGAGAAGCTCATTCTTGTGTGTGGCCAAAAGTAGCTCTCTTCTTCTTCTTCTTCTTCTTCTTCTTCTTCTTGTTTTTGCTTGCTTGAGCTTGTGCTTGAGAGAGGGAGTGTGAGAGTGTGAGGGAGTGAGTGTGTGAGGGTGAGGGACCGTGGGGTGGAGAAGCTCTCCATCTTCTCCTCTCTTCTTCTCTTCTCTTCTCTTCTCTTATCTTGCTCGCGGCGATGGAGCTTGGAGCTTGGAGCGGGAGGATCGAGCTTGCTTGAAGCTTGCACTTGGATCATGGAGCTACCGGAGTGTGCGGGAGAGGAGGCAACTTGATCGGCATGAAGGTAAGCTCACTACACTCATAGGATCGATGGCACGTCGGCTAGGTGAGAGATAGCCATTAGAGCTTGCTTGAAACGCTTGAAGCAATAAGCAGTCCGTGGGTCTTGGTGGTTGAGCGTGAGCTCCCACTACATGCATTTTAGCCTATAACCATTTTAGCCTATACCCAGACTAGTTCTCAACCAATGCAAGCCAACTCTGAAACACAGCCAAGACATCGGATTTCAGCTTAATGGGATAAGCCCAAAATTTCCGTGAAAAATCATTTATGAACGTAACAAAATACTTTGCACCACCCATAGACTGACAAGGCATGGGCCCACAGACATTTGAATGTACCAATGCCAAGGGCTCACTCATGCATGGCCTACGAGACTTCTTATGCGTAGACCTAGTCTACCTGCCATAAAGACAATGCTCACATGAATCAAAACATGCATAATCAAGGGGCGGTAAGTACTGCAAACCAGAAAGAATTTTCATTCCCTTCAAAGACATATGGCCCAAATAAGCATGCCAAAGAGATACATGTGGAATAGAACCCACAAAAAAAACATGATCAAGGGAAGAAGTTGATACAATCAAGGGATAGAGGCTGGCAGCCTTGGCACCTCTCGCAATCACAAGTCTGCCACGAGTGATCTTCCATGGAGAGTCTCCAAAACATACATGAGATCCTGCATCATCAAGTTGTCCAACTGACAGGAGACTGCGTGTTAAAGCAGGTACATGACGTACATCCTGCATAACAAAACTGCTGCCAAAAGGAAACTACAGCCTAACATCACCAATGCCCACAATATCAAGAGAGATGTCATCACCCAAGCGCACAGAACCTGAAACAATACGGTATCAATGAAACCACTCTCGACAAGGTGTCACATGAAAGGATGCACCTGAGTCCAAGAGCCAACACTATGCATACATAGAGTGTATCTCTGTCATCTGCAAAGAACTAGAAGAAGCTGCAAGGATATAATCATCATCATCAACATCCTCAGGCTGGATAACATTGATCTCTTCAATTTTAACACTGGACTTTGCAGGCACTATGCTGCGATCAGAAGACTTATCCTGCACTTTGTTTTTCCCCTTATCTTTGTGCCTTTCATTGCGCAGTTCATGGCATTGTGGCCTAATATGGCCCTTTTTCCCACAATGGTGACAAGTAACATCTGCATTCCTGACACAGGATTTGCTTCGTGACTTCCCACGAGACTTGGACCGAGATTTCTGAGAATCTTGTCAACGGCCACTGCCACTTCCATGCTTTCCATATCCATCATTCCTGCCTCTAACTGTCATAGCATGCCATACACGAGAGGCATCCAAATTCTTACGATTAACCTCTTCCTACAGAAGAGCACTCTCAACATTAGATAATTTCAAGGTAGTAGTAGAGGCACCTAATGCAGTGCGGAATACATCCCATGACTCATTAAGAGCACTAAGCAAGAAAAGAGGAGTGACATCCTCTGCAAAAGTGATGTCCTACGAAGTCAAGTTCTTGAGAAAAGCATGGAACTAGCTCAAGTGAGTAGACATAGTCACATTCTCCTTCATGCAGATCCATAAGCTGCTTCAACCAATACATCTGACTCGCTGGACTTTTCTTGTCATAGAGATTCTTGATTTTATCCCACAACGACCATGCACTATGTTCTTCCTCAAATACATTGTAGTGAACCTGTTCTGTGAGAGATAATACAATAGTGGACTTGCATAACTCATCAAGCTCAAGCTATTCCTCATCTGGCATAGTTGCAGGTGGATACCCGCTCAACCTTAAAGGTGGCCTGCAACCCACGTGGCATAAATGGGGTGGAGGAGGGGCTCAAGTAGGTGCTCAAGGGGGCACACAACAAGCCTCAAGGGGTCTTGATCAAGGGCAATGTAGATATGAAGCAAGGGAGCTTCAATGGTGGCTGCCCCAAACTGTTCACAGCCTGTGTGACCTGAAAACAATACAAAACCCTGTGGAGAATGAAGCAATACCTCTGATGTAATGCCCCGAAGGTGCCCAACAATGCCGGGAAGAAGCTTGGAAAGCCGGGGAGTGACGGGAGCTTGAAGGAGTCGGATATGGCTGCTAAGAAGGAGACCTAATGCGAGTGGGGAGTCGATGGGAAGCTGAGAATGCCATGAACCAAGATCAAGAGTCAGGAAGCCGAGCTCTAATACCAGTTGAAAGATGAGAAGGATCGAAGCTTGCACTCGAGAGCTATGGCGGGAGAGCAAAAGCAAGAAAGAGAGAGACAAGAAATGGGAACTCCAACAGTCACAATGTGTGCCCGGGCCTTCCTTTATTCAAACTGTCACTAAAAGAATAAAGAATAAAGTGATGGTGATGGGCAGGTTGCAGTGTGCAGTGGTGGTGACTGTCAGTGTAGTAATACACGGGCGGCTAGGTGGAGGCGCCTTTACCCCCAACAGGATAACATGGAATGAAGCCTCCGAATCAAGAAGCTAGTGGATGGTGCATTGGTCAAATGAGTAGCATCAAGAAATAAAGCTACAAGAATGTAGTCATCAGAATTATACTCTAAGGCATTTATCTCCTCTATCTTCACACATTGGACTTAGGGACTATCTCAGTGGACTTTGTATTTTTATGTTCTTTTTTCTTGCCTTTCTCAATGCACCTATCATTGTGCATTTTATGGCATTGTGGCCTAATGTGACCTTGTTGCCCACAATTATGACATGTCAAAGAGGACTTATGACTGCAAGACTTAATACAAATTGCCCACAAGATTGAGACTTGCCTTGTTGGGCTATGAGTCTCTATCACAATTATTATTACTGTTTTCACAATTTTTGCCTCTAACAATAAGTGTGGGCTGCATCAATATTATTTTTATTTACTTCTTCAATAAGTAAAGTAGTCTCTACATCATTTCATTTAAAACCACTCTCAAGGGAATTAGTACTCACATAATAGTATGAAATGTATCCCATGACTCTAGTAGCATGACAAGCATGAATAAAGACTTTATGTTATCCCCAAACTTGATGTCTTGTGAGATATGATATTTGAAAATAGAATGAAACTCATTAAAATGAGTAGATATACGGGTGCCCTCCTTTATGCAAAGGTCCACAAGCTTTTTCAACTAATATAACTGAGATGCATGGCTCTGCTTGTCATAAAGGTCAAGTATCTTCTTCCATAACTCATATGTACCAACCTCAGTAGAGATAGCATTGAAATACACATTCTTAGACAAAGATAGTATGACAATAGACCCACATAGCTCATCAAGCTCATCCCAATCATCTTTATACCAACACGTTGGCTTTATGCCCTTTCTTTTCAATGGCCAACTTTCTTTTTCTGCACTAATACTAGCCCTATTTGCATCTTCCAATGTTGGAAGTTATTACCGTCAAGCTTGTCAATGTTGAAAATAGTACTATAGGCTAATATATGAGAAGCATTTTTCATGATGATTACAAATGACAAGAGTGTGGACTATTGTAATTACAAAAAATAGCCCAAATTTTGAGCCCACCCTCTTTTCATTTGTAATCATATGACAAATACTTCTCGTATATTAGCCTATATGAGTCCACACTTTTGTCATTTGCAGTCCACACTCTGGCTGCCCATCAAGAGAGAGAAGTGCTTGTGTCCAAAGTATACCAAGAGTCAAATCAGGCCACAAGCACTGAACGCATCAAGTAGCATACATTAGAGCATAAACATAAGTCAGAAGAGTCCCACTGTCTCAAAGGACTAAGTTTTGCATAAAAGAACCAAAGTGCATCCATCGAAGAAAATCTGGAATGGTAAGTGAGCAAGCCAAGCCCAATGCATATACATCAAAGCATCTAGGAATCCCAAGGGCATCAAAGATACATCTAGGAGCACAAGTATCTAGTAAGTCTTCAATACCTATAAGTGGGACTAGTAGAGTGACTGACCAAAGCTTAAATGTATTAAGTGTAGCTCAAATCCAAGCCTTAAGCATATCATAAGCATATTTGGTCATGTAGATCAACGCTAAGAATCATAGAATCCCAAGGGCATCAAAGATACATCTAGGAGCACAAGTATCTAGTAAGTCTTCAATTCCTATAAGTGGGACTAGTAGAGTGACTGACCAAAACTTAAATGTATTAAGTGTAGCTCAAATCCAAGCCTTAAAGCATATCATAAGCATATTTGGTCATGTAGATCAACGCTAAGAATCATTGTAGCCAACTAGCATACCCAAAAGTATACATAGACATAAACATAAAGCTTTCCCAGTAAAATGTTTATTGTCCAAGTGTTTACAACAATAAAAATTGTGCAAGTGCTAAGCTATTCCAGCTCAAAACACTCCAAGAAGCTCCTCAAAAAATTGCCATGCCATCCATCAATGATTCTAGCATCAATGCATGAACATATGAGAGCAAAGATGAGCTCCAATAGTGACAAATATGGCTACCAAGACCTACATATAGCAAATAGTTTGTAACAAAGAAACAATGACCAAGTTTCCGTACTCCAAGAAATGCTCCAATTGAAGCAAAAGAGCTCTGAAAATGCTCCAAAGTATTGCCCAAGTGGTAGAATACAGTAGGCAAGAGAGCAGGTAGCTTCAAGGTCAGGTGATGCAAGATCCTGGAAAATATGCACAACTTGCATGTTTCTTGCTGGCTACCTTGTTGCTAATGTTGGAGGTAAGCAAGCACTCCCTAGTGAGATCTGGGAGCAAGCTCAACAAGTTGGGAGATGGAAGAACTCAATGCATACCTCAAATGAGTGGAGTAATGGTTGTCGTGAAAACACGAGTGAAGCTTCTTCACAGGCTGAAGAAAATGGTTGATGATGCCCCTTGAATGATTGATTTTATACTAGTTGAAAGGTGAGAAAAGGTGGAAGCATTATCAGAAGCATGAAGGGAGCAAGAGCTATGGAGGTTCAAGCAAGAAGAGAGAGACCGGTAAGTGGGAACTCCAACAGTCACAATGTGTGACATACCTTTCTTTATTCTATTGTCACTAAAATAATAAATAATAGAGTGACAGTGATGGATGCCTTCCATCTTTAGTGTACAAGTGTGTAGATCCATACACACATAAATATAGTTGACTAGGCATAGGCGGCCTTTTACCCCCAACATCGTTTAGCCAACTCTTTTACTACCACCATCTTAACTTCTCATTGCACAATATACTGTTGTACTATTGGCACAAAGTAACCCCATGGATCACTTGCATTTTGGTTGACCTCCTCTCCCATTTTACATATAGCTCCTTTGAGCATATGGTTGAAGGCAATCTACTTGAGGTGTCATGAGTTGTGGCTACCAACCTGCCACCAACCCCTTACACATTATTTTGTGCTTTCAAGTTACATCGATTTTATTTCTAGCATTGCATGTGTTAACCACACAATGGCAAAGAAGGATGCAAGTCAAGTAGAAGTGCAATGTATCAATATTAACTTAAAAGGAATTAGATTTTTCAAATTGTATCATATCATATTAGGCATTATCATTTGTAAGGTGCAAAATTAATGTACTTAAAATAATTATGATTTTACCTTTACTTTTATAATATTAACCTAAGATTCCAACTTGCTCCCATGCAAATTGTAAAATAGTCTTCGCATAGATAGAAATACCTATAGCCATGAGAAGTTGGGGTAGTATTTTTCTATTCACTTAAATGCATCGATTCAACTAACTTAAGGTGTATGCATGAAGTAGAGAAGACTGATCAAGCGCCCAAAAAGTGGGAAGGGTTCTCAACTTAGAGTACAAATAAATACATTGGTGTCGAGTTTGTTGCTTGCATGAGGTGACCGCAAGGTGTTAGTTCACATCACCGACACCTCTTAAAGAAAATTTTAGTCCATGGAGAAAGTGTCCATACATTCTTCTTCTCCACGTTTCCTCTCTTTGTTGGTATGGTTGTAATCTGGATCACTCACATAGTGAAATGGGAAGAGATCAAACAAGCCACACTTGAATCGTGAGAACATGACTAACTTTTAATGCAATCATACTTCAATGCGTGAAGGCAAGAAGATGTGTCTAGTAGAATCTTTTGGTTGTTTGCTTTCTTGTTTGCTTGGGATAATAAGAGGAGAATAGTTGCCTACTAGAACAAAGTGTGAGTCGATTGTTTGAGAAACATTTGAGTCCATGAGCATGGAAGCTTATGAAATAATAGGAATTTCATCCAAATCTCTCACATGGTGTGTGTTTGGCTCAATAACTTTGGTTTCATTGTTGGGATATGAATAGAATTGGTCACTCTAGGATGCTTGCATTCCCATTGTATGACAACATAGGAGGTTTTGGTGCTTGAGATTGCTTGTGTGCTTAATCTGAAACCTATGTAGTTAAGATAGGATAGAGTAAAATGCTGGATTTATGAAAAAATGGTTTGAAGATAATTTACTGCTTTGAATAGATTGCATTAGGTAGAAGTTTCATATATAAAAAAAGAAATCTTGAAAAACCCTAAAAAACATATAAGCTCATCGATTTGTTGTAATAGAGATTGGGAAGTTGCTTATTATTGATGATTGTGCTTCACAACTATTCAAATATTGTTGAGTGCATAAGAGGAGGATAAGATTGGCTAGGCGAAGGACAAGGGGCAAAAATAGCTCCCTCAATAAGCATCCTATGGTTAGCACTCGAGTGCTTGAGAGAACCTAAGTGGAAGCAAGCATGAGGAAAGAGAAAAATAAAATGAGCACTCAATTAGAGTCTTGGGAGGAAGAGTAGAGAGAAACCCAAGACAGCTCAAGTGAGGATTGGGAAAAGAAATGAGAAGAAAAAGAGATTTTTAGAAGAGGGAATTTAATAAATCCTAAATTATGTTGAAAAAAGGAAAATAATTAAGAAGACATGATTAACTTTACTCACATGTAAGAGAGGTGATAGTTGTGACATGGCCATAACCACTCCTTGGTCGTGATAATACAACAATCCAATGGCTTACTACTAGGAGACTTGTTGATCAAGTGCATTATTGTCTTTACATCTTGTACACCCAAAATCCATTAGAGAGACTAGCATTAGAGAGAATATTTGAGACCCTTTCCTAAATGGTCATATTTATATTCTCAACCACACCATTTTGAGCAAGACTCTAAAAAAGTTAACTATATCTTGATACCATAGCTTGCATAAAAGTTTGTTAAGGCATGTGAGGTGGACTCTCCACCATTATCAATCCTTAAACACTTAAGCTTCTTATTGATTCTCTAACACATGACTAAGCCCAAGCCTTCCTTGTGGCATCATCAATGAAAGTGACAGAGTATGATACTCCACCTAATGAAACCATGGGCTTTACACAAATTACTATGAACCAAATCAAAACATTCTAATCTTCCATTGCCACTACCTCTCTTATGCGATATTTTAGTTTACTTTCCAAAGGGACAATGCTCATCAAAACTTATATTTAAAAAAGTTAGACAAAGAAGATAGTTCAAATGGCTATGACACAAATATTTCATTCTAGTGGTTGACACATATCTTAAATGGTGATGCCATAAAGAAATAGATGGCTACTCAATGATAGCTATAATATGTTCTTTAATAGTTGAAACATGCAAAGGATACAATGTATTAGATTTATGCCCTTTAGACACAACAAGAGATCCCTTGCAATTCTTCAATACATGATCATCTAAGATCATCTTGTAACCACAATCATGAAGATATCTTGTATACTAATCATACTTTTAGTCAAGTCTAGAACATGCTGTATATTCTGCAAGGCAAAATAAGAACCATTTGGCAATGAAAATTGTATATTCCCAATGTCAATAATGTTGCATGCATAGTTGTCTCCAAGAGGGATGCATGTTCTCATTCCAGAATCATTAGTGAACCACTCTCTATATGTAGTAACATGAAATGATGCTCTAGAGCCCAAGAGCCACTTTTGAGACATATCATTATCCACAACAACTAAGAATGCGTCACCCAAAGAGGATATTGACACAACATTACCATTGCCATTGTTGCATGTATTTATCTCCTCTATGTTTACCTTGACTTTCTCTTTCTTTTTTTCATCATCATCATTTTCCTTTTTACTTGTTCTTTCATTTATAGCAATCCTTTTTTATGTTTCTTTCTTGTTACAAAAGGAGCATTCTACATAATTTTTGTTGTATGGCTTGCTTCTTGACTTGCCTCTCTCACTAGAGTTTCCCTTGGCATTTAACCTTTCTCACATCATAAGTGCACTAGAGCTCTTTGATCCTATATTATTCTTTCTATTCACATCCTTAGTGGGCAAACTAATCTCATGTTGTAATACCACCTACTATAGGCTCAAAGTTACTAATGGTTGTCCTAAAAGTATACAAACTTTTTATTAGGGATAAAGGTACTCGTGCCTATGTCACCCTATATTTACTACACACATCGAGATTGCACACGTGTACACTGCAAGTGGTAGACATTATCATCATTGTCACTTTATTCTTTATTCTTTCAGTAACTATTAAATAAGGGAAGTTTGATCACACATTGTGACTATTGGAGTTTCCATATAGGGTCTCTCTCTCTCTTGCTCTATTGCTTCATTCTCCATAACTCTTGCTTTGCTCTTGCTTCCACTTGCATACTTCCACTCAGACTCTATCTTTCAATCGGTATTAGAGTAGGCATTTGTGGAGCTTCTTCATCCTTTGTTGTAGCCCAAATTAAAAGCTTTAGTTTAAAGTTTCATGGCAGCCATTGTTTCTTCCTCCATGAGTATTTCCCTCTCTTGGCTTATTCCACCTTACTCTCAACTTGTTGACGAGCTTCCCAAGGCTTAGCTAAGTCTTGTTGAGTACTTATTGACTTGAGAAGCAACCATTCTATCCACATTGAATGGATACAGAGCACGTTGTAGAAGTCATGGATAGCTATGATATCTTGACCACTTCCATATTTTGGCCATAACTTTTCCATATGATATCAAAATCAAGTGTTCTATAGCTAGAAACAAACAGTGTAACAAGAGATTAAAATTTGAGTGCTTATAGAGTTGATTATGTGCAATTTTTAGTTCTTTATTTTACACAAAACAAAATATTTTTGGTTTGGATAGCAAGCATTTGGTTGATTTATGCTTTATTGATGCTTATGGAGAATGTTTGCAATGTTGGGATGATGTATTGATGCTCCAAAAAGTCTTTTCTATTGATTGGAGCTTGATAAGATCTGTTATTAAAGTGTTTATTATTGTAATAATGATTTTAGTAACCAACATACAATAGTGAGTCTTATGCTTTGAATGCGTATTGTACCTACATGGTATTTCAAGTATGCCACAACTCTACGGTAATGTCTAGCATTAATGTGTATGAACTTGGATATGATTATGATATACTTTGGTACTTGGATTTGAGCTACATTTGATGTACTTGGACTTTGGTTAGCTGCTTTATGCTTCCATGCTTAGTCACTAATGGGTATTGAAGTTTCATTAGACACTTATGCTCCTAGATTTGTACTTACTTTGCATTCTAGATTTACTTTTAGTGGAAGATAATTGTACTTACTTGATAGAGCTTGGTTTTTTGAGATAGTGGGACTCTTGGTTAATGTATATGCTCTCTTGTATGCTATTGGATGCAAGTACTTCTACTTGTGGGCTGATTTGATTCTATATGCTTTGGACACTGGCACTTACATCTATTAGCAATTTGTAAGTGATGTATATGCTTATGGGATGCATGATTTACTGATACTTTGAGCTCGTGATAGTTTTTGGTATCATTGATCTATGCTTAGTTATTGCTAGTTGCATTCTTTATATCTTGATTGCAATGGAAACTTTCTTTCTTGGCTATTTGCCCATAGTTAGATTGACATATACTATTGTATTTATTTCAACAATGTTGTAATTATAGTTTTCAACATTGACTTGGAGAGTATACATTGTACTTTGGTAGTCTATTACTTGTTATAGTTGGTGGACAGCTCTATACTTTGGTATTTCCTCCTATTTTACCCTTGTTTTGTTTGAGTTTTGGGGGCTGATTTGCGATAATTTATAGCAATCCATTCTCTTTGATTTTGCATTGGTATACTATCATTATAGCTAGTTCTTTGAATTATAGTGCTATCTTCAATATTGAAAAGCTTGATGGCACAAATTTCACCTATTGGAAGACATAGATATGGCAACTATTGGTTCAAAAGAAGCAGGTTAGGCCATTGAAAACCAAGAGTGAAAAGCCCAAAAGGATAGATCAAGATGATTGGGATGAATTGGATGAGCTATAAAATCCATCCTTATATTGTCATTGTCTAAATAGGTTTACTTCAGAGGGTATTGAGTTTAAGAATAACCGACCTCCCTTATTCTTGCTTGCGATATTTTTTGAGCATATGACACTTTCTATACAACCATATGTGCTAATGTACCTAAGGATGGCTTGAAACTCTAGAATGTTGAGGGTACTTGACTTACAGAGGAAATAAATGAAAATAATATAAATGCTCCCACACTTCTCATGCATTGAGTGTGAGGAGTAGACATGATGGTAAGAGTGGTAAAGACTACTCTAATAGAGAATCACATAGGTCTTAGTCTTGTGGGCAGTCTCATAGTAAGTCCTGTGGTTGTAAGTCCTCTCTGACATGTTATTATTGTGGGAAGTAGCGTCATACTTGGCCACTATCATAAGACATGTGATGGATAAGCACAAGGAGAAAGGAAAGGGAAAAGTGCAAGAAAAGTCTGATGATTGTAGCATTTTTCTTAAGTAAGTCAGTCCCATATAAAGATTGAAGTGCTAAATATAGTGCAGCCAGAGTCAAATGATGAGTATATCTTAATAGCTTCCTCTCTTGATGCTTCTCATTTGATTGATACTTCATGTACATATTCTTAGTGTTAGTTGCTTGATTTATAGGGCTTCCTTTCATGTTACCCTGTATAGAGATTGGTTTCATTCCTATCGCAGCATGACACATTTTATGAAATTGGAAAATGACTTGGCATTGGATATTATTAGTATTGGGAATATACAATTGCAATTTTCTTTATACATCTCTTTTACTATACATAATGTGCATTATGTACCAACTTTGACCAAAAGCCTTCTATTTATCAGATAGTTGGATGAAGTAGGCTATTATATATCTTTTGGTGATTTATCATGGAAGGTTATCCATGAGAATCTTGCTTCTTCACGTGCCAAGGTTGATAGCCTCTATCCTTTATTTATATATGGGTCTCTTGACCATGTTTTGGTTGTGGTTGACATACCACATGTAACTTTATGGCATTGCCGTTTTAGATATATATACTTAAAGGGAATGAAAATTCTTACTTATTTGCAATATCTTTCACCTCTTGATTACAAATGTTTTGATTCATGTGATACTTATCTTTATGGCTGGCAGAACCGTAGTTCTCATATGAAGTTTGGCATTACGTGCATGGGTGAGCCTTTAGCTCTTGTGGATTTTGATATATGTGGTCCCATGCCCTATCACTCACATTGGGTGGTGTGAAGTACTCTGTTACGCTCATTGATAATTATTCACATAAGGTCTATGCATATCCTATTAAGAAAAAATCCGATGTCTTATCTATGTTTCAATGTTGGCTTACTCTTGTTGAGAACCAATCTGGGGGTAGGCTAAAATGCCTAAGGTTTGACAATGGAGGTGAATATGTTTCTAAATCATTTGAGAAGTTTTGTGATAAGAGGGATATTAAGCATCGATTAACTATCCCATATACCCCACCCAGAATGGTGTTGCCAAGCATATGCATGACTATTCATGAAATAGTATGAAGTATGCTTATTTAGATAGACTTATCATAGCATTTTTGGGCTAAGGTATTTATTGTTAGTGTTATACCTTTGATAAATAGATCCCTATACATTGTTGTCAGGTTGTTGCAGAGGAGGTATGGTTTGGAAAACCTCCCTTATATATGCATCTTAAAGTCTTTAGATATGAGGCTTTCTACCATGTACCCAAGGACAAACATATTTAGCTAGATTCTAAGTTAGTGATATACATCTTTCCTAATTATGGGGATGCGGGTGACATGGGATATTTCCTATGGGATATGCAAGCTCAGAAGGTCATCCACAGCGATGATATTATTTTCCATGAGGTAAGTATGTGTAAGCAACATGAGAAGGTAGTTGAGGTACGCATGGTGATCTTTCAAGAGGAGCCTCCTCTTACCATACAACAAGCTAGAAAACATGCAACTAATATTCCATTGATGTTAGATAGGATATACAGGCACCACATCAGCCTAGTAGAGATAAACATCAACCTGATTGGTTTAAGTAATCATTTATGGACTATGTTATGGTTACAAATTCTAGTGAGCCCCTTACTTATGAGAAGGCCAGGTGTAGAGGTGATAGTCATTCTTGGAAGAGAGCCATGCAGTCTGAGTTTGATTCACTATAAAAAATCATACATGGGTTCCTTTGCTTGGTGGAAAACATGCATTCCCATGCAAGTGGGTGTAAAAGATGAAGAGTAATCTTGGACACCCCAATGCAACATATAAGGAAAAATTTGTCGGTAAGGTTTATAAGCAAGAGTATGCTATTGACTTTGATGAATCTTTTGTTTTATAGGCAAAATGACTACCCTACAATTAGTTTTGGCCTTGGTTGCATAGTTAGATCATCTAGACCTTTATCAGATAGATGTGAAAGTGACTTTTCTACATGGGGACTTATAAGAGGATATTAGTATGCAGTAGTCTAAGGGCCTTATAGAAAAGGGCAAGGAACCACTCTTGCACTCTCACCCTCCCTCACTTTCAAGGTGGAGCATAAGTAAATAGAATAGAAGTAGGAAGAAGAAGCATCCTCTCAAGTTTGCACACCAACAAGAATAAGCTTATCCATCGACTTTCTAGTTTTTATACGTGGCCTTAATTTTTTGGGCACCCTCCCATCGCATTAGCTTAGCCTAGCCTTCCCTCACCTTGTACATACTATCTTACATTTTACACCTTTTTTTTAACTTGCTAGGCTGAATCCTTTGAGCTCACACATCACTTGGATTTTACAATTTTCACAGGAGCGAGCCCCCAACTCTGTTTTACAAAAATAAATACAAATAATTTCCTCATCCAAAAGTTGCATGCACCAAATAGTTGCTTTATTTTTGCTTCTCTTCTTTGCATACTTCCTTTGTTGTGCCTTCTAGAAGTGGTTAACACCTGAGACGAGGTGAGGAGGCAGATTGAATAGCTCTCGACCAATGATTGGGCAGGGGTGGTCCGATTGCAAAGAAGGTGGCAGAGGTTTCAAGGGAGTTGAGCAGGATTTGTCAAGAGGGAGCTCTTCAAGCTCAGCAAAGGGCTAAGAGGAGGAGCTGACACTTTGGAGAGACCTAGCAGCCATTCAAAGATTGCTTCAAGAGGCATCAAGAGGTCCCACTTTGCACATGCATGAGTTGCGAGCATGGGTGGCCCTTGTGGGCCTAGAGGATAGGTGTTCAAACTTTTTCTTCTACACCTCAACAATGTTTTTAGTAGGGACACAATGTGCAGAGAGTTATTCTAGGTGTATTAGCCAAGTATATCGGGAAAATAGATCTAGAGTCGTCATGGCTAGCATGGGAGTGTACACTCCTATCTAGAGGAGGTGATGGAGCTTGCCACAATCTTCTACAAGTAGCTTTTCCAGAAAGAGCAGTATTAGACAAGGTACTCTGATGTAGAGATCAAGTTTCATATTGTATCCTTCTCCTTGTGATGATCAAGGAGATGGGATGGACACTCCTCAAATCCTTCACGGAAAAGAAATAGGCCAAGGCATTTCACACGTAGGATGGGCAGAAATGCCCCAAAAAGTATGGGCTTCTAGATCCTTTTTCTTCACATATTGGGAGATGTGTGAAGGATCCCCTATTCCAAGAATTCCAAAAAGTATGGGCTTCTAGATCCTTTTTCTTCACATATTGGGAGATGTGTAAAGGATCCCCTATTCTAAGAATTTCAAGAGATCTTTAGTTTAGGTCAAATGTTGGGTAACCTATCAGTAGGGCTAGTTAGTAGGTTTTCTCATAGATCCAAAATTTAGCACTAAGTGGGGCATCCACTTCGGTTTTAGATGGGTAGACTATCCATTTTCTTGGCTTCTAGGTGGGACTCAACATTAATCTAGACCAACAATTTCTTTTAGTACTTGATTCCACCAAAAGGAAGCCAACCTACTAGAGTAGGACTCGCCTCTCCTTGATGGGCAAGGCCATAGTGATCAACCTGGTCCTCTTAGTGACATGTTGGTATATTACTTCATGGTGTCCTCGTCTTGTGTGGCTTAGCTCTACCATCTCCTGTGGAATTTTCTTTGGGCTAGTTTGGATGGGTCTAGGAACTCTTAGACCAAGGTGGCATGGGTGACTATCATCCAACATTACTAGGGGATGGCAGTTGGGGATTATTAACCCAAAGTACTAGAGACTAGCCCTCTTGGGAAAGTTGATAGTTTGTGGGCTCACACCAGGTGGGTAGACATGGAAGATCCTTACGCAAAAGGGCCTTTAGGAGTGTATCCCATGGCTCGACAAGGAGTGAATGTTGAGAATGTAAGCTCGGTGTTTGTGGGTGTGTGTATGTTGTATGCTTATGTATGTGACAACACCCTAAAGGTGCAAGGTGAGTGGATAAGTATTAACTATGGAAAAGTGAAGATAAGGATGCCACCTAAGATAGCCACTTGTATGAGTAAAAGGGGAAAATGCTATTTATTAAAGAAGCCTTGTATTGTAGCATTGAGTAGTGTAGAATTTCAATTATTATTATTGAGTGTGCAATCTTATTTATCACCATGTCCTCCTTGGAATATTTAAATCCTTCTTGATTATCTATGTGCTATCCATCCAACACACCATGATTAATCTCACATTAGGATTTGTGATAGTTGTTGAGATGGCAAGCTTAACATGTGTGGACATTGATGATGGACCACCTGATTAGATGGGTCCACGGTCTAGTTTGCGTACATAGTATTGTGTATGAAAGAAGAATAAGAAACCAGTAAGAAAATGTTTTAGCCTCCATCTCTCCCCTTGTGTTCTTAAATGAGATTCCTCTTGTATATATGGTGTGTGTTTGATACAACATCTCAAGCAAGTCGCCCCACCACATGATTTGTGATATGATATTAGAGCAATGGAGAGGTTGATTTTGAAGATGAAGTGAAGGAGAAGAAGTAAGGATTCAAGCAAGCAAGGAAGGGGTAAGAATCTCTCTCATTCTTCCACTCTTTCTCTTGGATAGTGCTTGTCGAGGCATAGGAAGTAGGGTGGAGCAAAAATCTCATATTGTTGCAAGATTTAATGTGACTAAAGCACTATATGTTCTACAAATTAGTCCTTTAGGGATGTCCCACTACTTTTTCTTTCCATTTCACGCCATTTCAAGCAAATCTCATATTGTTGCAAGATTTAATGTGACTAAAGCACTATATGTTCTACAAATTAGTCCTTTAGGGATGTCCCACTACTTTTTCTTTCCATTTCACGCCATTTCAAGCCTCATTTTAGATCCACAAGGTTGTGGTTAGCAATTTTAGGATATATTGCAATTTCGATTGTGTTGACCAAAAGTGGATACACAAGTTACAAATTTTGAATCTTTAAGTTCTAAGTTGTTTGCCAAGAAGAAACACAAGTTTTATCTATAGATAGGTTGTATATTACATGTACTATTGAGCAATTAATGAAAAAGATTGCTTAGTGTATTGTTATGCACTTGTTGTAAAAGGTTGTAGAAGACTTACTTGTTGTTTTGTATCAATTTTGTAATAATGGCAGACAATAATGGAGACCCCATCATTGAGAAGCTAGACAAGAATAACTATCCATCATGGAAGTTCCATGTGATAGACTTTCTTATTGGAAAAGGCCTCTTGGAGAAGAAAAGGAGACAGAGATTTGAGTGACCTTGCAACTGTGGATGAATTAAAGGTATGGAAAGAATGGAGATTAGAAGAGAAATGGAGACTAGAGAAAGCTCCACTTTGCAGCATGTCGTTAGGTTCACACAAGCATAGTGAATAGATGGGTTAAGGAGAGAGGATGAATTGAATTGTCTAGTGGATCTTGGCATTCACAAAAAGAACGGGATCAAGAGGAAATGTTGAAAAGAGAGAGCCATCAAATTGGATATCTCCCTAGCCCACCAAACGATTGTTGTTCATCAACAAAGGAAAGAAGTAGTGTTGCATTGGCACCCTCGATTCCAACCGGACTTGTAATAGCACCCAACATTAGAAATCAAACAAAAATTTTCATGGACACAAAATAGGTTGAAAATACAAGGTGGGAGAGAATTCCTATAGCTTCATGGACCAGTCTGAACAAGTTTGCAAGGTAGATAACCTGCAAGATGTGGACAAATGAGCACAAGCTTTTGGGTTTTGTCTAGGTGATGGTGACAAGCACAATGGTTTTGACAAGCACAATGATTTTGATGCTCTCAAGCATCACTTTATCAAGTGATTTTTGGAAATGGTATGTGTTGTCAATTTGATCATCAAACTCATGAATGTGAGTTGGAGGGGCAAGGAATAAACTTATGATCATATCACGTGTGTTTGGAGTCTCTACAAGAGAATCTTAACAGCTGACAACAAGCAATCCACACAAAAGGTTGTCTCCATAGTGTTTCTTAATGGGATTAGAAATGAAGAGCTTTACAATGCACTAGCTAATAATTCAAGTCTGTAAAGAAACATGCTAGCTAAATTTTGTGAAGAAGTCATATGTATTGATGACTTGTTGAAGGAGAGAAACACTAAGACTATCCAATTAGTAGGCATCATCATACACAATGAGAGATCTACCATTTGTAGCAAGTAGCCACGTTTGAAATGTAGGATAGAGAAAGAGGATGGATCTCATCTAGAAAATGGTTGACCTTAAATGGGAGCTTGCAAAGCTTTAGGATACTTTGAAACATCTTATAAGGTCACATTTGCAATACATCCATTGTGGTGGCAACCACCTTCTAGTGAAATGCCTCAACCTCCAACCATGCACTTCCTAAAGTTGTAGATGCTTTGGCCATCAGGCCATGCACTGTCAACAACCTAGGAGGTTGCCATATCCGCAGCCTTACTTGCAATAGTTCTATCTAATGAATAGGCACTTCAATGTATGGAATGTAAGCTCCCTTGAAATTGTTAACACCCAATGCTATAGCAATGTAGGGTGGGTAAATTAACTAGAAATACCTAGACTACATGGAGGCATTATCACAGAGTCAAGTAGTGATGCATTTGTTCACTTTGTGGAGGAACGAATAGAAGAGGAGACTTATGTGGACCCTTATGTTATCTATGACAAGGAAGGGTATCTAAATTTTATGGATTTTAGATCCCTTCTAGTGATGCTTTGGGAAGAGAAAGAGGTCCAAGTATGGGAGGAGCTCAAGAACTCCTCGATTGTTGGAACTTGCGATCATCTAGGAAATATTTCATTAAGATGTATAGAAAAGGACCAAGTGAACAAAGACGAGGCTAATTTATAGTGTTTGGAACATGGAGCCACTCATTTATATGCTAATTCCCCTACATGGAAACCATCCACTAGTTCTGTAATTGTGCCTTTAGTGCCACTTGGACTGTTCAGTGTGCAAACACACAAGATGATGTTGCCAACCCAATACCATTGGATATGATGATTAGAACTCAAAGAAAGCTAGAATTTCAATGCCTGGGCCTAGAAATTTGGATGCATCATTGATAAGAAAAAAGAGAGCCAAAGCAAATCTCAATGGCTGGGCCTAGCAATTTGGATGCATCATTGATGAGAAAAAAGAATCGAAAGAAGTGAAAAAAGAGAGTCAAAGCAAATCTCACCTTGAAAACAAAAAATTTCACAACATTGACTATACCGAAAGACAAGTCCTTAATGTAAAAACAAAAACATTAATAGCGAAAGTGAAGGAGACAGGAAGTGCTAAAGTCAGAGAGTACTCTAACCCCAAGAAAGAAAATAACAAAGAATATTAGAAGATAAGTGAGAGAACCATAGACACATCTTCAAAAGTGGAAAAGATAATGGAAAATGAACTCTGTGATCTTTGGAGTATGAACTTGTCTTCCTCTCCCACTTATATCAAATCAGAGGACTCAACATGCCTAACCAAGAGACAAATAGTAATGTGGCTCAGCAATAGTGAAACCAAAAATGGAGAGGTGCAATAATAGGCACAAGTATGAAAAGCTCCATGTGAACTTGCTAGCCACTTTCTAACCTTAAATTTGATCTCTTTACCACTCATATAGTTACTAAAACAAAGCCCCTCACTTTGGGAAGCACTAAAGGAGTGGATGGAGGGATGTATGCAACCCTGTAGAAGTCATCCAAGGATAAAAAGAGAGAATGGAAATGCAAATACTCCTCCCTGTTGGAACATTAGGTGGGACGTGACTGTTAGTTATGATCAATGCCCCACCCTCATTAGGTGCTACCAATGATCCATGGTGCTCAAAGTTGTAAGGCCCCCATTATGAGGAGAAGCCAAATGTGAGCCCGGACATTGGTTGAGTCTTGACTTGTATATCAGATGAGGTCTATGTGACCGGATGGCAAAAAGGTGATTGTTGTGTGTCTAATCTTTGGGTTAGACGGCGTGGTTAAGCTGGTAGCAACTTGAGGCGCATTGCATCGAGTTGCGGTGTAAGGGAGTTAAAAGGGGCCCCTATTGTGGGGTCCGCGGGCCACGGAAGCGGCCCTTGGCTGGGGGGGTCCCAGGGGGGCCAGCGGCCCCCCCTGGCGGGGGTCCAGGGGCAGCGCCCCCGGCCCGATGGTAAAGGGAATATTCCCTGGCCGACTAGTGGAGGCTCATATGGTAGGTCGGTGTCAGCAGGCCGACCTAACGACCTTCGCGGGCTATAAAAGCTAAACCCCTTCACAGCCATCTCTCACTCATCTTTCACCCAATCAGAGTTGTTGTTCCAGCTAGCCTTAAGCTCTTCACCTATCTTCTGTCTAGATCACCATCTAAGCTTCACACAGTGGAAGCGCACGGGTGGACAGAGCCATCTTTGTATCAGTTGTTTGGAGTTAAAGAATTTACTGATTCTCCTCTTATTTGTTGTGTACTCTCTATCTCTTTCTCAGATTCTGTTCGCTACGCCATGTACTATTTTACATGGTATCAGAGCCCAGGGCGCTCTAGAGATCGGAGAGTGTGCAAGAGGCAAAGGCTTCAACAGCAAAGAGAAACCATGTCAACTTTCGAAAGCGGTTCTAGCGCATCAGGAAGCGGTGCAGGAGGTGGTGTTGTTGTACCGGCTATTCAAACACTGAGGATTCATCCACCAACCTCCAACGAAGGCAAGTTAGATGGTACAAACTACACCTTGTGGAAGTTCAAAATTACAACTATCCTTGATTCTTATGAGCTTCTGGAGACTGTGTTGGGGACTGACGCAGAACCACAGCCTACCAATCCTAGTGTGATGATTCCTCCGAATGTAGATCTTCTATGAGCTTGGAAATGAAGGAATGCAGATGCATTATGTGCCTTAGTTACAAGCTGTTCGGGCAGTGTTCTGACTTTGATTCAGCATACAACCAAAGCGTCAGAGGCTTGGAATGTACTAAGGAGTCAGTATGAAACACGAAACCAAACGAGGATTCAAAACTTGGAGAATCAACTAGCAGCGGAGAAGTTTGCTGAAGGAGAGACGGTTGAAGCATTCATCACTCGGATTAAGAATCTGCGCGACCTGATGGCTGGCGCTAGGATACAAAAGACTAGCGAAGAGCTAGCTCAGAGGTGTCTTTGGATTTTTCCACAAAAGTTTGATGGACTAGTAACTGCCCTTAATACTCAGGTGAGACCTCAAGCTTTGACTTTTGAGGAGTTTTGTGCATTATTAATGGAGGAGTTGAGGCTGAAAGCCCGAGAAGGAAGCAACAATGAAGATGCTGCATTCTCTACCAATGCAAAAGGCAAAGGTGGTTCCTTCACCAAAAATGATGGTGACAAAAAGAAGAAGGGCGGAAAGAAGAAGTTTTAAGGAGAGTGCTTCTACTGCAAGAAGAAAGGACATGCAATTGCAGATTGTCATGTCAAGAAGGCAGATGAAAAGAATGGTACCCTTAAAAGTAAAGGGAAAGAGATAGCCAATACGGCTGAAGCAGAGCTGGAATTATTCATGGCGACCATTGAGGAAGTGTGCTCCTTGGCGTAAGAAGAATCTACTGACTTATGGGTGTTGGATAGTGGGGCCTCTGACCAACAAGAAAGGTCTATACATTTCTATGCAGCCTCTACAAGAATCCATCACTATGACGATTGGAAATGATGCTAAATGCCCTGTTGCGGGCACAGGTACTATTTCTTTTGTTGCTGCAAATGGTGAAGTCAAAAAGCTTTCAAATGTGTTGTATGTTCCCGAAATCAGGAGAAATCTATTATCAGTTGCTGCCATAACTGATCTTGGTCATGAAGTGAGGTTCAAGAAGACATGTGCAAAAATTATTGATAGTGCTGGCACAATTGTTGGCAAAGGAGAAAGAAGGAACAACCTTTATGAGCTAAGTGCTCTTACAGCCACCGCTGGAGTGGGCACAAGTAAGCTTTGGCATGAAAGGTTTGGACACATCGGATTTGCAGTATTGAAGGAGATGCAAAAGCAAGGTATGGTTGCTCACCTACCTACAATAACTAAATTGAAGGAACCATGTGAAGCTTGTATGATGGGCAAGCAACAGAGAAAGGCATTTCCACAAGAAAGCAAGAATAGAGCACAGGCTCCTCTAGAGTTGGTGCATGCTGACTTGTGTGGTAAGATGCCTACACAGGCCTTGGGGGGATCTTCTTATTTTATGTTGATTGTCGACAACTACAGTAGAAAGATGTGGGTGTACTTCCTTCGTGATAAGGCTCAAGCTTTTGGTAAGTTTAAAGAATGGCTAATACTTGTTGAGAATGAAACAGGGAAAAGTGTGAAGAAATTTAGAACAGATGGTGGTGAGTGAGCTCAACTCAAAGGAGTTTGAAGGCTTTTGCAAGAGCAAAGGGATCAAGCGTCAATTGATGATGCCTCACATACCTCAGCAGAATGGTGTTTTGGAATGCAGGAATCGCACCATTGTGGAGATGGCAAGATGCATGCTAAAGGGCAAGGGATTGCCTAACCATTTTTGGGCTGAAGCTGTTAATACTGCAATCTACATTCTAAATCGGAGCTATACAAAGGCTCTCAAGGGAAAAACACCTCATGAGGCTTACACTGGTAAGAAACCATCTATCTCACATTTCAGAATTTTTGGATGTGAATGTTATGCACATGTTCCAGATGAGAAGAGAAACAAGTTACAACCAAAAAGCAGAAAATGTATCTTCTTGGGTTATAGTGATGAGCAGAAGGCTTACAAGTTATATGACCAAGAGGCAAAGAAGATCATCGTGAGTCGTGATGTGGTGTTCAAGGAGAAGCCACATACAGTGGAGGAGGAGAAGGCAAGTTCTTCCACTTTATCATCAAGCGAAGAAGTAGTCCACTATGAACCTATCCTGAGAGCTATCCCTATCCTTAAGGAGGAGGAAGCATCATCTTCAAATGATGAGGAAAAAGTTCACCAACCTGACGTCACCCCACCGGAAAAGCCATTGCCACGCTCGGTGAAGCAGCTCTATGACCAAAATAATCCTATACCTGCATCTGTTGAGGAGAAAGCAGACAGACCAAGGAGGTCTCAAAGAATAGAGGAGCAAAGGAGGGCTTCTGCTCACATAGTCAATATGGCCTTGATGGTTGAGATTATGAGAGAAGTAAAGGAGCCAACTGACTTAGAAGAAGCACTTGCAGATCCATCATGGAAGGCTGCTATGTAGACGGAGTATGACAGCATAATGAAGAATGGCACTTGGGAGCTAGTGGATCGACCAGCAAAGTGGAAGGTTATTGGCACCAAGTGGATCTGGAAGGTAAAGTACAAGGCTGATGGTACCTTAGAAAAGTACAAAGCTAGACTGGTTGCCCAAGGATTTTCACAACTTGAAGGGTTTGATTTTCAAGAGTCATTTGCCCCAACTCCCAGAATAACCACTATTCGCACGGTAGTTGCAGTGGCTGCCCACAAGAAGTGGCCAGTGTACCAAATGGATGTTAAGTCAGCGTTCTTAAATGGTGACCTCAAGGAGGAGGTGTATGTGGCTCAGCCACCAGGGTTTGAGGCCCCCCATTCTGAGAACAAAGTGTGTAAGTTGAAGAAGGCATTGTATGGGCTGAAACAAGCCCCCAAAGCATGGTACCAGCGGATAGATAGGTTCTTTTTAAACCTAAAGTTCAAAAGATGTGCCTCAGATGCTAACTTGTATGTTTACAGGGATGGTAAAAAGTCTGCAGTGATTGTCCTATATGTGGACGACCTTCTTATTACAGGTGACTATGAAGATATGATCAACCAAACTCGAAAGGCTTTGAGTTCTGAGTTTGAAATGACAAACTTAGGCTTGCTACACTATTGTTTGGGGATTGAAGTCTAGCAAGAGCGAGGAAAGACCTTCATCTCTTAGAAGAAGTATGCATGGGAGATCTTGAAGGCATTTGGCATGACCGAGTGCAAAGAGATAGCTACACCTATGGAGGTGAATGCAAAGTTATCTGTCGAGGATACATCAGCACTAGCAGACATTGGGAGGTATAGGAGGTTATCTACTTGTGTAACACCAGACCAGATATCAGTTTTGTTGTTGGTGTTTTGAGCAGGTTCTCAAACAAACCTCATGAGAGTCATTGGAAGGCTGGGATGCGGGTGCTTAGATACTTGAAGGAAACTCTTGACTATGGTATCACATACATTTTCGGAACTTCTCTTGTGGGAAACTGTGACTCAGATTGGGCAAGAGACATTGATTCCAGGAAGTCAGTTTCTGGTTATTGTT
Source organism: Lygodium microphyllum (assembly GCF_053477565.2). NCBI lineage: Eukaryota > Viridiplantae > Streptophyta > Polypodiopsida > Schizaeales > Lygodiaceae > Lygodium > Lygodium microphyllum. Next base: position 123,163,662 of record NC_141149.1, on the reverse strand, counting down.
TCTCTTTGGGTTCAGGAATTTTCTCTTGGATTAGTAAGAAGCAACCAACAGTGGCATTGTCTTCTACCGAAGCAGAGTACAAGGCAACTTGTTTTGCTGCATGTGAAGCCGTATGGTTGAGAAGGATTCTATGGCATATGGGAGTGCAGGATGAAGAACCAACTGTGCTGAGATGTGACAATCAAAGTTGCATCGCCATTGCCAAAAAACCAGTGTTTCATGCACGTACCAAACATATAGAGATCCAGTATCACTATGTGCGTGATTTGATGGAGGATGGGATAGTGGAACTGGTCTACTGTCCAACAGAGGAGAATGGAGCAGATATCTTCACCAAAGCACTTACAAAGGATCTGCTTCAAGTTCATCTTCAGAGACTCGGCATTGGGCCGAGGAGATAGTTCACCTATGGGTGGACATTGAGGGGGGGGTGTTAGATATGATCAATGCCCCACCCTCATTAGGTGCTACCAATGATCCATGGTGCTCAAAGTTGTAAGGCCCCCATTATGAGGAGAAGCCAAATGTGAGCTCGGACATTGGTTGAGTCCTGACTTGTATATCAGATGAGGTCTATGTGACCGGATGGCAAAAAGGTGACTGTTGTGGGTCTAATCTTTGGGTTAGACAGAGTGGTTAAGCTGGTAGCAACTCGAGGCACATTGCATCGAGTTGCGGTGTAAGGGAGTTAAAAGGGGCCCCTATTGTGGGGTCCGGGGGCCACGGAAGCGGCCCCTGGCTGGGGGGTCCCAGGGGGGCCAACGGCCCCCCCTAATGGGGGTCCGGGGGTAGCGCCCCCGACCCGATGGTAAAGGGAATATTCCTTGGAATATTTCCTGGCCGACTAGTGGAGGCTCATATGGTACCGACCTAACGACCTTCGCGGGCTATAAAAGCTAAAACCCTTCGCAGCCATCTCTCACTCATCTTTCACCCAGTCAGAGTTGTTGTTCCAGCTAGCCTTAAGCTCTTCACCTATCTTCTGCCTAGATCGCCATCTAAGCTTCACACAGTGGAAGCGCACGGGTGGACAGAGCCATCTTTGTATCAGTTGTTTGGAGTTAAAGAATTTACTGATTCTCCTATTATCTGTTGTGTACTCTCTATCTCTTTCTCAGATTCTGTTCGATGCGCTGTGTACTATTTTACAGTGACCAAAAACGAGATCATTGACATACTAGTAGGAATTAGTGCCCTTATCCATGTAGCTTTGTAGGCATGGGATGGGATATCTTACTTATTGAAATTGCTTTTTAAGCATCAGATTGTTGGCCAATGGAATGAAGGTTCTTGTTGAAAGGTGAATCTAGATCTTGCCAACCTATGGGCCATCAAAAAATGCATACACTATCCAAATGATGAGCGAGATTGGATGCACAAAAAGTGAATACATTGATTGTGAATTTAAGGGAGAAGTTGTTAGCTTGCCTATGTTAGTTATGTTAGTTTGTGATCTCCTAGTTGTGAGCTCCTATTAGAGTTTGATAGAGACATAGGAGCTTTGGCAATTTAGGTGCATTTTCTTTATTTGTCAACTTCCTATGTGCATTCCTAGGCTAGTTAACTGCATTCATAGTTTGTGCCTACACCTAGTGGACATTGTCATCTGGAACTTTTTCGAGGTCACCCCTATTTTCGAGGTCACCCCTATTTTTCTAGCAATTTTTCCTTCAATGACCAGCATTTATGCCTACACCTAGTGGATATTGTCATCTAGGACTTTTTCGAGGTCACCCCTATTTTTCTAGCAATTTTTCCTTCAATGACCAGCATGTATGGCCCCTATAGGAGCAAATCGATCAATTTTTTGGGGATTTGGTAATTTATAGCTAGCCCCCCCCCCCCTCTGGCAAACACTCACACTCTTTAATCTTCAATCTTCCCTTTACAAGTACACACTCTAATACTTTGATTCTCTATGCGTGGTAATACCATCGTCATCAGCCGCATGGTTTAGTCCCTCACTGACACTTTGGGTCCCATTCAAGGATTGATCAATCCATCATCATTGTATCAACATTCTTTTTTATTCAATGCAAATTCTTCCCTCATGCTTTGCTTCCTCCGTTTCTTTCTCTCTACTTCTCTCTATGTTCGTGTTTCTCTTTGATTGTGCACTCTCACATGGTATCATTGCCTAAGTGAGGACACAGTCAAGAGATTTCTTGTAGAAGAGTTGGTGTACCGGATCCATTGTTGATGTTCTCGTAGGAAACCCTATGCCAATTGCATAGTAGATACACTAGGAGTAGTTATTGATGGTTTAGGTGGGGTGGAGGAGTAGTCCAAATCTTCAAAACACAAATTTTTAGCCAGTTTTTACTATGTTTCAGCCCATACAAGTGCTTTAGAGCCCAATCGATCCTTTTGATAACTAGGCTACATCATCCAGGAACACTACATTAGAGAATTCGGCAATCTCCCAAGTTCCACTCTCAAATTAGAAATAAAGATTTGACCATGTGACTAAATCTTAATCCCTTTTTTGAAGATGGAACTTGGTACTATCATCTATATAGTATCTAGAAAAAGTTTCACCTTCAAGGAAGGGGGTAACAATTTGACCATGTGACCAAATATTGACCATCCTTAAATTCCCAAAGTGTATGAAAATTCTCAAACTCCCTAATATAGTGTTTAGGACCATGTGACCTTGTCCACTAGTCATTAGATGGCCCCATCTTTTTTCGTTTTGCAAAAAATGCAAATTTGCATTTTGCAAGTGATCACATCCCAATGCATGTGACATTTTCCTAATTGCATGACAGCTTTTCCTTGACAGATGATGTGTCTACAATCTCTATATAGCTGAATACCTTTTGTCTTTCCCATTGTTTTCATCAAAATGCAAGTTACTAGGCGATTGCAAGATTGAAGATGTCGTATCATTTCATGAGCTTTGATGACTCAACTCTCAAGCTCAATCCTTTCTTTTTATGAGTTTGCAAGATTTTGTCATCGTGCATGTTCAAAGGTTAAAGACCATGGCAGAAGTATGAAAAAAGCTTGCGTCTTTGTATCAACACAAGGCGTTTTCCCACAAGATTTCCCTTCAGAAGAAGTTACGGATGCTTAGTCTTGATTATTCCTCCTCTATGAAGGAGCCCATCATGAAGATGGAGGACATGAGAGGTATGCTTGCCTCTCTTGGTTAGATGATATCTTTTGAAGACATAGCTATGACCCTTTTGACTCAATTGCCATCTCCATGGTTTGATGTCTTCTACACCAACCTTATCACATTGAGGACTCACAAAAACTCTTATGGGAGGAGCTTTCCCCACTTGTCTTGGAGCATGATGAGTCAGAGAGGTTGGGTCTAGTGGTTCTAGCTCCACCAAGATAGTTACTACACGTACATGTGGAGGAAAGAAGAAGAAGGCACATGCCAAGAATAAGAAGCAAGAGGACAAGGACAATGAGAAGAAGGAAAAGAATCCCAGGTTCCCACACTATGGAAATGACACTCATTCAGAAGAGAAGTGCTGGCAAAAGTACCCCCATTTGAAGCCAAAGGAGAAGGATTCGAAGGCTTACTGGCAATGATAGAGTATGTCTTTGTGCATGTATTTGTCAAGGAGGATATAGCTCTTGCTTCTTCTACTCAAGAGAAGCCTTGGCTCATTGACAATGGGGCCTCTTCTCACATTGTTATGGACCATCAGGACCATAACAGGAAATGCAAAAAATTAGCACTGCAGGGAACTTCCTGACACAATATACAACCATTTCATATATTTAATCTTCAGGAACAATATACGAACATGAACTACATATTATATTCGTCATTGCTAAACCACTATCCTAAAAATGATCACACAGTTTATCAGCATCATATTCACTCCTGATCCAATAACTTACAGTAAACAGCGCAAATATTCAGGACACAGATACACATTATTAGAACCAAACATAAACAACCAGAATCAGGCGCTGTCCTGAAGAATACATCAGCTCATCACGCAGGAATACAAAAGACACAAGACTCCTGATTTTCAGGAAGGCGTCTGAATGTCAGGTAAAAACCTGAATGCTTCATATGACATCTTAGGTCACTTTCCATATGCTGGTTCTACATGTATGCTAGTACTAAGGTATAAAAGTACTAATATAGTGCAATTCAAGCCTCAACACACATGACCTACAAACAAGATTGGCTTTAGGATCTAAGTGCCAAGGGGGCACAATCACCATTGGTGACAACTCTACCATTCCTACTTGTCGAGGAGTGGAGACTATTCATTTGTTGGGAAATCTTCTTCAATCAAAGTCCTCTATGTACCAAATTTCGGTTTTAACCTCTTGTCTATTCATGGTCTTATACATGGCTTAGTATCCACATGGTATTTACACAGGATGCAATGACAATGGAGGATGATTCTACATGTGTTGTTCTTTGGATAGGATCTGAGGAGGGTGGGCTTTATATGCTCACAGCCTTAGCCACAAGGTCCTCCCATAAGCTTGGCCTACTTTGGCAAGCTCGTTATTATCATCTCAATTTCGGCACTATATGACAGGCTTCTTAGAAGAAGATGGTGGAGGGACTTCTTGACTTCCCTCTTATATTCACACTTTGTGCCCTAAATGTTTGAGGGGCAAGCAACATAGGCAACCACATCCCCAAGCTACCACTACTAGGAGGGCTTCTCTCATGCTTGAGTTGGTTCACACTGACCTTTATAGCCCTATGGGCATGGCCTCCCTTGGGAAGGCGAGGTATTTGAAGCTAATTGTAGATGACTTCAATCATTATGTGTGGCCTTTTTTTTGCAGTACCAAAACAAGGTTTACTCTTGTTTGTGCAAGTGGAAGGTATTTGTGTAGACACATACTACTTCCTGAGTTCGCGGCATCTGAGTAGATCATGGTTGAGAGTTTACTTCTCACCTCTTTTCTCAATTTTCCAAGGATCACGGCAACCTAATCTAGTGTCCTCACTGATGCTTTGGGCCATGTGCAAGGATTGATCAATCCATCATCATTGTATCAGTATTCTTCCTTCATCATCTACTTCCTCTCTTTCTTCCTCTCTACTTCTTTCCGTGTCCGTGTTTCTCTTCCATTGCACACTCTCATAGAGGCCTCTTGCAATGAACTTGAAATAATTGACTATGATACTAAAAAGCATAAAGAGATCATTAACTCTAAATCTAAGGAAACAAGTGTATTACTCATTGATGGAGTAGTCAATATAGACTATGACCAAGCTTGGCTTTAGAATCCTAAAGTGTTGTATTACGAATGAGCAAGTCTCGACCAAGCAAACCTGATTATGTTGTATGCAATTCGAGCTAAATTCGAGCTACGAATACTAGGTGAAACACCCTTGTCTAGTGAATGATGTGACTACAACTCTGAGTTAGAAATCTACGTCAATAGTGATCCAAAAATCCTATTGCCGCCTAAGAATTTTATGCACATTAGGAAGATCATCTATAATATTGTTTCTTGATGGTTCTTTGTGAGGTACATGGGATAAATGATCAATCATGTAGTTCCATTTTTCTTTCCTCATAAGGATTGAAACATTGAATTCAAGCATGATTAACAACCATCAATCTAAGAATCACATTGCATAGGGTTTGTTTACTAAGTATGATAGAGCCTGATGGGATCAACAAAAAAGGTAAATGGCATTGCTAATAAAAAACGACGATTTTTTTTTACTACAAACACCATTCCTGAACCCTCTCTTTCAATAATGGAGTAGTTCATTTCAATCTTTATGGGCTAGCAACTGGCAAAGTTCACTAGATAATCCAAGTTTTGCTCCCCAAGTTGATTCAATGCCATTTCCATAGTGAATTTTGAAGCATCAATGTACAAATGGAAGATTACGTTCTAGTTTGGAAAATTGGAGTTTTTGTTAGAGCCTCTTTTAGTGCTTCATAAGCACATTGGCATGCTCCTCAATCTACTCAAAGAAAAACAAGAATTTGTGTAAGGGCCTACCAATTAGCATATATTTCAACATGAAACTCTAGTAGTACCCCCTATGGCCAAGAAAGCATTGAGCTCCCTTGTACTTTGTTGGTGGAAGAGAAATTCAATAATCACCTTAACATTGAAGACATCAATGGCAATGCCATTTTTGGAAACTGTGTGCCTCAAGTTACAATCATCCTTTACCCAAAGTGACACTTGAAGAGGAGAGACCATAATGGTGACAATGTTCAAAGATAGCCCACAGTTTTTCTAGATGCTTTGCCTAATTGTTGTGCATACAAAGGTCATCTACCAACATTTCCAACCATTTTTATAGCATGTTCTTGAAGATTGTGTAAATGAGTTGTTGTAAGGTGGAAGGAGAATTATTCTAGCCAAAAGGCATCCCTATGTATGCAAACACTCTCCACTCACTGCCAAATGTTATCTTACGCTTATCATTTGGTTGAACTTGCACTTGATTATAGCTCGAGAATCCATTGATGAAGCTATAAGCCTCCTTTCTTGTGACTCTTTCCAACATATGCTCTATGTATGGCAATGTCTAGTTATCCTATTTCGTTGCTACATTGACATTTTTATAATTTAACACACACTCTGATCTTTCCACATTTTTCTATACAATGGCCATTGGCAAGACCCAATCTTTGTACTCAATCCCATATATGAATCGTGCATCTAGGTGCTTGTCTATCTCTTCTTTGATAGCACATGCAAGTGTGTTTATTCATCACATATGGTCATTGTTTCATAGATACCTGATTTGGCAACATTGGGATGTTATGAATGATAATGCTAGAGTTAAACCCTTTAATTTATTCCACATATCAAGAAAATACTTCCACATCTAGCACCATTGGGATGTTATGAATGACAATGCTAGAGTTAAACCCTTTAAGTTCTTCTACATATCAAGAAAATACAACCATGAATGACAATGCTAGAGTTAATCCCTTTAAGTTCTTCCACATCTCAAGAAAATACAACCTTGAAATCTTTAAAGAGATTCATGAGTTTGGCCTCCTCATCCTCTATAAGGTTGTCAGCTAACTATGAGCATGGGCTAATGCTTTTGTCCCTCGCTAGCCAAATTGATTTCATTTACCTTGGCTAATCCTTCTATCTATTATGTCGAGCTCCAAGTGAACTGGTGTTCACTATATGCCTTGGTAATGTGGTAAGAAATTACTCACCAACATATTAGACGTGACCGACATGGAGGAGATACCAATGATTCTATAGCTTCACTACACCTATGTAGTCCACTCTTGGTTATAGCCTATTCATTATACCATCTCATCTATCCTTAGTGGGTTCACAATTACTAACCACATGTACAAATATTTTAGTACTTTCACATTAGTCTTTTGTCATGTTTTAGATTAATTACTTTTGTGTGTAAGAAGAAGAAAGAAGAAGAAGAAGATTTCAACCCTACTTCTCTATGTGCCCAAATCTCCATTGTGTGTGTATGCTCCTGGTTGCTTCTCCTCTCTCTCCTCTTGTCTATTTCACTATCATCTCACTAGCATGTCCTTGACACTTTGCTCCTAGTAGCACCATACTTTGATCTCCTTTCTTGAATCTTGTGAAACGCTTGGGGAGATCGGGTATTTTTCAATCTCTCAACTTCCAAATCCTTGAGTGTTGTGCACCTCTCAAGAGCCTCTATACAAGATAGATCTTACTCCATATTGAGCTAAGAACATTGTAGAGCTACCAAAAAATAGAATACCTAATCACCTAATCAAGGAGTCATGTCTTCATCACCTAATTCTCAAAGCACAATTGCATTAATCAATCACTTGGCAATTGTACTAGCTAGGCCAATCTAGCTCGTTGAGAATGTGTGTGTGCAAGTATGAGATGTACAAAGTTTTGACAGAAGCACATGTGAGAATCATAGGAGTATACTTTAATGAAGACTCAATCACACGAAAAATTCTACAGTCTTAGTTATGGTGGATCACCCTCTTCTATGATGCGAAAAGATTCATTAAACATTGCAATGAATGCCAATGCATGAAGGTGCCTATGTGGAAGGATAAAATGGAAATTACACATGTTATAGCCCACCAATCCTTTCAAAAGTGCGAGGTTGATTTTGTTGGATCTATAAGCTCAACAACCCAATACTTACAGGTTAAATGTATCATTGTTGCAATTAACTACTTAACAAAGTGGGCTAAGGCTAAAGCTACTCTAAAGAACAATGCTCAGACAACAAAAAAGTTATTATGGGAGCAAGTAAACTCTAAATTTGGTTGCCCCCTTAAGATCATGAGTGACCACACCACACACTTTATCAATGAAGTGATTTCTCATCTATTATCCACATTCATGGTTATCCACTGAAAGTCGTCTCCTTTTACTATCCTTAGGCAAATGGTCTAGCCAGGACATTATCCAAGCCTTTTGGGCATATCAAATAGCCCACAAGATGACAACTGGACAAACCCTATTTAGATTGGTGTATGGGACTGATGCCATAATGCCAATTGAACTTTTTGTTTTGAACTTGAGAGTGGCTCTACAACAACGATGTGATGGCAAAGACGCTTTGATCAATCGCATAGTGGCCATTAAATGATTAGCAAAAACAAGACTCATAGTGACATATGTCCTAATCTATGAAAAGGCTAGACAAAAAGTCTAGTTTGACAAGCGTGTCAAACAGAGGGACTTTAAGAAGGGTGACCTATGTTGCTCCACTCCATTAAGGGCCTCATCCCTTTTCATGTGTGCAAAATCAGCATAACTAGCAATGTGAAGCTTGAGACTCTCAATGGAGAAGGCATTGGCTTTTTCAATGATAGTTGCATTAAAAAGTACTATTTGCCAACTCAATGGTTACATGAACCACCAATTGTTGCATGTGATGTGAAAATGAAAAAGCTTGTTGACCTCGGGGGAGGGGGGGTGTGGGGGGCAAATTGTACCACCACTCTATCTTAGGGTCAAACTTATGGTTAAGAAAGATCATATAAATATAATGCTCTAATTGACAAGAAAGCCGATCACAACATCATGGCATATGATGATTGAATTAGTATCAAGTGACATCAATTGATTCCTACCATAGCCCAAAGTTGACCCATATGGGTGCACATCATACACTTTATTAGGAAAATTCCAAGTGATATTGACTATTGAGATTGAAAGCCTTCCCACCATTTTTTCCATACGTGCCTACTAACATACAAGGGGTTGGGAAATAATATAGCTAACTCATGGATATGGTTGCAAAACCCTCACAACCACAAGACCCCTCCCAGGTTGTGATGGCATCACCTACATTGGGCTCTTATCAATCGCAAAAACAACCATCTCCAAAACCACAAAAACAATCAAAGGCACACGACGTCAAGCTCCAACCGCCAATCCTAAGTTGATATACAGAAAAAAAACCTCCTCTACAACACCTAATCTCATTGCCTCAAATGCCATAAACCTTTTGTATAACGCTCGTCAAACACACCAACCACATACCCAAGGTCAGAACTTCACAAAAAATTCACTAACAAGCTAGTGAACTCTGAGAAGAGACATGACGCACTTGTTGGCCCTTCAAGCTACTTAACCACCTCTAATTCCCTTGACAATTTTCCATCTCAAATCAAAAATGGCAATATTGCACAATCACCGAACAATAGTGTTTCGTCTATAGTAGTCATCAAAATGCACAAACTAGAGCCCACCCAAAGGCCCCATCTAACTTAGCTAATCTCATCAATCAAATTGGTCCTATAAAGCTAGATCTCCCTCTAGCCTGGAACCCTCTTACAAGTGTCATCCATTTTGGAATTAGCTAGTGGTATGGCCACTACTCTGAGTGAAGATATCATTACGTGCATTAGATGACTCAACAACACCTTTAGCTAGTTTGCTCGTAGCTACAATAGGTTAATCAAGGTCTCCTCAATGAAAGTACAACCGAGGCTATAAGGTCTCTACCTTTCTTATGGGAGGAATTTGAGCTCATACTCACCAAGCACCCCTTGATTTTCGAAGAGCTAATTGCTACTCAAATATCACGAGAAAAAACTCTCGCAAGTTGCCTCATAACCTCCTTCAAATGCGGCTATGCAAAAACAACATCAGAGGATCTTCCTAATCTTGATCACCTTGCCAAATTCGAGTCTATTTTCCTACAAAAATGATTCACCTTGCACACATAATGGGAAAGGATTGGTTGTCAATGACGTTCCATTAAGTCTAACAAATATGACCCACTCCTACATTGTTCAAGGTACTCGCCTTAACTCAAAATAGACTATTAGAGGAAAACATCATGCTCCCATCCATATCTCGATCAGATTCACATTGAGGAAGAACTTTACATTGCCAATTGAATAGGTTCATGTGATTTCTTAACTCATTTCTTGACCTACATTGCACATCAAGCATGCACCCACACGATATAGATCATAATATGACATTTAAGTATAACCCTTACTTTTACGATTGGTTGCTACATAAGTAGTTGTATGTTATATTAACATGTATAGAAATATGCATAGGCACATCTTAATCAAAAGGCCGCACACATAACAATATATATTCACAAGTCACCCTTCCAAATATAGGGAGTATTGCATTCATTTAGGTGAGAGGAGGGACACTCTAAAGTAAGCAAAACAAAAGACGCAAACAAAAAAATAGGATTCAATTTTTTGTATTAAAATGTAAATTTCTTTTTAGTAATAAAATGATCTCACCATCATGTGCTATGTTTAGGATGTTTAAAATGGTAGAAAAATGAGAGAAAGTTGTGTAGGAGAAAATCAAGAAGTCCCACATATCATCCACAGAAGAAAACCATGTAAAATACAACTCAAAAATGTGAATCAGCCAATATCACCACATGAGATACTATCACATTCAAAACCTTGATGAGATAGTAGCCAAATATCCTAGAGCAAAGGAGCTAGTGGAAATATATGGATTGTGAGAATACAAGGAGAGGAAAAGCTTGAATGTGATATGGACTACAACAAGTGCACCAAATGCCTTACAACCTATAAGCTTGACAATGGCTAACATCATATAGAAAAACCACTATGACCAGATGAGGCACACAAGCCATTGAGTTTCCGCAGAAGGAATAAAAGACACTAAGAAGCAATACAAATGTCTACACCACATTAAATAAGAAAAGGGTTTTCACTAATGATGGAGTGAGCATAGAGGACATTCCAAACCCCACTATGAGTATCCAAGTAAAGCTTATTCATGCACTTTTTTCTACCACCAGGTACAATTCCACAATGAGCAAAATCTGGGTGTGGGAACGTAGGAAGGCTTAGAAATAGGAAACATGGATAGTGATTATAAAAGAAGCTATCAAGGACTCGTAGGCAAGAAAACCACCAATGTCACAAAAGTGACCTAATGTATTGGATGGTTACCAAAGGAGAGAAGGCAAAGAGTTCAAGATATATGAAGTGTTAAAATTGAAATCCTACATAAAAATAATAAGAGGCCTAGGTAGAGCAGCCAAGGTCAACAACCTCTAACACGTATGGGAGAGGAAAAAACATCCTTAAGTTAGCAAAAATGAAGGAAAAGACTACATTCAAAGAAGAGAAGTTGAAGGTTTAACCCTAGCTATTAGGAAATCAATAGACTAGCGAACACGGATCATAGAAGTAGCACTCATGGGTCCTAATATTGGAATCTTAACAGAAGCAAGAATCAATCAAGGAGCAAGCCCTAGTGTAGTAGGAACCTTGTAGCATCTAGCACTAACATGTAAGGGTAAGGCACCACTAGAAGCTCTAGCACCACCAATCATGACCATCATGCCCTCCATCCCAGTGGTGACCACAACTAAAGATAGCTCTCCAAACAGATTGCAATATAGGTTATATGAATTGGAAGCAAAATTTGCAACTCTCTCTCACATAAGGTCAAAAGAGGTCACAGTCACAGATGCTAAAAGGCAAACAGTCACAAATACAGAGTCAGAAAACAAAGAGCGCCTAAGGTGCCTAGGATTAAAGGATCCTCAACCTCCATAAGTCTATAGGAATTTTAAAACATATTGAAAGAATTAGAGGACCAACGAGACTAACTGAATACCTAAAGACAAGTTGTACTAGCCACACTTGAGAGGGAAAAGTAGACCCACACAACATACTAACAAAAAGCAATTAGAGAAATTTTCAACTTAAAAAAGAAATTAGCAGGACTTAAGGATAGAGAAGGAATAGAAAGAAAGTATGAAGAGCTACAATAATAATGCAAAGTGGAGAGAAGATATAGAATATAGCTAGAAAGCAAATAGGAAAATGCCATTAGGAATAAAGCCCGAGTAGAAGGGAAGCTAAACACACTATCACAACTATAAGAGTGGCTGGCTAAAGTTAGAGCTATAAGAAGAAAGGAAAGCCAAGGACAATGTGAAGCAAGGAAATAGAAAAATTTGTGGAGCTAGCTAATGAATTAGCAAAGTATCCCATAACTATGAGCTACTGTAAAATCAAGCAGCTTATGAAATGCAATAAAAGGTAGAGTTCAGTCAAGTTTGGAAGGAGGAGTGCTCAACATTGGAAGTCCTAACAAAGTGGAAAAACAATGATTAAAATAGGCAAAGAAAAGGATGGACTAGTGGGAAAAGAAAATGCAATTCTTGTGCTCCACTTGGCCATGAAAGTGCAACTTAACAAAGGAAAGGGATAGAGTAGTGAAAGAGATGATGCAAACTAAATAATAAAGTTTGCCAACACCCTACTTAGAGTGATAGAACAAAGTAAAGGGAATTCGATTGAGAATCTTAAAAGAAAGCTACACCTCAACAAGAGAGCACTCAAACATATCTTGGAAATGAGTATATCCCAACCAAGGCACATGATAAAAAAGAAAGATTATGTGCTACGATTAAAGGAGGTTGAGCTCTCCACACAAGACTTGAGAATTATCAACATCCTAGTAATTGTGGCAAACCCATTCGAACCATTGCCTTCACCTCTATTACTTCAAAAAGAAGAATGGGATCCAATGGATGCTACAACGTCAATGCCATAAGGGCCAAAATACATTGATGAAACCACTCCCTTGGAAGTAATGATAGATGTGATGAAAAAAATAAAGGAAAAAGTAGAAAGAATCATGAGGAAATTCCCAGCACCACCCTAGGAAGTGCCAAATGTACCTTTTCCACAAAGGTAGGAACCCAACCCTATTAGTTAGGATAGTGAGATGTCTGCATCGGAGTAGTGGGAGTCCCATGATTCACGTATGAAATTTACCTTTTACTTTCAAAAGGGACTTAAGAAGATGTGTCCTACTGATGCAATGCAGGAAATAACTAAAGTGGGCATATCGCTAGGAAAAAAGTGGCTTGATCACATAAGACCCAAGATCTCATATTGTAATAACAAGAGGCAACTGACTACTGGCATGACAATGTTTTCAAATTCTCTAGGTTAGTACGAGGCTATGAGTCTCAATAAAAATCAATTAAAACATTGTAGAAATTGCCATGGAAGCTTGGGTCAAATTTTGTAGCACCCTACCCCTTCAAAGAGGAGATCCCACCTACATGTCTCAACCATGAACACATGGGGTTGATTATGACCTTGAAAAAACATAAAAGGTATGACTTCCCCCTTATCTTCAATGTCAATGTCCATGGAGAAGAAGATAACCTTAAATTCTGAGAAAAAGATATGGTGCCCTCCTAAAAGTGATTTGTGTCAAATTTCTAAGATTTCCTTGATCCACCCTCTATCACTACATGCAACTACTTGTAATTGCTACTCACCTTGTTGAACCAAAGGAAAAAACATAGAAAGAGTGCTTGCATGCATCTCCCAATGAGTGGGAATGATAAAGACATTAGAGAGAATTTGAACTATGTCACAAAAAAAGTGAAATCAAGTGTTTACCTATTAGAGTTCAAAGCCATGTTGTTGTAGATGTGCTTGTACACCTTGAAGGAAAATTTGAACCAATTTGTATTTTTAAGCACGGGCTCCGTTTGAAACTTAAGGGTTTGACCAAGTATGATGTTAGAATAACATGTTAGTAGCTAGTTGGGAGGTGGTAGGCATCATCCCTTCATGAGTATATTCACAATAGTAGCCCTCCATCAGATATAAGCCAACAAACACATAATTCTCCCATGCATCTTGCAATGCCTTGGTTGCCATGTGCTTTTCTTTTGAGCACTTTGGCAATGTAAACTCCAACCCTTCTTCAATACCATTATTTGCAAAGTTAACTCCTATCTGTAGAGCATCATTGATTGCATCATAGTAACCTACATACATAGGCATAGCAACACCCTTGTCATTGCTCTCTTCATTGCTATCAAAAACTCTTTAACTTCTAGTGGTTGAATAGTCATGCAAGCCCATTCTTCCATACAATTCTTGTTCAACCATATTTGCCAATGATGTGAGATGCAAAAATCACAAAAGCATAAATGTGATCTTCACTTGAAAGTACCTCTATCTATGGATGAATAGTCATTCACACAATGTACTTTTCTTGAGCCTTTCAAGCACTTGAAATTTCAGATATGTTGTCTTGGCACTTCATTCTTCTCCATTTTTAAAAGTATCTTAATGAGAGCAAATTGCTTGTCCATATAAGAAAAGCTATGCTAGTTTGAAAATGTAACAACATCTATTACACATTTCATAAGCCAACCATTTGGCTTTAGCTCTTCATGTGTGAGAGTTCTCTAAATGATAGCTCTTGCACCATCATGCTCTCCTTTTCCATGTTCTAACGCAAAGTAATTGTACATCATCTCAAGATTAGTTAGTTTATAGTATTAAGACACAAAGAAAAATGATCATTTATATTTGAATTGTACAACACATCCATACGATTAAACCTAATTGTAATGAAGCAAATTATTAACATGAGAATTGAAACCTATTTCAATTATAAACCTTGTAAATACTCAACCAAGAGATATGAGAGCTTTAGGGTTTAGTATAAAAGGAAACGAGTGCTAATGTAGCATCATTCTTTGGCACTGTCATAATTTTTTCATTCTTGTATTTCATATTCTTGTACTTGGTTTACAGCTCATGGCCACATTATGCTATGGTAATAGAAGATGTTCCATGGCATGGCCATGCTTGTAACTTAGTTTGACATATTTCTTGATTGTGTGTAGCTTAGAATATTTTAATTTCCTGTTCATTTCCATTGTTAGATTAGTATTTCTTTACATTGGTATCAAAGCATTAGTCTAGATCCTTGTCAGGAGTCATTTTCTTGTATTGATCCAGTTTCACAGACTAGGGAGTGGAAACCGTAGTTAGAACTAAGTTATAGGACTTAGTTTCTTCATAATCGAGGTTATATTTGAAGGTCTATTACAAATAGTGACAAAGATGGTGATTCTTGGCATTACCCCGTGGAAAATGGCGGGCTCTAACCAATTTGGCAACTCGTGACCAAGTTCTAGACCAAAAATTGGGGTAAGTTGGACAAAATGAGGGTTACATGACTTAGTATGGTTTAAACTTGAGTTACTTTTCAAGAACATGGGTTTCTTCCCTTTCCTTTCAAGCTGGCCTTAAAAATCCATGGCCAAAGGCTGATCAAATCTTCTTCCCATGATCTATGCTAATGGACTCCATAACCTTGTTCTTGACCTCTTGAGCTGCCTGTAGAGTAGTGATTTGGCTTACTTAACCTATTTCCTTCTTCCTCATCTCATGGAGTGCAGCAGGGTGAACTGCACTTGATCAGGGAATCCACTATATCTTTGAAAAAATGAGCTCTATTGCTCAAGTAATCCATGCTTGAGACTTCCAATCTCTCTGGCAACCGGCCTTCTTCAAGCTTGGGCAAGATATCTTCCAATCTTGGACTCTTCTCTCTCCCATGAAACCCTATACTTGTTAGGTTTGGACAACATCAAAGAATTTTAGATTTCTTGAAGAAAATAAAGGGAGTCTTGGTGGCAAATCACTCATGGAGCTTGCTTACACACGTGGCTTCAATCTATTGTTAATATTGAAGCAACATTGAAGAATCTTTGGCATACATTGGTCTATGGGAGCTTTGGACAGCATGCATCTTCAATGTCACTGAAGTTCTTGATTCTCTTCTCAATTTTTGGAGTTTAAAATCTACATTGGAGTTGTTCATTATCATCTTTCAAGATCTACATCAAATGGAAGAAGAATTTACCTTCATCAACCATACTTGAAGCATTGGAGCAACAATGGAGTTCATAGGAGAAGAGTAGGAAGCTGAGAGCTTATTCCATATCGAAGCATGCTTAAATTGGGACTTTCTTGGATCATTTGAGGCTAAAGACAAGTCATCTTTGTGAGAGGTATCTACATCAACTACACTCTTCGCATACAAGCATAAGAGATGCTTTCAATCATCTTTAATCTCTCCCTTTTGAATCCAACTGATGAGTTAATCCAATTGATGGAAGAGAGATTAAAATGATTAAGAATTCCAATCATTTTCTCAAATGCATTTCATGAATAATCCATAGAGCTACCTTAGTGATTAATCATTGTTTGATTACTTTCATTCACTGAAGTAATCACTCTCAATGCCTCTAATTCTCATCCATTTTTCCCTAACCCTGACATTGAACTATTTGCCTCTTGTTTCATTACCATGAATGCAATTTTTCCCAAGGGTAAGTGAAATAAAAATTTTAAAGCATGTTGGGGGTAAAGGCACTTCCGCCTAGCCGCCCGTGTATTACTACACTGACAGTACCCGCCACTACACACTGCAAGTAACGGGCACCCATCACAGTCACTTATTCTTTATTCTTTTATGACAATTTGAATAAATGAAGGCCCGGCCACACATTGTAGTTGTTGGAGTTCCCACTTTGAGTTTCAGTCTCTCTCTTGCTCTTGCTCTCCATCCGTCATAGCTCTCACCACCAAGCTTCTTCTTCCTGGATTCCACTTCCCTTTCAACTGGCATCAAAGCAAAGGCATTGGAGCTTGCTCGGCATTCTCTTTATCCCAAATTTGAAGAGCTTCAACCCAAGCTTCAATGGCAGCCATGGCACCTTCATTTGCATATATGTTTTGATCTCCCACCTCTTCCTCGAGCTTCCAGACTTCCATTGGCAACTTTCAAGGCTGCATTGGAGTCCCCCTCGACATTGCCAAGTGCTCTCGAGCACTGTTGAAGGCCCCCCAGCCCCCATGAACAGCCAGCGCAAAATGCGGCGCATTTTTAGGGGGCTGGGCTAATCTGCTCCTAGCACTTCCGACTTCTTCCCTAGCTTCCCGGCCCTCTTGGCAACCTTCTCGATCATTGTTGGACTCCCCGGCATTAGTTCTTGGCTCCCGGTGATCGATTCAAGTGCTTCCCCCTTCAGCCATTATTGTATACACAGTCACAGGACTGTCAAAACAGGGCAACACTTGACATTTACTGTTTGATGCTTCTTGGCATTGCTCGTTTGATGCCTATTGATGCCTGGTGATGCCCGGATGTTATGGGATGCTATGTCTATGCTTTGGGACTAATTTGGAGCAGAATTAGACACCGTTTGAGCTTCATTTAACAGTAAATATGCTATTGTAATACAATGGGCTGAAGCTCATTTACTTGGTGTATGCATTGGTTCTTGGATACGGGGTGCTTACTAGAGGTTTGAATGATCATACCGATGTATTTGGAGATTATCAAATGCTTCCTTTTGGTTCCGCAATGCTTTTGAGCTTGGATTAGGCTCTGACTTGGTCATCCTTCACTGGAATTTGGCTTCAGTTGGCATGCTTTGGATTGGTTTATGCGTATTGTCACTACTTGACATTTAGGCTTCTTACATTTATGCTTTGGTCAGATATGGATGCCACTTGGTTTGCCCATGCTTGAAGTTACTTGGAGCTTAGTCTTCAGATGTATTTGAGCATTTTGGACCTACTGGGCATTACATTTGGTTGACAGTTACATGCTCTTTGAATGATTTCATGCTTATGCTTTACGGGTCTGAGATAGCTTGGGATTTATGCTCCGGATGTATCCTACTGAGATTTGGCATATATGATGCTATGTACTCCATGTATTAGAGCGTTGCTTGCTCTATTTGCATCTGACTTTACTTCCAGTGGAGCCTCTTGGTATATTCGGAGGTACACAGAGTCTTACTTACATTTGAGCTTGAGCTTGTGGGACAGTTACATGCATTTGCTCTCTTGAGAGCTTTATGTCTGCAATTAGTCTATAGTGGGCTAATTTGATACGCCTATTGCGGCAGGCACCTATTTCTATCACAGGTTTGTCAATTTTGTATGCATCTTGGATGGTTATGCATTGAGCTTCTTGCTCTATCAGTTATACTTGTGCTTGGTCTCTTCTCTTACCCCCCGAGACCCATTACATGCATGACTTCTAGACCTATGAGATGTCTCTTGCCTGACAAGTTGTTGGTTTGACAGTTCTTGGTACCTTCTTGCCCCTTGACACTCACTGTTGGATGTATCTTGCTACCTGGCAGTTGCAATGGCATATGTATCAGTAATTGCTTCATTTTGGGACAGTTTTACATACTACTATCATTTATTACAGCAAGCTGAAATCTACAGATTTTGAGCACTTCTATGAGGTTAGTGCTTACTATTTGATGTTATCTTGGTCATATTTGGTGGACAGGTGCTTCTCTTGGTGATATTCACTCTTTCACGCAGTTTTAGCAGTGGTTTTAGTGTATTTTTTGCTTATTACAACAACCTGCAATTTTACTTTTTTGCTTTGATTTGGGACATTATGGCTGGTCATCTGAAAGACACAGCTCTCTTTAACATTGCCAAGTTGGATGGTACCAACTATGGGTATTGGAAGTCCCAAATATGGCAGGTTTTGGTGCAAAAGTTACAGATTAGACCCTTGTATTTCAAGGGTGTTAAACCCGAGGATATGGATGATGATGTTTGGATGGAAGTTGATGAGCTATACAAGTCTACCATTATCTTGTCACTCTTAGAAGAGGTCCATCATAATGTTGTTGAAGATGAGAATCAGAGTGCCTGGGATTTATAGAAGAAGATTCAAGAGCTCTATGCGTAGTAGAGTCTTGCGTCACAGATGTATTGGCTGAAGCAGTTAATGGACCTTTGCATGAAGGAGGGGACTCTCTATCATCTCATTTCAGTCAGTTCATGCTATCATGAAGAGTTTGTTGTCACAAGGTATTGAGTTCAAAGACAACTTGCACCCGTTGTTTCTGCTTGGCACCTTGCTTGAATCATGGGATGTCTTTCGTACTGCCATGTGTACGAACAAGCTTGATGGGCTAAAAATCAAAGATGTTGAGAGTGCTTTATTGACTAAGGAAATCAACAGGAGAAACAATGATGCTTCTCGCTCTTCACATGCATTGACCGTTAGAGGTGGCAGACATGGCCGGCATGATAATGATCATAAGGGCAGGGACTCTCAGAAGTCCAGGTCACATGGTTGCGCAGTAAGTCCCGTGGATGGAAGTCTGATCTTACCTGTCATTATTGTGGAAAAGCAGGACATATTAGATCGCAGTGCCATAAGATGCGCGATGATAAGCACAAGGAAAAGGAAAAAGAGAAAGTGCAGGAAAAGTGTTCTAAGCGTAGTATTGTACTTGCAAAGTCCAGTGTGAAGATAGAAGAGGTTAATGTCATGCATGCCACTGATTCAAATGACAATTACATACTTGCAGCTTCTTCATGCGATGCCTTCCAGGATTCTAAGATACATTCTATGTATGCGCAATGCTGGCTCTTGGATTTGAGTGCGTCATTTCATGTGACATCCTGTAAAGATTGGTTTCATACCTATCGTACCATCTCTGGTTCTGTGCGTCTTGGTGATGACAGGTCTCTTGAAATTGTGGGCATTGGAGATGTTAGGCTGCAGTTTCCTTTTGGCAGTTCTTTTGTTTTGCATGATGTACGCCATGTACTTGCGTTGACTCGCAGCCTTATGTCAGCTGGACAACTTGATGATGCAGGGTAATTTGTGTCTTTTGGAGACTCTGCATGGAAGATTACTTGTGGCAGGCTTGTGCTTGAAAGAGGTGCCAAGTCTGGCACCCTCTATCCCTTACTTGTATCTGGAGCTACCTTGGATCATGTTTTGTCTGTGGGTTCTATTTCCCATGTATCTCTTTGGCATGCTCATTTGGGGCATGTCCCTTAAAGGAATGAAAACGCTCTGTGCTTTGCAGTATCTTCCATCTTTTGAATTTGCGCATTTTGATTCTTGTGATCATTGTTTGTATGGCAGGCAGACTAGAAATACGCATAAAAAGTTTGGTAAGAAACGCATGGGTGAGCCCTTGGCTCTTGTGCACTCAGATGTATGTGGACTCATGCCCTGTCAGTCACTCACTGGGGCAAAGTACTTTGTTACTTTCATATATGATTATTCACGTAAGCTTTGGGCTTATCCCATAAAGAGAAATCGGATGTCTTAGACACATTGCAGTGTTGGCTTGCATTGGCATAGAACCAGTCTGGGAAAAGGTTAAAATGCCTAAGGTCAGATAATGGGGGTGAGTATATATCACGTGCTTTTGAGCAGTTTTGTGATGAGAGGGGTATTAAGTGTTAGTTGAATGCCCCTTACACCCCTCCCCAGAATGGTATGGTTGAACCCATGAATAGGACCATTCAAGAAAGGGTCTGTATCATGCTTAGCTAGGCTGGCTTACCACAACACTTTTGGGCTGAGGCAGTTACTACTGCAGTGCATCTCATTAACAGGTTGCCTAGCAATAGTATTGACTTTCAGGTTGCAGAGGAGGTATGGGCAGGCAAGCCCTCCTCTTATGATCATTTGCGTGTCTTTGGATATGAGGCATTCTACCATGTGCCCAAGGACAAACACAATAAGCTAGATCCTAAAAGTGTCAAATGCATTTTCATTGTCTATGGAGATGCAGGAGAAATGGGTTACTGTCTATGGGATCCGCATGCGCAGAAAGTGATCCCCAGCCATGATGTCATCTTTCATGAGGACAAAATGCATATGCAGCCTAAGAAAGTGGTTGAGATACGCAGAGTTATCTTTTAGGAGGAGCCACCTGCTCCCATTCAGCCCCCGCTCCACGACCAGCTAGACAAAGTGAAGCATCACTTGATGCTCATGGCCCAAATGTTAGACATGTTGATGTTGGACAAGATGTTCATCAAGTAGCAGAGCCTGGGTTGAGGCATTCTACTAGAGATAGACGACCTCTTAACTGATTTGCACCCTCCATGGATTATGTACTAGTTACAGATGCAGGAGAGCCTCTCGCTTATGATGAGGCTATGCACATAGGTGATTGTCACTCTTGGGAGAGGGCTATGCAGTCTGAGCTTGACTCATTGCATAAGAATTAGACTTGGGATTTGGTTTCCTTGCCTCAGGGTAAGAATGTTTTGCCATGCAAGCGGGTGTACAAGCTAAAAAGTACCCCTAGACACCCCAAGCTGGCATACAAGGCTTGATTGGTTGCTAAGGGTTTTAAGCAGGAGCATGGTGTTGACTTTGATGAAGTCTTTTCTCCTATGGTCAAGATTACCATCCTACGCTTAGTCTTAGCCTTGGTTGCACAGCTTGACCTAGACTTGTACCAGATGGATGTCAAGACGGCTTTTTTACATGGGGACTTGCATGATGAGATTTACATGGAGCAGCCTAAGGGCTTTGCAGACCCTAGCAGGGAACACCTAGTGTGCAAGCTAAAGAAGAATCTATATGGCTTGAAGCATGCACCTAGGGAATGGTGCCATAAGTTTGATGTATTCATGCAGCCACAGGGCTACAACTGCAGTGCTATGGATCCGTGCTTGTACACAAAGAAAGCATGTGATGGTTCTTTACTGATTTTGGTACTCTATGTGGATGACATGCTTTTAGCACAGACAGCTCTCATGAGGAGCTAGATGCTCTTAAGGCACAACTCAAGAAAAGCTTTGAGATGAAAGATCTGGAACAAGCCTCTCATATACTTGGTATGCGTATTACGCGCGATAGATATCAGAGACTACTCTATCTGTCACAGAGGAAGTACATTCATGAAGTCCTTGAGCGCTTCCGCATATAGGATGTTAAGCCTATTAGCTATCCATTACCTTCTCATGTGAAGGTTTCACATGCCGATTGTCTACAAATAGATGAGCAGAGGGTGGAGATGACCAAGATTCCCTATGCATCAGTCGTGGGTAGTCTTATGTATGCCGTGATAGCCACCCCTCCAGATATTGCTTTTGCAGTTAGGGTTGCGGCACGTTATATGGCTACACCTAGCAAGAAACATTGGGATGTCGTGAAGGGTATCATGAGGTACCTGAAGGGCACAACAGATATGTGTCTTTGCTATGGCAGCCAAGATATAGGAGTCTGGGGTATACTAACTCTGATTATGCAGGACATGCAGATAGTAGGAAGCCCACTTCCGGCTATATGTTCACTTATGTTGGAGGGGCTATCTCTTGGATGTCCAGGGTGCAAAAGTGTACAGCTCTTTCTACTATAGAGGCTGAGTATATTGCAGCCACAGAGGCTTGCAAGGAGGCTATCTGGTTAGGCTGTTTGATTGTAGACCTTGGTATGATAGATGCTATGCCTACACTGCATTCGGATTATACAAGTGCCATTTAGTTGGCCAAGAATCATGTCTTCCATGTGAAGACGCAACATATTGAGGTGAGGTATCACTTCATTCGCGAGATCATTGAGGACAGGTCTGTTGACCTTGCCAAGATTCTGACTGAGCAGAATCATGCAGACTTGCTCATGAAGAGCCTCACTACCGAGTGCTTTGCCTTCCTCAGGAGATTGATGGGCATTGGATGAGATGACGACCTTTTCC
This sequence comes from Lygodium microphyllum, assembly GCF_053477565.2. Lineage (NCBI taxonomy): Eukaryota > Viridiplantae > Streptophyta > Polypodiopsida > Schizaeales > Lygodiaceae > Lygodium > Lygodium microphyllum. Next base: position 123,140,921 of record NC_141149.1, on the reverse strand, counting down.
TCATCCTATTGTACATGTGTACATGTTGTACTGTCTTTTCTTTTTTCTCTCTCACTGGGGTAGATCCGCCTTTAAGTGGGAGGTTGTTGGGGGTAAATGTGCCTCTATCTAGCCGCCTGTGTATTGCTACAATGACAGTACCTGCCACTGCACACTACAGGTGGCGGGCGCCCGTCACAGTCACTTATTCTTTATTCTTTTAGTTGACAGTTTGAATAAAGGAAGGCTCGGCTTCACATTGTGGTTGTTGGAGTTCCCAGTTTGAGTTTCACTCTCTCTCTTGCTCTTGCTCTCCATCCACCATAGCTCTCACCGCCAAGCTTCTTCCTCTTGGGTTCCACTTCCCTTTCAAAGCAATGAGTCACTGCTGCAACTATTCCTTACCTATCCCCATTTTTTTTCAACCCAATTCCATAAAAGTTCTTGCATATCATGAAACGGCAATCGAATTCCTCTCAATACATGCATTTCATGCTATCCTCTTAGCATAGCATTGAACTGCCATGTCTATACCCACGAGGAAAAGTGGATGTCGAGCAAGTTGGTAAGACAAAAGAGAGGTGGCCCTCCCCTATTGAGGAGGACCCTAAAGGGGAGCACAACCCGGCTTGAGAGGGAAATTTGCACACCCCTAATGTCTCAAATCCCATGCATTTAAAGTTTGGGAGCATGTACCATTTCAGAGGCACAAGAATTTAACCTACAACATTATGTAAATTGGCAGTGGTTATATGATGTAATGGAAAATGCATGGCAATCATTGAAAAAGACAAATGTATGACAACATAATGCAATGCAATTGGAAAATTGGGACAGAGCTATGCTGAGCAAGATGTATGTTACTTGTGGCATCTGTACTTTGGGTCAGCATTAAAGAGTTGGAATAGGGTATGCAAACAAGGTCCCATTGATTGGATCCTTATCTTGCAATCTACGGTGGGATTATTCAATCATTTTGTTTCTCACAGAGATCATTCTCAGTTTTGTAGTTGTATGGAATTCCTTTGTAGGTCTACATAGTTGGTACATGCATGAAATTGATGGTACAAGTCATTAAACGACCAAAACAGAGCATTCATAGATTGCATGAAATTCCAGACAGCTATAGCAAATTGCGTACAAAATTTTATGTACTCAATCATTTTCAATACTTGATAGCTCATCTAAAAGGGGACATCCTAAGCTTTATACAAAGCCAAAATTTTAGTCATTTGGATCACTAGAGCTCAAGATATTTGAGTTTTTCTTCTACTATACATCCAAGACAAGACATCATCTATGGCTAAAAATAAAAGAAAGGAACCCATTATGGATACCATCAGTGAAGGTTTAAGGGACTATCAGCTAGATAAAGAAGAGCGTGAAGCTTCACAAGAGGCTATTTACCATGAGAACCATGATAATGAGGAGCTAGAGATTAGTTCAACACATGCTGTAGTAAACAAACAAGTGAATGGGATTGGCACTACTCAGGTCTCTACTGATTCTAACAGTTTTCAACAACTCTCCAATGACATAAAGGACATGAAGTCAGGTATTGACAAGCTTGTGGCTCTCTTGAGTGAGACGATATTACCTACAGCTATTCCAAACGCTCCAAGTCCTCCCATTGTTCAAGAGCAGCCAAAGACCACAACTTCCAAGGTTGTTGGACACTATGAAGTTGGAGAGCCATCAAGAGCTCAGCCCTCTCATTTTCAGCCTCAATTTCACCCCCTAAATCAACCCAAGACCTACACTAGCCCTCAAGGACAAGATTTGGAATATAAGACTCATGCTAACTCAAGGCTTGATGATGACACACATGGATGCCATCCTTTTTACAAGTCTTTTTATGGACAGCAATCTACTATCCCTAAATCTACACATGAAGAGAAAGCTCAAGAACAATGTTCTTATCATGGTCAAGCAAGTGGAGGTAATAATATTCATGGGAAGCACCATGACAATGGACATGGTCATGTAATTTCGGCTCCAAATTCTTTTGGATAGCAACATCAAGTCAACAATAATCATGTAAATAATCAGCCTTCTAAACAAGGTCCTCATTGAAATTAGTTTTGGCCTCATCAAATAAGTGGATAGCAACCACCAATGAATGCCACAACAAATATACACTCTCCAATGTATGGACATCAAGTCTATGGACAGCCTCATGTTGTTGGGAACTCTTTCTTTCCGCCACAAAGACAATTTAATCAGCCAAATGGGTTTGTATATACTCATGGATAGCAACAACCATATGTTCATGAAACATGGAGTAACGATGTTCAAAATCAAAATTCTTTTGGTCCAAACTTTAATGGACAGCAACACAATAATGGCCAATCTCATCAATATGACCGGGAATACAAGGAGAAAATAACCATTTCTAATTTCAAGGGTAAAAATCCATCCCCTACTGAATTAGAAGAATGGTTTGACAAGCTTGAGATGTATTTCTCTTTGTATCCTAGACCAGGGAATGCCAAGATTAAATTTGCAGCCCTACATTTGGAGGGATATGCACACACTTGGTGGCGGTACATGTCGAGGATTGGTAATGAATTCTTGACATGGGATGCATTAAAGAGGGCAATGGTCAAAGTTTTCGTGTCTCCTATTGAAAAAGAGAAGTTAGAGAAGTGTTATGCTCTTGAGCAAAGGGGATTATCGGTTAGAGATTATTCTAGCCAATTCAATAACCTCTCCATGTATGTGGATCGAGTATCCGACAATGCCAAGCTGAATAAGTATATATTTAGGCTTGAATATTATCTATCTTTGGAAGTGGGAGCTATGAAACCATCTTCTTTACAAGCTGCCATACAATTGGCTAAAAGGTATGGTCAAAAATATAAGAGTTTTCAGCAAAGAACAAGGCAATATTTTTAACCAAACCGGTCCACTAGAACAGCTACAAATTATGGGCAAACAAAGACTGGATTTCAGCAAAGAGGGAAGCCAACAAATACCTATAGCAAGATTCCTATATTTCCTTCTGTTTATGGATCAAAACAAGGCAACGATTTCAAATTTAATGCTAAAAATAGATCATATGGAAAGAGGATTGAAATAGGTGGCAAAAACTCAACTCCTATGGTGCAAGGAAAGCATCTGAAGGACTTGTATGCGAAAGGTCTATGCTTCAAATGTGGGGAGAAATGGTCTCCCGACCACAAGACAAAATGCAAAGCCAAGAATGTCAAAGTGAGCATGATCTTTGAAGAGGAATTGGATGTTGAGGCAAATGAAAGTAATCTATCTCAGCTTGAGTGCTTATCTACTCTTGAGGAGACACATGACCATGATGATGATTGCCATTAAGAATTTTATGACCCTATGGATGGTTTTCCATTCGACCCAAGTGGTTACCACATGGATGATCCTTGGACAAATTTGGATTCATTGAAGGTTTGTTTTATCTCCCATGATGCATGGAGTGATTCCAAAGGGGACAATACATTACGCCTTAAAGGCTATATTAATGGAAGAATTTCTCATATTCTTATTGACATCGAGAGTACACATAGCTTCATTAATACACGATCTCTTGATGAGCTGAAGTTGTATACTCAAGAAATGCCTTCATCACTAAGAATCCAAGTGGCAAATGGATCTTATGAGAGTAGTAATTAGATTTTTTCTAATGTTCCCATCACTTTATTGGCATCTTGTACCACTTCGGTGAGTCTTATTGCCTTGGAAATGGGTTCCATTGATGTTATACTTGGCTGCAATTAGTTGAAAAGTATTGGCAGGTTTGCCATGGATTTGAATAGGCTGCAAATGGAATTTCAATGGCATGGACAGCAAGTTATTCTTCAAGGGATTGAGAAGAAGAAGCTAGAGCTGATCAGCCCCAAGAAGATTAAGAGAGAGATCAATGCAAAGGCATGTATGTTTGCCCTTCTCTTATCAAAGATTGATGAGGATCAACCCTCTTCAAATCAACCCTCTACTCCTTCAAAAGATATGGATCCTTGTCTTTGTAAATTATTGGAAGAGTATGAACATTTATTTCAGCCACCTTCCTCTCTTCTCTTCCTCCAAAGCGTGAAGTGGATCACCCCATCGACTTGCTTCCAAATACCAAGCCTATCAATAAGCCTCCATATCAACTTTCAAAGGTGGAAAGAGAAGAAATTGAGCACCAAGTAAAGAAGGTACTTGAAATGGGTGTTATACAACCAAGTCAATCTCCCTTTACTTCTCCCGTTCTCTTAGTCAAGAAGAAGGATGGTTCATTCCGCATGTGCACAAATTATCGGGACTTGAACAAGGCCTCTATCAAAAATAGATATCCAATAGCAAGAATTGATGATCTCTTGGACGAATTGAAGGATGCCAAGGCCTTTTCAAATATCGATTTTCAATTAGGATACCACCAAATATGCATGAAGGTGGGGGATGAATACAAGACTGCATTTAGAACCAAGAGAGGATTGTATCATTTCATGGTTATGCCTTTGGTCTTTCAAATGCTCCATCCACATTCCAAGCTTTAATAAATAAAATACTTTAGCCACTTTTGTTCAAGAAATTTTTGGTGTTCTTTGATGGCATATTAATATATAGCAAAGACAAAGAATAGCATTTGCAACATGTTAGAGAAGTTTTTAACATATTGAGGAGTCATAGGTTGTTTGCTAAAGCAACCAAATGTACATTCATGGTCAAAGAAGTAGAATACTTGGGACATATTATTGGTGAAAATGGCATCAAGGTTGACCCAAAAAAGGTCCAATGTGTGAAAAATTGGCCTATTCCAACAAATACTACATCATTGAGGGATTTTCTTGGTTTTTCTTCTTTCTACCGAAGATTTATCAAGAATTGTGCTCATGTGGCTACACCATTGACCGATAGGTTAAAGAAAGATGCTTTCTTTTGGCATGAAATAGCCGATAAAAGCTTCAATGAGCTGAAGCAACTCCTCATTTCATCACTTATATTGGTTTGTCCTGACTTTTCTAAGGTCTTTGTGATCTATGCGGATGCTAGTGGAAGAGGATTAGGGGTTGTTTTAGCCCAAGAACATAGTTTCATTGCATACGAGAGCAAAAAATTTGATGAAAAAGAGAGGAAAATGCATGTATATGAGCCAGATATGCTAACTATACTACATGCAGTCAAAAAATTGCATCATTACCTCTATGGAAATCACTTTAAAGTGAAACATAACCATAGGGTGTTGAAGTACTTCCTCTCTCAACCCTACTTATCTCCTAAGCAAAGAAAGTAGTTGGCAACTCTTCAATCATATGATTTTGAGATAGTATACATGGCTGGAAAAGACAATGTAGTGGCGGATGCGCTCTCTAGGATGTGGGCATGTAATGTATCTACCATCTACACTATATATAAAGATTGGATAAATGACATACAAAAGGAATATATGATGGAGGAGCATGCTGCCACAAAAATGCAAAAAATTACAGCAAGGGGTAAATGAAGAATATCCAAACTTTAAATGGCATAATGGACTTTTATGGTACAAGGGAAAGGTCTACTTGATCCCTCAAAGCAATTTAGGCTGAAAGTCCTTCAATAATGCATTCTTCCCCCTTGGCTGGTCATCTTGGTCTCTTTAAGACTTTTGACAAAGTGCACAAGAGTTTCTACTGGAAAGGCCTATGGCGGAATGTGAAGGAGTATGTCTCTCATTGCTTGGATAAAGATTCATCTTTATTACCAATCGGTCTCCTTTAGCCCTTGCCTATCTCACAAGGAAAATGGACCGATATTTCAATGGACTTCATTATGGACCTCCCTATCACAAGGCACGATTGAAATAGCATTTTTGTTGTGGTGGACAAACATACCAAATCAGCCCATTTTATTCCAACCAAGACACAATTTTCAGCAAAGCGAGTAGCTGACCAATTCATGGAAGGAGTGTTCAAACTGCATGGTATGCCTTTGAGGATAGTATCAAATAAAGACACTAGATTCATGGAAAATTTTTGGAAGGGTTTGTTTACTTCCATGGGCACTAATCTTGCCCCAAGTACCACTTACCACCCTCAAACTGATGGTCAAACCAAAAGGGTTAACCAATGGGTGGAAGTATACTTAAGACATTATTGTCATGACACGCAATCATCTTAGGATAATTGGCTACAACTTGCTAAATTTTGCTACAACAACACATATCATATGAGCATTGGGATGGCTCCTTTTAAAGCACTCTATGGATACAAGGTTCAAATTCCTTCAGCCATGTTTCATGAAGATGTGAATCCACAAGCGAAGGATGAGTTAGAAAGAATGGAGATGCTTATGAAGCAATGTAAAGAAAAAATACAAAAGGCACAAGATGTCATGAAGTCCTATGATGATAATAGAAGGAGGCACATGGAGTTTAATGTTGGAGATTGGGTCTTCTTGAAGGTGCCCAAGACTCATTAAGCATCCCTTAAAGGTGGAAATAATAAGTTGGTTCACAGATTTTATGGCCCATATTTGGTGTTGAGAAAGATTGGAGAGCTTGCATATAAGCTCCAATTGCCTTCAACTACTCACATACATGATGTTTTTCATGCATCACAATTGAAGAAGTATATTGGGCAGGATGTACAAGTTATTGAAGAGCTTCCACCACTCAATGAAGACGGGCTAATTGTTTATGAACCTAAGATTATTATTGGAAAGTGTGAAAAGGTTCTTAGGAACCGAACTCTCACTGAATTTTTGATCAAATGGAAGGTGCTACCTATGGAAGAGTCCGCTTGGCAACCCTCTTCTTATTTGGACGCTTTTCCATGGCTTTTGCAAGATGAATGATAATAGTCTATGTAGGGACGGCTTGTCTTAAAATACTGTTATTAATTAAATTATCTTAATGACATCAAAATTGATCTTGATGGTATGGGATAATGCCTCAAGTTGTGTACTTCATCTCTACACCAAAACACTGAATTTGAATACTCCAGTCAAAAGTTATGGCAATTTTACTGATGCAGTCTTGTTTGGACAGCAAGCAATCAATTCACTGTTTCAGGTTCATTGTTATGTTTCTTCACACAAGTGCTTCCACATGCTTATGGATCTTTGCTGACATAATTTGCTTCATTAACAACTTGCCTACTACCTCATTATCTTCAGTTTTGAGGACAACATCTCTAGGAGGGGATGATTTGTAATGAAGCAAATTATTAACATGAGAGTTGAAGCCTATTCCAATTATAAACCTTGTAAATACTCAACCAAGAGAGATGAGAGCTTTATGGTTTAGTATAAAAGGCAAGGAGTGCTAATGTAGCATCATTCTTTGGCACTATCATAATTTTTTCCTTCTTATCTTTCATCTTCTTGTACTTGGTTTACAGCTCATGGCTACATTGTGCTATGGTAATACAGGATGTTCCATGGCATGGCCATGCTTTTAACTCAATTTGATATATTTCTTGATTGTGTAGCTTAGAATATTTTGATTTCCTATTCATTTCCATTGTTAGATTAGTCTTTCTTTACACTAATGCATTTTGAGAAAGTTAAGTGCTTAACTTTTGGCCACATGATATGCAAGCACATGTAATATTGCACAAAAAGAGTGTCATGTGCCTTATTATTTTACCAGTGTATGAACTTTTACATCTTTTTGTATGTTGGATGAATATACAAGAATGGTGACTTGAGAAGAAAATCAATGCACGGTGTAGATATTTTTTTTTAATGTATACTTTTATATGACATTAATAATAGACACTACAATGTTACTTGAAAACTTAGGTAGACAATCCTTAAACTATAATTACACTTATCATGTTGTCAAATAACTATGCCTTATAAATTTGCTAATGTGACCTTTGAGTAATAATAAAAAATCATTACAGTCTATCTTCTTAATCACAACATCATTTTGCTCCTTTGTACATGTCCCTTTGTCTTTGCTTTTCCAACTCTAATACAAGCACAATAACAACAAATGATGAACCTTCTTTCCTTACTAAGGTCTCGTGTCTCTTCCACAGCTCTACTCACTTACTACGAAGAACAGCTTTCATTTTTTGTCTCTCTACTCTATTCTACATAAACCACAACTATTTTTGTACATTTGGTATTAGGAGCAAGTACAAGGCTTTGTTGTTGCAAGCCATCTAGTTCTTGCTTAACATGTTTCTCACCTAAAGAGACACTTTTCACATACTGTGAAGTGTTGGCTACACTATCATTGACTTCCATCCAAGTGTTTAGCTTCTTTTCAATTCTCCTTTGTAGCCTCTTACAATGATCCACGACTTGCTTTGCAAAAAGCACCCATGCAACCTTATGACCAATAGGCTTCTCGCAACACTCATTGCAATTATGGAAATCTTGCATTTCCATTAGCAAATGTCAAAGTGTAAACTTGATGCATCACAAAACATGAAATATAAGCTTACACTTGTAAATCTTAAGCACGATACTTTAAAAGAGATATGTATACAAAACTGCAATTCGTTACAACTACATACACTTGCAATTTGGACTTCTCATTCTTCATCATTTAACAAAGCATTTACCATCCTAGTCAAAGAGGAGGTTGATTTACTTCAAACTCAAAATAGATAATCTATTGTTGTGTATACCAAATGTAGTTGTTAAAAATCCTCAAAACCTAATTAGAGATTAATATTCCTCACCATGAAGTTCTTGCAATGCACTTTTAAAGTAACTTATGGCAATAATAGTGAGCTTGCTACTATGATTATTTGATGTTTGCTAATGGTTGTGAGATCAAACAATCTCAACATGATGGTTGTTGGCTGTGAGATCAAAATTGTGTCATGATAGCTTCAAGATGTTTAGGGGGATGCTCAACCAGTGTTCAAAGAGATGGCTTCAGTATATTGATGACAGTAATGAAAATACATGGCTAGAGGAAAATATTGCAATGGTTTTTCTTGGGCTACTCGCATGCACGCACATACATGAGCACACACAAATTCCATGAGAGAGAGAGAGAGAGAGAGAGATCTAAAATCCATGCAAAAGTTTTTCTTCAAACAAACATTCTTGCTATCATTCATGAAAGTACATAATATTATTCAATATATTTGATGAGTGCATATATGTCATAGTAAATTTTGAAAAAACTCACAATTTACCTCTACCTTTCTACTTGAAAAGATACAAAAATTGACCATCTTTCCAACAAAAATTGGCCATCTTTTCATGCTTCCACCCTCATATCACCATGTCTCTCTTAGGGAACTAGAGAGAGCTTGAGATCTATGAAACTTTATTATGAAACAAGGATCTTATCCCTTGATTTGAAAGATGAATGGTCACCCTAGTAGTTTGCTCTCATCTAATAATGCTTGTGCATCTAGCCCTCCTGTCCTCACATTACTCTACTATGTTAAGTCATTGCCCACTATCCCAAGATTCGATTGATGTAAATTATTATTGAGGAGGTCCAGTATGCTCTTCTGTTATCACGATAACCATTTGGAGCATGAATGGCCACCAATCCAATGAGTGCATCATCGATTCTCAATGAGATCCACAAGGCCCTTATTGTGACTAGGATATCCTAATCTTATACTTAACATATGACCATTGTTGTCATACATAAATACATACTCATGCTTATCCTTTTGTATCACCCCCTAATGCATCCTAGTAAAGTCCATTCTATTTTGGAAACTTCCACAATTGTAAGAGATGAATGTCGATACATGGAGGAAATTTGTTAATCTTCTCACTAGTGCTCTATGTAAGTCATATCTTATGAGGCTTCCACGCTCTTGAACAACCATATGCCAAAGCATTGCATGTTCCATGAGAGGATCCTCATGGGGACAATTTGAGTCTCTCGGACCTGCTTGGCATGTCTTTGTTGTCTCCTGATGTAAACATATCAAGTTGCTTTGTGCAATTTTTGCAAACTCCTTGGAATCAATGGAGTCATTGCCATTGAATTGATCCTCTGCTTTTGGATTTTAGCCATTGCCATTGTCTAGAGGACTCCCTTGCAAATGTTGCTTTAATCCCCCCCAAAAAACAATGAGAGCCCATAAAATCGTGCAAGATTGAATAATATATAAGATAACAGTCGTTTAATCTCCCACTTCTGAACGAATCATCCAAGCCCATGCATAGGTGCTAGGATAGGTGGTAGGCTTGTGCCTCGGTTGAGCTAGAAAGAGCAACTGGCTAGGTGAGTGATGACAAACTGAGCTTGGCCTTGGGCTTATCTTACACCAGCTCTATAGTATAAGGCCTTACAGTTCTTTCAATGAAGATCAAAGAATCTTTGAGTAGTGGATTCCTTGTAGCATGTGCATATATTTCAACCGAAAATCATGAATGAGAAGTAATTACAAACATATATGACCAACAGAAGTTAGTTGGACTGTATACTGTAAGCAATTATTTTGGCACATTCTTTAGTTTTCCGACAATAACTTGGTTTTTTGTAACTACAGTGCGAGCTAATTTCACCAGCTCTTCTTTCACCATAAAGAGAACAGCTGCGGCAAAGACACTCTGCATTATCTTTGTGCCCATGCCTTTGTAAAATCCAGCTAAACCCTCGTATCGGATCATTTTGACCACAGCATCAAGTGTACCTGGTTGAATTCTAAGTTATCAATCACATCCAAACAGCTAGGAAAGCAAAGGTCCTAGCCTATAACCCTTCAACATGATTTGTTTGTGTCACTTCAGTCCTTTGCTGAAATCTTCAGCAAAGGCTTTTATGGGTCTTGGCTTCAAACACTAAGCACATCACATGTTTTCCTCTTTTCAGTGTATAAAACCTTTTAGTCAAAGGCCAGTATATAATATAGAGAGCAGGACATACCAGAATATTGCCCTGTTTTATCTCTCCCAATTTCCTGCTTTGCTTGAAGACGTGACTGAAAGAGAGATCAAATCAAATGTCTCAAAACATGTCTTAGAGATAATATGGGTTTAGAAAATAATGCCTAATCAAGACTTAGTTCACTAGTCAGACATTTCAAAATGAAAATGTCTGTCAAAAAAGGGCAAATGATACCTAACATCCAGTTTATGGTGCAATGCATTTATGAACAGGTCATAGCTCTAGACAAATTCCACCATAGCATTGTGGCAGGTAGTGACCCAATCAAATCGTTCCTGTCTCCATACCTCCCTCTCTCTCTACGGCATGTGAGAGCCATTCTAGCAGGGACATTTTAGCCAAAATTCAGGCAGCTCCTAAAGCTGTAGTATACAGTTTTTAACACTTGCAAGGGCGAATCCATACTTTATCAGACATACTTACATTCATTCACCTTGAGCAAACCCTCAGTGATCTGCAAGCAAACTTTAAACCCTTCCCTCTTATATATGCAGCTTCATTTCTGACGTGATTTTTCAAGCATGTCTCTCCTCTCAGACTCTCTCTTTCATGCATTGTGTTCCAAACCGCTACACACTTTTTAAGGCAAGTGCATCCAACTGTAAATGTCATATATTTGGTATCAGTGCCTTATAGAGTAGCATGGCATTTAGTAGTGAGGCAGAAATTGTAATTTTCATGTCCTAGAAAGAAAATGGAGCTTGGATTATGGATTGCATGGACTTTTAAAGAATTGGTTCCGTTGAAAATATATAATCATGTACAATATGGATTATGAGGGTACATATTTCTGGAAAGGATGTGGATTCTGTAAGTATACTTGGCTGTGGAAGGGATGTGGATAATTAAGGTACCACATCCTTGTAAAGCATGTGGATAAGACCTCTATTCCTATAAAGGGTGTAGATAACAGGTGTGGATAACAGTACTTATCTCAAATGTGGCTGAGACTCCGACGTTCTACGAGGAGGGGTAGGACTCTTTGAGTCTTACGAGCTACTAAAGGGCAAATTCTCAATGAATGTATTTCTGCTTGATCAATTTTCTCATGGATTAGACTCCAGCAGTCTTTTAGGGGTATAGATTATTTGAGTTATTATGAGATGCTATAGGGCAATTTCTCTTTGGCATTTTTCTTCATTTGTTTTTAAGATACAAAGTTTCGGAAAAAAAACCATGAAAACTGGTGTAATCCAACCTAGAAAGAAATGTTTCCACCTCTCCTATGTGCTGCTGGAGACTTGCTTGATTTTTGCAGGAGATCAACATCTTCACTCGAAGTGAGGCAGGAGGAGGGGCACTCCTGTGGGTGGCACAGAGACTATATACAAACACGGCAAATAGGGGTACATGAAGGAAGCTAGAGCAGAGTATAGACCTCATATGAGAGCTTCTTTATGGACTCAGACCTGGATATAGAGTTATCTTCTCTTTGCATGATGGGCGCCATGCAATCAAGGAATGGCATAAATTGCTTGAGGCTGCCTCTATAGCACAGTTACTCCAAGAGATGGGGTAGATTTCACATGCCTTGTTGAGCTCAACAACCAAACTCCCTGCATTTGTGCAGGTTAGGCAGACTGTGGTGGAGTACCACAAAGGTGGTACTATCTATGACCACAAAGGTGGTATAGATAGTACTGGAGGGGTGGTCATAGATAGTACTGGAGCAGTACTACTAGCATTTTTCTCCAACAACGAGATCTTGAGAGCCCTTGCAGGCCTTGTGGCGGACAAGTGCCTTGGAGAGTTAGATGGTCCTTTCTAGGCATATCGAAAATCGTCAACAGAGGGCTATTGAGGACTTTTCAAAAGATTATGGTGCTTGGGATTATGCCAAAGACTAGCAAAGGGAATGATTCACCTCATTTCTAACAGTAGGTGGGATAGATTGGAGATCACTGTCCTCGCATCAGGTCACAAACCTGGCATATGCTAGGACAACGATCTCACCTTTCTTGGAAAAGGTTTTCATTGGAGGTTGCTACCACTTGAAAAGTGGTTCACATCATATAGACCTCCCTTAGGACATCCAAAGACAGAGATCACAGGGACTCAAGGAGATTGCTTGATTATGCAATCCATTCGTGAGGTGTGCCTGAGAATTGGAGGACAGATTTGCCCACTATATACACTCGGATAAATCAGCAATGGTTCAGATCGGGCATTTCTGAGCCATTGCTGATTGGCATATAGGAGCCTGGCAGCGGCTATTTGGCTTGATTATGGCAGAGTTGTAGCAGCATATGCTTGAGATGTGGTGCTACTAGGGAGACTCATAGACCATAACTGGAACTGTCCCAGCGCTCATGAGGTTTGCAGGAGATAGCAACAGAGACTTAGGGATCTAAGGGTTGTAAATTGGAAAAGATAATCCTTCTATATAGGATACCCTGAGCCAGGATTTGATAGAGTTTACCAACAGTGACCAGTCACATAAGCCTTACCTAGAGAGGAGGATAGCTTTCCAAAATGGGTTAATCTTTACTTTCTCCCACTGCCTGACAGAGAGAGCTAGACGCCATTCTCGCCATCACACTGTCATAGTATTGGTCTCAAAATAAAGCCCTCGCGAAATGCAAACCAATATTATTGTGTATATTATATAAGCAACTGCACAATTAGCCTAGCACACCTGCAATGAATCCATCTGCAGAAAGCTATGAAGGGGTTTGTCTTCTATAATAATCAGATTGTAGCTTCTTTTATCACAAAACATAAGAAGCCAAAATAGTGGTCCCAATTTCCCATCTTGAAATGCTATATTTAATTTGACACCAATGATTACTCACTACATCTAAGGTAGATTTTATCTTCACGAAATTTACAATTATGACGTGATCATCACCACATTTCAAAATCATCTTATCCAAAGACCATCATGAGTTCTAAAGAATAAAATCAATCCGAGGACCCTGGGTACTTTAGAGCCACTGAATGGTAACTGCAAGTTGAAACTGTTCCCATTGTTTTGACAGACTTCATGCAATAAAACAGGCTGATTTTCTTTTCTCTACTTCCAATGCATGTGCTTTCTGGAAAATATGAGGAATTGAGGTAATGATGATCATAATGCCATATGCAAATTGTCATGATTTACCTTCACTACTAGCAATGGATATGTCACAACAGTGGCTCCAAGCTTTGCAAGAGCTCCTATGATGAACACCTGAGAAAACAAAAATGTTCACAGAGGGCCAAAGAGACTATGTTAGTTGAAGTGTCATCAATTGTATCCAGAATTATTGTCATCACATTAACCACAAACATCTAGTTCTTGGGCAGCTACAGTTGAAACTCATAAGGCAAGTCCAAAAATTCATGATGCAAGTCCACAAACACAAATGCCAGCAGTGTTGAAAGCAGGAAAAGCTTGGAAATGGGCTCTTTACAGAGATGTGAAGCTCATCTACAAAATATAGGAACACATGATGATACACAACCTATACGAACCTGAAGATCTATGTATGGAACTACAATGGGAGCCTACGATTGGATGCAAGATACTTTAAAGACACCTTCAAAGGCAGGACACTGCATTCCACACAGAATCACACCAGTGTACAGGCCAGAGGTGCAACAGGAGTGGAAAGATTATTTAAAGAAGAGCTGGTGGATGTGGTGCAAATACTGCAAAAGGATGCAGAGGCCAGATACATGTCAACCCTTGTATGAACACAGATGGCAAGAGGTATGTCTTTGTTGCAGTATGCTATTTTGCACCACTTCACAAGGGGGGACACCCTAAAGGCTCCCTAAAGGCTATCATATGATGATATTGTGCACTTTGTCAGCATGGGGAACATACACTTGTGGGGGCCTTTAAATGCATGGACCAGCTCCTTGCAGACATGACTATATTGACACAAGGGACACTATGGATAGAGAAATGCCTCTAGAAGAGTTTAAAGAGATGCCTCTAGGAGAGATGGGTCAACACAAAACCTTGCAAGATGGAAGGGATGTAATCGAGCATGGGACACACCACTTGGTCCTTGAAGCGCACATAGGCACTTCCTGGAATGATAAATGAGAAACTGGCACACTCAAATAACCGATACAGTCGCTTGATCTGATACTGGGCATCCAGTGCAATATGGGATATTTCATGGAACAATGACCCACAAAGCCCCTTGGATAAGCTCATGAGACACGTGGCAGACTACACAATTCTACAGTGTATGCATTTCCACATAGCAAAACTTCCCAAGGCAGACCTCCACCAAATGTGATCCCCCAAAGCATTTGGTACAATAGAGAATGCCATGCGACTAGAGGCTGACTCTGGTGGGAGATTTCATTGGGCGCTTGTGTACAACCAAGAATTGAAGCTTTCCACAAATCTTAGTCTAGGAAATTAAATCATTGAAATCTCTAACCACCTGTCCATAACAACTTCTATTAATGTCCACATTGAAGGATACCTATTCACTTATTAACATAAGAAAGACATAATGTTGCAAGACATTAGAAACATCGGGTTACCTCAAGCACAATAACCTTATCATTCACACATACTCGAGAGGGAAGGCATAAGCATAAGCATGAGCAGCATTGGGTTACCTCAAGCGCAGAAACTTTCCTCAACTCCTTTTGATTAGCCACATGCTTTGATTTGAGTTGTTTCAGCATGCCCTCATACAACATGAATTGTACTGAAGGATTGGCCACCTATAAAATGCAATAACTTGAATTGTTTCAGCATTCCTTTTAGACATACTATTGATCTGGAAACTTTTTCTATCTATGTAGACTTCACAAAGTTCATTCTCACCATGATAAGTGCTGGACAAACACCTTTCCAGAAACCTGTTAATCCTGCTTCTTTATATAGATCCTGCACCTGAGACCACAAGCCCTATCAAATGAAATGAAATTGAACCAACAATATATTGGCAAGCTGCAAAACGCATGTGCTTATCCACTGAGTCAGAATGTTCACAAATATTTTGCCATCAAAACATACTCTTGTCACCCGTTAAACAAGCCAACTCTTCTCCAAACATACTCTTTTCACCCATTAAACAAGGCTTTAACAAGCCAATTCCTGAGGACTGAGTGTGACAGCACTGAATGAAAAACTCCTCTCACATAGGAGAGCAGACTGGACATAAGGACGCTTAAGCTGCCTACTCAGGACGGATAGAAAGAAAAGTCCTCTCTAAGTAAGACTTCAAACAAAATCCTCAATTCCTTTCTGTTGCTTTAGCTATGAAAGATAGAGAAAATGCATGGTAAAGTTTTACTATTAAAAGATAGGACCTAAAAACTCTAAACCATCTAGCCTTACAATATTCATGCACACATTATGACTAAGATGCTGAAGACTTACAAAAATGAATGGATGCGAATTTAGGGACAACACTTCTAGCCACTTGCCTCTTGCACAACTACAGCTGCCTTTTCTCCTTGCTCTCAACACATTTGCTTTCCCTCTTCTCTACTTGCCACTTGTGACCCATCACCCAACCATTCACAAACATTCACATGCAGCAGCCCATGTTGAACAGCTTATGGAGAATTTGAGTTGGTAATTAGAGCAAAAAGAAACAGAAACTAGGTGTTACAAAGGGAGGGGAAGGTTCCATGGACTGGCCAGACAAAACAACAATGCTCTTTGTTCGAAGGCATTCCAAACAGAATGTTGGCCAGTTTGTGACTCTTCATGACAACCATAAGAAAAGGTACTCTTATTCAGATGTACATCAAAACAAAGGGAAAGGACAAAGGACATTAGTCCCCCTGGCTGGCCAGGTGGAGGATGAAACACAACCACCATGGAATGATACTCCCAATTTGGCCAGTGGGACAACCAAGGAGGGACAGGGTCTCTAAATAGAAGAAAGGCTCTGCAACACTTAACAACCTGCTGATATGTGTCCAGTATCCTGCCCAATAGACCTTGAGGGTATGCATGAGATCTGTCCAAGTTTGCCACATAATATTCACAAGAGGTGTGCTGACGATTGATAAGTATCTGCCATCAATCTTTCTATGACAAGGATGAGGTCTCATCTTAAGACAAAAGTATGGAAGTGTCTTTTCAAAGATCCACCTCATCCCTCATGGTAAGCACCTTCGTTGATGTTCAGGAGTGTCTATCAGGCCACCATGTTATGGATGTGCACATGTTCCATGCTATGACTATTGGCCAAATCAGAGTATCATCACGAATCCTTGAGATTGGGGCAAGTGGACCAGGCTGGGTGGCTAGCAAGACGGGAAATGCAGGTATTGCCATGGAGAGGTAGAGTCAGAAGAGCATATTTGTAGATGCCCATATACTATGAGATCAGGGAGAGAAAGCATTGCTTGTTTACAGAGGTGTTGGCCCACTTAGTCAAGTGACAGACTATCCTGAGCAGGAGTGGCTTGGCCTCTTCCTTTGGAGCTACAAAGAAGTCGAGACATGCCTCTATACAAAAGATGCAGAGATCCCATCCACACATTACCACCTTCTTCAGGCCCCTCTACTCTCAGATCATCCGCCTCACAACTCAGGCTTACAGTGCAGAAAGCATGAAATAGTTGGGAAGCTCGAAGACCCAGAATAACTTGATGGAGGCCACCACAGCCCTATCAAGCAAGATTGCTGAAACCCTGGCACAACATTGTAAACATGGAAGAGAAATGGTAGAGACTACAGCAGGGTGTAGAAATGGGAGCCCACCTTGCCCCTGCCCAATACATGACATACTACATACTGTCACACCCACTAATGGAGCTAGTGATAGGTTACTGATTACTCATCATGATTGTACTCTGCAGCAGAAGAAACACTGCAGTCTGAGCATTAGGTGCACTCTTATGAACAAGTTACTTCTACTCCTAACAAATCTCAAGATTTAAACTAAGAGCACCTGTTGGAGTTCACCAACACATTGCTGGGTGACTATGTCCAGCACAATCATGAAACATTTGCTGATCAGGACAAACATGATGTTCTGAATGCTATTGTGGATACAAAGACTGTGTTGCATTCCTTTTCAGCATTCTATGAAAGAGGGGTTATCCTCTTCTTCACAAGCAAGATCCCAATGCTTTCCCAACCTGACCATAGTTGGGTTGATGTTTCGTTCTAAAAGAGACAAAAAGGCTGATGTTGACATGGCAGCCAGCATCCTAGCGCTTCCCAAGACTCTTTACATACCTATGTTTGGCGGAAAGATAAGCCATCTTCCGTGCATACTACTAATGAAATGGTTACTTCTGCCCCTTGGAAACCTGCCACTATAAAAGTATTTGTTCATTGTTCAAGGGATCCACCTACTCAACTTGCTTTTGGTACAAAAGGTAAGGCGATTAGCCCCTGGGATCATCATTATCCACAGTTTGCTCCAAAGATAGGGGAAAATCCTTCCATCTCCAAATCTAAGTGTCAAGGTATAAATTCGTTTGCAGTGCGGGCTGATTTCCTTGATGAAGGAACCCTTGAAATTTTAACAATATGACGTGTATTTTAATGTGTGTGTGTGGGATAGACTAGAAGTGTGTTTGTCATTTGGTAGACCCATTTCTTGATGGGGGATTTTAATGTGTGTTGATCCCTCACAATCTACTTCCGAACACTTGTGATGGATGCACTTGAGAGTTATGCATCGAAAGATTTTGCTTTGGCCATTCAGGGATGATTCACACCCTAACCATAAATGTGCGGTCAGGTCATGAACATGCGGAGAGCATATTTCTGCAATGTCACAAAGTACGAATGGTAAGCCTCCCTGATCAATTATCATGGGGACGTGAAATTTTATTGCTTACCTTAGCATCTGATTAAAAGTTAATAAAATGTGCAAATATGACTTGCATATGTGAGATGCACGTCAATTATTTCACAGTGTGAGACCCAAGATCCAAAGATATTAGTTGATGCCAAAGGCAAAAGTTGTAATAAGTTATGCCTAACAGGTACTAGGTGGTACCCGGTGTTAGATATTGGCCTAGACCAATTTATTAGCCGCTAATGTTAGTGGTGACATTAGAGACTAAACATCAATTAAGTACTTAATTAATTAATGCCAAGCTAAGGGTTGATAACTACTCAAGGACACCTGGAAGACAAATTGGCCTAGCCAATTTAATTATTGGCTAGTGGAATTATTTATTTGGACACTAGAATAATTGTTAAATGAATTTTCAAAATTAATACATAATGCTAAAAAACAGGATTAGAAGACTGCCACTTAGCAAAACTTAACCATGCAAATGGGAAAGACATTTTTTAGGCTTTGGGGGTTGAGAGAGAGAGAGGGTCATTCCAACCTTGTGCAATCTGAGAAGGATGGAGAGAAGGCTATCATAAGTGCCACAACAATTGATATGCCATTTCCAACCAGCAAGAGACCCTCCGAGAGCTGGTGACATGTCCTAAAGAAACTACAATAGTAGGTGACAGCAATTTGAAGGCTGTTTCAGCTAAACAATATCATATTTGGTGTGCTCCATTAGTGGAGATAGCTTTCATGGCTGTCTAGATAAGGCAACAGCTGATTTCTTCCATTTTTCTCACACTAGAAGTCTGAATTTTCTTTCTCTTCAGCAAAATCCAACCATTTGAATCATCAAAGGTGAAGATTTTGGTTAATCTCTACTATAAACCCTAATTAGGGTTTGACAACCACCTTGGGATGAATGCTCAAAATTGAGGGCCTTTGACTCAAATTCCAACACCAACTTTTTGTTTTAGTTAGAGCTGATTTTGGATCGGGCTCTTTCAAGCTCAGCAAAGCATAGAAGGTCTAGAGTATTGCCTAATGCTCAAGGGGGAGATTGCACAATAGCTTAATTATATAGTGGATCTCAGATGTACTTGGTTTGCATCCAAGGTATTGTATGTTGACAATATTTCTGCCCTTAGGATCATTATTCAATGTACTAGTCACTATGAGTCGACATGCCTACACTATGGTTTGCACCTAGGCTTTAAAACTATACATTTGCAAGGTTGTTGGCATGTATGAAACACAAGTAATGTACATTTGGATGTGACGTACATTTGCAAGGCATGTATGGTATGCAATGTATATTTGGAAGTAATGCAAAAGATGTACCATTACATAAGTTACATGCGGTTTACAACTAATGTATGCTTTACATGACTATCATGAGGTACATCATTGCTATGAGGTGCCGTTTATGTTCAATTCATGCATTACAATGCCTTGGTGGTCAAAACAATGTTGGGTTTTGGGATGTGGATGCATCCCTTATGGTTTTAACAATGGTTATGATTCATGTATATGGATTATAATTGGTTTGAGTGAGTCCAAATTTTCAGCAAGTGTTTGGCATTAGCATGGTTAAGCACCAATGGCCAATGTTATTTTTATTGTGATGTCTTTTAGGAAATTCAAATGGAGTATGTTTTGCTTTGGCACATTGCAGTGCAATCGAGGACAATTGCAAGGATTTCAAGGGGGTAGTCTATCATTCACGAGGATATGAAATTCTATTGCTTTGCTTAGCATTTGATTCAAAGCTAATCAAATATGCAAATGTGACTTGCACATGTGAGGTGCACGTGAATTATTCCACATTGTGGGGCCCAAGACCTTGAAATATCAATTGATGCCAAAGGCAAAAGTCATAGTAAGTTATGTCTCATAAGTACTAGGTGGTACCCGATGTCAAATTTTGGCCTAGACCAATTCATTGCTTACTAATGTCAGTGGTGACATTAGAGACTAGACATTAATTAATTAATTAATGCCAGTCTAAGGGCTAATAACTGATCAATGATACTTTGAAGACTAATTGACCTAGCTAATTTAATTATTTGCTGGTGAAAAAAAAAATCACTAGAATAATCATTAAATTAATTTTCAGAATTAATATTTTGAAAAATAATTTAATAAGTTGGATAATGCTAGAAAACGGGATAAGAAGGCTACTACTTGAAAACATTTGCCCATACAAGTGAAAAAAACGTTTTTGGGGACTGGTAGAGGTCTATTCCAACCATTGCAAGAGAGAAAAATGCAATTAGAGAGCAAGGAGATGCTACTAATGTGATTTGCAGCCACCAAGAACCAGTCCTACAACAGGTGGCAGCAGTTTGGAGCCCTCCAAGTGTAGGTAACAACAACCCAAGGTCCTTCTAGTGCAAGTGACAACACACAAAAGGGAGCAATGGCCTTTCTGGTGGTCCTAAGTTGTAGGTGACGCCTTCCATGGCTGTTTAAGTAGGGCAACAACAGTAATTTTTCAACCTTCCACGGTCCTAAGCTGTAGATAACAACTTCCATGGCTGTTTGAGTAGGGAAGCAACAATTTTTTAACCTTTCTTGCAATGAAATTCCGAAATCTCTCTCTCTATAGCATTCTCAGTCGTGTTACAGCCATCTCTTAAGTTATTTCAACAAGATCCAGTCATTTGAGTCATTAGAGAAAGGTGAGAAGGATCGAAGCTTGCTTGGAAGTGAGCTATGGCAGAGAGCAAGAGCAAGAAGAGAGAAAGACACAAATGGGAACTCCAACAGTCACAATGTGTGACCCGGCCTTCCTTTATTCAAACTATCAGTAAAAGAATAAAGAACAAAGTAACGGTGACGGGTACCCGCCACCTGCAGTGTGTAGTGGTGGGTACTGTCAGTGTAGTAATACACGGGTGGCTAAGCAAAGGCACCTTTACCCCCAACAACCTCCCACTTAAAGGTGAATCTGCCCCAGTGAGGAGTGAAAAGAAAAAGAAAAGACAGTACAATGTATACATGTACAACAAGATGAGGAAAAACATCATCTCATCCAACACCCATCAATCTCCTGAGGAAGGCAAAGCGCTCAGTAGTAAGGCTTTTCGTGAGTAGATCTGCAAGATTTTCGTCAGTGGAGATCTTGACAAGGTCAACAGACTTGTCCTCCATAACCCCACGTATAAAGTGATACCTCACCTCAATGCGTTTCGTCTTCGCATGGAAGACCGGATTCTTAGCTAGCTGAATAGCACTCGTAGAATCCGAATGTAACATAGGTATAGTATCAATCCCAAGGTCATGAATCAAACGGCCCAACCATATGGTCTCCTTGCAAGCCTCACTGGCCACAACATACTCAGCCTCAGTGGTAGAGAGAGCCGTACACTTCTGAATCCTAGACATCCAAGAAACAGCACCTCCAACATAGGTAAAGACAGCGCCGGAATAAGTGGACTTCCTACTATCTGCATGTCCTGCATAATTGGAGTCTATGTGGCCCACAACTCCTGTATCCTGGGGCTGCCATAGCAAATACATATATCTGCTATGCCCTTTAGGTATCTCATGATACCCTTTACGGCATCCCAATGCTTTTTGGTAGGTGTAGCCATATAGCGTGCCACAACACCAACTGCAAAGGCAATATCTTGACAAGTGGCCATCATGGCATACATCAAACTGCCCACGGCTGATGCATAAGGGATCTTGACCATCTCGGCCCTCTGCTCATCCTTCTGCGAACAATCGGCCTGTGAAACCTTCACATAAGAAGGTAATGGACAGCCAATAAGCTTTACGTCCTGCATGCGGAAACGCTCAAGGACTTTATGAATATACTACCTTTCTGAGAGATAGAGTAGTCCCTGATGCCTATCGCGCTTAATGCGCATACCAAGAATATGAGAGGCATGTCCTAAATCCTTCATCTCAAAGCTCTTCTTCAGCTGAGATCTAAGAGCATCCAGCTCATCATGAGCTTTCCCTACTATCAACATATCATCCACATAAAGTACCAAAATAAGCCATCACGGGCTTTCTTCGTGTAAAGACACGGATCCATAGCACTTCTACTGTAGCCCTGTGACTGCATAAAGGCATCAAACTTATGATACCACTCCCTAGGTGCCTGCTTCAAGCCATAAAGACTTTTATTCAACTTGCACACTAGGTGCTCCCTGCCAAGTTCTACAAAGCCCTTAGGTTGCTCCATGTATATCTCATCATTCAAATCTCCATGCAAGAATGCAGTCTTGACATCCATCTAGTACAAGTCCAAGTCAAGCTGCACGACTAAGGCCAAAACCAAGCGTAGGGTGGTCATCTTGACCACAGGAGAAAAAACTTCATCAAAGTCAACTCCATGCTCCTGTTTAAAACCCTTAGCGACAAGTCTTGCCTTATAAGCCGGCTTGGGGTTTCCAGGGATACTTTTTAGCCTGTACACCCATTTGCATGGCAAAGCCTTCTTGCCGTGAGGCAATGCAACCAAATCCCAAGTCATATTCTTGTGCAGGGAGTCTATCTCAGACTTCATAGCCCTCTCCTATAAGTGACTGTCACCCCTGTGCATAGCCTCATCATAGGTGAGAGGCTCTCTTGCGTCTATAACTAAGACATAATGCATCGAGGGCTCAAATCTATCAGGTGGACGTCTATCTCTAGTAGACCGTCTCATGGCGGGCTCTGCAGCCGGTCCAACACCCTAGCCATGTGTACCAACTGCTGCTGCAGGCTGTCCAACTGGCTGTGCAGGAGCGCGTGGCTCCTCCTGAAATATAACCCTACATACCTCTACCACCTTCTCAGGCTGCCTATGCATCTTGTCTTTATGGAAGACTACATCATGGCTACGGATGACTTTCCGCGCTTGCGGATCCCAAAGGCGGTACCCCATCTCGCCTACATCTCCATAGCCAAGGAAAATGCATTTGACACTCTTAGGATCCAACTTAGTACGCTTGTATTTGGACACACGGCAGAATGCCTCACATCCAAAGATACGTAGATACGCATAAGATGGAGGTTTCCCAGTCCATATCTCTGCAACGTGGAAATCCAACCACTAGAAGGTGATCTATTTATGATATGCACAGTTGTATTGACTGCCTCAACCCAAAAGCTCTGTGGTAACCTGCATGGCTAAGCATACTGCATACACGCTCTTGGAAGGTTCTAATCATCCGCTCAGCCAAACCATTATGGGGTGGGGTATAGGGAGCTGTCAATTGACGCTTAATACCCCTCTCGTCACATAGTTGCTCAAAAGCATGTGACACATATTCTCCCCCATTGTCAGTCCTAAGGTATTTCATCCTATGCCCAGTCTAGTGTTCAACAAACGTAAGTCATCTCTGAAATACAGCCAAGATATCGGACTTAAGCTTAATGGGGTAAGCCCAAACTTTACACGAAAAATCATCAATGAACGTCACAAAATACTTTGCACCACCCATAGACTGACAAGGCATAGACCCACAGACATCCGAATGTACCAATGCCAGGGGCTCACTCATGCATGTCCTACCAAACTTCTTATGTGTATTCCTAGTCTGTTTGCCATAAAGACAATACTCACATGAATCAAAACATGCATAGTCAAGGGGCCCTAAGTACTGCAAACTAGAAAGCATTTTCATTCCCTTCAAGAACATATGGCCCAAACGGGCATGCCAAAGAGATACATGTGGCATAAAACCCACTGACAAAACATGGTCAATAGAGGACCCATCAACTCCAAGAGAATAGAGGCTGCCAGCTTTGGCACCTCTAGCAAGCATATGTCTGCCACGGGTGATCTTCAAGGCAGAATTCCCAAATGAAACATGAAACCCAGCATCATCAAGCTGCCTTGCAAACATAAGACTGCATATAAGCGTAGGTACATGATGTACATCTTGTAATAGGAAAATACTGCTAGTAGAGAACTACAGTCGTACATCCCCAATGCCAACAATAGCAAGTGATCTGTCATCACCCAAGCGAACTGAACCAGAGATAGTGCGGTAGGAGTGGAACCACTCACGGCATGGTATAACATGAAATGAAGCACCAAAATCCAAAAGCGAGTACTACGCATACATAGAGTGAACATCGGTCAACGACATAGCATCACAAGAACTAGCTGCAAGTATATAGTCCTCATCGGAGTCATCAGTCTGCATGACATTCATCTCCTTGATTTTCACAGTGGATTTCGCAAGCATAATGTTGTGATCAGAGGACTTTTTCTGTACTTTGTCTTTCCTCTTCTCTTTGTGCTTCTCATTGCGCAACTCATGACATTGTGGGCGTATATGACCCTTTTTGCCGCAATGATGACATGTCACATTAGCATTTCTCCCACAAGACTTGCTGTGCGACTTACCATGCAACTTGGACCTAGACTTCTTCGAGTCTCTGCCACGGCCATTCCCACGGTCATTCTTGCCATTACCATCTCTGCCTCTAACAGTCAAAGCATACGATACACGAGAGGCATCCAAGTTCTTACGGTCAATCTCTTCCTGCAGAAGAGTACTCTCTACATCAGGCAAGTTCAAAATAGTAGCAAGAGCACATAAGGCAATGCGGAATACATCCCATGACTCACTTAGAGTTCCAAGCAAAAACAATGGAGTGACCTCATCATTAAAGGTAATACCTTGCGAAGTCAAGTTCTTGAGAATAGCATGGAACTGGCTCAAATGAGCAAACATTGTCATATTCTCCTTCATGCGCAGGTCCATAAGCTGCTTCAGCCAATACATCTGACTTGCCGGACTTTTCTTATCATAGAGGTTCTTAATTTTATCCCAAAGCTGCCAAGCACTCTGTGCTTCCTCAACCACATTGTAATACACCTGTTCAATGAGAGACAAGATAAGGGTGAACTTGCATAACTCATCAAGCTCATTCCATTCGTCATCAGTCATAGTTTCAAGCTACTCGCCATGCATTCTTAGTGGCTTTATCTGCAATTTCTGCACCAATACCTGCCAAACTTGGCTCTTCCAATAGGCATAATTCGTACCATCAAGCTTAGTGATGTTGAAGATAGCACTGTCACTGGAAGAAGAACCCATATTGCAGTCCAAAACAGTGCAGACAGTTCAAAACTACTTGCTGTTTTCTGCTGTAAACAGCCAAAAAATACCACCAAAACCAAGGTTTAAGCTAATACTAAAGTTTCAAAATTCCAAGCTTAAATCTTCTCCATAGCCGGCGTTCACACTGGTCAATCCTGAACTCGTTTCAACCTCCCTGCAAGCCCCTGTTCACACCTGTGGAGTGACAAAGTTCAATTCCAGTAAACAAGATTGCTACATGCAGACTGTACGCATGAATATCCTTTTGGAAGAAGACCGTGACATCAATTTCAGCATCTGCAAAGAAGATATACTGCAAAAGGCCTTTTTTTTTTTTTAAGAAATAAGCCTTGTAAACCCAACTTTGAGCCACGCTCATCCCGCTAACAAGATTTCGAGTGTGTGAGGTCTTTTGAAATTTTACAGGATGACCGATCAAACCATGGAAAATTTTATGGCCGAATGTGATTTACCGGAACCAACGATGGAGCAAAAACTAGATTTGATTATGATGCAGCTTCAAGAGGAACGAAGAGCACGTCAAACTTTGCAAGCTCAATTGGCCAATCTTCAACGATCTACCGCCAACCAAGATGGACCGCAATCTGAAAATCTTATACAACGTGTACTTGCTTTTATCAATCAATTTGATGATTATTTCCATGAAAAACAGTATGCTGAGAAAGACAAAATTAAGTGTGTCACTAATCATCTAGTGGACAAAGCATCCCTATGGTGGACTGTTATCCGCAAAAGTATTGATTGTCCTACTACTTGGAAGACTTTCCAAAAGAAATTTTTGCAGAATTTCTTTCCACCCCAATTCCACGAAGAAGCAATCAAACAATGGGATCTTCTGCAACATAGAGATCGTGAGTCTATTTCACAATATACCGAGCGTTTTTGGAATACTTTATTGCAACTTCGAATGCTCGAAAATGTACCTGAGGCAACCCATAAACGTAAGTTTATGTCTAGCTTACTTGGACATTTTTATACGGAGGTGAACATGTTCAAGCCAACGACTCTCGAAGATGCAATTTCCTTGGCCCATGACACTGAAGACAAAATTCGGACAAGAGAAGCGACCACAACAATTTCAAATTAACGGTAACTTTGGTTCAAAACAATTCAATTCAAATTTTCGAAGATTCAATCAAAATCGTTTCTTTCCATCTTCATTCTGTAAATCTTGGACACGACCTCCTGCTTTACCATCAAACACAAATCCAAATCCTAAGCCATCTTTCCAACCAAATTCCAACATTCCTAAACTTCCAACTATTACCAATAATGTGTCTAAAGCCAAACCTATAGTTTGTTACAAATGTCATCAACCTGGACATCTAGCGGCGAATTGTCAAACCAAAAAGCCAACTATTCACATCAACTATTTGGGAGCAACAGAAGATGAAGAACATGAAAAAATATCAGATTTCACGGAAGACAATGACGATATTGGTATTACTTCAGATACTTTACCAGGTATGCCAAATCCCCATTCTTTATTAACGATGAATGTCTTGTGCATGGTAAAGAAAAGGCTATTTTACATAATGACGGGAACACACACGACTTTATTTCTGCAAAATTGGTCAAAGAATTGAATTTATATACTGTTTCTACTTATTATCGCATCAAGGTTGCATACTTAGGCACTAGATACAATGGAACACGATAAGTGCATAGCTTAGAAATTAAAATTGGTGGCTATGTTGAACGTAGAAATTTCTTAGTTGTGTCTTTACAATCTAGTGACATTATCTTAGGAATGCCTTGGCGTCATCAATACAATCCCAATATAGATTATTTCCACACATTCAATGAAGATTCATTCTAATGGAAAACAAATCACATTGCATGGTATGCACACTTTCGATAATTTTCCATTGCTTAGTCATACACAGGCTAAACGTGCATTACGAAAAGATAGCAAATCCTACTTAATACGGGTGAATGAAATTGAAGCTAAAGAAAATCAAATGCATCCTAGGCACGTATAATTTCTTTCACAATTTCAAGATTGTTTTACTGCTGACTTACCACCTGGCTTACTACCTATATGTCCCGAAGATCACAAAATAGACTTAATTCCTGAATCACAACCACCATGTAAAGCACTATATAGACATAACCAAATTGAACAGAAAGAAATTCAAACCCAAGTTGAAGAATTGTTAACCCGAGAACTCATTAGACCCAGTAGTTCTCCATTTGGTGCACCTATCCTATTAGTAAAGAAGAAAAACAATACCTATAGGATGTGCATTGATTATCGTACCCTAAATAAGATCATTGTTAAGAATAGATATCTGATTCCTAGGATAGATGATCTTATGGACAAACTACAAGGATCTGCAATATTTAACAAGATCGATCTTAAATCAGGATACCATCAAGTACGATTGGACACATCTAATATTTTCAAAACTGCATTTAGAACACAATTTGGACATTATGAATTCCTTGTTATACCTTTTGGTTTAACTAATGCACCAGCCATATTCAGTCGTATGATGAATCGCATATTTTTGAAGCATCAGCATTGTGTCATTGTTTTCTTTGATAACATATTGGTTTTCAGTAAGAATGAAAACAAGCATTATAAACATTTATCTTTGGTTTTCAAATTATTAAAAGAGAATCAATTATATATTAATCTTGAAAAGAGTGAATTTTTCCAAACACAAATTGAATACCTAGGACATATTATTTCATCTGAAGGTATTAAAGTTGATCCTAAAAAGATAGAAGCAATTTTAAATTGGCCGATACCTAAAAATGTGCACGAATTACGTTCTTTCTTAGATCTTGCTAGCTTTTACAGAAAATTTGTGAAAAAATTTTCATTGCTTACATTACCTTTGACCAAATTATTAAAGAAATACATTGTGTATCATTGGTCCGACAATCAACAAAAGTCCTTTGATTTACTAAAACATAATAGACCATTTTTTCTAGTAGTCACTGATGCTAGTGGATCTAGAATAAGAGCAGTCCTTATGCAAGATTCTCATCACATAGCCTACTCCAGCTGCAAACTTAAACCCTTTGAACTTAAGTATTCTACCTATGATAAGAAATTGCTAGCTATAGTACAAGCTTTACGTCAATGGAAACACTATTTAATGGGATCTGAATTCATGATCAAAACTGACCAACAAAGTATTAAGCATCTCCTTAGTCAACCACAAATATTTGACCGACACATTAAATGGACTGTTTTTATTCAAAGTTTCCATCCACTCATACAATATCAACCTGGAAAAGAGAATGTTGTTGCCGATGCTTTAAGTAGAAGACAGACTATTCATAATATCTATGTGATATCTTTTGACTCTCTTCTCTCTATGAAAGATATCTACGACCAAGACCCTAGTTTTCAAACTGATTTGAATAAATTAGTTTCAAATAACTGCATTCCAATTGATTCATTGTCTTACGCTGATGGATTTATGTTCTATGAAAAAAGATTATGTGTAACTGTCCCATTTCGATCATTTGTTTTACATGAAATTCATTGTCCCCCATATCAAGGCCATAGAGAAATTATTTCTACTTTGCGTACACTAATTGAAGATTTTTATTGGCCACACATGAAATCTGATGTATCTAACTTTATATCTGAATGTTTAATTTACCAAAGAGTTAAACGACACCATGGTAAACAATATGGCTTATTAATGCCTTTACCAATTCCAGAATGACCATGGAAACAGATCTCACTGGATTTTATCACTGGTCTGCCTAACACTAAAGCTAATTATGATATGATTTAGACTATTGTCGATAGGTTTAGCAAATAAGCATATTTCATTCCATGCAAAAAAACGTTAACTGCATCTCAAGCTGCTCAATTGTTTTTGAAAATTGTTTTCACTAATCATGGTTTGCCAAAAGTTATTATTTCTGACCGTGATTCTAGATTCTGCAATAATTTTTAGACTACTTTGTTTGCTAATTTAGGAATAAAGATTTATTTATCATCTGCATTTCATCCTGAAACAAATGGGCAAACAGAAGCTACTAACAATACTATTTTAGATCTTTTGCGTGCATACACAATTTCAAAACCACAAACATGGAATACACATTTACATTTACTTCAGTTTACATACAATAACACACCACATACAGCTACACAAAAAGCACCATTTGAAATTATTTATGGATATAAATTATCTATCCTAGTTACGTCATTGTCAAACAAAGTTCAAGCTACTGATGATATTGCTAACATGCATGCTACTATTTTTTATGAAGTTAAAGATATAATTGCGAAAGCCTAGCAATCATACACAAAACACGCTAACAAGAAAAGAAAAGCTATGAGTTTCAACATTGATGATTATGTTTGGTTACGTATTGAAAAGAGAAGATTACAAAGTATTGACAAACACCCTATTGTAAAGTTAGCCCCTAGATTTTATAGACCTTTCAAGATCATTCACAAAATCAATGACAATGCATTTAAACTAGAATTACCACAATACTAGAAAATCCACAACACTTTTCATATCAGTTTATTACGACCTTTTAGAGGCCAATTACATGTACATCCTGTCTATGATGTTAGAAGAAGAAACTGAAATCCTTGAACCTAAAACTATTCTAGATACTGACTTTATGACTACTAGAACTGGCCGTAAATATTCTAGATATTTGGTTAAGTTTAAAAATCACCCTGTTGGAAGAGGCCTAATGAATGTATGCTCCAGATCTAAGTGCTTACCCCTCACTGCTGGCTCGACGTTGAGCTAACAGCAATTGAGAACAATTGCTATCCCACCCCAGGGGTGTGATGCCAGGAGGCATATTCCACGGTGGATTCCGTGAAGTTTTGCGGTGGATTCCGTAAAATTATATTTGTTGCTGGGGCTCATACACAAGGTGGATTCATTGTGCGAAAAGTCGATAGGGACGCCTGTCCTTTTCGGGTGTCTTGTTAATTTAATGTGCAAGTGGGTGATTCCATAGCAGGTGATTCCGCAAAATATATATTTAAATTAATGGACGTTTATGAGTTTAGAGTGCGCACTCGTAATAAATTAAGATTAGGATTGAGTTCTAACCAATTTATTTATTTTATAGCTGAAGACTGCTAGGTATTCACTTTTATCAGTTTAATTTTATTATTTTCTAACAATTGTGAATGCTTCAGTTGATGTATAGAGCAAGCAGCGATGGCATTGGAAACACTGAGCAATAGCGTGTATTTAAGTTATTTAGAATAAATTATCATTTTGATGGGCGCGCATCTTAGGCGTGGCGCCAATATTTATTTTGACGCGCTTATTTATTGAAGCATCTGACATTATTTTGTATGCGCATGGACGCACGATTTAAATATTTGTTATTGAACATTGTATTTGGGCATAGCCCGACTCTTTGGATGCCCAATCGCTTTAATTATTTAGTGGGACAAAAACATACACAAAAGCTAAAGCGTGCTAATTGTAAATTGGGCTATTTTTTTAGCTTTGAGATAAATAATATATCAAATACATGCTTTGTGAAGTGCTCACACAAGGCATAGGAGAAGATTGTACCCAATTAGTCTTTTGCTTCATGTCGTGCAAGTCTTCTCTCTTGTTTTTTGTACAAAAGTAGAGTTCTTTTGTTCTTGGAGACCTTCCGGCACTCGCTACGTACGCATACAGTATCCCATCTATGCACCAACAAACTGCAAGAAAAATCAATGCACCAAGTCAACCACTGACTGTCAAAGCATAACCGGGCATAAATCAGCACATAATAGTCATACGAACAACGAGCAAACACCCAAGCATGTCAAACGAATCCGTCAGTAAGCCGGCACACCCTCTATGTAATAGGGCAAAGTGTACACAACACTGGCAAGACCTGACACAAAGAGGTGTATCCTCAGGGAGTGAAAGCCCAAATCAACCCAAGTATATGTATGGGGACCACGGCATATCAACCATGCAATATCTAAGTGAAGAAGATCCCAGTCTCAGAAGACTCAAAGCTCAATAGCATAAATCATTTGCTCAATGTCTATCAAATATCCAACGATGCTCCCACTGGCACAAAAGCCGTATGGATCAAGCCAAGAAGCTCAAGAAAGGCATATGAGAGCACCAGTGATGAAAAATCCAAGACCAGACATCAATAAAACATCATGAGCATATAGGCTCTGTAGTCTCCAAGGATAGTATCCATAGACATCGACTATATCCCAAATACAACTCTAGCAAGCCAAGAAATATCCCAAGTAAGTTCCTGGAAGCCAAATGCAAGCCAAAACAAGGCACTAGTAGCAATCGGCTCCAAACAATGTAAGTAGCATATAGTAGTGGCATATGCTTAGCATGTCAAGACTGGTCGGACATAGGTAATATACATGTCATATGTACATCTAAGACGGAGCATCAAATATATTCCAAAGCCGAGCTCAAGCTCAAATGAAGATCCGGAACCAAAGACAAGCTCGATGTCGTACCCCGAATGTCAATACTTCATTGTATATTCCAAAGACATAGCCTGAAACCAATAGACATAACCAAACTGGAGGTAAAATAACTTGTCAACCAAGGTAGCATAAATCCCAACCAACAACGAAGTGTCCGCATCCAAATCAAAACTCAATAGCT
This sequence comes from Lygodium microphyllum, assembly GCF_053477565.2. Lineage (NCBI taxonomy): Eukaryota > Viridiplantae > Streptophyta > Polypodiopsida > Schizaeales > Lygodiaceae > Lygodium > Lygodium microphyllum. The sequence goes on along the minus strand of NC_141149.1, from coordinate 123,108,757 downwards.
TTCAAATAGCATATCCGAGCATTAACCATGATGATCAAGCATCAATACATCCAACAGGACACCCAAATGTCAACAAAGAGCATTATGCATAAGTTGTCCCTGATAAAACCTTGCTACCCAAACAATGTACAGCAGTAAATCCTTGCATAAATCGAGCTATGGAAGCTCAAACCAAGTCCCAAAGCATCTCAAAACATTAGGCAAACATCCCCAAAGTATTTGGACATCAAATACCAAGCCTTGGGAGCATCACATAAGCTAAGAGCATGACATTTTCATGCTGTAAATCAACTCAGATCTGTTGCAAAAAATGTTGTGATCAGAATTTGGTAGATCTGACATCGCCATCGCGTCCAAAGCGTGCCAAAACCCCAAGTTAGACTCTTATCTTACCTAAATCGGGTTTTAGATGCCCGAGATATGAGGAAAAAATGGGATTTTTTAGCCAGATTTTGAAATAGGCGCAAAAAAAACGTGAGCTGACTGTGAGGCTTGCTGGTTATGCTGACGATAAGGAGGCATGCCCAATGAAGCCAAGGAACACCTGCAAAGAGCCTATAAGGGCCGGGAAGAGGCGGGAGATAAAATCTTACCTCGGGGGGAAAAAGCCATGGCTGGCATTGAAGCTCCAAGCTCTAGGTCTTCAATCCGGACTGAAGTAATGCTGAGCCAAGCTCCATGATCAAGCTCTCATCCAAAGCTCTGATACCAGTTGAAAGGTGAGAAGGATCGAAGCTTGCTTAGAAGTGAGCTATGACGGAGAGCAAGAGCAAGAAAAGAGAGAGACACAAATGGAAACTCCAACAGTCACAATGTGTGACGAGGCCTTCCTTTATTCAAACTATCACTAAAAGAATAAATAATAAAGTGACAGTGACAGGTGCCCGCCACCTGCAATGTGCAGTAGTGGGTGAGCTATGGCGGAGAGCAAGAGCAAGAAGAGAGAGAGACACAAATAGGAACTCCAACAGTCACAATGTGTGACCGAGCCTTTCTTAATTTAAACGGTCACTAAAGAATAAAGTGACGGTGATAGACGCCCGTTACCTGTAGTATGCAAGGGTGGATACTGTTAGTATAGTAATACACGGGCGGCTAGGCAGAGGCGCCTTTACCACCAACAATTAGATGTGGAGATATTGGAAAAACTCTACTGTAAACTCTAATTTACTGCAAAAATTAGGGTTTGACAGCCACCTTGGATGTATGCGCAAAATTCTTGACTTGAATTTCAACAATTGAAATAAAAGAATTTCAAGGAGATTCAAGAGGCCAACCAATCCATATCAAATTTGGGGCTTAATTTGTATTTTAAGGAGCAGGTGAATCCCAATCCCCAAGCAAACCAATAGGCAAATTGGTTTGAGGGCTTGCTAGTCAGTTTTAACAACAAGAGACACTTGCATTAGTGGAGAGATCAAAGAATCTCAATGTACTCCATCCATTTGCAATAAAAGCTAAAGAAACATTGCAAGGGACACCAATTTTGGGACCAACAAGCTGTCCATTGTCCAAGATTAAAGTAGCAAAGTGTGAATTTTCAATTTATGTGAATTTTATGCTTGCTGTAATTGCTGATTAATCAAGTAATTACCATCCTCTTCGAGGAGGAAGGCCGGTTTCATATTACTTAGGCCTTGTAATAGCCTTCCCCTTTTTGTTCTATACTTGTGCATCTCACAAGTTCCTTTTACAAAGTCAACCCAGTACTTTACCTTCCGATTTTTTGTTCTCGAGAAATTTATTTATTTCTCTAGGAAAAAAAAGTAATATAGAAGAGTTTACTATACATGATACAAGAAAATGTGTGCCTCTATTTGCTTGCACATGTTACATAGAGTATGTTAAAGTCCGACCAAAGGTAAGACTATTGACTTGTTATCATTTTTAAATTAGACAAGTATTTTACACAAGTTGCATTCTCACTCCCTCTTCAATACCAAGCTATGTCATCCATGCTCAGCTATCAATGTGAGCATCTAGCCTTGATACCATGTTAAGGAATGCTCAAGCACACATAGATAAACACAATGTATAACAAACACAGAGTATATGTGGAACTCAAGATGTAGAGAACTCAAACGAATGCACAAATGAATGATCAATGCTAAATATGATACAAGAGGCTTGAAACATTCATGTCTCGAGGACCTAGGATGGGCTCGCCTAAGAGTGTTAGAGACACCAAGAACAGCTCCGAGGGTGTGCCATACGCGAGAAAAATCCTAAAACCCAAGAGTAGCGATCCACCAGGCTAGATAATGATGTCAACAGCAACAAAGGGAGCAGTATGTAGTTCTCTGCAGTCAATCAAATGCCAAAAGGCTGGACACTAGCAAACCATGGGGCAAGTGGCTTAAAACAAAGAAGCGATCCTAGTGATGACAATGTCAATAGGGCATATGACTACAACAAGTGATAGTGACAAACTAGACAGTCTGTCTAGTTGCAAAAAGGAGGTGGCAGCAGGTGAAAATGCAACTTAGGCAAGTCCATGATGATGGCGACGACACACAACTACCTAAAGGAGTGGTGAAAGGTTGGGTGGCAATTGGCAACATCTCTCCATAAGATTCGTGGCATATAGTGGCTGCATGTGTCATGAAGACTTGAATTCTTTACTCTTTGCTTAGCATTTGATTGTGTGTTGTGCAAGTCAATTAAGTCACGATGACAGGCTGAGGGCCTTGAAAAGTTAGTGGATGTCAAAGGCAAAAGTTGTAACAAGTTATATTGGTCGGGTACAAGGTGTTGGGATAAAGGCCCGATTTAACCCCCCTATCTAGTAAACACACATTGTACATGTGAATGCACCCTTGCGTGCCCCAAGTATAAATGCATTTTATTCTTTGTGTGCCAACACATTGTTGGTACACTGTAATCGAACCGTACTTGACTCTGTTCTCACTCTTGCTCTCCAGCCATCACACTCTCATGCTCACTCCTTCTCGACTTCCATCTCTTTCAGTTGTGCTCTTCGCCCCAACGACTAGTATCAAAGCCAGACTGTGCATGCTTCCCGAGACCACTGACTAATAGGCGACAGTTAGCTCGGGAACAGGCAGGCGAACAGTTGTTGAGCGAGTGACTTGCAATCGAGTGGGTTGCGTGGCGACAGGCAACAGCAAATCGACAAGTAAGAAAAGGCAGCAATCGGGCATGAGGCAATCAGGTGACAAGGCAGGCGCAAGCACAACAGTCAGGCGACGTTCACCAGGCGCTGGCAAGCTTCAAGAAGGCAGCAGTCGTGCCGCAGGCGCACGCAGGGGGGACAAGGCAGCAATCAACAGGGCAACGGGCACTGATGGCCGTGGGTCGCCAGCAGACAAGCCACGCAACCCGCTTGATGGGTCAATGGACCCCCACATGAGGTTTTTCTTTTTAATCAAAAATTTTCCCTAAATCTTTTCTATCACCACTTACTATTGGCGGGAGATCACATGCTAGAGGCACACGTCACAGAAAATTTGGGGCTTCTCCTAGATTTGACATTGTTTATGCCCATTAGTGATTTTGAAGTCAGAAATTGCAGACATTGCCTGTGGTGACATCAATTAATTTGGAGATTTTGCCAAATTAGTCAGAATTTCGCTCTTTTGAGGAAAATTTCTTAACATTGGATCCCAAAAAATTTGGGGTTTTTCATGTATTAGCAAAATTTTGTTTAGCTGGGTCAGATTAGCTGACATTTATGCAATTTTATACTTGAAATTTTAGGGATTTGTGCAGAATTCGGTAAATTTTTGCATTTTTGCTCGTGTGGTGGCTGGTTCTTGTACAAACAGCAAAGATTTATTTCTGGTTGAGAAATAACAGCATTGTATTTTGCTGGTTCAGCTTGTGCTTCTGCAGTTTAGTGCATTTACTCTTGTGTTCGTGATAAAATGGCTGCGACATCTTCCAGTTCAAACATCAAGAGTTTGATGAAAATCAAACGGTTTCATGGTCATGGCTTTGACCTTTGGAAAGACCGTATGCAGGGCATTTTGTTTCTAAAGGATTGTGAGGATGCTTTGCAGGAAGATAAACCCGCACTAATGTCTGATGTAGATTGGGCCAGAGTATAAAAAGGCTGTGGCTTACATAAAGATGGGTGTCACTTATGACATTCTGAAAGACAATAAGGGTTTAGATACAGGTTATGCAATATGGAAGAAGCTGAAAACTACTTATGAGATCACCACACCTATTAATCAGGTGCATTTAATGCGCAAGTTGGTGAATATGCAACTGGATGAGTCAAAGCCTACAACTAAGCACTTAAGTGCATTTACAGGGATTCTAAATCAGCTCAAAGATGCAAATTTGGACTTTGATGATAAGTTGAGGGCAATCTTTTTTATCATGACACTGCCTGACTCTTGGGAAACCTTGGTGGTTTCACTCAGCAATAACCTCAATCTCTCATATGATGGGGTGAGGGATTCTATCTTGAATGAAGAAATTAGACGTATGTCTAGTGGAGAAGGCAGCAACTCAGCTCATAATGTAAGAGGCAAGGCTGAAAAGAAAAATGCAAATGCAGGGCAGAGAACCAGCAAGAAGAGCGAAGGAAAGGATAAGAGTGACATTACTTGCTATCACTGTGGTCGGAAGGGCCACAAGAAACCTAATTGCAGGTATTATAAGAAGGAACAAGAGAGAAAGAAGAATGCAAGAGATAAAAAGAAGAAGGAAGAAAAGACAGATGCATCGGAGATAACCAAAGGGAAAGAGAAGGCCAATGTGGCCTCTAGCGTGGTTATAGAAGAGCTTTCAGATACAGAGGTTGATGTATTATGTGCAGTTGATTATGATGCCCTTGTATGTCACATGCAGGATATGCAGATTACCAAGGCTGGTGTGATTGATGCACTCTTGTTAGTTGATGATGGTGTCACTCAGACTTGGATAGTAGACTCTGGTGCCTCTTTCCATGTAACTCCTTGCTTGGAGTGTTTTGCTATGTTCAATGAGGCAGTTATGGAAAGGTGTGTCTTGGAAATAGTCATACTTGCAGCATTGATGGGATTGGCACCATACACTTGTCTTTAGACAATGGTCAAGAGCTTGTGTTGAAAGATGTCAGATATGTGCTTGGCATTAAAAAGAGTTTACTATCTATTGATCAACTTGACTTGCATGGCTACACCACACTGTTTGGTGGTGGTTTGTGGAAAGTAAAAAAGGGTTCCATGCTAATTGCAAAAGGAACCAAGAGGGGCACTTTGTATTGCTTGCACTGTAAAGCCTTGAACGGCAAGTTTCTTGCACTTGCTGAAATTTGCAGCCACTTGGAGTTATGGCATAAGAGATTAAGCCATATGAGCCAAAAAGGACTTAATATCCTTACTCTCTGAAGAGGATTGATAGAAAAGGCTCTAAACTTGACTTTTGTAATGAGTATCAGTTTGGAAAGCAAATAAAAAATTCATTTTACTCTGGTGTCTCTCGTAAGTTCAATGTCTTGGACTTAGTGCATTCTGATGTATGTAGTATGCCCGTGAAATCGTTGGGTGGTGCTGCATATTTTGTCAGCTTTATTGATGACTGTTCCAAGAAGATTTGGGTGTACTTGCTGAAAAAGAAAAGTGAAGTGTTTGCTGTTTTTAAAACTTTTCATGCATTCGTGACCACTCAGACAGGTAGAAAGCTGAAATGCTTGAGAATTGATAATGTAGGTGAGTTCACATCAAAACTGAATTCAAGTCCTTTTGTGACTTGAATGGTATTAAGAAGGAGCTTACAACCCCTTACAGCCCTTCTTCAAATGGGGTGGCTGAAAGTTATAATAGGCCTTTATGTGAAAGAATGCGGTGCATGCTATCCACTGCTAATCTCCCTCATGAATTTCGGGAAGAGGCACTCAAAACCGGGATTCACATTTGCAACCACTCTCCAAACAGGTCCTTAAATAATGGCATCCCTGAGGAGGTTTGGTCTGGCAAATCGGCCTCATATGACCATTTACGCATATTTAGTTGTGATGCTTTTGTGCATGTTAGGGATGAGCTGAGGAACAAACTTGACCCAAAATTCACCAAAGGCATTTTCATGGGCTATGGTGATAAGGGTGAATTTGGCTACATAGTGTGGTTACCTCAGTCCAAGAAGATTATTCACAGCCGTAATGTTGTGTTTAATGAGGTAAAATTGCTGAAAGGTACTTTAGTCTCTAATGAAGATATGAAAAATGTGAAATTTCAAAATTTGCAGCCACTTGCTACTTCAGAAAATGAGCCTCATGGTGCTATACCACAAGCTGAAACTAATGATCAACCGGTTATTTTTGAGCCAGATGATGATGGACAGCAAATAGGAGCACAAAGGGGCCACGGACAACAACATAGGCTTGCCGATTATGAAAATGCAGGTGCTGGTAATGAAAATGAAGATGTTGTACAACGTGAATAGCATGCTGAAAATGGCTTACAAAAGCCACTAAATGCGGAAAATGTTGAGATATCGAGCTCCACTCGTGATACGCCAGGGTGACCGTTGTATATTTATGTCACCGACTTGTCAGTTGCAGACGCGGTTGGTACACCGCCCATGAATAATAGCTACATGATAGCTATCCTTATCTATTCTAGTTCGTGGCTCAGTTAGTATGCCACCTTAGTTAGTTGAGTTTGGTTTGAGACCCATATAGAGGGTTCTTCTATTTTTTTGTACTTGAGTTCTTTTGACTTACACAACTAAGAAGAGGAAAACTGTTTTTCAGCCTCCACCCTTGTGTGTCTTCCCCCATTGTGCAAGCAAGAAAGCTTCAAGCGAGACTCCTTCCTTCTCTCCCACAATCTTGACATGGTATCAGAGCCTTGTTCGTGGTAAGGAGCTCAAGAAAGCAAGCCAAGCTCGCGGTGGTCTGGTAAGAGGAGCAGTGTTGCTTTCATTTCCTGTTTTGGGAGCAGATCTCTGCAGGTAGCACAGCCGGAAATTGCAGGAGTGCATTGTCTCAGGTTGAGACGCCCTTCGCGGTGAAGCAAGAGGGCAGTATATGCTGCGGGAGAGGGCTTTAGCCCTCGGCGACCTTGTTTTTTTGATTTGAGGCCATTTCGGGGCCTGTTTTGCAGACGGAAGTTTTCTGCACGCACTCAGGAAAAGGCTCAGTTTTATGCTGTGCGACCACTGTTCTACAGGTCGGTGAAAAGTTACTGTAGAAATTGCATCGTATGCTTGTGCGCAGAGACATTGGGAGTTTCAGAATCATCCTTGGTTCCTGTTTATGCAAAATCGTCACTAGGAAGTGACTGTGTGGTCAAATACCACTTTCGCCAGTTTTGCAGATTTGCCCTTGTGAGGGTGAAGCTGTGTTTTTTGCAGTGACAGAATTTCTTGCAGTATTCTGTAATGGCGTCTGATTCTCTTTCACAGATTGTCACTGAAAAGCTTGACAAGAACAACTTCCAGGCATGGAAGTTTAGAATGACGAATTTCCTTATGGGAAAAGGATATTGGGAATTTGTTGCAGGAAATGAAGAAGAACCAGTTCTTCCTGATGTTCCCAATCAACAACAAATGCAGGCATTTAAAACATGGCATGAGAGAGCCAGGAAAGTTATGTATTGGCTGTCTATCAGCATTTCAGACTCTATGATTGTGCATATTCAGGATGCAAGTACGCCAAAGGAGGCATGGGATACTTTGTCAAAAATGTATAGCACAAATACGCAAGCCAGGAAAATGCAGCTCAAGCAAGAGTTGCACAATGTGCAAAGAGAAAATATGAGCATCAACGACTACCACATGAAGGTGAAGAAGATTGCAGATGCACTTGCTTCCATTGGGTCGCCAGTGGAAGATGATGATTTAGTTTCCGTGACCTTGAATGGTCTAGGAAAGGATTATGCACAGTTTCGGACATCCATTTCAGTTCGTGAAAGATTTCCTGATTTTGAGGAGTTGATTGCTCTTCTAATTTCTGAGGAGCAGAGAAATGGTGGTGCATCTTCTTCAGGAGGAACTTCAAAAGAAGCTGTCTTCTACTCAAATGCTGGAAGAGGTAGAGGCAGAGGTAGAGGAGGCCGATTTGGAGGCCGTGGTAGAAATCAGAATATGCAGCAAACTCAAGAAAACCAGTCCTATGGAGGAGGACGTGGTAACTCTAGAGGCAGGGGGAGCCAAAGAGGTCGTGGTGGATGGCAAAGAGGTCAAAATGCAAACAGTAATGTTGAATGCTACTATTGTGGTAAAATGGGTCATATGGCTAAAGACTGCTATAAAAAGCAGAATGACATCATGAATGGAAAACTGCAACAAGGGAATTATGCGTCTTCTAACAGACAGGGTGATGACAGAAATGAGCATTTGTTCATGGTGCAGCACATGAACAACTCTGTGACAAGTGCAGAAGAAAGCAATGATGTATGGTATGTTGACTCAGGTGCATCAAACCACATGACAGGTCATGCAGAATGGATGGAGGATGCAAGGAAAATGGAAAAACCAGGATTTGTGGAGACTGGTGATGATACTGCACATCCTATTGTGCAGATTGGAAAAATTCCTTTGTCTATGCAGGATGGGAAAAAGAAATACCTGTCCGATGTATTTCATGTCCCGAATATCACCAAGAATCTGGTTTCAGTTGGTCAAATGGTTGAACAGGGCTTGCAGGTCAGATTTAATCCTCATGGATGCTTTGTTGAGGATATGAAAAATAAAGGTCGCTTGATAGCAAAAGGAAAGAAGAAGGGCAGAATGTTTACATTGGATGCAGACATGTCTGAATTGAGTGCAGCAATGTTTGCACAAGGGACCGGTGTAGTTGCAGATATTGATATCTGGCATAAACGCATTGGTCATGTTAATGTACAGCGACTTAAATCAATGCAGGCCCAAAATATTGTTGCAGGATTGCCCAAATTCAAGGTTGCAGAAATGCATAAGGTATGTGAAGCCTGTCAGTTTGGAAAACAGGCAAGGAAACCATTTCCTAGACATGTTCAAGAGAGTGAGAAGCCATTGGAATTAATCCACTCTGATGTGTGGACTACTAAAGCTGCATCTCTTGGAGGCTGTCATTATTTTGTCACTTTTATTGATGACTATAGCAGGAAAGTTTGGGTGTATTTTATGAAAAAGAAAAGTGAAGTTTTTGGGCATTTCAAAACCCTTAAAGCTATGGCTGAAAAAGAAACAGGTCTGCAAATAAAATGCCTGAGGTCAGATGGAGGGGGAGAGTACCTCTCAAATGAGTTTGCAAAGTTCTTGCAGGAGCATGGCATAAAGCAGCAATATTCATGCAGTTATACCCCACAACAAAATGGAATTGCAGAAAGGAAAAACAGGCATATTGGAGAGGTATCTCGTGCCATGCTCAATGAAAAAGACTTGCCAGATTTTTATTGGGCTGAAGCAGTTGCTACAGCAGTCTACATAATGAACAGGACTCCCACTGCAGCAATACATGGAATGACTCCAGAGGAGAGGTATACTGGTAGGAAACCAGATATTTCTCATTTGAAAATTTTTGGTTGCATTGCCTATGTACATGTGCCAGATGAGCTGAGATCCAAGTTGGATCCAAAAGCTGAGAAGTGCGTCTTTATTGGTTACTCTCTGCAGCAAAAAGGGTATAGATGCTATAACCCTTCTACTCGTAAGTTTACAGTGAGCAGAGATGTTGTTTTTGATGAGATGAGTAGCTGGTATAAACCAGTAAATGTGATTGATGATGAAGATGCACAAAATGGTAATGCTACACAGAATTCACAGCAGCAGTCACAAAATATTAGTGGACCTGGAGCGTCCTCTAGCAGTGGTTCACATTCTTCGCCATGGACAGGCAGATTGAGATCAGGAGAATCTTCTCAAAGCAATGCAGATAGTGGTATGCAGGTATCACGAAAAGGAAAAGAGAAGGTTGATCAGCCCATGTTTGATGTGAATGCAGGTCACTCTTATGTGGATGGTGAATCCAGTGGCTCAGAACAGAGCATTGATGATGAGTTGGGTATTCCTTCTATTGTTACACCTGGAGTAAGGAAGACCAGGGATGTTTTGAGAGCACCTGGGAGTGAACCTACTTTGCGCAGGTCTACAAGAGCTAGGTATCCTGTGGATAGGCTGAAATATGATGGATTTACAGCCATTCACTATGCATATATGGTCAAAGTGATACAGGAACCAGAACCCACATCTTTTGAGCAAGCCATGGGAAAAGAAAAATGGGAGAAAGCCATGGATGAAGAAATGGATGCCTTGGAAGCAAATGCTACATGGGAGTTAGTACCTTTGCCTAAAGGTAAGAATGCAATTGGCTGTAAGTGGGTTTATAAGGTGAAGCACAATGCTGATGGTTCTGTGAACAGATACAAGGCAAGATTAGTAGTCAAGGGGTATGCACAAACATATGGCATTGACTATGAAGAAACATTCAGTCCGGTTGCAAGGATGGCAACCGTAAGAGCAGTCATTGCTATGGCTGCATCAAAGGGATGGTCTTTACATCAGATGGATGTAAAGAATGCCTTCTTGCATGGTGATTTGCAAGAAGAGGTCTATATGGACCAGCCACCAGGTTATGTGCATGCTGTTCATCCTGAGTTTGTTTGCAGGTTGAAGAAAGCTTTGTATGGCTTGAAGCAAGCACCTAGAGCATGGTCTGACAAGATAGGACAGTATCTTGTCACTATTGGATTTCAGATTTCCAAGGCAGATTTCTCACTTTATGTGAGAAAAACAGAGAAAGGTATTATGCTGCTTGTCATTTATGTTGATGATTTGATTATGACAGGTGACAGTGATGAAGATATCCTTCATGTGAAAATGCTATTGAAGCAGAAGTTTGAGATGAAGGATTTGGGAGAGCTGCGTTATTTCTTGGGCATTGAGGTGATTAGATCACCAAGTGGGATACAGCTCTTGCAGAGGCAGTATGGATTGGACATGCTGTCCAAATATGGAATGACAGGCTGTAAGCCTATTTCAGTTCCTTTGGAGCAAAATGTGAAGCTGAGCACAGATGCAGGTGAGCTTCTAGAAGACCCTACTATGTACAGACGCATAGTAGGAAGTTTGATTTATATGACTATTACCAGGCCAGATTTGAGCTATGCTGTTGGATTGGTAAGTCAGTTTATGCAGGCTCCAAGGAAACCACATTTGGATGCGGCTAGACGCATACTTAGGTATGTGAAGTCCACATTGCAGTATGGACTATTTTATGAGACTGGGGTTCAGATACAGTTGCATGGATACACTGATGCTGATTGGGCTGGTAGTATTTCTGATAGACGATCTACCAGTGGATATGTATTCTCTTTTGGGAGTGCTGCAGTCACTTGGAGCAGCAAGAAACAGCCTACAGTTGCCTTGTCGAGCACAGAGGCTGAGTACAGGGGTGCAGCAATGGCTGCATGTGAGGTAGCTTGGTTGCATAAGCTACTTTATGATATGCATCAGTCTACAGATGGGCCAGTTGTCATTTATTGTGACAACATGAGTAGTATACACTTGGCAAATAACCCAGTCTATCATGCTAGAACAAAGCACATTGAGGTGCATTATCACTATGTGCGAGAGAGGGTTTTACTAGGTCTTATTGATCTAGTTTATGTCAGCACAGAGGATCAGGTAGCTGACATATTCACGAAGGCATTGGGCGCAGAGAAGCTGCGCAAGTTCAGAGACCTGCTTGGTGTGCAGGAATTGGGATTGAGCTCGAGGGGGAGTGTTGAGATATCGAGCTCCACTCGTGATACGCCAGGGTGACCGTTGTATATTTATGTCACCGACTTGTCAGTTGCAGACGCGGTTGGTACACCGCCCATGAATAATAGCTACATGATAGCTATCCTTATCTATTCTAGTTCGTGGCTCAGTTAGTATGCCACCTTAGTTAGTTGAGTTTGGTTTGAGACCCATATAGAGGGTTCTTCTATTTTTTTGTACTTGAGTTCTTTTGACTTACACAACTAAGAAGAGGAAAACTGTTTTTCAGCCTCCACCCTTGTGTGTCTTCCCCCATTGTGCAAGCAAGAAAGCTTCAAGCGAGACTCCTTCCTTCTCTCCCACAATCTTGACAGAAAATAATATACCTCCAGGTGTAGACCCAATTCCTAAAAATGTTAATCATTGGGTACACACGTTTACACGCATAAGAAGGTAACCACAGAGGCTTAACCCCTCCTTGCATTATGTGATGCTTATAAATAAGGGTGAGCCTCTTACATACAAAGAGGCCAAGTCATGTGAATTCAGCAGTAAGTGGGACCTTGCTATGCAGGAAGAGATTAAATCTCTATATGCAAATGATATTTGGGATCTTGTGTCTCTACCCAAGGGAAGGAAGCCACTTCCAAATAAATGGGTGTACAAAGTAAAGACAATTGATGGGAAACCATAGTACAAAGCAAGGCTAGTTGCCAAAGGGTATACACAAAAGGAAGGGATTGACTTCCAAGAGGTCTTTTCACCTGTTGTGAAGATGACCACTCTACGTGTGCTTTTTGCTCTCACTGTTGTATTGGACTTAGAGCTATATCAAATGGATGTAAAAACAGCTTTCTTGCATGGTGACATTGATGAGGAAATCTACATGAAACAGCCCGAGGGCTTTGTGGTTCTTGGAAAAGAGCAAATGGTGTGTAAACTAAAACGCAACCTGTATGGGTTGAAGCAAGCACCACGGCAGTGGTACAAAAAGTTTGACACCTTTATGCTATCTCATGAGTTTACACGCAGCCATGCAAATCATTGCTTGTACATGAAAAAGGATACAAATGGCAGCCTCATCATACTTGTTTTGTATATGGATGATATGTTACTAGCTGGAAAAAGGAAGACTAGCTTGGATGCTCTCAAAAATCAGCTAAAATCAGCCTTCTCCATGAAAGATTTGGGAAATGTAGAGCATATTTTGGGCATGAGGATTCGTAGAGATAGAATGCAGAAATTGCTGTTTTTATCTCAAGAAAAGTACATTGAAAAGGTACTGGACAGATTTAACATGGCTGAAGCTAAGCCTTTTGAGGTACCCTTACCTCCTTATCTCAAGCCTAGCAAAGCCAATAGCCCGAAAGATGACGTGAAAGCAAATGCTATGAAGGGAGTTCCTTATGCATCAGCTTATGGCTCTCTTATGTATGCTATGGTTGCTACTCGTCCAAACATTGCTCATGCAATGGGAGTGGTTAGCAGGTTTATGTCAAATCCTAGCAAAACACATTGAGAGGCTGTCAAGTATATTCTTCGATACCTTAAAGGTACACAAAGAAAGTGTATTTGGTATGGACAAGGTGCACTTAGTTTGCAGGGTTATTGTGATGCAAACATGGCAGGTGACTTGGACACTTGTAGGTCCACCAGCGAGTATGTCTTCACAATTGCTAGTGGAGCTATTTCTTGGTGTTCCACATTGCAGAACATCGTTGCACTGAGTACCATTGAAGCTGAATACATATCAACTACTGAAGCTTCTAAGGAAGCTATATGGTTGAGCAGACTTGTAGAAGATCTCGGCATGTCTATGGATACTGCAGTTTTGGGATGTGATACCCAGAGTGTTGTGTATCTGGCTAAGAATGCCATGTATCATTCACGCACAAAGCATATAGATGTGCAATATCACTTCATCGGACAGATTCTGAAAGATGGTCAGCTCACATTAACCAAGATCAAAACACAGGACAACCCTGCAGATGTTCTCACTAAAAGTCTAAGCAAAGCTCAGCATGAGCATTGCATACGACTAGTGGGAGTTGGATAGCTAGAGGTTCACATCGGACCTTTAAGTGGGAGGTTGTTGGGATAAAGGCCCGGTTTAACCCCCGTGTATAGTACACGCACATTGTACATGTGAATGCACCCTTACGTGCCCTAAGTATAAATACATTTTATTCTTTGTATACCAACACATTGTTGGTACACTCTAATCTAATCATACTTGACTCTGTTATCACTCTTGCTCTCCAACCGTCACACTCTCACGCTCACTCCTTCTCGACTTCCATCTCTTTCAGCTGTGCTCTTCACCCCAACACAAGGTGATGTCTGGTGATAGATTTTTGTCTAGAATATTTTATTAGCCATTAATGTCAATGGTGACATTAGAAACTAAGCATTAATTAGTTTTTTAATGCCAATTCAAGGGCTAATAAATGTTCAGGATTGATTGGATGAGGAATTGACCTAGCCAATTTGATTGTTAGTTGACATAGTTATTTTTCTAAGCAATAATGAATCATTAAATTCATTTTCAAAATTAGTATTCTGGAAATTAATTAATTGGGTTGAAAATTGCTAGAAAATCAATAAGGAAGGTTGTCACTTGGCAAATCTTTCCATGCAAGAAGTGGGAAGGCTGTTTGAGGCTAGAAGAGAGATCAAGAGGCTGATTTTAGAGAACTTTTCCTATTGGCAACTACAGTTCTGGAGCAAATCCTAACTCGGAAAAGCCATTTTGCTACTAGCGACAGCAAATTGGAAGCCTAGAAGGGCTGGTGACTACAGATTGAACATCTATAGGGGCTGACAACAGCTGTTTGAGCTCATTGTTGATCTTGATTGCTGATTTCCAGACTTCTACAGTAGGGCGACAGCTGATTTAATCAGATTTCAGCAAATAAAACTCTGGATTTTCTCTCTTCAACTTCTACTCTACTCTCTCAGACGATTCACTACTTTCCTCAAGATTTTAGCCAATGTCAATCCCAACAGGGTGCAATTTGCAAGTTTCTGCTAGTAAACCCTAATTTACAACAAAAATTAGGGTTTACCAACCGCCTTGGGAAGAGTGCTCAGAAGTTGGGGCCTATCACTAAAATTCAATTGCTAAAATTTGGGCATTTTGAGGAATTCCAAGAGGCCAACCAACATTGGATTTGGAGAAAATTTGTCATCGAAGGAGCAAATTATAGGCCAATCCCAAGTCAAACAAAGGGGCAAATTGGTTTGAAGGCTTGCTCTTCATTTTTAGCAACAAGAGGCATTGAATTGCGAAGGAGATTGGAATCAAATCTTTTTTTTTCCCCATAAGAGATTGGATTGGAATCAAATTTTGGTATACTTCATCCAATTCTAATAGAAGCTAAAGAAATATTGCAAGGGGCGCTACTTTTGGGGCCAATCAAGTGCCCAATTTCCAAGATTGAACAATGTAACAATTTCATTTCAGTTTATGTATAGTTTATGCTTGTTGTAATTGGTGTTAAATCAAGTCACTACCACCCATTCCCAAAAGGATTAGCTGGTTCCTGTTAGAGATTAGTCATCCCCTACACTAGCATTTCTCAGGATACAGTTAAAGCAATCAGTTCTCTCAAAGGGTCTTATGCATTTCCTGTCAGTTATTTGGGCATTTTCAGCAGTTGCAGTATAGGCCAGTGGATTACCGGCAAGGGCAGTGCCACATGGCAAGCTGAGATCAGACCATAGTTGTTTGGGGCTGTGTGCAACCAGTCAGCTGCATTTATGAAGCCACCTGCTGGTCGGCCAGTTTTTGCAAGTCGATTTGCCTATTTTTTAAGTATTCTTTTGTGCTATTTATAGTGCCAGTTCAGTCTACCTTCCTCACTTTTGTTTTTCGGGTCGGTGAGAGAGATCCAGTTTGAGGAGATACACCAACAGCCCTTGTACATCTGCCCTCTTCATTTCAACATTCGTTGACTGCAGATTTCTGCATTATTCTATGTCTTTTCTCTCTCCCTCTTCTCTCGTGTTCGTTGTCTTTGAGTCTTGTCAATATGCTTCCGCATTTGCTACACTCTGACATGGTATCAAAGCAGCATAGAAGGGCTGATTGATTGTGGGAGGACCTGACCAAGAGGATTCTTCGCAACAAAAGTTTTGCATTTAGAGCCTACAAAGCCTCAGATGAACAAGTACAGTGTAGAGCAAGAGCGAAGTTTGATGTTCATGGAGGAGGAAAGGCTGCATTTTCAGCCTTTTGCTGCAGATTTTGAGTTTTCATTGCCTTTGATCGGTGAAACTCTTTGAGGACAAGCAAAGGAAGCCCTAGCAGGCACCAACACCACGCACGGAGTCAAAGGGGGCTGCCCTTGATTTTCTGCAAGTCATTCCATTTACAATGTCAACCAAAATTGACGCCAAGTTTCAGGCTATTATGGATCGTAAGGTCCCCGTGTTGTTGACTCTTCCTTCATATCAAAAGCTTGATGGAAAGAATTAATGCATTTGGCACATAATGATGCTTGCCATCTTGGAGTCTTGTGATTTGGCAAAGCTCATAACCAAGGCTATAGATTGTCCTATAGCTCATGATGCCTCCAAGCTTTCTATAGATGAGAAAGCCGAGATTATGAAGGTACAAGCATATTGGGACAAATTGAATATCCACATCTCTTCTTTCCTTTCTCTCTCATACTCCAACCATCATTGCTCATATCAATCACTTGACCATGGCTCAGGAGATATGGCTGGAGCTTGATCAAATGTACAACCAGATGACCATGATGAAGCAAGTCTCTCTCAAGATTTAGATGTGGCCTTTGAGTCCTAACAAGTCTTCTTCTATGTGGAAGCATGTCAATAAGCTTCGGCAATTGCATATCCTGTTGCAATGGAGAAGAATGCCTTCACAGATAAGACTCGTTTTAATAGGTCAAATTTCACCACTTGGTCGAACTTCATGCAACAAGTGCTTGAATCTCACAGACTTTGGAGCCTCGTCGTTGGTACCGCCAAACCCCCGATTAGCTCACCTTGATCACGTCTGCCATGGAGAGCCCGCAATGCCGCAGCCAATGTTGAGCTAATACAGGGGTTGCTTCCTGAGTTCCACTCTCAATTACACCATTTTCCCCTCGCATCTGAGTATTAGAGTCATCTCATTGACTACTATGCAGCATGCAATCGCACTCGCAATGTATCAATCTTGATTTTGAGTTTCGAGAGTTTTCCATTAAGGAAGGGGATAATCTCAAAGTCAAGTTGGCTGAGTATCAGCGTTTACTAGCCAAGTTTGCCACTACTGGCTCCCCGAAGTCAGATGACAATCAAGTCACGTTCTTCTTGAACAAGTTACCCGACAAATACTTCCATTTTATCCAACACATTATCTCACTACGTAGATTGCCGACCTTCTACGATTTCTAGTGTCAATTCTTGCATTATGCAAGGCTGCATGATCAAGTCCATAAGAAATCCTCCACACACATCCATTCAAAGGGGCAAGGATCGGTCATCTCTTCTTCGAGAGGGAAAACCAACAATAGCAAGAACTCGTAAGATGTGAAGGCAAACCAAAACAAGGGTAGCACCACTTCCTCCAATGGAAACAAAGAAATACAACCCCTTTGGCAGCAAATTCCTAAGGAAAATAGGTTTTGCACACACTACCAGAGGTCAGGCCATGTGGACAAGGAGTGTCACACCAAGGCCCAAGGTCTTCCTCCTAGAAAACCACAGCACACTACTGCGAGTGCCTCCACTCCAGCTGGCAAGTCTAGTGGGGCTACGCCTCTCGTTGCTACACCGTCTACTCTATCTGCCCCTTGCGGCTACTAGATATATGGCATGCGAATAGCCTCAACAACCTATCTCCTTCACTAATCCTGAAGGATTAGCTGATTGATCTGCTAGTGACTCGCCTATTGCACTTTCCGCATCCATTCCTAGCACATCCACTGCACCTTCTAGGACCACTTCCCCACCTCGCCTTATCCAATGGTGGCCACACACTTAGCCTTTCTTCTTTTAGAATTCCACTACATACTTACATACTCATTGCATTGCACTTATCTTTGCTTTCTTTTATTTTATTATGGGACCCATGGGAGAAATCCATATGGCATGCAAGGGCCATGGTCCTAAAATTAGAGATCCCCTAAAATTTAGGCACCCCCTCCCCCAATATGGGTGTCATGTGAAAGCTCTTGAGCCCTTCAAAGAAGGGGACTCAACAACACAAGAAGGGGGTTTCATGTGTTCATGTGTTTGAGCAACCCGAGAGGACGATACAAGATGCACAATGTGCAGGAGAAGGATTCTCCACACAACAAGACCAAAGGAAAGAGTGTCACGCACTTGCACATATGGGGAAGATGCATAGTGTACAAATATCATTCACAACAAAACAAAGCACCAACGTGCTAAATGGTACACCTCTCAGTATCTAGTGATAGCCTAAAACCAAGATGTGCATCAAAGGCAACATGAGCTAAAACTAGATAATCTATTATAGATCCAAAGGAAGGGTCAAAATATAGTGCAATTAAGAACAAACCAAGTAATCCACAATAGCCACAAGTAACTCTTTAAAAGCACACCAACTCCAATACCATGTGGAGATGCACTAGAAGCAAAAGAAAATATTAAGTGTGCGACCACAACTAAAACGCAGAAAACTCAAATGCAAATGCAAAAACACAAACAGAGAAGAGAAAGAACTCTAAAGTGAATATATGAATGTTGTAAATGAGGAAAAGAGTGTATAAGATGCTCAAGGAAAGAGCTGTCCAACAGCAAGTAGCTCTTTTGGGAGTGGCTGAAGAAGGTGTCGATGTGTGTCATCCACCAAAAATGGATCCCAAGTGCTCTAACCCCTAGTCAGAGCAAAGGCTGAAGAAGAAAAGTGCTGAAACAAAAAATGACCTATTGTAGATGATGATGGCGTCAACAAGCTAGGGTAAAACACACCTTGAAGGAGGAGTTGCCAGGCCAAAGGGCGGGCAATAGTTGAAGATGACCATGGCAACAAGTTGAATGAGACACCTCATGGATGGAGGCTAGAAAGAAATGGGGTAACCTGCAAAAAGGCTGAATGGTGGGCAGCCTGTCTACTTATAGATGAGTGGCTCCTCCCAAATTAGGGTTTGGCACTCTTTAGGACCATACACCATTTAATGAAACTTTAGGTAATTTACAGTGCAGGCTAGCCATGTCCTCCAGTCCCACTTAGAAGAGATTGTTGCCAAAATTATGGGTTACCATCAATGCTAACAAATCCATTCCACAAGCTTCACAATGGGAGGGAAAAGATCCACGAAAGAGTTTGATGGACAAATCATACATGCTGACCCATCATTGCACCCACACTGGCTGCAGTGTTCAAAATTGTTCTAGTGGAAGTTTTACCCCCTCATTATCTATGGACATTATAGCGTAAGCCAGAATCCCCATCCTGTCAAGATCAGACATGTTTTGTCCTAGTTGTCTAGGGCTGTTTTGGCTGATTGTAGCAATTTCTAAGTGGCCCCGCAAACAACATTGCTATGTACTATGAACACAAAAAAGAGGTGGCGAAATGCCAATATCCACTGTTTAACAGCATAACAAAGTTCAAAGGCTCTCTTACAGCTTCAAATGTACCATATGATTTGCCTGATCCCACCCTGCTGGATTCATGTGATGCCCTCTCTTCATCTCTATATTTCATTAGCTTTTGTTCAGCCTGTGCATGAGTCTGAAAATTCAAACACAGGAACTTGATTTTAAAATGTCATCACTGGAAGCCAAAAGAATTCAAAACAGAATGTCTTTCACAATGTCAATTGATTGTTTGTCAATGCAACCTAGAAAACTGGAATTCTTCTGATCCACAATCAAGCAGATTTCTTGTGGAACTAAGTATGCTACATGTTCTTTCTCTAATTCACCATTCCAAAAGCTCCCCTGAACTTCTTACTGCTCATGGGTGGTCAAGGTAAACAATTACAAAATCTTTCTACTTCATTACCAAATATCACACATTTTGTAAGGACTGACTGCTGCATGCACAGCCAGCTTGACACATGAAAGAGGTAAAGCAGAGAGACACTGGGAAACTGCAAAGGTTCTGATCACAATAGAGAGGCACACTAGAAACTCAGATTCTCATTCTTAGAGAGCTTTTGAAGCCAAACGAACCATGCAATTGATAGGTGACAGGTTTGTATAAATCAAAGTGCCAAACTAAAGAAAAACACGGTCAGTTAATTACAAGTAATAGCCTTAAAGCTTGCTGACTGCATGCTGAGCTCTAAAAACATCTTTTAAATAGGGGAAACAACCAAGCTGGTTGCACTTCTATCATCTTGAGGATTATTGTCACAGTGAAACTACAAATCCAGCTTTGAAGGTCGTACTTACAGCATACCTCTTCCTGGGGGGATGAGAGTAAGCCCTGCAATAGAGCTTTAACATAATAGCAGGGAGCATTTTTCGGTACATATTCCATCCTTTCATGCATGAATACAATTTGGAGGCTCCCAGCATTGAATAAAGTCTAAGGTAAGCATGCTCAACTGATATGCAATAACTATTGAAGGTAGCAAAGAAAGCATTAAAGACTACACATATTGTGCAACAACCTTAGCTAATCGTTTATACTGAGCAATAGGATCACGACACTGTGCACTAGCCAACATAATGAGCCTTTCCAGATCTAGTGGTCCATTTAGGAATACAAAAAAAGATGAGCTCTCTGCTATGCATAATCATCTGAAATAATATCATAAAAGCCGATGATCTAGATCACAAGGCATTACTGTTCATACTTAGTAGAAACAAATAACTTGCACTAGTATGAATTCTACATCCATGGCAATGAACTCACATTTTAGAATCAAAGGTTAAACAAAAAGTGCCCCAGCATGCATATTGACCAATCAGTTAAGTCATGTGTACAAGAAAGTCAGAATATCTGAAATAAGCAAAAAATTGGTCCACATACCTGCATCCGTGTGACAACCACCCAGATGGGATTCGTCAGCAAGACATTCAGGCAACTAGATTACATATAAATTACCCATCAGAGTCCTCCTATTTAGAAAGCTAAATTAGTAACATGCCTATTTTGCAGGGTAGAGCTTGCAAACATTCCAGAAACATACCCTGCAAGTGCTGCAACAATCAATGAGGAGAAAACTCCAATTGTACCATCAACGCTCCTCTTTTGCCTTCTTTTGACAGCAAGAGCTTCAGCTTCATTCTTGAACAGTTGATAAAAGTAGTAATAGACACCCTGATGCATTAATATCTCAGTAAAATGTAAATTGTGAACTAAAGTTGATGCTGTCAATGATTAATAAAAAGAGATGCAAACCACACCTGGGAGGCAGCTGTCCCTACTAAAGATGGTGTTAAGCCTCTAAAAAGGCCAGTCCAACCTTCCTCTTTAATGACCTGCACGCACTCAAGCTATAAGGAGCATGTTTTCTGATCTTGGAGCACAAGTATGGGATGGTGAAGTACTTGCCTTGCATAATTCTTGATATGTACCAAGTGATTTTTTCCTCTGCAACTGGTCTGCTGAATTGCTCTCAATGTCAGATGCTTGAGCAACAAGTCTTTTAGCATTCCTTTCGGTTTGCTGACGAGTATTAACCTATACAATTGAAACCAGCCCAAGCTTGAACCAACATATACAATACACAAAAATCGGTCCCCAAGGTGCACATCAACATCAACATGACATATAATCATGCAATTCAAAAGCATAGTACACCGTACATGAGATTGACTGACCTTTTTTTTTGGGTGTGAAACCAATGCACACAGGGGATAGTTCTCAAAACAAGGATTACCCCAAAAAAAAATTTCAGAAACACGCACCAATATACCAGCATGCTCAACATTGGCATGCCTACACAATCATTGATGAACTGGGGTAGCCACCACTAGTAAGACTGCTTGAATTGAATCGGATAGAAGGTACTTAGAAGTGCTTGAATTGAATTGGATCGAAGGTAGTGCAATTACTGACTACACAATCATTGCCGAACTGAGGTAACCAATCAAGCAAGGTGCAGAGCATTGAACTTACTGCCTGCAGAGGGTAAGTCAGGATTTGGGCAATGATGCCCCCTCCAGCTCCAGCCAAGCCATTCACTAGAGCATCAGACATTGTTGCTAACTCTTCGTCTCTGTCCGGCCCACTCTCCTTGCAGCAGAAGAATAGGGTTGCTGAAGGGGAAGGGACAGCCGGGGCAGCTGGTTTGTCCCTTCCAAAGCCACGAAATCATGTGAAGGGCAGCGACATGAATGTGAGAGAGAGAGAGGGAGAGAGAGTTGGTAGCAGAGTCTGTAGTACGTGCAAGTGCGTATGATTGATTTCGACCGGGGTTCACTAAAAAACCCAGATTCACTGTTGAGCAAATTGTTATTTCCTAAGAGAGATTTAATGTTGAGCAAATTGTTATTTCCTACGAGAGAACTTTGAATTCTTTTTTTTATATGCATTAGACCTTACAAAATGATAAATTTCACAATAGAGGAGGCTTCTTCTTGGTGGGGGAACCTCACACCAAACCAAACAAACCATCTAAAGATTTGGTTTCCAATTTAAAAAAATTTGTAAAGACATGACTCCCATTGTGGCAACGCTACATGGCACAACAACGAAAGATAATGTTGTAAACCTACCAATTGCAAAGGAGCGCGCTACTACCATCGCACATGACAACATTGATGTTCACCTACTGTTCACCTCTCTCTCTCTCTCTCTCTCTCTCTCTCTCTCTCTCTCTCTCTCTCTCTCTCTCTCTCTCTCTCTCTCTCTATGTGCAATGTTAGCTACTTAATGTGGGAAAGGTTGGTTCACGCATAATATAGGCTGATGTAAATACCATCATGGCATTACTTATGCTTATTTATGATTTTAAGTTGCAAGTATTTCTATTTGGTGATTGCACTTGCACTACTTTTTGTTTGTGAGTATATTTAGTGGACTTTGCTTACAAGTGTATCTTGAGTATTTCTAATAATAATGATTTAGTGGTGGCAGTCATTGGCACTTTCAATCATTGTTATTTCGACCAATCGGGGTAGACTATATCAATTGCCTAGGTTGGATCTGCTTTTTGAATTTGAAAAGCTTATATTTTGATCCAATTAAACAATTTTTAACAGGGTTATAAGTATGCATGGATTGCCCTCTCATGCCTTAAGTCTAAAGGACTTGGATTAAAAGATAATACCTTTGGTATTTTGTAATGTATGACTCCATTTTGTGAATTAAAAACATATGTAAGTATCTATCTTAAGGGTTTTAGACAATAAGAAGGGTCAGCATTAAGGGGTAGAGGTGTCTATAGTAAAAGAAAACATTTCATCACTCATATAAAGAATGTACAATGTAGTAAGAGGTCAAGGAATCCTAGAGCATATAGCGATATCCATGTCTCACACGTGGCAACGTGTTACTTTGCCTCAGCCTATCTACACATATTCCCTATTTGTAGGTGTAGAGGAGGTAGAGAAAGAGGACTCTTAACACTTGGAGTTTAGGGTTTAAGAAAGAGAACTCTAAACACACGCACACACTTTGTATTTTAAACTATTATCTTTAACATAAATGTCCCAAATTCTTTCTACCTCAAACTAAACAATATATGTTTTTTAGAGCTCATATGATGCTATGTTTTTTGAGAGGGTTATAAATTAGCCTTATATCATGATAGGGTCCCCTCTTTCTCTCTCCCCACATGTATCCTAATGTGCATAATGTGTCAATCCACAACGCAATATAGTGCACCTAAGTTTGTATGCTTATGTCCACAGAGAGAGAGAGAGAGAGAGAGAGAGAGAGAGAGCGAGAGCGAGAGAGAGAGAGAGATCCTCTTGCACGCTGTTAACCCCAAGTCAAGATGGCGAAAGATGGAGAAAAAGCAAAGGAAAATGAAGAAAGAGCAAAGATATGCAAGTGGCCTCTAAAGATGAACCGGGGCAAAAAGCGCAACCTTAAAAGAAAAGGCACCTCAAAAAACTCGAAAAATCCTTGTAAAAGAGTGCCAGGCTCCCTCCTGTGCCCATTGTAAAATATTAGACAGGTGTAGGCTAGAGGCACATGGCTAAAAGAGGAAAATGGAAAAAGGACCTTGCCACAATGGCCGGTCATGTAAAAAAGGGATGGGTGCACATGGAATTTTAGGGTTTGTATATATAAAGTTCAAAAGGTGAATAAGAGATCATTCTTTAGTGTGTGGCAAAAGGAGTCTTCTTCTTCTTCTCTCCTTCTCACCTTCTTGCTTGTGTGTACTCTTGAGAGAGGGAGTGTGAGAGTGTGAGGGAGTGAATGTGTGTGAGAGTGAGGGATCAAGAGGGTGAACCTCTTCACCATCTCCTCTTCTTCTTCTTCTCTTCCCTTCTCTCTTCTTGCGCACACAGCTATGGAGGATGGAGCTTGGAGGTGGAGGAGGCTTGAGGATGCTTGAGCTAGCATCTAGGATCGTGGAGCTACCGGTGTGTGGAAGAGAGGAGGCAACTCATATCGGCACTAAGGTAAGCTCACTACACTCGTAGGATCGACGGCCCATCGGCTAGGTGAGAGATAGCCATTAGAGCTCGCTTGGAACGCTTGAAACAATAAGCGGTCCGTGGGTCTTGGTGGTTGAGCGAAAGCTCCCACATTTTGGTTCTGTTGCCGAGACCAACGGATTCAAGCTTGAGCACTAGTGCGCCTCATATCGAGCATCGAAGTAAAGGGTTCATCCCCGAAACGGAGCTTGAGATAGGTAGGAAGTTTGGGTATTTTTTATCTTCAAAACAAGTAAGTATTTTGGGTTATTTTGTTTGTTTAATGATTAGGAAACATGGAGAAATCAGTCCAGTATTTTGCTTTCGATTCGTGTTGCATTTAGAGTAGGATAGGATTAGGAAATCGCACCGGAGAAGGATAGGGTTTCCTATTGCAAAACAGGGCAAACAGGGCAAAAAATTGTGCAAAAATGGCAAAAAGCTCGCTTGCGATGCTTAAGATTGGTAAGTGAGTGATTGGGGGCGTCAACACCATACTCGGGAAGGGGTATAAGAGCTAAAAGGCCAAGGAAACACTCATTTGCAATAGTTCAGTGTGAAAGAGAGAGAGAGAGAGAGAGAGAGAGAGAGAGAGCTACCGGCCGATTCGATTCGATCGCACCAACGACGAGCCCAACACTCCATCCAGGTATATGAATCCCTTCTCTTACTCCCTTAGGTAGGATCTGGAAGGTTATGCCTGGTATGATTGAGTGAAGCACGAGAAACGATCAGAATCGAGTTTGCGATGTTTACGTGCACCGCGCTCGGCCCATCCAAGTGGCCACTCCTGGGCTGAGTCCCAGAATCGGCCCACGGCCACGTATCAAATTCGGCCCATCTGACCAAAACCCTAATCTGCTTGTCCGAGTCTATAATTCAGACCGTGGACAAACTCGGCCCTCGGTCCACTTGCCTCGGCCCTTCCAAACAACCTTGTCCGAGTCAACCACTTGGCCCGTCCGAGTGACCCCGTCTGAGTCCACCCTGTCCAAGTCCCGGATTCAGCCCTCGGCAGAAGAAAGTCCAAACCGCAGATACAACGAGGAATTCGACTTAGTAGCCTTTCCCGATTCAGTTCAGTAGCTGGTTAGTAGTTACGACGCTCATGCTCGGTACAAGCACCGCGGTAGGACGGCGGATGCTATCATTGCAGATCTAGAAGAGGAGAGAAAGTTGGCCCGCAAGGCATTGCAAAGCATGGCTAAGTACAATAGGGATCAGTAGGCTAGGAACCAAAGGCAAGGCATGGAGTTGTGAGAGGTGCAGCGGGTACTGAACTTGGCTGGCAGGAATCGAACGGACCATGAGAGGGCACTAGAAGGAGACTTAACGCTGAGTGAGCTGCTTATGAAGCGACTACTCGATAACACGACTGCAGAGCAAAGTGCCACCGATCTAGCAACATCGCTGCTCGTAAGATTAGGAGCAAACCAGGGCTCAAAGAGCCAGGCTAAAATCCCTATTGTTGCCAAGCAACTCGATAAGTACCAGCC
The DNA here is from genome assembly GCF_053477565.2 of Lygodium microphyllum. Classification (NCBI taxonomy): domain Eukaryota; kingdom Viridiplantae; phylum Streptophyta; class Polypodiopsida; order Schizaeales; family Lygodiaceae; genus Lygodium; species Lygodium microphyllum. Next base: position 123,083,102 of record NC_141149.1, on the reverse strand, counting down.
CCATGACAATCCCTATAGCTTTGTCGAGCAGTTCGAGCAAGTCTGCGAAGTCAACGGCCTCAACGACTTGACTCAACGCTCTTAAGCGTTTGGGCTTTGCTTGGGCGACAAGGGTAGGATGTGGTATACAAGCTTAGATAACGCAGAGCGAGCCAACTTCGATGGCCTCAAGGATCTCTTCATTAAGAGATTTGCTAACCCCAGATACTCTGATAATCTACTAGTACGCTTGATGAATGTCAAGCAGAAAGAGAAGGAGGACATTCGCGATTACGTGACCCACGTATAGAGTCTCTTCAAGAGAATCCCTACTGGAGAGCGACCGACTGAAAGAGCAGTGTCAACTGTATTCATCAGCAGGATTCAGAACGAGGAACTATACAAGGCTTTGGCAGGCAACTCGAGCTTGCAGCGAGACGCACTAGCCAGGGTCTTTGAGGAGGTCATCCGAGTTGACGATCAGCTGAAGGAGCGAAGCTCCAGAGGCACAAACCTAGAGGAGACCAACTCGTGGAGCTCAGAGAGAGCGTCAGCCTCGAGTGAGCGATCAGCACCATCATCCCAAGATAAGGGAAAAACCACCAAAACGAATCAAGACCTGGCTAACATTAGGATGGAACTAGCCAAGTTGCAAGATATGTTGAGACGACCAACGCACCCACACATCCAATGCGTGTACTGTGGCGGAAACCACTTGCCAGCCGAGTGTCAAGACCCTAGGTCACGACCTTGCGCTAACTGCGGTAGGTTCGGTCATGACGTCGCACATTGTAGACTACCAAGGAGACTTCCATACTCACAACCATATGGCCAGCCTTACCTAGTGAACAGGCCGCAGCCATTTTTCGGAAGGGGAGCCCCATTGGCCCTCTCTGTGCCTAACGACATAAAGCCAATCGTTCCTAGGATGGAAATAAATCCTACAGGCATTCCTAGGCCGCCTGGTCCTTACGTGACCCACCCACCGAGTGACGCTCTTGTCCACTATGTGGAAGAACCAAACGAGGAGGAAGCTTACATATGCCCTTACGTTTCGCATGACAACGAGGGCAACGCTGTCCTCATGGACTATCGCCCCGTCCCAATGATGGCATTAGGAAGAGGACGAGGTAAGGGCCTAGGAGGGCAGACGTAGAATCCAATCACCTGTTGGACTTGTGGCCACCCAGGTCATGTCTCATCGCGCTGCCTTGAGAGAGAGTAGCAAAACAAAGATAAGGATGACCAAAGGTGTGCTGAGTGCGGGATCACCCATCTTTTTGTCGACTGCCCAAGGCAAAAACCGTCATCTAGCTCAGTCAACGAACCATCGGTCCCATTGGGGCTGTTCGGTGTCGAGAACCACGATGGGGAGGCCACGCCTATCCCCTTGTGGGTCATGACCCGTGCCCAAACAAAGTAGGCTGACATCTCTTTGCCAGGACCTAGCAATCTTGATGTAGCCTCGATAGGAAAGAAGAGCCATAGACGGCGGAAGAGGAAGTCGGAGGCTAAAATCGCACTGAAAACGGAGAGTGTTACAACTCTGCCCGCTGGAAAGAAGGTCTCCGACACAAAAGCAGAGACGTCGGCCCCTAAGACGACCAAAAAGGAAAGCGCTAAGGTAGGGGAATACCCGCAACCGAAGCGACAATTAGAGGCCATAAAAAATGTGAGAGAATGGGTGAGGGAAACCCAAGAACACCTAAAGGATGTTGAGCCCATCATAGGAGGATGGGATCGATGATCTCTCTAGCATAAGTACGCCAACCTCACTTCCACAACCAAAGTCAAGAGAAGCAACTGCACCACAAGCGGTACCGCTAAGGCCAAGCCTCGGCGCTGCTACAGGGTCGCGGTTCAGTCACGGCCACTGGCCAAGACAATCCAAGTTAGGAGAGAGACAAACACCCAACAATCTCCTCTAACCACACTAGTGACTACCCCTGTAACACTCAGCTTGGGAGATCTGCTTAGGCAGCACCCCACTCTTGTTGGGGGTAAAGGCGCCTCCGCCGTGCCGCCCCGTGTATTACTACACTGACAGTACCCACCACTGCACACTGCAGGTGGCGGGCGCCCGTCACGTCACTTTATTATTTATTCTTTTAGTGACAGTTTGAATAAAGGAAGGCCCGGTCACACATTGTGACTGTTGGAGTTCCCATTTCTTGTCTCTCTCTTTCTTGCTCTTGCTCTCCCGCCATAGCTCGCGTGCAAGCTTCGATCCTTCTCACCTTTCAACTGGTATCAGAGCTTGGCATTCTCTTGCTCGAGCTCGACTCGGTGCTTCCCGACCTTCGCATCGACTCGCTTCACGCATTGGGTCTCCATCACGGCAGCCATAGCCGACCTCTTGAGCTCCCGACTCTCCCCGGCTTCCCGAGCTCCATCCTGGCCTTCTTGAGCTTCATCAGGGCCTTGCCCTTGAGGTATTGCTTCAGCATTTGCAGGCATTTGAGTGTATTCTCAGATTGAAATAGGGCAGGAACAAAGGGCAGCCACTCTTCTTGAGCTCCATAGCTCATATCTTCCCTCCCCTTTGCATTGGGCCTTCATGGCTTGGTATGTGCCTACCTTGGGCCATCATTGAGCCCCCCATTACCCCCTTTTCAGCCCATGTGGAGCAACAGCAAGTTCAGCACCAACAGGGCAGATTGCATCATTTTTTTCCAGGCTGTGAGCACTCATCTACTTCAGCTCCACACTTGGCCATTGCTTCTTGCTCTCTACCTTGATCAAGAGGGCTATAGACTTCATGTTTGATGTCATTCAAGCTTTGGGTATTGGTCTTGATCTTTCGGGGCTGATTTCTTCAGATTTGGGACTGTCATAAACTGTCATAACAGGCTGAAAACAGGGCAGCACCATTGGCATTAGCATTTGTTGCTTATACTCCATTCCGGTTGTGCTATTTGATGCCCGTATGCGGTCTACATGATGCCTAGTGCCTTGGGAATGTATGCACATGATTATGCCATGATTTTGGCTTGAAATATTGGCTGATTTGGGACTGTTATTTACTGTTATACAGTGCTGGAAACAGGGCAGCCACACTTGGCATTGGCATTTAATGCTTATACTCTACTCCGGTTACCTTGTTTGATGCCCGTATGCGGTCTACTTCCTACCCGGATGTATTGGGGATGTATGCATTTGGTTTGACCATGATTTTGGCTTGAATTTGGGGCTGAAATCTACTGTTTAGAACAGTAAATACATGCTGGAATAACAGTGGGCTGAAGGTACTTTACATGCTTTGGCACTTACCTACCGATACCGGATGTATGCTTTGAGCTTTGGCATGATATCTCTGACATTTGGGGACGACTTGGAGCATATGTATGAGATTATGGGATGCTTTTGAGCTTCGCATTAGCTCCGTCTTCACTGGCATTTGGACCGACTCGGCATGCTCGTGGACCACCTATGCCTCATGTCTCTGCTTGACAGTTAGGCTTTTGCATTACATGCTTTGGTTCGTGACATATGCTATTTGGTTCGTGTATGCCATACCGACATTTGGAGCTTGGATTTGGATGTATTTGAGCATTCCCGGCTTACTTGATCACTGATCTTGGTTGCTATTTGGATGTCATTAAGTTGACCGAGAGCTTATTTGGGCTTATGTATTGCTTCATGGTTAATACGACCGGTGCTTCATGTATGTCATGCTCTCTTGGATGCGCTTGATGCATTGACAGGGTCACTTATCACTGGTGCTTTCTCTTGGGTTGTTTGAGCTTCTGAGCTCGCTTTGTATGCCTTTTGTGCCAGTGGGAGCATTTTACATGCTTTCTTGACCTTTGACAGTTGCATGCTATTGGAGCACTTACATGTATTTGAAGCAGTTTATGTCTTGAGCAGCTACATACACATTGAGACTTTGGGATCATACTCCGATCTTTATGGATATGCATTGATGTACTCTTGGTTCACAGGATGCTTATGAGCTGAGTCTCATATTTGGATCTTTCTCTTTGAGCAGATACCTATTTGTGTCACGTTTTGGCAGTTACAGAAACACTTTGCCTAGAGTGTCTGGGGGTGTGCCTTTCACTGGCAGATGTTATTTTGACATGCTTGGTGTTGAGCTCATGTTCTTTTCACTGTCATTGGCCTTGCTTATGTCCGTTTCATGCCGGCTTTGGACCTAGCATTGTTTGCTTGACATTGGATCCTATTTTGGGACAGTTTGCTCTCTAGACTGCATACCTGCAATTTATTACAGCAAGCAGTTATTGGTGGACTGAGGTGTACTTTTCATGCTGAAATATCCTGATTTGGTGTACCGCACCTAGTACTAAGTGGGCAGCAACTTTTGGCACACTTTGCTCACCCTTTGGACCCCGTTTTGGTCATTTTTGGGCAGTTTCTGCAGTAAAACAGCAAGCAGTTTTGGACTGTTTGGGCATTTCCAGCCTGCATAATGGCGTCATCTTCGCATGATAGTGCCATCTTTAACATTACAAAGTTGGATGGTACCAACTACTCTTACTGGAAGAGTCAAATATGGCAGGTTTTGGTGCAGAAATCTCAGATTAAGCCACTTCGGTTGAGTGGGGAGCAGCCTGAAACTATGGACATTGACGACTGGCTTGAACTTGATGAGCTATGCAAGTCCACGATTGTATTGTCTCTCACTGAACAGGTACATTATAATGTATTTGAGGAAGCACAGAGTGCATGGGATCTATGGAATAAGATCAAGAATCTTTATGATAAGAAAAGTCCGGCGAGTCAGATGTACTGGTTGAAGCAGCTTATGGATCTGCGCATGAAGGATAATGCGACTATGTCTGCTCACTTGAGCCAGTTCCATGCTATACTGAAGAACCTCACTTCGCAGGATATCACCTTTGGAGAGGAAGTAACTCCTCTTTTCTTGCTTGGAACTCTGAATGAGTCATGGGATGTATTCCGCACTGCTCTTTGTGCCTCTAGTGCTACTCTAAAATTGGCAGATGTTGAGAGTGCTCTTCTTCAGGAAGAGGTGAATCGCAAAAACTTGGATGCCTCTCGTGGTAGTCATGCTTTGACAGTTAGAGGCAGGAATGACAGGTATGACCGTGGTAATGGCCGAGGCCGTGACTCGCAGAAGGGTCGGTCTAAATCTCGTGGTGGCAAGTCGCGTAGTAAGTCGCGTGGACGCAATGCAAATGTCACTTGTCATCATTGTGGGAAAAAGGGCCATATTAGACCACAGTGTCATGAGTTGCGCAATGAGAAGTGCAAGGATAAGGGGAAAGATAAAGTGCAGGAGAAGTCCTCTGATCGCAGCATAGTACCTGCGAAGTCCAACGTCAAGATTGAGGAAATTAATGTCACGCAAACTGAAGAGTCCGATGGTGGTGATGAGTTTATACTTGTAGCTAGTTCTTCTGATGCTTCACACTTGACTGAGACACCTAGTATGTATGCACAGTGCTGGTTATTGGATTCAGGTGCGTCCTTCCATGTGACGCCTTACCGTGAGTGGTTTCACTCTTACCGTACTGTATCTGGATCAGTCAAACTTGGAGATGACAGGTCTCTTGATATTGTGGGCTGTGGAGATATTCAGTTGCAGTTTTCCACTGGCAGTTCCTTTTTGCTCAGGGATGTACGTCATGTACCTGCGCTTACGCGTAGTCTTATGTCTGCAGGACAGTTGGATGATGCAGGATTTCATGTCTGTTTTGGGGATTCTACCTGGAAGATTACCAAAGGCAGACTTGTGCTTGCTAGAGGCGCCAAGGCTGGCAGCCTCTATCCTCTTGTTGTATCTGGGTCTTCTGTAGACCATGTTTTGGCAGTGGGCTCTATCCCACATGTATCACTTTGGCATGCCCGTTTGGGGCATATGTCTTTGAAAGGAATGAAAATGTTATCTGGTTTGCAGTATCTTCCGCCTTTGGATTATGCATGTTTTGACTCGTGTGATCATTGTCTTTATGGTAAGCAGAATAGGTCTACGCATAAGAAATCGGGTAGGCCACGCATGAGTGAGCCCTTGGCATTGGTGCATTCCGATGTTTGTGGGCCTATGCCTTGCATGTCTATGGGTGGCGCGAAGTACTTCGTTACCTTCATTGATGATTTTTCTAGGAAAGTGTGGGCTTATCCCATAAAGCAGAAGTCCGATGTCTTGGCAGTTTTTCAGAGATGGCTTGCTCTTGTTGAGAACCAGACTGGGTATAGGCTGAAATGCCTTAGGATAGATAATGGGGGAGAATATGTCTCGCATGCTTTTGAGCAGTTTTGTGATGACAGGGGTATTAAGCGTCAGTTCACCGCCCCTTACACCCCACCCCAGAATGGTTTGGCTGAGCGCATGAACAGGACTATTCAGGAGCGTGTGCGCTCTATGCTTAGCCATGCAGGCCTACCCCCGAGTTTTTGGGCTGAGGCAGTTAGTACGTCAGTGCATGTCATAAACCGATCGCCTTCCAGTGGATTGGATTTCCAGGTTGCAGAGGAAGTTTGGGCTGGTAAGCCACCCTCTTATGCGCATCTCCGTGTCTTTGGATGTGAGGCATTCTGCCATGTGCCCAAGGACAAGAGGAGTAAATTGGATCCAAAGAGCATTAAATGCATATTCCTTGGCTATGGTGAGTCAGGAGAGATGGGCTATCGCCTATGGGATCCGCAGGCGCGGAAAATAGTACGCAGCCATGATGTCGTCTTCCATGAAGACAAGATGCACAGGCAGCCTGAGAAGGTGGTTGAGATCCGCATAGTGATCTTTCAGGAGGAGCCTAAAGCTCCAGCACAGCCAGTAGTACAGCCTGCAGCAGTTCCTCCACAGGGCCAGGATGTTGGACAAGTAGTTAGACAGGCAGCAGAGCCTGCGGTGAGACGGTCTGCTAGAGATAGACGTCCACCTGACAGATTTCAGCCCTCTATGCATTATGTTTTGGTTACAGATGCAGGAGAGCCTTTCACTTATGATGAGGCTATGCGCAGGGGTGACAGTCACTCCTGGGAGAGGGCTATGCAGTCTGAGATAGACTCCCTGCATAAGAATGAGACTTGGGATTTGGTTGCCTTGCCTAAGGGCAAGAAGGCTTTGCCATGCAAGTGGGTGTACAAGCTGAAAAGTACCCCTGGACACCCCAAGCCAGCATACAAGGCTAGATTGGTAGCAAAGGGTTTTAAGCAGGAACATGGTGTGGACTTTGATGAGGTCTTCTCTCCTGTGGTTAAGATGACCACCCTGCGCTTAGTCTTGGCTTTGGTTGCACAGCTTGACTTAGATCTATATCAGATGGATGTCAAGACGGATTTTCTACATGGGGACTTGCATGATGAGATCTATATGGATCAGCCTAAGGGCTTTGCAGAACCTGGCAGGGAGTACCTAGTGTGCAAGTTGAAGAAGAGCTTGTATGGCTTGAAGCAGGCACCTAGGGAATGGTATCATAAGTTTGATGCCTTTATGCAGTCACAGGGCTACAGCAGGAGTGCTATGGATCCGTGTCTTTACACGAAGAAAGCCCGTGATGGCAGTTTGCTTATCTTGGTACTCTATGTTGATGATATGCTGATAGTAGGGAAAGCTCATGATGAGCTAGATGCTCTTAAATCTCAGCTAAAGAAGAGCTTTGAGATGAAGGATTTGGGACAGGCCTCACATATACTTGGGATGCGCATTAAGCGCGATAGGCATCAGGGACTTTTGTATCTCTCACAGCGGGAGTACATTCATAAAGTCCTTGAGCGCTTCCGCATGCAGGACGTAAAGCCTATTGGCTGTCCATTACCTTCTTATGTGAAGGTATCACATGCCGATTGTCCGCAGACAGATGAGCAGAGGGCCGAGATGGCCAAGATCCCTTATGCATCAGCCGTGGGCAGTTTGATGTATGCCATGATAGCCACTCGTCCAGATATTGCACATGCAGTTGGTGTTGTGGCACGCTATATGGCTACACCTGGCAGCAGACATTGGGATGCCGTGAAGGGTATCATGAGGTACCTGAAGGGCACAGCAGATATGTGTATTTGCTATGGCAGCCAGGATACAGGGGTCGTGGGGTACACTGACTCCGATTATGCAGGACATGCAGATAGTAGGAAGTCCACTTCTGGCTATGTATTCACCTATGCTGGAGGGGCTATCTCTTGGATGTCTAGGGTTCAGAAGTGTACGGCTTTGTCTACCACTGAGGCCGAGTATGTTGCAGCCACTGAGGCTTGCAAGGAGGCCATATGGTTAGGCCGTCTAGTTGCTGACCTTGGGATTGATGCTACACCTACACTGCATTCGGATTCTATGAGTGCCATTCAGTTGTGCTAAGAATCCGGTCTTCCATGCGAAGACGAAACACATTGAGGTGAGGTATCACTTCATACGTGGTGTCGTGGAGGACAGGTCTGTTGACCTTGTCAAGATCTCCACTGACGAGAATCCTGCAGATTTGCTCACGAAGAGCCTCACTACTGAGCGCTTTGCCTTCCTCAGGAGGTTGATGGGCGTTGGATGAGATGTCACCTTTCCTCACCTATGTACATTTGTACTGTCTTTTCTTTTTCTTTTCTCTCTCACTAGGGCAGATTCGCCTTTAAGTGGGAGGTTGTTGGGGGTAAAGGCGCCTCCGCCGTGCCGCCCCGTGTATTACTACACTGACAGTACCCGCCACTGCACACTGCAGGTGGCGGGCGCCCGTCACGTCACTTTATTATTTATTCTTTTAGTGACAGTTTGAATAAAGGAAGGCCCGGTCACACATTGTGACTGTTGGAGTTCCCATTTCTTGTCTCTCTCTTTCTTGCTCTTGCTCTCCCGCCATAGCTCGCGTGCAAGCTTCGATCCTTCTCACCTTTCAACTCTATGATAGGATCTTAAGCAGTGGGTTGAAGGGTCACAAGAGCAGGTCACAACAGACCCTCATGACCATGAGGCAGAAACGCAAATACCGAGTTTGACGCTGCACTCTACACCTAAGTCCTTGCATGTCAATGCCTTTTGGGAAGGCTCCGAGATGCATGCAGTCTTACCGATCTTAGCCCTAGGCGATACAACGAGGAAGGGAATCGTAGACACGGGGGCCGAGGTGAGTGTGTTTAGCCATGGAGTGCTTCAGACTTGGGGAAACCCACCTGTTGAGACTACTAGATTTAATGTCACACTAGCGAACGGTATGAGAGTTAAGCCATTCGGGGTGCTTAAGAATTGGCCAGTAAAGATTGCAGGTGTCCAGTTCTCCGTTGACTTTATAGTCATGAAGGGAGTGGACTACGACATCCTATTAGGCCGCCCCTGGATGCGCAACGCTAGGGTCATCGAAGATTGGGGTAACGGCTTAATCTTTTTTGGCAATAGGACGGACGCCGTGAGAGTAGAGATGGACACCTAGAAGACCTCATCCGTAGACTTAGATGCCATCTCTGCTATGCTCAAAGGTAATGCTCAGGCCAAGAAGTCCTACGAGCCCTTGACCAGGTATATATCCCATGCCCAGACAACGAGCGGGATTGGATGCATGTTCTTGCTACAATCGACCTGCCGTTCTCTGATCACGAAGCATATGAGCAAGCCATCAAAACAATCGGCAAGGCTGACGACACACTTAGTATGCCAGTCTGCATGATGGCAGGAAGCCTTCAAGGGAAGCCAAAGCCCGTCAACTCCCACGTCCCAACCAACAAAAGGGAACTCCAGGAGATACTAGAATATCTATCAGACAAGCTAGCTGGCAATCCAGCTGTAAATCTCAAACCACTCTAGGATCTCTTAGATGAATCCAAGTGGCGATGGACCAGAGTGCATGACTTAAACCTCATGTATAACTGGGCCTTGGTGCCCGACCAATGACCAGGGATAGACTGAGTCCGAGGAGATGACGAGCAGTCTGATGAAGAAAATTCGAACGACGAATAGGAAGATTGTCAGTCCTTCAGTGATGGAAGTGAGGGTGAGGTAAATACCGTGGAATACGACACTGAAGGACAAGAAATAGAGCAAATACGAGCAGACTCCAAGCCACAGAGAAAGAGTATCTTCCAGAGGGAGCGAGGAGCCATGAGTGTGGAATGTGACCACGCCTAGTTGGAACACATAGGAGCTATAGACCCCGAGCAAGCAAGACTAGCCCAGCCAGGAATGACATCGTTGTTTAGAACTAAATCACCATCTAAACTGCGCCCACCATGAGAGACCACCTCTTCTAGCAAAGGAGGGGGATTTGACTCTGAATTAGAGGTTAGTTCGGATAGTGATCCAGAGATCCCTAGGCCGCCCACAACCAGACGCACCAAGGGGAACCTACCGGTCCACCTGAGGCATAGGCGATTGAGACAGGAAAAGGCAAAACAACCCAGGGATGCTCGAATGGAAGAACAACGGAAACCGTAGGACCTCCCTAAACGATTCACAAAATTCAAAAAGGGGGATAGGGTGGTAGTGCTGTTAGGTGCCAAACATCAAGCACAGACAAGCAAACCAATCGAGGGACCAGCCAGGGTCAAGGAGGTGGACCTAGCCCAAGAAGGGGAACCACCTCGACCAATCTTCATTGTTGATGACTTGACTAATGAAGAAGAAACGAGTCTTGTCGCTCTCTTGCGAGAGTACATAGACGTGTTCGCCTGGTCCTTAGGAGAGCTTAAGGGGGTAGACCCGAGTGTCGTGATCGACAACATACCCATGACGCTGGACGCAATACCGGTCAAGCAGCGACCGTATCCTATGAATCTAAAACATGCTCATGCTGTCAAGGAGGAGATTGATAAGCTGATGAGAGCAGGATTCATTTATGAAATTGAGCACATAGACTGGGTATCACCCATAGTCATCGTGATGAAGAAGAATGGAAAAATTCGAGTGTGCGTCAATTACAAGAAGGTGAACGCTGCCACCAAGAGGGACAACTATCCGTTGCCATACACTGAGCACATGCTTGGGAGAGTGGCAGGCAAGGAAGCCTACAGTTTCCTAGACGGTTTCTCAGGGTACAACCAGGTGCAAGTGCATCCTGCGGACAGGCATAAGACTACCTTCGCCACTGAGTGGGGTGTCTTTGCTTACGTAGTCATGCCCTTCGGGTTGACTAATGCCCCTGCCACTTTCCAATGCCTCATGTGCACCATCTTTAAGGACATGCTTCGCAAGGAGTTAGAAGTCTTTGTCGACGACCTCTGTGTCCACTCGACGTGGGTCGAACACTTAGACAAACTCCGAGCAGTCTTTAAGCGGTGTCGTTTATACCACCTCTCCTTGAACCTTAAAGTGCCAGTTTTGGGTGAGGCATGGATGCATTCTAGGGTACGTGGTATCGAAAAACGGCATTGCCACTGACTTCTCGAAGGTCAGGGTCCTTGTTGACCTTCCACCCCCGAGCAACTACCAAGGAGTTCAATGCTTCCTAGGCCATACCGGGTACTATCGGCAGTTTGTACTCAATTATGCATTGATCGCCAGACCATTGTACAAGCTGCTTATAGTCTTTGAATGGACAGAAGCATGCCAAAGGGCATACGAAGAGTTGAAGAAGGCTCTAACCACAGCACCAATCCTACAAGCCCGAGATTGGACCATCACCTTTCATGTGCATATCGACGCTTCTAAGTTTGCTGTGGGGATAGTGTTGTGCTAGCCTGGTGAACACAATTTAGACTATCCAGTGAGCTTTGCTAGCAGACAACTCACTGAGACAGAAATGAATTACTCAACGACGGAAAGAGAGGGACTAGCCATGGTATTCGCATTAAAGAAATTTCGGCATTACCTTTTGGCCACACCCTTCACCTTCTTTGTGGACCATCAAGCCTTGCTATATCTAGTAAACAAACCTTGTGCTACAGGACGCATAGCTTGATGGCTCCTTTTGCTTTTAGAGTTCGACTTCTCCTAGTGGTACAGAAGGGAAAACAACATTACATGGCTGATCACAAGTTGCGCATTCCCACCGGAGAAGTCGCCGGACAAGGTGTTAGTGATGAACTACCCGACGCCCATCTGTTTAACCTCTCCAGTGAGAGAGACCTATTTAAGGCTAATCTAACACCGTATTGGGCAGATGACATAGTCCAAGTGCTTGAGCACGGACTGCCTAACCGACCAATAGAAAAAGCCCGGCTTAGGCGATTAATCCTTAAGATCCAGCCCTATCAGTTGATTGCAGGCCAAACTCTATAAACTGGGGCAAGATGGATTGTGGCGTAGATGCGTGTGCGAATATGAGATGCACGATGTGCTCTCAGAAGCGCACGGTAGCATTGTCGGAGGGCACTTTAGAGGAGATACAGCAGCACGAAAAGTGTTGCAGTCTCAACTGTGGTGGCCCACGCTTTTCCGCGACGCAGCACGATTCGTCAAGCACTGTGACAAGTGTCAGAAAATGAAGGTCCCAATTCGCAAGGATCGAATGGAATTAACCTCGGTTATTGCTCGACAACCCTTCAAAAAATGGAGAATTGATTTCATTGGGCCCATCAATCCTACAGCACAGTATTTGCAAGCTAAGTACATCATTGTGGCCACGGATTACCTCACTAAGTGGGCAGAAACGCAAACCACATGAAAAAACGACACTAGAACGACGGCTAAGTTTCTATGGGAGCAAGTAATCTTGCGATTCGGTCACCCCATCGAACTGGTCAGTGACCAAGGCACACACTTCATCAATGAAGTGATCGCGCATCTCCTGTCCACCTTCCTCATCATCCATCACAAATCCTCGCCATACTACCCTCAGGAAAACGGCCAGGCCAAATCAACAAATAAGATTCTCGTCAATGTCCTAACCAAGGTCGTCTCTGCTTCACACAGTGACTGGGACAACAAGTTGATGGCAGCTCTGTGGGCTTACCGAACCGCTTATAAAACGGCTGTCGGTCAAACCCCCTTTAAGCTGACGTATGGGACAGAAGCGATTCTACTGTTAGAGTTCTTCGTTCGTAGCCTGAGAATAGTGCTTCAAGCTCGATGGGAAGGGAAGGAGGCATGGATGCAAAGACTAGTTGAGCTCGAACGTCTCTCGGAGACTCGTCTTCTGGCCACCCATGCACTAATCTGTGAGAAAGCCCGACGCAAGAGCTAGTTTGACAAGCACGTCAAGCAGCGCGATTTCGAACAGGGTGACTTAGTGTTCCTCTACTCGGTTAAAGGGCATAAGCAAAAGATGAAATTTAGAGGTCTTGGACCCTTCAAAGTTCGTGCAATTAGCCAAACAGGCAACGTCGAACTCGAGACCCTAAACGGTGAAGGAATAGGCTTCTTCAATGGCAGCTGTGTCAAGAAGTACTACCCTCCTACGTATCCTTTGTACGAACCACCGATGTTAGAACTGCCTGTCAAGGTGCGAGCGAAATCGACGACGAGGACGAGGAAGCCGTGGAACCCACATACCTTCGTATCACGGTCACCGGCCAAACAAACATGTGCTTTCACCACCTTGATCAACGAGGGAGCAGACTTCAACGTCCTGACCTATGATCATTGGACTCAACTTGTCCAACCACAACTTCAACCCACCACTGCAAAATTAAGCCCATATGGGGTTCATCTCTATGCACTACTTGGCAAATGCAAGGTAACCGTTTCTATCGAGTCTGAGATTGTTCCAATGATTTTTTATGTGCTGCCAAATGCCAAAAACGCAGGCATAGAGTCACTGTTGGGGCATACCTTCAAAAAGCAGACCCACCGCAATGTCGACTACGCATCGCAATGCATCCACCTAGCAATAGACAACGTTCACATTGTTACAACTTTCAGCAAGGGCTGCGCAACCTCACCACGGGCCACCCAGCCCCCACGGATAGAAACACCTGTAGGCAATTTTAAGGAGGGGGATAGTGTGCAGCTACCACTCCCCGAGTCTCATCGCCCGCAAACCCATATAGCCAAAGCTAAGGCCCCACAGCCTCGCCTTCAATGGGTACCTAAACAACCACAACAACTGCCTAGGAGTCGACGCTCCTACCCTCATAAGACCAGAAACTCTAAATCTAGGAGGCCCAAACGCAGTTACAGGAATAGACGTGTAATCAGTCAAAGATGGGTCCCTAAGGCTCTCTTGCGCTCACAAGGCTACTACGAGGGCAATGCTTGGCTATGGATACCTAAGGCCCACACGTCCAGAGACACCACTCATACGCCAACCTCAAGCTTAATCATCTCAAAAATCGTAGGACCTTGAAACCACAAGCTGCAGAGCTTCCCCGACCCGCAACCATCGAGTCCATCCACGCGCGAACTTACGCGAATCACCCAAGCCTGTCAAACCAATCAACAACCGCCAGCTCGAGCATCATCACAAGCAGGAACGATACGACTTTCCAAATCCATCCTGGAAGCAATAGGCCATCACTCGAGGCCGTTGCTAACCTAGCCTCCGTCCCAGCGACCCAATTGCAAGCTCCTGAAGTCGTACCACAGCAACTCTTGGTTGTCAAAGGCTCAAGTCCTACCAAACCCCAACCACCCGCAAGCCTTAGGCCCTCTTACGAGAGGAAATCCTCTCTCACTAGCAGTTGATTTAGCTGAGGAAACAGGGGATGACATGGTGGATTGCATTAAACGACTGGACGCTACTTTTGTATCGCTAGCTCTGAGCTACGATCGCCTCGACTTAGGCCTATTGGAAGAATCCTTCGCAGCCGAAGTTCAAACGATGCCTTATTCTTGGGAGACGTTTGAATTTGCATTTGCAAAAGCCCCTACCTCCGCTGTTAAGTTGGTCAGCGGCGGTGAGATCTCAAAAGAGCAAGCAATCAAACAACACCTCATCACGTCTTATGATCAGCGAACCACCTTGGCCATCACTGACCAAGAAGTGGCAGAGTTGTCAAAACTTGCTAACACGAACTCCCAGTTCTTAAGGCATTGGTATAATCTTAGACTGCAATGGGAAGTTGAAGGATGCCGAGTAATGACCAATGCCGAGCAGCGACACGCTATCAAAACGGCAGAGTACAACCCCACATACATCGCGCCGACATCATATCGAGTGTTAACCATGCTGCGGGGCTGTCCTATAGAAGACCACATCAAGGGACACCCCTACCTTGCCCGCCTATTGACCAAAGAAGAGTTACACATTGCTAGCCGAGCCAACTCAGGCGACTTCCTGACTGACGCTCTCACATACATCACCCAAGTGGGGATTAAACCCTTCGACCTGGACCGCGAAGCCCATTTGGAATACAACCCCAATTTCTATACTTGGCTCCTTCACAAGTAACCCCTACACCTCCATGCCGAAAGCCCTACACCTTCTAACCCACATCCTAAGAAGGATTCTTCTCAAACTGAAAGGGGAGGGGATAAGGCGAATCATATCAGAAGCAATAAAGCAAATCAAAGTCAGTGAAGTACGTAGACATACATTGTGAAAAATGGATGGGGTAGAAAAAAGGGCACAAAAACTTTGAATTAAAAGGCAAGAAGTCAAAGTCTGAAAAGGGAATCTGCACTAGACTTTATTGAATTCATTCAAAATCATAGAGTTTTTTCTGTTTCAGCGATTACTATGTCGTAAGCACTAACGAAAATTACAGTTATGACAGGAACAAAAAATGTCACAGCAGGACCGAGCCCACCGACTCCCTCCACGGAGGAAGAGAGAATGCGGTACAGCATCAATTTGGAGAGCCGCACCTATAATTAGTTGAAATTCCGAACTATCCACAATTTGGAAGAATTAGTGGCCAAGGAAGAGGCAGCCAGGAGCGTTGTGGAAAGCTGCAACCTCAAGTACCTGGAAAGTTTGGCACGAGAACCTGAGTACACAAGCTGTGTGGAATTTCTTAGGTCCTACAATCCCAACAGAGAGTGCGGCACTGTCACAGTGGGGAGAGGACAAAATGCTAAGTAGATACTGGTTCGTCTAACCCCGGCCTTGGTGGAGAAGGCACTGGGGCTGGAACCGAAGGTGGAAAAGAAGAAAAAGAGGGACGTATATGCCATGTTGGGGATGAGAAAGGAGGATGTGCTGACGAACGATGGCATCAGTATGCAGGACATCCCCAATGCAGAGGCCAGGCTACATGCGAAGCTCATACATGCGCTCTTTTCCAGCCAGCGCTATAATGCGTTGATGCACCGGATCAGCGTACCAATACTGGAAAATGTAGCGGCCTAGACCCTGTACGAAGTCGACTGGAACGGCTACGTGTGCAAGACTATCGACCAGGTAGCCCGAGCACTAGCCTTAGGAAGCCTGCCAGGCAGGAGGAGAATCATCGATGTCGAAGGCCGCAGAAAGAAAAAGGGCTTCCTCCAAAGCCTTGTTCATCGCATTTTAACGGTGCTTATCCAGGAGGCCGTGAAGGAAGTAGAAGAGGGGGAGGGAGAAACACTTGACCGATCACCTTCCCATCAACACCACGAGAGGTCTAGCGATAGAACGGAGACAAAGGAAGAAGGGAAAGAGTAGAAGAGCAAAAAGCAGGTTAAGGAGAGTAAGAAAAAAGCAGCGCAGAAGAAGAAGAAACAGGATGAAGGCCGTAGAAAGGAGATGGAGGACTTGGAAAAAGCGAAATGACAATCCCTCAGGGAGGCAGAGGAGAGAGAAAGGAAGAGGAAGCAAGAAGAAGAAGAGACAATGGAACAAGTAAGGCAGGCTAAAAAGGCGTCCAACCGGGAGGCTTAAAGGAGAAGAAAAGAAGAGCAGGAGGAAAAAGAAAAACTAGAGGAAGAATGCAAAAAGGCCGAGGAGGAAAGGAAAAGAAGAGTCGCAGAGGAGGACGAGGAGTTAAGAAGAAAAGAGGAGGAGAACCTGGCCGAAGCTACACGCCGGTCCATCGAGCAGTAGTGCAGGGCAGATGACCCAGAAGCCTGGAATCAGCCCAGGGAAGAGAGGCCTAGCTCCAGCATGCAGCCCTAGAACCTGCACCCCCCGCAGTTCTAGAAGAAAAAGGCAAAGCACCCCTGCATCCCATCCCCACCCTCATGGCACCCCCCGCTGAACCCACTACGCCCATCCCTAGCATCCCCACCAGCTTGGAAGTGTCCAACCTGGTGGCCTGGATGCAATACTTCATCAGCAAGGAAATGGCCCAAGGCAAAAGCACGGAAACTATGACCACGGGACCAAAAAGGGCAGCTGCAGATGCTGAATCAAGGCAGGATCAAAAGCGCCCATGCATGGAGGCCTCAACCACCCCCACCCACACAACAATGACGCCACCAACTAGTTACGACAAATACGTCGCTGAGCTGCTCTCCTAACTAGAGAGAGCGAAGGAGGAGAAAAGGATGGCTATGGCTGAGTTGATGATAGAAAAAGAGTCAGTGGCTGCTTTCCAATTGGGAAAAACCTGCATCATCGCCATGCAGCAACGCCAAATATTCGAACTCAAGCAAGAGTTGAAAGCCAAAGAGGATAAGGAAGAAAGTTACAAGCAACAACGGTTGAAGGACAAGAATCAGGAACTCATGCAGATGCAACGAGAGTACAAGCTCCTCCCGATGCAATATAAGGAACTGGAGTCAAAGTATAAGAAACTAGAGTCAAAGACCGCGACCATTGAGCAGATGATGGAGGAGCTGAATGCCAAGGAAGAGGAGAGGAGCCAAGAGAGAGAGCAACAACAAAAGAAGATAGAGTCTATGACCGATCAACTACGTCTCAGGAAGGAAGAACAAGACAACATGAGCAAAGAGCTCAGGGCCCAGGAGCAGAAGCTTGTAACCCTAGCTCAAAAGTAGGGGGAAAGCATGGAAGGAATGAGCAAAAGGACCGAGGAATGGGTTACGCAGAACGAGGCACGGGTGAAGGCTCTGGTGCGGCACCTCGCCTTGGTGGAGAAGGAAAAAATCTTGGTAGAAAGCAAAACAAACGCCATCCAGACAGCCTTCACTGCCCAATAACAAGCCTTCCTCAATACGCTGCTGGATATAACTCAACCAGAGGGAACGGAGCCGTTGGAGGTGGTAAAGAAGAAATAAAGCATCGCACACAGAGCCTTGCACGCGGGGCTGCAGATGCCACTCCAACCTGTAGAGGTAAGGCTGGGCCTAGAGGAGCAACAAAAGTATCTACTACTGGCCGGCCTAACCCCCTAGGAGGCAGATGCCCTCGGCTTTGAAGAAAGAGCACTACAAGAAAACCGGCAGAGGGAGGAAGTCGAATTCGAAATTGATATGAATAGATTCAAACAGGCCATCCTTAAGGAGCGGCAGAAAAAGTTGGTGGAAGAGACCAAAAAAAGGCTGCAGGCCAAGCCAGTCGTGCAGCCATCCGCTCCCCTCCCACCATGCCCCGAAGACCTATCAATGCAATTCCACACAGAACTAGTGGTCTAGGAATGGCAAGAACTGGAAAATGACCCTTTCTCCTTCAATTTCCTTATGCCTGATAGCCTAAGAAGGGTCCTGTCGATCAAGGCGAGGGAGGAGGTGATCGCAACTGGCAGTTAACTAGGCCAAAGATGGCTGGAGGACAGGGCAAGGACCCCCACTTTGTGGGGCACGGAAGAGGCCGAATTCTGGCAAGACAAAATATACGAGGTGCCACACACGGTAAGGGGCTACGACTACCAACCCCTCTGGAGGAGGCGAATATCTAATACCAACATGCTCACCTAGATGGCTTTTTGTAACACCCTACCCTATGAGTGGAACGACCCCACATTTATGGCATATCCTCGTAGGGTAGGCGTGGATTTTGTCGCCACCCTCCATGGGAGGCACGACTTCCCCGTCATCTACAATGCCAATGCCACTTCCTTTGAGAATGCTCTACTCTTTAATCTAGGAAGCCTGCCCGCCTCCATGACGCGTTTCCTTGTTGAGTTCTCCTCCTGCCCAGATCTTGCATTCATAACCACCTGTAATTACCTTAGGCTCCTTAAACTCCTACTTAAGCAAGATCTGGCATTGCAAGAAAGCGGCTTGCCTCCCCTCTTTTTTGGTCCTAACGCTATCGATAGTTGCGCTATGACCCACTTAATGATGAGGGCTAGCCTACTACCTTCATTTTGCCTAGCGCTCCTAGAGGATATGAGTGATAGCCAATTCACTAGGTGCAATCACCCCTTCCTATCCACCACCTCTCTCCATGGTTGCATGAACCTGAAAGGGTACATGCAGAGCCATCAATTTTTACACAAATCCATCTGCTCGCCCTCCCCCCCTCATTTCGACGATGAGAACTAGACTTGGCTGTCCTGCTCCTTATGTAATACTATCCCGAAATGTATCCAAAAAAAAAAAGCATGATCACTGCACCTAGGGGTCCTTAAGTTAGGCGTGTCCAGTCACCTTGGTTGGCTGTCTCCACTCCTAACCCCCTAGCCCTTTTTGATCCCCAACGTCATGCTTAGGGCACATCAACAACATGACACACCTAGGGAGGTAACACTCACCTATGGTTCAACCTGTCACCCTAAGCCATTGGCACCACCCCTCCTTCACACAAATGGGGTCCTCAAGTGTGGGACATCACCCGGATTCGCCTACTGTTAGACCCACTTCCCCATTTCACAGCATGAGCACATTGCACCAACACGCTGAAGACCGCACCCCCCCAGGTAGAGCACCGCACCTTCTTCTTTAGGTACAGAACAAACGCCCAACCGCCACCTTCGGAGGCCCTCATCCACCCATGCAATCCACTGAGCTGCTCCGACGAACCTCGTTCTTGAGCTTCCACAAACTCCTGAGTCTACATGTGGCCCTCACCCTTACAACCATGCCAAAAGTGCCATGGGATTGGCACTCGTCTAGGAGGCAGGTAATGTTAACCCCAAGTCAAGATGGCGAAAGATGGAGAAAAAGCAAAGGAAGATGAAGAAAGAGCAAAGACATGCAAGTGGCCTCTAAAGATGAACCGGGGCAAAAAGCGCAACCTTAAAAGAAAAGGCGCCTCAAAAAACTCGGAAAATCCTTGTAAAAGAGCGCCAGGCTCCCTCCTGTGCCCATTGTAAAATATTAGACGGGTGTAGGTTAGAGGCACGGGGCTAAAAGAGAAAAATGGAAAAAGGACCTTGCCACATTGGCCGGTCATGTAAAAAAGGGATGGGTGCCCATGGGATTTTAGGGTTTGTATATATAAAGTTCAAAAAGTGAATCAGAGATCATTCTTTGGTGTGTGGCAAAAGGAGTCTTCTTCTTCTTCTCTCCTTCTCACCTTCTTGCTTGTGTGTGCTCTTGAGAGAGGGAGTGTGAGAGTGTGAGGGAGTGAATGCGTGTGAGAGTGAGGGATCAAGAGGGTGAAGCTCTTCACCATCTCCTCTTCTTCTTCTTCTCTTCCCTTCTCTCTTCTTGCGCGCGCGGCTATGGAGGATGGAGCTTGGAGGTGGAGGAGGCTTGAGGATGCTTGAGGATGCTTGAGCTAGCATCTAGGATCATGGAGCTACCGGTGTGTGGAAGAGAGGAGGCAACTCATATCGGCACTAAGGTAAGCTCACTACACGTAGGATCAACGGCGCGTCGGCTAGGTGAGAGATAGCCATTAGAGCTCGCTTGGAACGCTTGAAATAATAGGCGGTCTGTGGGTCTTAGCGGTTGAGAGAAAGCTCCCACACATGCACACACACGCACACACACACTCTCTCTCTACATTTATATCATTATATACTATATTTCTACCATGTCTATCTATATATGTGAGTATCTAAGTATAATGCACATCGACATCTCATGCATATAAAGTGTGCTCCTTTGCCTTTCCCTATCCCTAGAGAGAGAGTTAGAAGGGACACCATCTCTCTCTCTCTCTCTCTCTCTCTCTCTCTCTCTCTCTCTCTCTCTCTCTCTCTCTCTCTCTCTCACATCCATGAAGGGAGAAGCTCGAGTCGAAGCACAAGCAAGTGAAAGCAAGAGAGGTGTGAGCTATGGAGGATGAAGCAAGAGAGCAAGATAGCGAGACTCAAGATGTGGGAACTCCAACAGTCACAATGTATGAACGACCTTTCCTTATTCATTAGTTAGTAAAAGAATAAAGAAAGAAGTGACAGTGATGGGCACCTGCTACTTGCAATGTACAAGTGTGCAGTTGCCACTACATGTGGTGTGTACAGGTGTGCAAGTATTGTAAGTGTAGCGAAGTGTAGTGTTACCCCCAACAATCTCCCACTTAAAAGTGAATGTGCATCTAGTGAGGTGAGAACAAGGAAAAAGTAGCAAAGTACAACAAGATGAGAAAAGATGTCATCTCATCCAATGCCCATCAACTTCTTAAGAAAGGCAAAACACTCCACTGAGAAACTTTTCGTAAGTAGAACTGCAAGATTTTGGTCTGTTGAGATCTTGACAAGGTCAACAGACCTACCCTCAATGACCTCTTTAATAAAGTGATAACACAACTCAATGTGCTTTTTCTTCACATGGAAGACTAGATCATTAGATAATTAAGTAATACTTATAGAATCCGAATGTAGTGTAGCAACTACATTAATAATACTAATGTTTGCTATTAGACAACTTAACTAGAGAGCCTCCTTACAAGCCTCGGTGGTTGGGTGTAGCAACTACATTAATAATACTAATGTTTGCTATTAGACAACTTAACTAGAGAGCCTCCTTACAAGCCTCGGTGGTTGGTTGCAATATACTTTGTCTCTATAGTAGATAGGGTTGTGCAATTTTTCACCCTAGACATTGAAGAAACAACACCTCTAGACAAGGTGAAGAAATAGGCAGAGATGGACTTTCTATTATCTGCTACATAATCAAAGTCAGTGTATCCCAGGACTCATGTATCTTGGCCACCATAATATATGAACATATTTGCAATGCCCTTAAGATACCTAACGATACCCTTCCCGACATTCTAATGTCATCTGCTAGGTGTAGCCATATAGCATGCCACAACTCCCATTGTAAATGCTATATAAGGACAGGTGGCTATCATGGCATACATCAAACTATCTACCACTGCCAATGCATAAGGGATCTTGGCCATCTTGACCTTCTGCTCATCATATTACGGACAATCGGCTTTACTAACCATGCGTAGGGTAGTCATCTTGACTACATGAGTGAAGACTTCATCAAAGTCAATGCTACTCTTATTTAAAACCCTTAGCAACCAATCTAGCTTGATATGCTAGCTTTGGGCATCCAGTGGTACTCTTCAGCTTGTACATCCACTTGCATGGTAAAGCATGCTTTCCATTAGGCAAAGCAATCAAATCTCACATATGACTTTTTTGTAATGAATCATACTCTAACTATATGGCCCTCTTCCAAGAGTGACTATTACCTTTGTGCACGGCCTCATCATAAAAAGTAAGAGGCTCACTAACATCTGTCACCTTAACATGATCCATGGAGGGCACAAACCAATCATGTTAATGTCTATCTCCAATAGACCATCACAAAACAAGTTGTGGTGCATGTATATATTGTCTACCATCATGGTCATGGGCCACTAGAGCATGAGCTACAGGTTGTCTAGCTAGCTATACAAGAGCAGGAAGCTCCTCCTAAAATATCATTGTGCGTACCTCAATTACATGCTAAGGCTACTTATGCATTTTCGCTTCATGGAAAATAACATCATGGCTACTACGAATGACCTTCTAAGCCTACAGATCCCATAAGCAATAGCCCATATTACCTATATCCCCATAACTAATAAAAATGCATTTTAGTGACTTAAGATCTAGCTTATTGCACTTGTCCTAAGAAATATGGTATAAAGGCTCATAACTAAAGACATGTAAATGAGTATGTGATGGAGGTTTTCCAAACCATAGCTCCTCTACAACTTGACAGCCAGTAGTAGTGCATGGAGATCTATTAATCGTCATGTTCATGTGCTCAACCATAGCATTTTGGGGCGGGATGTACGAGTAAGTTAATTGATGCTTAATGCCCCTCTCATCACAAAAGTGCTCAAAGGCTTTAGATACATACCCATCTCCATTGTCAGATCATAGGCATTTCAACCCTACCCAAACTGGTTCTTAACAAGAGCATGCCAATGCCAAAATGTAGCCAATAATACTTCCAATTTTTGCTTGATGGGGTATGCCTAGACCTTATATGAGTAATCATTAATGAAAGTAACAAAATACTTCATGCCATCTAAGGACTCATAGGACATAGGTCCATAAACATCAGAATGAATAAGAGCCAGAGGCTCACCTATGCACGTAATGCCAAACTTCTTATGCGAACTGCGTGTCTGCCTTCCATAAAGACAATGATCACAAAAATCAAAACATCTATAGTCAAGGGGAAAACGATACTACAAACATGTAAGTATTTCCATTCCCTTTAATGACATGTTCCCAAGGCAACAATGCGGTAACGATACATGTGGTACTAGAGTCCTTGCCAAAACATAGCCAATAAACCCATATAAAAGTAAGGGATAAAGAGTGGTAGAGATTTCCACATTAATTTTCTATGAGAAATCACCAAAAGATATACTGTGACCTACATCATCCAATTGTCTAGCTCAGAGTAAGCTTTTGGTCAAAGCTAGAACATGGCATACATCATGCAAAGTAAAGATATTGCTTGAAGTAAACTACAACCATACATCACCAATACCAACAATATTCAATGCCAAGTTAGTACCCAATCTGATAGATCTTATCATGTTGCAATAGGAGTGGAATCACTCTTGATGATGTATAACATGAAATGAAGCCCCTAAATCAATCAGCTAACACTAAGCATAACTATACAAGGCATCTGTCAAGTGTGAAACATCAAGAAAAGAAGTTGCAAGCATGCAATCACCATTTGAATCAATCTATATGGCATTAATCTCTTTGATATTAATACTGGACTTACTCGAGATAATGTTGCGATCATCATTCTTTCCCTAGACTTTGCTCTTTCCCTTTTCCTTGTCATTGTCATCATAGATTTGATGGCATTGTGGCCAAATACAACCTAGCTTCCCACAATAATGGCAAATCAATATAGACTTATGGCCACACAGTTTATTGTGAGACTATCCTCATGATTGAAAACAAGGCTTTCGAGAGTCTCTCCAACGGCAGTGATCATTATCACTCTTAATATTACTACCTCTGATTGTCAAAGAATAAAAGCTACTAGAAGCATCAATATTCTTTTTGTTAACTTCTTCATTTAATACTACACCCTCTACATCCTACAATTTCAACCCATCAAGCAAGCATATTTACACACATAGTAGTACGAAATGTGTCCCATGATTTAGGCAATATAACCAGCAAGAACCATGGTGGAAGATTCTCCTTAAAGTCAATCCCCTTCGAAGACAAGTGGCTAAAATAAAATGGAATTTAAGTGGATGGACATGGAAATCCCCTCCTTCATACAAAGTTCCATGAGTTGCTTCAACCAATTCATCTAAGAGACAAGGCTCTAGTTATCATAGATATCACGGATCTTCTTCCATAACTACCATTAGTGTGCAAACCCTTGAGAGGTAGCACTATAGAATACCTACTTAGAGAGTTACAAAATGATATTGGATTTACATAACTCATCTAGTTCATCTCAATCCTCCACATCAAAGCATTTAGGCTTTACATCCTCATGTCTCAAGGCCTTAATTTGCAATTTTTGCAACAAAACTTACCATATATGTGACTTTTAATAGCTATAATTAGTGCCATCCAATTTGTCAATGTTAAAGATAGAAATGCCAACAAATGAAAGCATAGTACGAGAAGACACGCTACTAGAAATGATTGCAAATAAGCCCTAAATCACTGCCAAGACAAAGTCTAAATTGAAGAAAACACCAAAGCGTAGGGTTGTCCACTAGCTATCAATAATGAACTGACAAATCAAAGCATCTGCTCTCATAGATAATGCATAAAGCTACAATAATAACACTACTTTAATAAATGTGCCAATATGAGAATCCAACTGTAGACAAATCAGACCAACCTCCCACTACCAAGAATATCTAGGGAAAACAACTAGGATATGTAGAAGCAACTAATAGTGAAGATGCATACAACCCGTACCAAGATATGTCATAACCTCAATGTGTCAGTAAATCATATACCCAATAGGCATAGGCATCATGCATGTAGTAGGTCTTAGAAGAGGAATAAAAAGGAACTACCAGATGCATGATCAATTGGGCAAGGGTAATGAAGCTCAATACATAGCCAAGTAGTGTGTATACATCATGGATGTCACGCTAGCAAAAAGAAGTGCTAGCATCCAAAATACAAATCAAATTAGCCCATGGAAGAGTAACTACATCTAAGAAGCATCAAGAGAGTATATACATATCTTAGTGACTCCTATTGTCTCAATCGACTAATCTCGACTACATAAAATCCAAAGCTCTAGTCAAATGCAAAATATCCAAGTAGCTCAAAATAACTCCCACTAGAACAAAATCGAATACCAACTGAGAAATACAAGCTCATTACATCTTGTACATGACATCTGAGCATCCAAGACACATCAAGTACATATATGGGAGTATAAAACCCAATAAAATATTCAACCCGTAAGTGAATGATCATTGCAACAATGCTCAAGGAATTTGATAAGCATATCCGAGTGCATAGAATCAATGCCATACATCGATACATCCAATGAAGTACTTGAAGACATCTTAGACACAATATGCATAAACTTGACAATCAAAGAGCTGGTTGCCCACTATATTACAAGAGTAAAAATGGCTACATAATCTGACCTATCTAAGATCAAGCCAAATCAATGGCATTTTCAAGCATTAAACAACTATCGAGGGCATCAAGGCCAAGCATCAGAGGCATCATGAATACATTATGAAGCTCTACCTATGCCACCCATAGGTACAACAGTAGACATATCATAAATAGTGAGACAACGGTTGATCCCAAGAGCTCCAAATGATACCCAAATACACGCCAAAGATGCCGGGTACAATGCCAAGCCTTGTGGAGGTTGCCAAGAGGCCACATGAGTTGAAGATTATGTCCATTTGATTAGGAAAGGGGGCAATAGTAGCAAGTGTAATTCATGTTGTTGCTATTGGTGTACCTCATTCTGCTATTATTGATGCAAATGCTCATTGTAGAGCACTTAAAAAAGGCTCAAGAAAGCCCTAGAGTAGGCCAATACAAGGTGGGGAGAAGGGGAGCATCAATGTTTACCTTCAATGGAAGAAGCGATTGCTGCCAATAACAATGAGATGTAGGTATTAACAAGCTGAAGCAAAGTTGAAGAAGAAGCTCCTCAAACTAATGCTTTGGTACCAATTGAAGGAAGAGCATGAGTGGGAGTGCGAGCAAGCAGAAGCAAGAGAGGTGTGAGCAATAGAGAATGTAGCAAGAGAGCAAGAGAGAGAGAGAGACTCAAGATATGGAAGCTCCAATAGTCACAATGTGTGACTGGCCTTCCCTTATTCATTAGTCACTTAAAAGAATAAAAAATAAAGTGATAGTGATGAGCGCCCACTACATGCGGTGTATAGTGGGTGGGTACTATAAGTATAATGAAGTCTAGTGAATACATGGGTAGTGTAGGCACCCTTATCCCCAAAAATCCATTAGAGAGAGAGAGAGAGAGAGAGAGAGAGAGAGAGAGAGAGAGAGAGAGAGAGAGAGAGAGAGAGTACATGGCTCTCTCTCTCTCTCTCTCTCTCTACATACATCCTACATCCATACATACATGCATACATACATACATACGTGTGTGTGTGTGTGTGTGTGTGTGTGTAAACTATGTTGAACTTGAATAATTTGTATCTTAAGCTATTAATGTTCAACATAAATGTATCTAATACTTCCTATCTTATTTGATGCAATGTTTTTTGAGATTATTATATATATAGAAAATAGTTGAGCTATTTATCACTATTATATTGCAAGCTTGAGCCCTAATGTTGCCCACCATAGCAATTCTTAGCCCCCTCTATCTCATATCTTAGGCTTCACTCAAAAAAGTTATGAAATGGCATATCACACATGTTTGGATGCATGTAGAGAGAGATATAGATAGGAAGGGGAGAAGGGATCCTATGATGAGAGAGAGTGAGAGAGAGGAGGGGAAGGGACCCTATGATCAGAGAGAGAGAGAGAGAGAGAGAGAGAGAGAGAGAGAGAGAGAGAGAGAGAGAGAGAGAGAGAGAGAGAGAGAGAGAGAGAGAGAGAGAGAGACTTTTCACCTACATATCATGTAAGTATTTTAGCGTACATAACCTTGTATAGGTATCACTAACTTCTTGCCATATTCTTTATGCAATTGATATGTAATTGATGAAGTTTTCTCTTTCAATATAGAAGGTTACATCAATGGAGGGAGGTGAAGCCAATACTGCAACTGCTATGCCAGACCTTCTTGAAGTAGTACTTTCCACTCCTCCTAGCAATTTAAAAATAGTGAGGTTAAAGGTTTCTTGTGCCCAACCACCTACATTTACTTGTACTTACTACCCACACATCTATATCTTACAAGTGGTGACTGCCTATCACTGTCACTTTATTCTTTATTCTTTATATAACAATAGAATAAGGGAAGATAGGTCACACATTGTGACTATTAGAGTTTCCACACACCATCTCACTCTCTCTTACTGGAACCTCCACAGCTCTTGCTTCTACTTAAGCTTCCACTCCTATTCTACCTTTCAACTAGTATTAGAGTAGGTATTTGAGGAGCTTCATTGACATTGCATTCATCCAGGGAAGAAAGCTTGACTTAGGGTAGCCCCATTTCAATCCATTTAAGGTATGCATTGGCTTCCCTACAACACTAATTACGAGCTAGTTGAGAAGATTTCTAAGGATTAGTTGAGAATTATTGAGTGCTTACTAAGCTAAGAAGTAACCACTCTAACTATTTTGAGTGGATTCGGAGCAATAGTTGGATGGTTATGGCAACTTGTCAACACTTTCGTGTTTTGGCCATAACTTTTGCATATGATATTAGATTGAGGTGTTCTTTAGCTCAAAAATGATCTAAGCAATCATATAGTTGATTTTTTTTGTTGTTTTTAGTTATCTGTTTTACACAGAACATTCCAGTTTTGATTTGGACAGCAAGCATTCACAATTAATATCTCTATATTGAATGTCTACATGCTATTTGAGTATGTTACATGGTTATGTTGATGCTTGGCATTGTTGTTTATGCCTAGATATGCTTATGGTGAGGTCTATATCTGGATTTGAGCTTTGTTGATTGCATTTGAGTAGTGGCTATTTGCTCCAGTGATTTCCACTTGTGGGCTTAACAGACTTATTGAATGTATATGCTCTCTAATATACACATGATGTACTTTGGGCACGCGGATGCTATGAGCTCTATGCATTGAGATTTCTTTGCTAATTTGGATAATCTAGCTTTGCTTTAGTGGAAATACTTGGTATTTTTTATGTAATGCTTAGTTCATTTGAGTTAGTGGGAGACTCTCCTATGCTCTCTTGGTTTATCATATACAATCATTGTAGAGTTTATGACTATGGGATGATTTACCTTTGATTTGGACACCTTGTAGCATGTATTAATAGTGGGTTATCAGTGGTGCATGCATGCTTGGCATGCATTGTGGTATGCATCTATGTACCTAACACCTTGGATGCTTTGTCAATCTTTGGTACTTGGTAGTTTATGCTACACTTCTAGTTGCTTTATACATGCCGGTTGCTATTTGGATCTTCTTACAAATGGAAGATTATTCTTTTGTGTATATCTATCTACACTTATATTAATTTACTATGGTTTTATGGATAGCCATGATAAAATTTAGATTTGAACAATTTCTTTGAGAGTAGAAACTTGTATTCAACACTCTAGTGTTTCTTACTTTTGGATGGTAGTGCATTGGCTCAATATTCCTTCTAGTATACTATTTTTGGCTTGATTTTGAATCTTGTTTATTGTTATTATAGCAACATGTACTCTCTTTATTTGGCAAATATGATGGCAAGTGCTTCAAATACTTCCAGTGATAGTGTTGTCTTCAACATCGGGAAGTTGGATCAGTAACTTCCAATATTGAAAGACTTAGATTTGGCAAGTATTGGTGTAGAAGAAGTAGGTTAAGCCATTGAGATTAGAGGGCATAAAGCTAAAAATTTATGATGTAAAGAGTTGGAAAGAGTTCGGTGAGCTATGCAACTTTACTATTATTTTGTCATTATCAAAGTGAGTGTACTTTAATACACACATGCACACCAAAGAGTGGTGTGTATATATTATGGAAAAAGATTTGTGATCTCTATGATAAGTAGAGTCCTATAAATTACATGTATTAGCTTGAGAAACTCATGGACCTTTGTATGAAGGAAGGGATATCTATATCTTATCATTTAATTGAGTTTCATTCTATCTTTAGTTAGCTTACTTCACAAGGTCATAAGTTTGAGGAAAAAGTTGTCTCTTTTCTTGCTTGTTACACTCCATGAATCATGGGATACATTTCATACTACTATAACTGTCAACCCTCCTAAAGGTCACTTTTAGCTCAAGGATGTAAGGTTGCTTTCCTTATAGAGAAACAAACATGAAGAATATAGTTACTCTTGGGAGATGGCCATGCAGTTCAAGTATGATTCACTACAGAATAATTGTACGTGGAATTTGGTTCATTTTTCCAATGGGAAACATGCATTGCCATGCAAATGAGTGTACAAGTTGAAGAGCTCCCTAGTTGTCCTAAGCCATTATGTAAGGCCAGATTGGTTGCCAAGGGTTTTAAGCAGGATAAGGGAGTCAAGATTGATGGGATATTCTCCATGTGGTCAAGATATTTACCCTATCCTTGGTATAAGCCTTGCATATATGGATATGGGCTTGTACCAAATAAATGTGAAAATGGTTTTTCTTCATGGGGACTTGCATGATGACATTTATATGAATTAGCTTGAGGGCTTTGAGGAAAAGGGTAGGAAACACCTATTGTGCAAGTTTTGGAAGAGTCTTAATGGACTTAAGTAGGAACTTAGAGAATGGTATCATAAGTTTGATGCCTTTATGCATTCAAGAGGTTATTACCGTAGTGACATGGATCTATGTCTTTACACAAAGATGGCCTATGGTGGTAGCCTTATCATTTTGGTGCTATATGTTGATTGCTGAGAGTGCTCATGATGAGCTAGATGCTTTGAAGACAACTCAAGAAGAGCCTTAAGATGAAGGACATGAGATATGCCTCTCACATACTTGGTATTCACATTAAGCACAATCACTCTAAGAAACTCCTCTACTTGTCTCACAGAAGGAGTACATTCATAAAGTCATTGAGTGGTTCCATATGCGAGGTGGTAAGCCTATTGGCTGCCCACTATCTACTCATGTGAAGGCTAGCTAAGAAGATTGTTCCTCAGTCAGAGGATGAGAATGCTAAGATGGCCAAGATGTCTATTGATTGTTCATTATTTACTCATGTGAAGGTCATCTAAGAAAATTGGCCCCTGGTTAGATGATGAGAGTGTTGAGATGGCCAAGATACGGTATGCATCTACACAATGGGCAACTTGATGAAAGCCATGATAGCCACTAGACCCAACATAGCCACTAGACCTAACATAGCACTTTGCAATGGGAGATGTGGCTAGCTATATGGCGACACCTGGTAGGTGACATTAGGATGTTGTAAAGGGTATCATGAGATAGCTTAAGGGCATTGCAAATATTTGTATTTTTTATGGTGGCTAGACTACTAGAGTTATGGGCTACACAGGCTCTAATTATGTAAAACATGTAGGTAGAAGAAAATCCACCTCTAGCTATGTCTTCACTTTTGCTAGAGGTGCTATTTCTTGGATGCCCAATGTGCAAAAATGCATGACTTTGCCTACTATTAAGATAGAGTACATTGCAACCACCACTTAGGCTTACAAGAAGGCCTTATGGTTAGGTCATTTGGTATGATTGTGACTTTTACATTGCATTTGGACTCTGAGTACCATTCAATTGGCATGTAATTTGATATTTTGTACAAGGACCAATAAAATTGAGGTTAGTTTTTATCACTTCATTAGAGAAGTGGCTGATGACAAGTAAATAGAGTTATCTTGACTAACGAGAATCCTAAAAAATTGCTCACTAAAAGTCTCTGAATGGAACATTATGTCTTCCTTAGGAAGACGATGGATGAGATGATGTCTATTTCTCATATTATTGCATTTCTATATATACTTTATACTTTGTCACTTTTTTCTTGCTTACTCAATGCTTAAGTACATTTGTGCTTAGGTGGGAGGTTGTTGGGGGTTAAAGGCCACTTGTGCCTAGCCATCTATATTTGCTTGTACTTATTTTCTACATACTTGTACATTACATGTGGTGGCCATCCATCATTATCATTATATTATTTATTCTTAACATGATAATAGAATAAGAGAAGGCACATCACACATTTTGATTGTAGGAGTTCCCACACATTATTTTGCTCTCTTGTACTTGAACCTCCATAGCTCTTGCTTCTAGTCGTGCTTCCACTCATGCTTCACCTTTCAAAAATGTGGTGAGATAGCAATGCCAATATCTATTCCTCATTTGCCTAATTGTGGTGTGACTTACACAAGTATGAAATACATCTTTTTCTCTCCCTCTCGATGTCTTATCATCGTTTGCTATGACTTTTGAGTTGATTTTTTTCTATATTTTATGTCAATCCTAGTCTAATCTCCAAGAGAGTGAATGTGCTTAAAATGAAAGAAGCAGCAAGGAGATAATAAATTTTTATTGGAAAACATGTAAGAATGATATAAAATCAAAGGGAAGCTAATCCAACTCCAAGTTCTCTAGATATTAAATCCTTGGAAAGTAAGATGAAATAGTTGTTTGAGATACAGACAAGTTTGTGTGCACACGTTGATGGTGCACTTGGGGTGTTTTCAATAGAATTGAATAAAAAAGCCAAAGGTTTGCATGAAGTTGTGTGTGAAACCAAGCACACACAAAATGTTATTCGATAGGTCTCAACCAAATTAAGGATTGAAGTGAATAATATTTTTGGGGTTGCTTACAAGATAAGTAAGCTAACCAATGTGCTAGTAAATGATATATGGATTGTGTTTTGGGGCCATGGAGATGGCCAACAACTTGTGATTTGCACTAAAGATTATTGATTACCTTTCTTTCAAATACCACAACAAGTTTTCCTGCTACAATAAGAAATGCACTCATTGAAAATGAGTGTTGGTAGATTTCATGCTTCATTGCAATAAATGAATTGCTGTCTCAATGATCACAATTCAAGGGGAAAAGATGTTTGGACAAAACCTTAAGTTGATTACCATATGCTATAGCTTTAAGAATTTAGACTAATTTGTTTCGATGTGCTATCCTTATCTTTTTTTATGTAGCAGGCAATGCCTTTGTCGATGACAAGACAAAAAGTACTTTTGATATGACAAGAAGCATTATAATTTCAATATTTTATTCTACTTCAACTACAAGCACTTGAAGTAATGTGATGTCTTACCATTGTTCTTCAATAGCTATAAATATTTTTTGTACTTGGTCTAATGTGATGTTTTATCCTTACCCTTCCACAAATTGTAAACAATTGGACTAATCACATATTTTACCCTTAGTCTTAAACATGAAAATCTAAAGTCCCCTCTCTCATAGACACACACGCACACAAACACTACACACACCCACATAAATAAAGCATTATAAATTAGAATTTTTTGTATGTCTCAATGTTGGTCTTCCACATTGAACTAATGATACATTTTATCATTGGTCTTCAATGTCTATGGTTATAAAAAAAGCTTACTTTATGTTATATCTTTTGAAAATGTTTTTTGAAAATTAGGTTTTGTTTTTTGTTTGTTTTTGTAAATAGAAAATTCAAAGAACCACGAAGATGTGAAACACATATGAAGATTTTCATTTTTTTAATACATATATTGGAAGATAATTTTGATCTTCCTTGTGTTAATTCATTTACATGACTGTCATTGAGAGAGAGAGAGAGAGAGAGAGAGAGAGAGAGAGAGAGAGAGAGAGAGAGAGAGAGAGAGAGAGAGAGAGAGAGAGAGAACCTTGTAACCCAAGTCTTTTAGATTTAATGCATGATGACAAGGCTGTCCATGTATATTTGTACGAGGGTAGTTTGTAACCCCATCAAAAATTGTATTATCGGATGGGAATATAAAGTTTTCAAACAACATCAATCATTTAGTTTAAGGAAAAGAGAATTTAGTACATTTAGGTTACAAGTATAGTTTTAAATAAAAATTAATAAACTTCAACAGTAGTTTCATATTGTCTTTCTCTTTTTCTCTTTAGCCACTTAAGCCTAACCCTCTCTCAAACCTAAACCCTAAAGTTTACAGTCCTCACTTTCTACATTAGAAATAATTTGTAGATAGGGACACGTAAAGTATCACATTGCCATATGTGAGACATGAAAAACCTTGTGCCTTCTAGGATTTGAGAGAGAGAGAGAGAGAGAGTCCTCTCTCTCAAACCCTAAACCCTAAGAGTTTAGGGTTCTCTCTCTCTCTCTCTTTGCCTTCTTGCCCCCATATCGTATGTTTAACCTTCTAGAAAAAGTGATGGAACCCTAGGCTTTTCTTGCCCACATAAGTTGAAGATAAACATTGCCTTTCTCACCTCTAGAATTTTAGCCACATGCGGTTCTTACATTGTCAAACCCCTATAGTTGTAACCTTAGGCCTTATCTTTTTCACCTCATTGAGATCTAAAAGAAGAAGAGGAGAACTCGATAGGTGTGTTGGGGTTTTATCCCCTTTCAAACCATTGACATTATTTTTCAAGTGGTTTCTTGTAAGAAACTTAGAAGAGACATTATTTTAGAGAGTTTGATTAATAATACCATGTCACATTGGCCTAGATATATAAGGTATCAAGAAGTGCTTTTTCACATTCATTAGTATAAGATTACAATCTCTTCATCTTACCTTCTTCTCATAGCTTTCATGGCTTCTCTCACCTCTCTCTTGTCCTTCTAGTATTTGTCTCTCCTTATTACTCTTTCTCTCTCCTATTTTCTCTCTATTCTACACTCTTCTCTGCCATCTCTAGTCCTCTTCTTTACAACTGGTATTAGAGCTTTGGTCTTTGATCCATCTAGTCACATTCTAACCAACAATTTCTCTTAGATAGGCAATCCAAGTTACTCAAGGACAAGTTGTATAACTCTTGAAGTGGACTAGTGCAAAGACCAAGGAGCTTTTATATGTAGAGGATAGCCTAGTCAGATCTATTTTTAGGATATGGAGGCCAATATAGAGACACCATTGAAAAGTTAGTAGTTCATCACCAAGAAACTGACCATTTTTCAATGTATTTTGTTTAACAAAAGGTCACAAAGAGTTAGTCAAGGTTAATACTTTAGTTACTTTTTGAAAAATGATTTCTCTCTCTTCTTCCTATAAGCTCCTTCCCAAGCTTCTATTGTGGTCAGTATTCAATCCCTCTTCTTGATTAGTGTGATGAATCTATCCTTTTCATCAAACCCTAAGGCAAATTCTCTTTGTGCAATGGTTGATCAGTAGAGCATGTTGGGGGTAAAGGCACCTCTGCCTAGCCGCCCGTGTAATACTACACTGACAGTACTCACCACTGCACACTGCAGGTGATGGGCACCCGTCACCGTCACTTTATTCTTTATTCTTTTAGTGATAGTTTGAATAAAGGAAGGCCTGGTCACACATTGTGACTATTGGAGTTTCCATTTGTGTCTCTCTCTCTTCTTGCTCTTGCTCTCCGCCATAGCTCACTTCCAAGCAAGCTTCGATCCTTTTCACCTTTCAAGTGGTATCAGAGCTTTGGATTAGATCTTGATCATGGAGCTTGGCCTGGCATTACTTCAACCCGGATTGAAGACCTAGAGCTTGGAGCTTCAATGTCAGCCATGGCTTCTTCCCCCCGAGGCAAGATTCCATCTCCCACCTCTTCCCGGCCCTCATAGGCTCTTTGTAGGTGTTCCTTGGCTTCATTGGGCACCTTGTATGCCCCCATTTGCCCCCTTATCCTCAGCATAACTAGTAGGCTCCACAGTTAGGCCACATTTTTTTTGCACCTGTTTCAAATCTGGCTCAAAAATCCCATTTTTTCTCATATCTTGGGCATCCAAAAGCCGATTTAGGCAAGGTAACAGTCTAACTTGGGGTTTTGGCATGCTTCGGACGCGATAGCGATGTCAGGTCTGCCAAATTCTGATCATAGCATTTTCTACAACGAATCTGAGTTGATTTACAATAAGAAAATGTCATGCTCTTAGCTTATCTGATACTCCCGAGGCTTGGTATTTAATGCCCAGACACCTTGGGGATGTTTGCCCAATGTTTTGAGATGCTTTGGGACTTGGTTGTAGCTTCCATAGCTTGATTTATGCAGGGATTTACTGTTGTACATTGTTTGGGCAGCAAGGTTTTATCAGGGATGGATTATGCATAATGTTCTTTGTTGACATTTGGGTGTCCTGTTGGATGTATTGATGCTTGGTCATCATGATTTATGCTTAGATATGCTATTTGAGAGCTATTGAGCCTTGATTTGGATGCGAACACTTCGTTCTTGGTTGGGATTTATGCTACCTTGGTTGATAGGTTATTTTACCTCCAGTTTGGTTATGCCTATTGGTTTTGGGCTATGTCTTTAGGATATGCAATGAAGTATTGACCTTCGGGGTATGATATCGAGCTTGTCTTTGGTTCCGAATCTTCATTTGAGCTTGAGCTCCGCTTTGGAATGCATTTGATGCTCCGTCTTGGATGTACATATGGCATGTATGTTACCTATGTCTGACCGGTCTTGACATGCTTAGTCTATGCCACTACTACATGCTAGTTACATTGTTTGGAGCCAATAGCAACTAGTGCCTTGTCTTGGCTTGCATCTGGCTTCTCGAAACTTACTTGGGATATTTCTTGGCTTGCCAGACTTGTATTTGGGATACAATTGATGTCTATGGATGCTCTATTTGGAGGTTACAGAGCCTATATGCTCATGATGTCTTATTAATGTGTGGTTTTGGATCGTTCGTCATTGGTGCTCTCATATGCCTTTCTTGAGCTTCTTGGCTTGATCCATATGGATTTTATGCCAGTGGGAGTATCATTGGATGTTTGATAGACATTGAGCAGATGGTTTATGCTATTGAGCTTTGAGTCTTCTGAGACTGGGATCTTCTTCACTTGAATGTTGCATGGTTGATCTGCCATGGTCCGCATACATGTACTTGGGCTGATTTGGGCTTGCACTCACTGAGGATACACCTCTTTGTGTCAGGTCTTACCAGTGTTGTGTACACTTTGCCCTATTACATAGGGGGTGTGCCGGCTTACTGAGGGATTCGTTTGACATGCTTGGCTGTTTGCTCGATGTTTGTATGACTGTTATATGCTAATTTATGCCCGCTTGATGTTGGTTATGCTTCGACAGTCAGTGGTAGACTTGGTGCATTGATTTTGCCTACAGTTTGCTCTCATTGTACCTGGCTGTAATTTATTACAGCAAGCAGTTACATATGGAATGGTGTGGAATTTTCATGCTCAATCATCGTGATTTTATGTACTTTTGATGGTACTTGGTGGATAGCATCATTAGCTATCAGTTTGTGGTCATTTTGCCTTGGTTTTGGTGGTATTTTGGTTGTTTACAACAGAAAACAATAAGTAGTTTTGAATTGTCTGCACTATTTTGGACTACATTATGGGTTCTTCTTCCACTGACAGTGCTATCTTCAACATCACTAAGCTTGATGGTACGAACTATGCCTATTGGAAGAGCCAAGTTTGGCAGGTATTGGTGCAGAAATTGCAGATAAAGCCACTAAGGATGCATGGCGAGCACCCTGAAACTATGACTCTAGATGAATGGGATGAGCTTGATGAGTTATGCAAGTCCACCCTCATCTTGTCTCTCACTGAATAGGTGAATTATAATGTGGTTGAGGAAGCACAGAGTGCTTGGCAGATTGGGATAAAATTAAGAACCTTTATGACAAGAAAAGTCCAGCAAGTCAGATGTATTGGCTTAAGTAGCTTATGGACCTACGCATGAAGGAGAATATTACAATGTCTGCTCATTTGAGCCAGTTCCATGCTATTCTTAAGAACTTGACTTCGCAGGCTATTACTTTTAATGATGAGGTTACTCCATTGTTTTTGCTTGGAACTCTAAGTGAGTCATGGGATGTATTCTGCACTGCCTTATGTGCTCCTGCTACTATTTTGAACTTGCATGATGTAGAGAGTTATCTTCTGTAGAAAGAGATCAACCGTAAGAACTTGGATGCCTCTCGTGTGTCGCATGCTTTGATTGTTAGATGCAGAGATGGTAATGGCAAGAATGACCGTGGGAATGGCCCTGGGAGAGACTCGCAGAAGTCTAGGTCTAAGTTGCGTGGTAAGTCACGTAGCAAGTCTCGTGGGAGAAGTGCTAATGTGACATGTCATCATTGTGGCAAAAAGGGTCATATACGCCCACGGTGTCATGAGTTGTGCAATGAGAAGCGCAAAGAGAAGGGAAAAGACAAAGTACAAGAAAAGTCCTCTGATCATAGCATTATGCCTGCGAAATCCAATGTGAAAATCGAGGAGATAAATGCCATGTAGACTAATGACTCCAATGAGGAGTACATACTTGCAGCTAGTTCTTGTGATGCTACCTCGTTGACCGATGTTCACTCTATGTATGCAAAGTGCTGGCTTTTGGATTCTGGTGCTTCCTCAGTAGTTCCACTCCTATCGCACTGTCTCTAGTTCAATTTGCTTGGGTGATGATAGGTCACTTGCTATTGTTGGCATTGGGGATGTACGGCTATAGCTCTCTACTGGCAATACTTTTCTGTTATAGGATGTATGTCATGTACGTACGCTTACATGCAATCTTATGTCTATAGGGCAGCTTGATGATACTGGGTTTCATGTTTCATTTGGGGATTCTACCTGGAAGATCTCACGTGGCAGACTTGTGCTTGCTAGAGGTGCCAAAGCTGGCAACCTCTATCCTCTTGTAGTTGATGGGTCCTCTGGTGACCATGTTTTGTTAGTGGGTTCCATCCCACATGTATCTCTTTGGCATGCCAGTTTGGGCCATATGTCCTTGAAGGGAATGAAAATGCTTTCTGGTTTGCAGTACTCACCACCCCTTGACTACACATGTTTTGATTCATGTGAGCATTGTCTTTATGGGGCAGACAGACTAGGAATACACATAAGAAGTTTGGTAAGACACGCATGAGTGAGCCCCTGGCATTGGTACATTTGGATGTCTATGGACCCATGCCCTGTCAGTCTATGGGTGGTGCAAAGTATTTTCTAACGTTCATTGACGAGTCTGGGCTTATCCCATTAAGCTTAAGTTTGATGTCTTGGTTGTATTTCAAAGATGGCTTGCATTTGTTAAACTAGACTGGGCATAGACTAAAATGCCTTAGGATTGACAATGGGGGAGAGCATGTGTCATGTGCATTTGAGCAACTATGTGACGAGAGGGGTATTAAGCGTCAATTGACCGCCCCCTATATCCCACCCCAGAATGGTTTAGCTGAGCAGATGAATAGAACCATCAAGGAGTGCGTACGCAGTATGCTTAGCCATGCAGGCTTATCACAGGGCTTTTGAGCTTAGGCAATCAGTATAGCTATGCATGTCATAAATAGATCACCTTCTAGTGGTTTGGATTTCTAGGTTGCAAAAAAGGTATCAACTGGGAAACCTCCATCTTATGCGCATCTATGTGTCTTTGGATGTGAGGCATTATGCCATGTGCCCAAACACAAGTGTACTAAGTTGGATCCTAAGAGTGTCAAATGCATTTTCATTGGCTATGGGGATGCAAGCGAGATGGGTTACCGCCTCTAGGATCCGCAAGCGCGGAAAGTCATCCATAGCCATGATGTAGTCTACCATGAAGACAAGATGCATAGGCAGCCTAAGAAGGTGGTAGAGATATGCAAGGTTATATTCCAGGAGGAGCCATGTGCTCCTCCACAGCCAACTGGACAGCTTGCAGCAATAGTTGGTACACATGGCCAGGGTGTTGGACGACCACAGAGCCCGCTACTAGAGATAGACATCCACCTAATAGATTTGAGCCATCGATGCATTATTTCTTGGTTACAGATACAAAAGAGCCTCTCACCTATGATGAGGCTATGTGCAGGGGTGACAGTACCTCTTGGGAGAGGGCTATGCAATCAGAGATAGACTCCCTGCACAAGAATATGACTTGGGATTTGGTTGCACTGCCTCTTGGCAAGAAGGCTTTGCCGTGCAAATGGGTGTACAAGCTGAAAAGTACCCTTGGAAACCCCAAGCTGGCTTATAAGGCAAGACTTGTCACTAAGGGTTTTAAACAGGAGCATGGAGTTGATTTTAATGAAGCCTTTTCTCCTATGGTCAAGATGACCACCATACGCTTGGTTTTGGCCTTAGTCGCGCAGCTTGAATTGGACTTGTACCATATGGAATTCAAGACTACATTCATGCATGGGGATTTGCATGATGAGATATACATGGAGCAGCCTAAGTGCTTTGCAGAACCTGGCAGGGAGCACCTAGTGTGCAAGTTGAAGAAAAGTCTTTATGGCTTGAAGCAGGCACCTAGGGAGTGGTATCATAAGTTTGATGCCTTTATGCAGTCGCAGGGCTACAATAACAGAAGTGCTATGGATCCATGTCTTTATACAAAGAAAGCCCGTGATGGCTCATTGCTTATTTTGGTACTTTATGTGGATGATATGCTGATAGTAGGGAAAGCTCATGATGAGCTAGATGCTCTTAAATCTCAGCTGAAGAAGAGCTTTGAGATGAAGGATTTGGGACAGGCCTCTCACATTCTTGGTATGCGCATTAAGTGCAGCAGGCATCAGGGCATACTCTATCTCTCACAGAGCGAGTACATTCATAAAGTCCTTGAGTGTTTCTGCATGCACGATGTAAAGCCTATTGGCTATCCATTACCTTCTTATGTGAAGGTTTTATAGGCCGATTGTCTGTAAACAGATGAGCAGAGGGCCGAGATGGTCAAGATCCCTTGTGCATCAGCCGTGGGTTGTTTGATATATGCCATGATAGCCACTCGTCCAGATATTGCCTTTGCAATTGGTATTGTGGCACACTATATGGCTACACTTGGCAAAAAGCATTGAGATGCCATAAAGGGTATCATGAGATACCTGAAGGGCAGAACAGAAATGTGTATTTGCTATGGCAGCCATGATACAGGAGTTGTGGGCTACATAGACTTTGATTATGTAAGACATGTAGATAGTAGGAAGTCCACTTCCAGCTATGTCTTTACCTATGTTGGAGGTATTGTTTCTTGGATGTACATGGTTCAGAAGTGTATGCCTCTCTCTACCACTAAGGCCAAGTATGTTGCGGCCACTGAGGCTTGCAAGGAGGCCATATGGTTGGGCCGTTTGGTTCATGACCTTGGGATTGATACTATACCTACGCTACATTTGGAATCTATGAGTGCTATTTAGCTAGCCAAGAATCCGGTCTTCCATGAGAAGATGAAACACATTGAGGTGAGGTATTACTTCATACGTGGGGTCATGGAGGACAAGTGTATTGACCTTGTCAAGATCTCCACCGGCGAATATCCTACAGATCTACTCACGAAAAGCCTCACTAGTGAGCCCTTTGCCTTCCTCAAGAGATTGATGGGCGTTGGGTGAGATTACATTTTTCCTCATCCCGTTGTACATTTGTACATTGTACTGTCTTTTCTTTTTCTTTTCACTCCTCACTGGGGCAGATTCACCTTTAAGTGAGAGGTTGTTGGGGGTAATGGTGCCTTTGCCTAGTTGCTCATGTATTACTACACTGACAATACCCACCACTGCACACTACAGGTGGCGAATGCCCATCACCGTCACTTTATTCTTTATTCTTTTAGTGACAGTTTGAATAAAGGAAGGCCTGGTCACACATTGTGACTGTTGGAGTTCCCATTTTTGTATCTCTCTCTTCTTGCTCTTGCTCTCTGCCATAGCTCACTTCCAAGCAAGCTTCGATCCTTCTTACATTTCATAGCACACTAGTGCTAGTGATTAACTAGTTTTAAGAGTAACAAAACCAACACATTTTTTAGTGCATTTTGTGATGGCAATAGAAGCTATCTTCTCCATCTCTAGTAGGGTTTGATCACTCTAGCTTGCTTTGGTGCTTGTCCATTGCAATGTCAATCATCCTTGGAAGGTATTGAAGCTTCTCTTTCAACCTTTGAGCATTATCCCTCATCTTCACAAACCCTACTATGGAATAAATAAGGTAGGATCTCTTCTCGTGAAAAATCTTGAAGATTACAAAGGAATTTCACATATTCTTGCTCTTAACGTCTATCTACTAGCCATGGATTTCCATGTATGCCAAGATTGAGCCATATTTCCTCTTTGAAAAGCTTTATTCTTCTCAAAATGTTCATGGACATCAAGGTATTGCTGAATTTCTCATAAATCCTTGAGGATTGGATTTAAGAAGGCTTGCAAATCAAGACAATGGACACTACTCAAGAAGGCATTGAGGAGGAATACCCTCAAGATTGCAAACAATGAAGCCATTAACTATCAAGAAGGCATTATGGAGCAATATTTTAGGGATTTTATACATGGGACTTGAATTTCTTGTAAAAAAGCATTCAACGGGGTTCGAGATACCTCCACTTCAAGGCTTTCATGCTGTATAAGCATTGGATGGGACTAATTCATGAATATTATTTGGCTAGGGAGTATTATGGATTGATTTGGAGATTATCTTCTACTTGATGGGCTCAAGCTTGATTTTTATTGAATTATCTATCTTCTTCAATCTTTCAAGAGGTAACTTATTCCCTTTTAATATATGAAATCCCTATTTATCCAATTGTTCAAGCCTATCCAATTGTTGATGGGAGATTATGGTTTTTTAAGGCTTTCAATGAGCTATAAATTAGAGATTAATGCCTCTTCTAGATTGAATAAATCCATTTGATAAGTTTTCAACATTGAATTCATGTCAATTGTAGTTTGTAATGTGCCGTGCCTGAGTTTGTAATGTCCTAGGAAGCGCCGTCTGAGATTTTTGATGAAAACCCTCAAAGTTTGCTAACTAGGCTCACTTGAGTCTACCCCGTAGTGGAAGTTCCAACCGTTCCCACAAGAATCAACCTGAGTTTTTCTGGTCAAATCAATTACTAAACGGTTGGCTAGTATTAGCGGTTCGAGATTCCATTCCTTATAGGAATTGTTGACTATAACAGACTTACGTTGTGCTGGGTTCAAGAGAGTGGGAGAAGTATGACACCTTAATCCCTTCTGCCCAGGGTTCTAAAGTGATGCAAGTCAGGCTTCTTGATCTCTAATGGTCAAGTTAAAAAAATATGATTTTTATTCCTTCTTAGGAAAGCTCTCGGCTTACTGAGACCACCCAACCATAGGTCTGGATCCGTTGAGGGTCCATCCTTTCACTTCTCTCTCTCGAGTAGTTTTAGTTACCTAATTACCTACCAGTTTAGGTCAACATATAAAAACAGCTTCTTTGAATTATCTCCTGATACAAATTCATTACACACCTTTAATTCATGACACAAAAACAGAGTAATGCAATTCTTTCTTAATAGTTCATTTCAGAAAAATGACTTTTTACAAATATTTTCTTGTTTGAAGGTATTATTATCTCCAAGTTTCATTCCCCAACTAGTATTGGAACTTCAAGGACACTTTGGAAATTGAAGGGTAGTTAGCAATTCGTAAGAGCCTAAGGAGTTTAT
Organism: Lygodium microphyllum; assembly: GCF_053477565.2. NCBI lineage: Eukaryota > Viridiplantae > Streptophyta > Polypodiopsida > Schizaeales > Lygodiaceae > Lygodium > Lygodium microphyllum. The sequence continues at coordinate 123,040,603 of NC_141149.1, read as the reverse complement.
GACCAAAGCCCCCTAGTATCCTCACCTCCTCTTGTTGACTAGAGTTATTTATGACAAGACCTTTCACGCCATGATTGGTCTATACTCACCAATGCAAAACAAAAAAGAAAACCCCTTGGAGTAGGTTTTATTCATGCTGGCCTTGCGGAGGTCTAGCACCATTAGGAACACTACCTCAACCAGTGTTCTGTGCTCATTGGAATACTGCCTTAGTCGTCAACAATCTATACTCAGTCATCCATCTTTTAGCATGATACTTTTTCAAAGATCAGTACCTAGCTTGCAATCACAAACATTTTATTTCGAAATGCATTATACATAAACATTTAACAAGTTTATTTCCAAGACAAATCTTTTCTTTCCAAAAATAATAACATCGAGACAAGTTAGCATAAGTGGCAAAATTAGTGTAAGTGGCAATACTTTCGAATAGTCTTCATGGATTCCCCCTTCCTTGGGGTCTAGTTTTGACTGAATCTAAACAAGAATTGTATACTTTAGATTAACTTCCTTGGAGTTTCATGGGTCCTTGCCCGTGATAAAAGAAAATCTTGGTTAGTTTAATTACAACCAATATCCATTGGCAATTTCATCTCATATATGCCGAGAATTAGTGTCCGTGATTACCCATCAGAGGTTTTGCTTGATCAACATAAATTAAAAACATTAAAATTTTTAGGGACACAGTACCTTCCTTGTACTTGCTTAGGTTCAACTTGTACAGACCCAAGTTATCCCTTGGAATTTGTGGTTAAGAATTCTTTTAAAAAGATTATATGCAAGAATTGAATAAAATATTATTTCACGAATGCAACTTTTATTGTCCATTCATGGGATGAAGGCATGCTAGTATTTTTTACTTTAAAAAATAGTAAATATGATGGGTGCTTGGTTGATGGTATTCGCAACTTCATTTGTAGTGGTAATTGTGTCCGTAGTGTTATTGGTAGCTTCTGCCTCCGCGACCTTCGTAACTTTCTTCTTTGGGACCATGGTTTTTAATTTGCAAGTATTGAAAAGGGGATTTTGGTGAAGGAGCTTGGGGATAACTAGATTGACAGAATTTTTGATTTGATGGGGGAAGATAATCATTAAGAATTCAGGAAAAATCAGGAAGAGTCTTGATTCCACATAGAAATAGGATAGAAGGGATGGAGGATTTGAATTTAAGAGCTCATGGAGTACTCTCCTTGTCTTCATGTGACGAGGGTTCCCATTCTCACACTTCTCTTGCCCCAATTCCTCTCGCTCTATACTCCTGAAAAAGGCCTCTCCTCTCTTGTTTTACTTCTCAATGGCTCCCCATGCCTCATATTTATAGCTAAATTGAAAAAGAAGGGCTGTGGCTAAGAAGAAGAGCTCTTTATGGAGGGTATCTTGGCAAATCAGTAATCTAGAAGCTTTCAAGATGCAATCTGATGTTGGTGATTTGATCTTTGAGGTCCAAAGAGGTTGCCAAAGATGCAATGACTGATTTATCTGCCTCTTGGATGATCTTGCTTCAATCCAAGCCTCTCGTCGAACTAAGAAGAGGGGAAGATTGCTGGAGCTTTTTGGTTGAGATTGAGAAGGGAGATTTCAAGATTTCTTTCTTGTTTTGATTTTTTAAAATTTGGGGATGATGAGGGCCCGCTTTTTTCCAATAGAAAAAAAGGGGGGGTGGCCTGTTCGAGACGTCTTCCGCTCCTTCTTCTATTTTTCTCAAGCTTTAAAGCGTAAAACTTTGTAATTTATTTTACTTGCCAAGTTTTAAACATGTTTGGTCAAATTTGACTTATAGCTCATAACTCTCATTCATCTGGTACCTTCCGTGATGGATGGCTACAGTCCTTGCCAATTCAAAAAAATATCAGGTTACGATCCTTGGGTCATTTTGCTCGAGATCTTCTCTATTTAATGATTTAGAGTTTTTCAAGTCAATTTTACAATAAGTTGGGAAGATTTGAAGTTAAAGTCGAGATATCACATGGTCATAGCTCCATTCTTTTATGCTTTTATGGATAACCATGATTTGTGTATTGGATCTTGTTATGCCTAAGAAAATATTGTAAAAGGGTAAGCATTGCAATCAATGAGTTACTAATTTGCAATGGTAGGACTGTCAACCCATACTTTATTTCAATTTTATCTTTTTGATCAATCCATGCACTTCATTAAAGGCTGAAAGCTTCAATTTCATAAATGCATTTCATCCATGTTTTCATAGATTAGTATGCACTTGCCATGGATGTTTCCATTGAGGAAAAAGGTAGATGCTAGGGGAGATAGTGGGACAAAAGAGAGGTGAACCATCCACACTATCAAAGATCCTGAAGGGATGAAACCAACTGACTTGAGGGGAACTTTACCCACCTCCCAGTGATTCAGAGCTCATGTCGAGAGCATGCCATGCCATTTTATCCCTTACACAAGTACCATGAGTAGACTCGTTGAAGATCTTGAAGTCTCGAGGTGAAGAGCATTAAAACATGGCATTTCATGATTAGCTTATAGGGATTGCATGTGGATTACTAGTTTTTTTGGCCTTTAAGAATAGGATACATATACTTGCAAGTGAGATAGAGCACTTGGGCTTATCTTATGGATTATTTTTATTCATTCATAGGTGTTGCATATCATTATAGGTCTTATATAGGTTTATTACAAGTTCCTACAATGAAACAAGGCCCTAGAGGCCATTTTGGGGGTAATATCCACTCATTTATAGGTGTTGTAGGTCATTGTAGAGCTTAAATAGGGCTATCACAAGCCATTGCAAGATCTTTACAATACCCACAAGTCATTTATAGGTTGTTACAAGGTTAAGGGACGTTATTTTAGACCTACGAGTGGTTGGAACACCAAAATAGCGAGTTTACAATATGTTTGACAAATCTATATAATAGCTGTAAAAGAATATTCCCAAGATATTTTGGCCTAATTTTGACAAAGTGTTTGATAGTTCATCTTGAAGAGCTATTCATTTTTAATTTGAATAAGAAAGTATCTCATTTGCATATTATGGTCAAAAGTTTGAGCCATCTATGTAACATGTGGACCATTTGGACTACACTTTGATAGTATATAGAAATGGCAAGGAATAGGGGAAAGAATAAGACAAATAAGGATGTCGAGCAACAAATCAAGGAGGTATCATGTTATAGGCAAGAGTGAAAGAGCCGTATAATAGGCAACCATCTTATATAGTTTGGAGAGCACTTCGTTACACTAGTAGATAAATGTTAAGTTATTTGGCTAATTATTAATTCAATTAGACAATTTTCTTTCCTTTGAGCAAGCATCTTTTGATTTTCAATTTATATCTATTTTGTTAGGTTTTTTGTTTATAGAGATCTGTGATACAATGACCAAGAGATATTGTGAGAATGAGAAATCACAAGAATATGGGGCTTACAATACCTTGAATCCCTTTCTTTTATAACCACAAGACTAGACATTCTATCAGACACATGGAGCTTCTTTCCAAGTTAGATCAAGTGGTTGATTGGATGGTTTAGCCTAATGCTCAAATCAAACAAGCAATTGAGAAAATGGCCCATTTCACTAAAGACTCTTTGGAGAATTTAGTGCCTCTAATAAATAATCATTAGATAAACTCAGTGCTCAAATATCTCGGCTTGCGGTAGCATAGTTGGCAAACAAGGAAAGTAGGCACAAAATTTATTTTATCCTTCTAATCCTAATCCATAGCCTGGAATCATTTGAAAGAAAGGCATATCTAACACTACTAATGAGATAGGGGAAACATAATTTAGAACTGAAGAGCAAATCTGGAGTGTTCATGCATCCAACCCTCCAAGGGTAAGAACTCAACCATCTATACTCTACGAAGATTCCAAATAGTCTATCGTAGGAGTGCCTCAAATATTTTAGATCCCATTAGCAATTACATGGACACGCATCCCCAAGCTTAAAATGGACAACAAAATTTTGTGGAAAGAGAACTCCATGATAAGATAGTGTTATAGTGGACACTCATATTCCCCTTCAGATTTATAGGAGTAGACATCCCAATTTGAGTCTTACTTTGATATCTTCCCTAGACTTGATGATCAAAATGTCCATTTTGCTTTGCTTCTCCTTAAGGGCTTTGCTCATACATGGTAGAGATACATTAAATGGCGTTTTACCTTCTTAAAAAAGTGATTGAACCCTAGGCTTTTCTTGTAGGCATAATTTGAAGATGGACCATGCCTTTCTTACCTAATTTTAGCCCTATGTGGCTCTCGCAACATGAAATCTCTATAGTTGTAACATTAGGCCTAACCTTTTTTCACCTCATTTAGATGTGAAAGCAAAAGAGGAGAGCACAGTAGGTGTGTTGGGGTTTTATCCCCTTTCAAACACATTAGCACTATTTTTCAAGTGGTGATTTACTATTCACAAAGAGAGAGAGAGAGAGAGAGAGAGAGAGAGAGAGAGAGAGAGAGAGAGAGAGAGAGAGAGAGAGAGAGAGAGAGAGAGAGAGAGAGAGAGAGAGAGAGAGAGAGAGAGAGAGAGAGAGAGAGAGAGAGAGAGAGAGAGAGAGAGAGAGAGCACTATAGCTCCTTTACACCATATCACTTTTGGGTTTTTAACTACAATATTGCTATTTTCTACATACATTATCCACAATGGACATTCATCTTACACCTACAATATTGCTATTTCAAGACCTAGATATATATTCAATTGGGAGTCTTTATAAGATATATGAGCAATGATCTTCCAATTTATGGAGATGTGAAACATAAATGCAACATTTAGTTAAATTTGGTAAAGATTGCTGTCGAAAAGGAAGAGTGATGTTGGTGCCATTGCAATATCCACCACAATTATTTCATGATTTATTGCATGGTGTGCATCCAAAGAGTAGAAAGTTTAAAAATAATGTACAAGCTTATAATAGTGCTATTGAACTTGTGTCACTTGGTGCAAATGTTGATGAGAGCGTTTATGTGGTGTTGGTAATGCAATTATTTATAGAGTACATTACTTGATTTATCATTGTATAGTTTCTCTCCTACCTAATATGCAATGTTAAGAAAGACCAATATTTGCTCGGCTTTATGTCTATGATAATGAGCATAGGTTGCCTAATCGGCTAAGGGTTATGCTAAAAATCTTATTAAAATTACTTAGAGAGCTTTGATCTATGATACATCAGCGCAATGCGTATACACAAGCTTTTAGATCAATGGGATAGGCAATTATAACATAATCCTCTAGTGGAATTGAGGATGACTATTTTTGGAGTTCAATAGAGTAATAGACAATATTTGAATCTTGTGATAATTGAGGTGGTAGCTGTAATGCTGGGTCAAGGTGATGAGGATACTCTTGATCGTCTAGGCATTCGTGTTTATAATTGAGATGTAGTTGTGTCGCTATTTCAAACTTGCATGGAGCTTATATGTCAATGTTATATGTCCTTCTTTTTGCCAAATGTAATGATAGATGAGATACAAAGTTATCTTATAGTAATATTAATGTTTCAATCAATATATTTTATTTACTCAATAAGGATTATGTCACTCATGCAATTGTATGCATTTTGCCTCCAAATGCAAGAAGACACTGAGCACACATGTTGCATGGTGGCCAACTATTGCAACATTTTATTATTGATGCCTATTGTAGTATAGAGCAATGGAGATTGGCTGCCTGTCATTATAATTAATCAATACTACATTTACAAGTTTTAAAAGAATTGGCAAATATGGTTGTAGTATCAACACAAGTCACTAGTGTATCTATAGGTAAAAGGGTGCTTTTAACATTTTCTTTTACTGGTGGGCCAAGACATATGTATCAATTGTATCATGATGTTATGAACATAGTGAAAAGCAAGGGAAAACTTGGCATTTTTATAGCAATGATATGGAGTCCTAATTGGCTTAAGATAATTGATGGTTTTTTACCTCGACAGACTGCTCATGATCATCCAAATTTGCATTAGGGGAGTTTTGAGGTCTTTAAAATGCTTTGTAAGCGATCCTAGAGAGAGAAAATATTTTGAAAAATAAAATTATTTTTTTATATTTTAAAAAATTATATTTTGGTAAGTAAATATATAAAAAATTGTTAATAATTCATTGTCGCAATATTCTCGTGGTCACATCAAACCTAGAAATCTAGGCCACCATAAAGGTGACAAAGATTCTCATAATGAAAATCTTACTCATCCTCATTAAAGTGAAAACTAATATTCAATTTGAATTTTTTTCGACGTTTGATTACTTCCCTCCATTCTCACTCTCTTCTTTCTTTCCCATCCTTACTAGTTTCTTCTTCGTTTTCCTTCTTGTTTCTAATTCACATAGTTTTTCAATCCAATCTTCTAATCACATCCTTAGCTATGGATTAGTCATCCAATTATCTATGTAGCTCTAATAGAAGACCTCTCTGTCATCTTCATATTGAGTTGGATAGTGATTATGAACCAATAAGGAAGAGAACAAAACCCATCACTATCACAGAGTCTACGAAATATATACTCAAGTTTGAAGGAAAGAAGAATCTTGATCTTTGGATAGATGGTAGACTATATCCCAAAGATCCTAACAAAAATAGCACTTTGCCTTTCTATAATAGCTCTTCATTGTTGAGGTTCATTGGTGATGGTTATAATAGGTTTCTAGGTTATACACTTAACTTGGTTGCTAGAAAAGAACGTCCTCAAATTGGAGAACCATCTTTTATCAAAACATGACAACGAGTTATTGCAGAAGCTAGAGGGCTATCAACAGAGGATTCATTCGTTGGAGAAACACATAAAATCTTATCAACAAAAGCAAACTATTCTAGGCCTTCGAAATCGACAAAAGACTCTTAGAAATATTGAGAGTCTCAGGCGCGGAGGAGGTGGTTGTAGTAAAAGAATCCAAGCAGCAATGTATATTTTTTTCCACTTTAAAAATATGAAATATAACTTTGTTTATAATTAATTATATTGATTTGTGATGTTGAATTTGTTTAGGTCTCTTCTTTAATCGAATGCAAGTGAAAGAGATTCTTTGAAAGCATCTCAATTTTATTATCGTCTTCTTCTTTCAAAAGATATTTTGGAGAAGAAGAAAGTTAAAAAGACAAAGAAACAATGCTTGGAGACATTTATAAAGGATCATTCTTTGGATACTAAGTTAGTGCAGAAGACACTAGATAATATTGGTATTAGTCAAGATGCTTATATACAACTTTTCTAACTTTTACAGTCAAATATGAAGCAAAGGTAAGTACGTAATTGCATACTTCAAAGGCCATCTGTGGTTAGAACTATTAGACAAAGAGTGAATAACAAAGTAATGGAGATTCTGGGTGAGCCTTTCCATATCAAGGCTAGCTTCAAGGACAAGAAAAAGTAAGTTGTATTCAATGAATTTAACAATATTTTCCTTGACTTGCTCACCCTACAATGTTTAATTATTAGATTCTATGACTTGTCACTCTAGAAGAGGCACAAGAAGTGGCTAGATTTGTGGTTAAACTTAATGAAAGTGAGATTTTAAAATGTACAAAACTAGAGAGGGTCTCTATTACCTTGATGAATAAAGTACTTTCATCATATCTTTACAATCACTCAATGACATTTAGTATTCAATCGGAACACAACATCTAGTGGCTAGGAGCATTCGAAGTAGATGCAAAGGATTTTGATATATTGTATTGGGTTTTTCATTGAACACTAATACTTGATGTTATTAAGAGACAACAAGCAGGAGAAGAGCTATTTGTTGAAGGATTTGGGAACTATAAGATTGAGTGGCACATAGCTAGTGACTTAAATACACTTAAATGTATGTATAATGTATCAAAGGGAGCCAACTCTAGATCTCCTTGTGTATATTGCATGTCCCCAGCCAGAGAGTTGAACTCAAGCAATTGGAATAGAGCTCCCTCTAGGCACAACAAGAATCCACAGTTTAAGCCAGTCCTAGATATTCCTTTAGTGACTGTCCATATCTGTACACTTCATGCGCTTTGTAGGATAATTGAAAAGCTTTCTCATCTTTATATAGGATTTGCATGGAAGCTGAAGCCATTATCAACTAGAACAGGTGCTATAACAAAGATTGAAAAAGTTTTATCTGCAATTGGTTTGCATGGTGGTAATGTTGTTATTGAACCAAATCTTCAAAAGTCTAAGGATAGAAATTGTGTCCCCAAAAAGCCATCTATCAATGGAGTGAAGGCAAGAAGGTTCCTAGACTTTCATTAGGAATGGTACCTCAAGTATTAGATACAATCAGTGAAAGTGCCTATATAATGCAGTTAAGGATCATGCTGATAATGGATAAGCTAGAGATTGAGGGATTTGTCCATTATAGTGACGCAATGGAAGCTACCAATGCTGCTAGAACAACTTTGCAAACAAGGTTTAGCCTTATTGATGAGGAATTCAAGAAGTGAAAAGCAGATTGCCCTTTTCATCAGAATCAGCATTAATGTCTTCTTATATAGAAGGATGTTGGATTTCTTGTATATCTTCAATATATGGATAGTTGTTCTTTAGATATAGTACAAGAGAAGAAGATAGAGGATATTCCATGCAAAGACAAAGAAGTTGAAGAGAAGGGGAAAATGTTTCAAGAGGATATTAAGAATCAGTTAGTGTAGAGATTTGATGTTGCTTTGTTTAAAAGTGAGAACATTACAAATGTGGAAGAAAATGAGATAGAGTTGTGTGTAGAGATTGAAATAGGTCCTCTTGAATGTGTCCCAACATTTCCTAGTTATCTAATCAACAAAGAGAGATATGTATTGCTAAATGATATTCAACACCTTTTTATCTTAGAGAAGATCACTGCTTGGCAATCCTTGCAGCGTGGGGTCAAAATAATAAGAATTTCATAGATTACGAACAAGAATTGCTAGCAACTCTTGATGTTGAGGGAGAGAATCTCTGTAGCCTTGCATTCTTGTATTAATCAGATCGTGGAATATGAAAAGGGGGGATACCTAGAGAGGAAGAGTGCTTACAAATTTAGTAGAGACTTGGTATTGATAACAAGGGGTATGAAGAGAAATTGAAGTCTCCATTAGAGAAGAAACCAAAAAGTTTAATAAATCTATATGATGATAGTCTTCTTGAAGAAGATGAAAATCCCAATGTATGGAAGATAATTCTAATATATCAATTGTGCTTTATATTAGAGTATGTTATGCATTATAGACAAATATTATTGGATATTTATTTACTGACATCTTATACTATTGTGCAAATAGAAATTGAAGATACAGACAACTTTCCTTGAAGAGCCAAGGGCTCAAGTCCATTGAAGCTTGGCAAAAGTCAAGGCCTTGGTCATTATATTGGAAACTTGAATAATCAAACAGTTGCAATTTATCATAGCAAGTTGTCAAGCTCTCTAGGCTTACCAATAATGGCTTTGAAAGCTATCTCCAAGGTGATTGGATCCCAAGATTTCAATAGAGGTTCAAATAATATAATTTTGGTGGAGAAGGAAGAAGCTGTAAGAGTTTTTGGCTTCATGCCTGGATACAGTGTGGATCTAGGGCAGGATACTTTGGAGTTCTTGGCTCTTATTTGCTCTCCCATGTAGGAGATGTTAAGAATTTAAAGCTCCTTTCGGGCTATAGGAAACAAGAGTTCTTGAAATGTAGAGGTCTCATTGAGTGGAATGAAACAAAAGATTCCTTTAGAGGACCTAGTGAATTCCATGAAACTAAAGACTCTTCTACCAACAAAGTCAAACTAAAAGATGTTAAGGGTTTCTTGAAACCCATCTTTTTCCATCTCTTTGTCTAGTTTGTAATTATTCTGAATATCTTTGCTTTGCACGAGAGTTTAAATATCCCTCTTTCCTTCTTTGGGTATAACAGTGGATATAGTCCTTGCCAAAGATGATGTATTACATGATGCGGTTGTGTCTTTGAGCTTGAATTTGTGCCAAATTTATTTGTAGAACCATTATTTAAAGACCTCTAATAAATTGTTTGCTTTGTATCTTCTACCTCCATGTCTTGTGTATCGAAAGTATTTTGTTCTTGCTTGATAACGTAATTTTTCCATATCTTGGGTTGACTAAATAGATAAAGATCCATATTTGTTGGTAAAATATGTAGCATGGTTGTATAAAATATGTTGCATAGTTAACAAATAAAGAAATTCAATTAGAAAACCATATATGAGTCAGACAATGAAGAGACATACATATGCAAACTTCTTACCATATAATGAGTGAAGTGTTGATTACCCCAAGCTTCTCTCATTGCCTTTTTAAAAAGGTTCAATTGGTTTTTGAAGTCTTTGAGATCATCATCATTCCACTCAATTTAATTTGTCTAGTGTTTTCCAAACATTGGCTTTTCCATTGATACTTGATATTTGCAATCCCTTATTGTTGAGAATAAATGGTTTTTTGTACAAATACACCTCGTTTGGCTTGCGATTTCTACAAGATAAATAGCTCGTTGAAGGCTAGACAAGATACGTGAAACAAATAGTAACATAAACTAGAACCTGAGTTGTCATATATATATGCCAACGATCACTGCATGTTTGTTCAAGAAGTACATTGCACTAATTTGGAGGAGGTTCACTTAAAATGAAAAGAAAATGCTAAGAATTATCTTTTATCTTTAAAAAGTGGAGCCATAAAAGCGCAATCATACCAAAAAAATAAGTGACATGTGGCACAACTTCCCAAGCAAAAACGATATGCCTGTCGCATGTGTGAAATTAACTATGCATTACAGCAGCCACACATGTAAACCAACATCCTTATAAATCCAATTTTTGAACCGCAAAATAGTTTTTTTGAAGACAAAGCTCTTTCTCTACTTGACCACATCAACACAATGCTAACTTGGTCACAATGCAAATTTATTCTTCAGTGCAAGGTGACTAAAGAAGGCTTCATTGCCCAGTATACGTGTGGGATCCTCGAAAATATAAGTTTTTTGATAAATATGAGTTAGCTCTGAATCACTTGACAATTCTTGCCAAATGATTCCAAAAAAAATCCCAACGTATGAAACACAATTAGTCATGCCTCTTCCCATGGATAAGAGTTATTTCTCAATTTATATGTCACTTAGAATGCAAGTTTCTTCAAATAGAATCATGGATCAACATAGCTTGATCACATAGAATGATAAATTTTTTCCACTAATGTTGATAAGAAGTAGGTTGATAAGATTTAAATATTATTGATGTGAACATTTAGATAGATCTTCTTTCAAGGATTGAAATAATTGAGAATAATATGTGAGATTTGCAGAATGAGAGTTGCTCTATTATGAGACTTCTAAAACTTCATGACATTAATTCTCTTTGATCAAATATGTATCAAAAAAAGAAGCGACATATGAAACGTAAGTGGGTGTTTGTTTCTCTTGTGTAGAAGGCCTCCTTGCATTTCATACATCTTGTGCCTGCATTTGTTTTATTGAAATTGGAGGTAGACTATGTGATTAGTGTTTGTTTGCTACTTAGTGATTGTAGATAACACTATATGAGAGATTTGGAGATCTGTCCTAATTTGGTTATATTATTTGGTTTTTTGGATGTTTCAAATAGCTAGAACTAAGGCCATTGCAAGGAAGTAGATAGTTAATCCTAGAGATCTTGCTTCAAAGATCCATCAGTCCTCCAAGCCTTCCAAACTTACAAGGGAATCAAAGCCAAGGAGAAGGTTCTCACAGCATGTTATGTGCCTAAAGGCTCAGAATAATGCAATTCCAAATCTGTCTTTTCAGAGGCTCGTCAAAGAAATTTGTGATAAGCATAGTCTTGATAGTTTTAGATTGACTAGGGCAGTTCTCAACTGTATGCAGGAGGCTACATAAGACTTTTTGATTGAGTTTTTCCAAGATTCTTATATCTGTACTGCTCATGCACATAGGCTTACACTTATGGATAAAGACATGATAATTATTAGAAGATTGAGATACAGGTTTTCAAAGGTCCTTGAGCCAGTCCCCCTTTCTGATGTGAAGGCTTTCAATATTTTAAATATACCTCCATATAGAAAGAAAAAAAATGATCCAGGTCTTAAGGTTGAAGATGTCACCCATGAAAAGGACACAAGACAACATGAGAAAGAGGAAAAGGCCACAGAAAAGCAGCCAGATAAATGGAGGGAGTATAAAAGAAATAAGGAAGAAGAAAAGGAAGCAGAATAACTCCCATCTTTTGAAGAGGATTTATCTACCCTTTTTGAAAGGGTTGGCCCTAAGGGCTTCAATGTTTGTTGGATTTTTACCTAGTGATATTAACAAAAGATCTGATATGGTATTTTTGGACTCTGACTGTGTTCAAATTCTCAAGAATAAAGTGAGAGAAGTATATGACTCTATTCTTCTTGTTGGGATGAGGTATAGTATACCAAAAATTGTTTGTACTCACTATATTTTTCTAGCAATAGACTTTCATATTGATGCTTACTATCTCCATTCTTTTTTTGTAGGTGTATAATGTATTAGCTCCCCTTTGACATACAACAAAAGATTGAGGTTCTTGATTCATCTATCTCATACTATGTGAGGAGTGAGCTTGATGCAAGTGCATTTGACCATTGGTTCAATTCAATTGACTTTAACACTTTGGAGCTTCTTCTAATTCCATACAATGAAAAGCAAGTAATTTGATATTTTGTTAGATTTTATGAGATATTGTTTTGCTAGATTATTGAAATATTATTTTTTTCAGTTCTCATTGGAGCCTAATTGGAATAGATTCTATGGAGAGGCAATGTTTCCTCATCAATTCTATAAAAGCAAGCCATGGAAATGCCAAGTTGTAAGTTATATTTTTAATCTAGGGTCTCCTTGATATTTTGATCTTTTTGTTGCAGGCACTCTAAATATTTTGATCTTTCTTTTATAATTACTCTAAATTTTATTGTATTTTTGGTATACAGAGCTATAAAAAGATTAATTGAAGTGCTAGAGAAAATGCCTCCCATGCCTTCTGACTTACTTCCAACAATGCAATATAGACAAGTTGCGGCAAGGTCTTGATTAATATGGTTGGAACATACAAATAAAATTTAGTCTAAAAACTACCATAAACAAGTTTCATAGTTTTACTTTATATTGTTGATTGCAGTGTCCTCATCGGGATGATAGTTACTCTTATGACTGGAGAATAATTGTAAATGCCAAAAGATTGGTTCAATTTATTTATCTCAATGATGATAAACTTATATAGGTAATGTGAAACATACTAAAATTTAAGATAGAAGTTTATTGTAAAATAGTCCATTGATGATAATAATATAGTCCATTGTAAAAAATAACAATGAACTAAAAATATTTTCTTACAAATGTATGACAGTTTACAAGGGATTGTTATACAAGTAAGTATGTTTGGTATATAAGAGCAAAGTTCATGAAGTACATAATGGTCAATTGTATACAACCGACAAGAATGGACAATAGTGGGGGCTTGGACGTTGAAGGAGAGGAGGTGCATGTAACTACATCAGGTGAAGCTATGCCTTCAACACCCAAGGCAACCAAAGCATCAAAGATAGGCAAAAGGACTCTTAGAATAGATGTCCATTCTCCTAAGAAAAGTTCTTTAAAAAAGTAGATTTGCCTCATTGATTGTAAGCCCTTGTGTATAATTCATGGAGATGGTTGACAAAAATTTGTCGCAAAATTTATACATGTATTTTATATTGATAGTAAAGAGATATTTTCCTCAATATCCTTGCATTGTATATTCTTCTATCTCCTCATTGATATCTATTTTTTAAAAAAATGTTACAAATGTTTATTAATCAAAAAGTGAAATCAGATATACACCTAAGTGGATATAATATGATATAAAAACTTACTCGTTTGTTATTAAGTTAGAACGCAAATGAGTAGAGTAGTTCAATATCTTCATTCTGTAAATCCATCCTCATTTGATGTAGCATAAATGATGATCTAACCTTTAGGATTGCAATAATTTCCTAATTGTACCAAAGATCAAGATCCACTATAAGATCTTTGCTAAAATTATTTAGAACCGACATAATGCTATCTACTAAATAAAAGCTAAGGATGAAATTTTGAGTAGCAATCATATATTTACAAGCTATGGAGTCTTGATCTATCTTACATATAAATTTTCCCTCTGTCCTAGTGTTCCATCCCTCATCAACAAATTGTATAACATGATCATATGTTAGTCTCTTCAGTGAAAGCATGGCCTTTGATCTTCTTATCTCTGCATTAGAAAAGAAGTCAACAAATATATTAATAGGCATGAACAAAGTAAATTTTCTTAGCCTACTTGAGATACCAGGTTTTAACGCTCTCTGTATCTAATAAAATATTTTACATCTATAGCCCTCACTAATAGCAAAGGCCACTCAAAGCTTTAAAAATCGGGCAAAAGAAGGGGGAATATTGATCCCCATTGGTTACGCTGCATGGGAACAATATAAGAATGGTCATAGAAGAATATTCCATTCTCTACAAGCTCTGTCTTCTTTTTACCTTTGTACATCTCTTCTCCAATCAAGCCATGAAACTCATCAATTACATCAACAATAGACTCGACTGCTAATTGCCATTCCTCAAGATTAGAGGGATAGACATCTACAAGACAAATGAACAAATGTTATAATGGAAAACCTTAAACCAAGTTCAAGAAAAGAAAGACTTTAAGAATCAAATCCTTATAATTTGGTTTATGCATTGGAAGATTTGAACTTCCAGGTTCCAAATATAGCTCTCTATGCATAAATACATGTTGCACCAGAACCTCTTTTATGCTATTCTTATTTACTCCAAGCTTGAAATCTGGGATTCTACCCTTCCAACCAGAGATGTACGAGCTTCTATATCTTCACCTTTTCCCACATTTGCCTATTGCATGGTGATCCAACTGCCTTTGCTACTGATTATAGGAATCCATCTTCGATCTTTTTGGAATGAGTTAAACATTGATATGGATGTGATTTGGAAGCTTGGACACCTTGTTGAAGGTCAAATTTTTGTATCCATACCAGAGAGAGAGAGAGAGAGAGAGAGAGAGAGAGAGAGAGAGAGAGAGAGAGAGAGAGAGAGAGAGAGAAAGGACTAAGCTACCACAAGAAATGAGGGAAAAACACGAGAGGGATAAACGAAAGGAGGGGAAAAAAGTGCTAGGCTCTTTATTAATTTGAATTTAGATTAAACATGTCTTTATCATTAATTCAGACATATCATTAAATAAAAGTGGCGAAGACTATCTCATTAATGCAAAGAATATCATAATCACGAATATAAGAGGCTAAAAAGAGATATTGATAATACAAAGTCATATATATATGTATATGTGTATATATATATATATATATATATATAGTAAAATAAATTTTTGTATTTTTAAAAATAGAACTGCTACGGAGGCTCTGCACCTATTGGTCTAGAGTACTCTCTTTCTATCTCCTAAAAGGCATTTTCGAACCTTAAAACTCCCCTAATGATAGCACGAGTGTTCCATAAAAAGCATGCTGATATGATGCATAGCTTTTTTGGAAGGATCACATGTTATACTAGTATTATTAAGTTTCAAAAGCGAGGGTTGCCACATTCCCATACTGTGTTGATTTTAGAGCATCCTTTCAAACCCTTTGAAGTGCACCACTATAATAGATTGGTTTCTACCAAGTTACCTAACAAGTTGAAATTTTAAGTTTTATTTGAGATAATTTAAAAAAAGTAATATTCATGGTCCTTGTGGTCTAGTGTATACCATGAGTCCTTACATGCAAAATGGTAAGTGTACTAAAAGATTTCTTGAAAGTTCACGTATATAACAACTAATAATGACACTAGCTATCCTATCTATAGAAAGCATGACGATGGAAACACAATGACCATTAAGGGGAATGTTCTTGATGATCAATGGGTAGTTCCATATAATCCTAATCCAATAAAAAATGCCATGCACATATAAATATGGAGGTGTTTCAACGTAGTAGTTGTATATATATATAAGGAGCATGATTGTGCAACCATTAAATTCACTATTGGGATAACACAAGCACCTACTCTTACTGAAGGGAGCGAGGCCTTAGTGGAAGCACACGAGCAAACGCAAAAGCTAGTGGAAGGAGCAAGAGCAAGAGAGAGAGATGCATGATGTGAGAACTCCAACAATCACAATGTGTGATCAACCTTCTCTTATTCAAATGTCACTAAAAGAATAAATAATGAAGTGACACTAATGGGCGTCCACCACCTATAGTGCAGAGGTGGACAGGTACTGTCAGGGTAACTAATACATGGGTACCTAGGCACAAGTGCCTTTACCCCCAATAATCTTCTGCTTAAAGATGAATGTATCCCTAGTTAGGAGAGAACGAGAAGAAAGTGACAAAGTAAAAAGGTACATAAGTACAACATGCTGAGAAAATACATTATCTCATCCATCAACTTCTTAAGGAAGGAAAAACGTTCCGCATTGAGAGACTTTTTGTGAGCGAGTCTACAAGATTTAGGTTAGTTAGAGCTCTTGAAAAGGTCAATAGGCCTATCCTCAATAACCTCTGTGATGAAGTGGAAATGCACCTCAATGCGATTTGTCTTTGCATGGAAGATAGGATTCTTGGCTAACTATATAGCACTCATAGAATCCAAATGCAATGTAGGAGCCACATTAGTCATACCAAGGTTTGACCAAATAGCCTCACCAGAGAGCCTTCTTGCAAGCCTCAATGGCTTTGAGAAAACCATATTCCTGCTTGAAATTCTTAGCTACCAATCTGGCCTTATAAGTTGGCTTAGGGCTTCTAGGGATACTTTTCAACTTATATATCCACTTGCATGGCAATGCCTTCTTGCCACTAGGCAAAGGAACCAAACCTCATATATGGTTTGTTTGTAAGGAGTCAAACTTTGACTGCATAGCCCTATCCTAGGATAAAGTCAATACCATTTTTCTACTTCAAACCCTTAGCTACCAATCTAGCCTTATAAGTTGACTTGGGGCTTCGAAGTATACTTTTTAACTTGTATATCCACTTGCATGGTAATGCCTTCTTGCCACTAGGCAAAGGAATCAAATTCCACGTATGGTTTGTTTGTAAAGAATCAAACCCCAACTGCATAGCCCTGTCCCATGAGTGACTATCATCTGTATGCATAGGCTCATCATAAGAGAGAGGCTCACCTATATCTATCACCATAACATAATCTATGGAGGGTGTAAAGTACTAAGGTTGACGTTTAGCTCTAGTAGAGCGTCTCAAAACATCCTATATAACAGGTGGATTTGAGGCCACATGAGCATCTACTATTGCAAGCTATCTAGTTGGTTGTACAAGAGTTGGAGGCTACTCTTGAAAGATCACCTTGCGTACCACAACTACCTATTGAGGTTGCTTATACATCTTTTTCTTATGGAAAACTACATCATGGCTATGGATAATTTAGTAAGCCTATGGATCCCATAGGTGATAGCCCATCTCACTTGCATCCCCATAACCAAGAAATATGCATTTCATGAACTTAGGATCTAGCTTATTGCACTTTCTATTGGGAACATGACAAAATGCCTCACAACCAAAAACATGCAAATGAGCATATAATGGAGGTTTCCCAACCCATACCTCCTCTATAGCCTAGCAATCAATAGTAGTACAAGGGGACCTATTAATCAAGTGTATGGCAATAGTAGCTGCCTCAGTCCAAAAGTAATGAGGTAAGCTTGCCTGGCTAAGCATACTATGGACACTCTCTTGATTTTCCTCTTCATGCATTCGGCAATACCATTATAGAGAGGGGTGTAAGGAGCAATCAACTGATGCTTAATACCTTGCTCATCACAAAGCTGCTCAAAAGATTTTGAGACATTCTCATCCCCATTATCTAACCTTAGGCATTTCAACCTATACCCAAACTGGTTCTCAACAAGAGCAAGCCAACACTAAAAGCTAGACAAGACATCAAAATTTTTCTTAACAGGGTAAGCCTTGACTGGAAGTAGGTGAGCAAAAGTAAGAGCTATGTGGAGAGAGAGAGAGAGAGAGAGAGAGAGAGAGAGAGAGAGAAGATGTGGAAACTCTAATAGTCATAATATGTGACAGGCCTTCCCTTATTCAAATGTCACTGAAAGAACAAACAATGAAATAATAGTGATGAGCACCATCACCTATAGTGTACATGTATACGGGTACTATTAGTGTAACTAATACATAGGGGGTGAGGCGCATGCACCTTTACTTCCAACACTTACAAATGTTCACAAGGTGGATGAGATCCATAGCTACTTAGATGCACAATGTAAGTCTGCTTCTAAGGCATGCTAACGAATATTTGATTTTTCATTATATAATGTAGAGGTTGGCACCTTAAATCACTATGCATTACAGTTAATGCCATGAGAAGTTACCCAATATCATAGTGCAAATTTAGTTTGCAAAGATAGATAATAACTCATTTTTGTACTCTATAGAGTACTTGAATACCCTAGATAGATGAGGTGGTCCTCCTTATCTTTTATTATTGAACATTAATGCACCTATAATTCTACTTAGAAACTTAAATCCAAGAAAGGGATTGTGTAATGGCACGAGATTGATATGCTTGGCTTTTAACAAAAAGTTGATTGGTGCAAAAATAATTTCAAGGATACATATAGGTAAAATGGTTTTTATTCCATGAATCAAACTCATTCCTAGCAATTTGCATATTTATTTCCTGTATGACTAGCATTTGCTATGACAATTAATAAGTCGTAAGGAAAAACGTTATCTATTTTTTGGCTTTATTTAAAAGCACCAATCTTTACTCATGGCCAATTGTGTCTAGCATTTTCGAGGGTAAAATGGTCATCTTGTGTGAAAATCTTGTGAGACGAAAGTGCACAAATATCACTATCAACATTATGTATAAGGATGCATTTTAGAAAGTACATTGAGATGAAATGCTTTACATGTGAGGTTTGGTTTGTTGATATCCCCTTGCAACCACTTGCCTCAGGTATTATTTTAGATATTGTATATGAAGTATTTGAAAATGGTCTTTTGATTTTCAATCTATATTTTTCTTAAGTTTTTGCTCGACTTTTGAAAATGCCTACTCCAAGTTATGGGTATTATCCAGCTTTTGAGTATCTAAAGCATCTACATTGTACTTTGTGGATGTTTTTAGTCCTGTTATCATAAAAAGGACTTTAGCTACAATCATAGAGCATGTGGAGTTTGATCCCAAGATAGGCATTATGGTTCCCTTATTTGTTGTGATCTCATATGTAGAGTACATTCAACGTTTTCATGTTCACCTCGCTACCCTTGACCAGAACCACAAGAATAAATGATCTCACATTCATAAGATACCCATGGACTAATAGAAGTAGGAAAGTAAGGATTTAGGTTTCTTGGTGTTTGGGCATCAAGGGCACATAACTCCTAAGTATTCCATGAATGTTAGGTCGGGTATTTTTATTTTGTAATGTGGATGCTATGTGATGATCTTTAATACTTTTATACTATATTTCCTAATTGTAGTCTAATGGTAACTATCCTACACTATGGTTTTCTTTGAATATAGGTACAAGAAGGAGGGAAGAGACATGCATGTCATCTACCAAAAGCAAGAGCATACTGTAGCTTCACCTACCCATGTTGGGCATGTCAATCAAAATGTCTCAAATCATTATGGGAAAAAACGAAAGCCTAAATTTGATTAGCTAAACTAGATAAAATCTTCTTCTTCATTGGCATTAGAGATCTTTTTCATCAATTGGACATATTTTAATCTATGTATTATCGTTGGTATCAAGAAATTAGTTATTTGTTTTAGTATTATTTCTTTGCTTTTTTTGTGTTTGGCGACTTACAATCATTGATTCTCATGTAAATAATAAGTGCAAGGCAGAGAGAGAGAGAGAGAGAGAGAGAGAGAGAGAGAGAGAGAGAGAGAGAGAGAGAGAGAGAGAGAGAGAATGATTTACATGGCCAACAAATAATGCAAGTAAATGACAAGTTTGTTTCTTTCACAATGTTGCTTCACCGTAGCTTCAAGCAATAAGCTACAATCAAGTGACTTAACATTCCTAACTAGGTAAGAAGAGGAGAGCAAAATATATTATGTGTGGAAGAAGTGAGGGAAGTGAAAATGATATGTGATAGCACGGCAACTTCACTTCCCTCATGATGCTGCTTCGTGGCCTAGCATTCCGCCCATACAAAGCAAGCGACACTAGTTGAAAAGAAATTGGAATACATGAAATGGTTTCAACTAAACATTACAACGAGAGTGGTGGCATAGACATATACTAATCCCCTCCATAATACATTTATTGTCATGTTGGAACTCCTTAAAGTCTATGCTAAATGTACAAGCAATGGCAAACAAGTCTATTGCCAAGTGGATACTAAGGTGTTTGCTTTATATGAATGAGGATTGGACCTTATTTTCGGATGTCACCTCCTCCAACTTCCAAATAATAGGGAGTCTTAAATGGAACGAGCACCCGACCATTTAGTAACATAGAGCTCAAACTCAAGAACTCTTCTTTTGTTGCCAAATACCTATGGAAGACTAGTTTCAATACAAAAGAAGGTATCACACTCAGCTCGAAACACAACTTTACACTACATTACTATAGAGTAGATTCAATCTAGTTTAGTATACCACACTATTAGCATAGTCTAACTTTTGCTAAAAACCAAGCCTATAAGTTTAGTATATCACACTATTAGTATAGTCTAACTTTTGCTAAAAACCAAGCCTGTAAGTGCTCCGAGGGAGTAAATAAATGGAATATCACATAGTAGTATAGTCCGCTAACTTTTGCTAACAATTTTTGCTAAACCAAGCCTGTAAGTGCTTGAAGGAAGTAAATAAATGGCATGATGTATGGATAGCAAAACGGAATATTATTATTTGACCAATAGCTTAAACAAAGGTACAATCCTAAGCACCAAGAAATTCCTCTAATTAGATGTAGAACAAGCCTTTGAGAATAACATTTAAGACATTCTGTAAATCTAAAATGTCAATCCAAGAGGGTAACTTCTAAGGAACAAAGCAGTCCTTCCAACCTAGAACCCTACCCTCCAAAAAGACAAATGAACAAACTTAACAAAAGATGGTGTTGGAGTTGGAAATCCCAACAATGGAAGTATAAGTTTGTGAATGTCATAGCTCCCCCCTCATACAACTAAAATGTCATGCTTGTTATGGTTAATACTCAAGAAGACTTATGGAGCAATGAAAGGGCTTATAAAATTGGGATTGAATAAGGGGATTTTCCTAGATATAATAGTGAAATAGAGATAAGATCTCACTTATTTGTAACTATAGAGCTAACTTTAAAATTTTACATGCTTTGATCTTGCCTTTCCACCCCATTAAACTTAGCTAGAAACAAGTGCTATTGGAAGATATCTACAATATCCCCTAGTCATTTGAAATTGGATTAGAGTCAATTATTTGTGGCATACTTGATGTAAGAATAATAACATTTTCAATTGTATTGATGTTAAGTCTATGCAAATATTAAAAGCTAGCTTTTTGCTTCACATTCATGCTAATGCAAATATATTAGAGCATCAATATGAGACTAGAATCAAAGTCAAGAAAGCATAGGGAAGAATAGAAGTCAAAGAAATCCTTCGTGTAACTCTAAGTGTAGATGTTGCCACTATGTTGCTTGAAATCAAAGAGCAAGATGTAGTAGAAAATGGATTATGGAAATGCAATGGTATATAAAATTACTAGGTTTTGGTTTGAGACTAAAAGCAAAGCTTGAAAGAAGTGTTTTGATATCAAAGAACATTGAAATTTTGAGAAACTAGATTTCCAATTTTCAAAATATGCAATCATTTCAATTATATTAAAACAAAAAACCCTACAAAATATAACTAAAAACTTGTGAATAATCAAGGTTCAAAGGTTTTTTATATTAGTCTGAAAACATATTTTTCATGAATTGTGATGAGGCCATTGTCCATATTTAACCCAACAACTTGGTACTAGAATTCCTTACGCACTTCACGCGCAAGGAACGCTATCGAAGCTGCTGCAAAGCGGGGTGCGAGGGAAGTGAAGTTGCCGTGCTATCGCATGGCAGCTTCACTTCCCTATCGCACAGTGGGTAATGCTATCACAAAAACATCACATGGTTTACTCTCCTCTACTCACAACCCCTCTATCTCTCATCCCATTTACACCTCCCCCCCCTCTCTCTCTCTCTCTCTCTCACACACATGTATAAAAGGCCAAATATGCATTTGCATCAAGGAGTACATAGACTCATATCTACATGCAATGACCATGCACCAAACTTATAAACTTGTATCTATACTTGCTCTCCACAACAATTAGAAACAACTTGTATCCTTGGATGCTACAATGAGAAATAACATTCCTACGGTGAAATGAACCACAAATGAAAGATGTATGAACCACACCACAAATTTAAGTTTGTCCAAGCATTGCATGCAAACTCTCAGTATTAATAACCCACATAGGTGAAGCAAAGCCTGGAACCAAAGTTTCTTCTAGAGTCTGCACCAATAACCTTGCACCACAATTTCAAGTATCAACAAACCACAAAGTGTCACTCCTTGATTGTGCCTATGCATCTACATCCAAATGTTACAAAAAATTTTACAGTTCCCATAGGGTCTAACCAAAATGAAGCTTTCTTTTCTTTGAGAAATAACTAGGAAATTTTCCACTCTCCAATATAGCATGGCCAAGCGAAGCAAGTCCGATCACCACTCTTCGTCTTGTTGATGGTACAGGGGACATAATAGCATTTCCTCTCTTTCTTGCACCTAAAATTTTAGAAGCCCACAACGTTAATGTAAGCACATCTAACAACCAACAAAGACTACTTAACATTAAAACAACAATACCTGCTATGCGCAATAGCTAGAAGTAGCTCTACATGATCATTCGATATTACAATCAGAAATACCATTGCTACGTTGAAATGAACCACAAAGTGTAAGCATATCCAAGCATCAAATACAGATAGGTGAAGCAAAGCCCAAAACCAAATCTTGCTCTAGAGCCGAAAACTTTGTACCATAAATCCAAGTATCAACAAACCACGAAGTACCACTTCTTGATTACACCTATACATCTACATCCAAATGCTACAAAGATGTTGAAACTTTCCATGGGGTCTAACCAAAATGAAGCTTTCTTTTCTTTGAGGAATCACTGGGAAAATTTCCATTTTCCAACACAGCATGCCCAGGAGAAGCAAGTCCCATTGCCACTCTTCGTCCTGGTGATGGTACAAGGGACATGATAGTCTTTCCTCTCTTTCTTGTGCCTAAAATTTTAAAAGCTCATAATGTAAACATGAACACATCCAACAATTGACAAAGATCACTTAACATTGGAATAACAATACCTGGCTTAACACTTGCAAACCACTTGGCAGGAATTGTCACAGCTTGATGTAGCGTCACAAAACAACTGAGGTTCTTAAATTCATACGCCAACCACCCCCTCGGTATTCTATCAGTGTGAGATCGCCAAAACCTCTTATCGTGCTCAGCTTCACCCATATGCACTCAAAAGCACTGAGTATACCCACAATGCACCACCTCAATAAATACTGGAAGTAAAATCTCTATGTTGACATCATCATACAAACGCTCAATGACCCTTGCAAGTGTTCTTCTTATAATATCATGCGTTGTCACTGCGCGCAAGTTACACTGCAGTTCCTTCTGATACCCAGAAGCTGGATAATAACCCCAGCTTGGAGTAGGCATCTGCAAAAGTCAAGCAAACACTTATATACAGTGTAGGGAATATATACTCAATTACCATTGAGTATATGCCAACCGAATACAGCTTTGAGGCTATCTCACATACACACCAAGCAAGGACTACAAAGCCATCAAAATTCAATAGATACATCTCTAAAAAAATGCAAGCATATCTTCCACTCTCCAAAAAATTAACCTCAGTATGCATCTTTGCAAAAAAGCAATGCACCTCATTGCATCTTCTGAAGTACCTCCTTGTACATAATGTTCATTGTGACATTCACAGTGCTTCCATCCTCATCCAATAACACCCTCACACAGCATGAGGATTTCACCCTTGAAAATGCAACATACAACTGTCCATGTGTAAATACTGGTGTCTTTAAGTAAAGACCAACAATAAACAATGTCTGGCCTTACGACTTATTGGTCATCATAGCAAATGCCAGTCGAATAGGAAATTGCCTTCGCCTCATAGCAAATGGAAATTGCAAGGTGCTAGGAATAAAAATGATCATAGGAATAAAAACTTGTTCCCCTACATTTGTCCCTGTTATTATTTCAGCATCTATCACCTTTTTATTGAATGCCTTACACATCAACCGTGTACCATTACACAAACCTTTTGCTGGATTTAAGTTCCTAAGCAGAATAATAGGTGCATTCATATTTAGCAACAATAGATGGGGAGGAAATCCACCTCCAAGATCCAGTGTATTTAAATACTGTTTACCGCAGCACAGAGGAGCGGGAAATGGAAAAAAGGAAATAGCAAAAGGCGCAAGACAAAAGGAAGAAAAAGGCACCTTAATCGGTAACCAGACCCTGAAAAAATTAAAAGCACGGGCACGACCCTCAGGAAGTCTTAGAGACGCCCAAGGAAAGTAAAAGAGTAAAAAGCACACCATTAAGTGTGAAAGCGCTCCCGAATCCTTGTAAAGGAGCACCAGGCTCACTCCTATGCAAATTGTATGCATTATTTGGGGATAGGATAGATTAGAACGGTGGGAAATGAGAAATGGACCTAGGCTAATGGCTGGCCATGTAAAAAAAGGGGATGACCGCGCATGAAAAGTAGGGCATGTATATAAAGTTCAAAAAGTGAATGAGAAGATCATTCTTATGTGTGGCCAAAGCTTCTTCTTCTTCTTCTCTTGTTTCTTGCCTTCTTGCTTGTGCTTGAGAGAGGGATTGAGAGAGGGATTGAGAGAGTATGAGGGAGTGAGGGAGTGATTGTGTAAGAGTGAGGGATCTTGGAGAAGAAGCTCTCCATCTTCTCTCTTCATCTTCCCCTCTTCTCTTCTCTTCTCTTGTCTCGCATGTGGCTATGGAGGATGAAGCTCATGGGAGAGGGATTGAGGTTGCTTGAGCTTGCCTCAAGGATCGTGGAGCTACCGGTGTGCAAGAAAGAGGAGGGTACTCGATCAAGCATCAAGGTAAGCTCACTACACCCGTAAGGTAGCCATTGCGCGTCAGCTATGTGAGAGGTAGCCATGGCCGCTTGGTTCGAAACACTTGAGCAATAAGTGGTCTGTAGGTCTCGGGGTAGAGCTTGTAGCTCCCCTTCATTTTGGTTCCGTTGCCGGGACATGACGGAATCGAGCCTTGAGCGCCGCGCGCATCAAATCGAGCATAGAAGTAGGGTTTGCAGCCCGAACCGGTGCTCGAGATAGCTAGGAAATTTAGGAGGTTTTAATCCGAGAAACAAGTAAGTGTTTTGGTTTGTTGGAAGCATTAGTGTAGGACTACCATTCTGCCTCTCTGTTTTGCATTTTGGCTGCACTAGATTAAGGTTAGATTAGGTTAAGAAAAGAGAAAACAGAGGTTTTGGCTGCTGTTGGAAACAGGGAAACAAGGAACCAGATTCAAATTTCTGGATAAAACAGAGAAAAGGGGATTGGCTTTAAGGTTTTGCAATGCTAGGAAAGGACCTTAAGAGGCTTGGGAGGCCAGGACAAACCTCATTTCACTGGTTAGCTTTGCGTGAGAGAGAGAGAGAGAGAGCTTCTGGTTATCAGCAAGAGGAAGTGCTATCACGATTCTGGGTGCCATCGATTTGTGCTGCTCCAGGTGAGTATGGTGCTTCTTAGTAGTGCCCTAATCAGATCTGGAAAGTCTCTTGTGATTGTGTATAGCAGGCATCAAGTGGGATCGAAACGTGTCAGAATTGCGCCTGCCGCCAGACGCAGTCGAACCAGGTCTCAGTGGTCCGATTCCTAGAATCGGACCACCCGAGTCCTGGAGTCGGACCGTCCGACTGAAAGAATCGAATCGTCTGACTACTAGAGTCGGACCAGCCCTGTCCGATTCTCAAAATCGGACAGTCCGATCGGACGTGCCACATGGCACTCGGACCGCCATCATAGTCGGACCATCCGACTGAGGGACTCGAACCACGCTGTCCGCGACTGCTAGACTCGGACCACACTGTCCGACTATTGGACTTGAACCACGCTGTCTGACTACAAGAATCGGACCGTCCGACTACTAGAGTTGGACCAGCTCTGTCCGATTCTCAGAATCGGACATTCCAATTCTAGGAATCGGACCATCCTGCCACAAGGAAAAATAAGGATCTTTAGTTGACCTTGCCACAAACCTGACCCCCAGGACACAACCCTGAACATCCCCAAGACCCAGTTTGACCATTAGAACCTCAGAGACCAATCGAACTTAGAGCAGAATAGAAAACGCAGCACAGACCTTTAGAAAGACCATAGAATAGCCGGGAACCGAGCTTAGAACTCAAATCAGGCTAAGAATGTGGAGAGGAACGGAGTGGAGTTTGCATTAAACGCTTTCTGCATCAGCACTTCACTCTTGTGTTCCACTAAGTTTGCACTACAAGAAAAGAGAAAAGCCTGTTTTCGCACCAAGCAACACAAAAGCACTAAGCATAACGTGTGAATAAGGATTGCAGCTACTTTCAAATAACAAGGAACACATCAGGATATCTAATAACATTAAGGAACCCACTAGTAGGAGAAGACCCCAAGACTTAGACAGGTGCCTGAGTGCCCTAGTAGTAGGACCTGGAGAAGACACAAAGACACGGAAAGCAACAATATAAAAGATTGGACACTGCCGGAGTTGCTTGGATTTATTGACAACCTCGTGGAGCTGGAAGCAGAAATAATGTCGGGATCAAGAGGCGAATGAGGAGAGGACTAATTAGACTTAGGAGAATTTCCAATCTCAGTCCAGGAACTGGTCCACAACTACGATCTACTCACTAGGACCGTGATCCAGGGCAGACCTGTAGAGGAAGTGGTAGCAAACCTGGAAGAAGAGAGAAGAGCAATTAAGAGAGCGCTAGAAGGCATAATTGCCTACAACCATGAGCAAAGGGCTAGAAGGCTACAGCAAGACGTAGATATGTACGAGGCTAGATCTAGTTGGAGCAGCCAAATTTGGACCGAATGCAGAGAGGGAACGGGCAACAGAGGCTGACATGACATTGAGCGAACTGGTAGCAAAGCGACTCTTGGACAATACATCCGTTGAACAGAGCGCTACTGCCCTAGCCACCGCGCTACTATCGGGATTGGGAGTCACGTAAGGGGCTAAAGGGCAAGCTAGAATTCCAATCGTAGCAAAACAACTAGCTAGATACGAGCCTAGCAGTGACCCGTACAGCTTCATGGAGTAGTTCGAGCAAGTATGTGAGGCAAACGGTCTTACTGACCCTGCGCAGCGAGCTCAAGCTTTCGGCTTGTGCTTAGGCGATAAGGGGAGGACCTGGTATTCTAGTCTAGATGACGCAGAACGTACGAACTTTGTTCGCCTTAAAGGCCTCTTCATCAAGAGGTTTTCGGAGGTAGGGTATTTCCCTACCAATGAGCGACCTACCGAGAGGGCAGTGTCTACAGTGTTCATGAACGAGATTTGGAGTGAGGAGCTCTACAAGGCTTTGGCCAGTAACTCCACCTTGCAACAAGACGTGCTAGCTAGAGTTTTTGAGGAGGCAATACGCGTAGATGATCAACTCAGGGAACGCAGCATGAGGACTACCAACCAAGAAAGTGCAAGCTAGAGGGACCCTGAGAAATCAACTACTTCGGGGGAAAAAGCAACTGCTAGTGTGGAGGATAAGGGAAAGAGTGTAGACCACGACCAGGCAATGGCAGAAATGAGAATGAAGATTGCACGGTTGCAAGAGCTGGTAAGGAAGCATGTGGGATCTCATGTACAATGTATATACTGCGGCGGCAATCACCTTCCAATTGAGTGCCAAGATCTTAGATCTCGGCCGTGCTCAAATTGCGGTAGATTTGGGCATGATGCAGTGCATTGCAGAATGCCGAGGAGATTCCCATACGCACAGCAGTACAACCCTCCATACTTAGGTAATAGGCCACCCAATTTCTTTGGGAGGGGAGTCCAGTTAGCTCTTCTAGCACCGATTGACTCAAGACTTGTCGTACCTAGGCTGGAGATGAACCCAACTGGTATACCCAGACCACCAGGGCCTTTTGTAACCCACCCATCTAGCGATGCTCCTGTTCACTTTGTGGAGGAGCCTAATGAGGAAGAAACATATGCCAACCCGTACATATCCTATGACGAGGAGGGCAACCCAGTCTTGATGGACTATCGGTCGGTGTCGGTGATGGCTTTAGGAAGAGGAAGAGGAAGAGGTAGAGGCTTTGGAGGGCCAAGCCAAGTTCCAGTCACATGCTGGACCTGCGGCCACCCAGGCCACATTTCATCACACTGCCCAGAATGAGAACAAGCTAACAAGGACAAAGCGGATCTCTGATGCACAGAGTGTGGAATCACACATCTGTTTCCTAACTATCCTAGGCGAAAGCCATCAACCAACTTTGCCAACATGCCATCGATGCCTTTGGGGCTTTTGGAGTGGAAACCTTTAACAGTGAGGATACACCCATCCCACTACATGTTATGACACGAGCTCAAACAAAATAGGCAGGCATCTCTTTGCCAGGGCCAAGTAACCTTGACGCAACCTCAATAGGAAAGAAAAGCCGGAGGAGATGGAAAAAGAGAACCGATGCAAAGATAACTCTTAAAACCGAGGGAGTGACTACATTAGTAATGGGGAAGAGGCTCACAGACGCAGAGACGGAGACCTCAGCTCCTAAGACAGTCAAGTTAGGGAGTATCAAGGTTGGGGAATATCCCCATCCCAAACGGCAGCTCGAGGCTATAGCTAAGGTCAAGGAGTGAGTCAAGGACGCCCAAAAGCACCTCAAGGATGCTGAACCCATATTAGAATATCCTATTGACGATTTCTCCAGTGTGAGCACACCAGTCTCACCTTCAAAACCACAAGCTGCGAGCATACCTGCACCACTGGGGGCAACTCAGCAGCAAGGCCAAGGGGAAACTTGCCAGGGCAGACAGAACGCATGGACTAGAAATGCTAGCCTCAGGGGAAGACAAGAGCCCAGTAGCCTCCTCACAACCTTGTTGTCTACTCCAGTAACTCTAAGCTTGGAAGACCTGCTTAGGCAGAATCATTCCTTATGGCAGGAGTTAAAAGACTTGATGGAGGGACACATAGGACTTGCGGGTGCTGATCCGCAAGATCATGATGCGGTCACACAGATCCCAAGTCTAACTCTACACTCAATTCCTAAGTCTTTGCACATCAATGCTTTTTGGGAAGGCACTAAAATGCATGCAGTTTTACCCATCCTAGCCTTAGGAGATATGACGCGAAAAGGAATTGTAGACACAGGCGTAGGTGTTAGTGTAAAGCCATGCAGTCTTAGAGGCATGGGGAAACCCTCCTGTAGAGACCGCCAGGTTTAACGTCACGTTAGCAAATGGAATGAAGGTAAGACCATTCGGGGTCTTAAAGAATTGGCCAGTAAAGATTGCCAATGTGCAGTTTTCCGTAAACTTCATTGTCATGAAGGGAGTGGATTATGACATACTATTAGGCTGACCTTGGATGAGGAATGCACATGTCATTGAGAAGTGGGGCAATGGTTTGATTTTCCTAGGGAACAGAACTAGTGCAGTAAGCGTGGAGATGGACACTTGGAAGATGACCCCTGTTGACCAAGATGCCATCTCAGCTATGCTGAAAGGCGATACTCAAATGACCAAACCCTATGGATCACTCACTAAATATATTCCTTGCCTTGAGGATGAGAGGGATTGGATGCACATTTTGGCAACCATTGACCTACCATTCTCAGATGAGGAAGAACTATATCGGCAGGCTATTAAAGCCGCAACCATGCCAATTGAGGAGCCAATTGTGCCACTCTGCATGATGGCAGGAAGCTCACTCAACCCAGGCAAACCAGCCTCGTTCCATATCCCCAACAACAAACTAGAGCTTCAGGAAATCGTAGAGTATCTGACCAATAAACTGGAAGGCAACTTGGCTGCTAACTTAAAACCTCTACGTGATCTATTAGCTAAGCCAGAATGGAAATGGACCAAGGTCCACGACCTGAATTTGCTATATAACTGGGCTTTAGTTTATTGATGACAAGGAGCCTGGAGAGGAAAGCTTAGGTGATGATGAGCAGTTAGAAGGACAAGACTCTAATGACGAGGAGTATGAGGACTGTCGCTCTACGGGAGAGGAGAGTGAAGGATAGATAGATACAATAGAGTACGACATGGAAGGAAAAGTGATAGAACAAATCAGGGCAGACTCGAGGCCTAGGAGAGGAAGGACCAATCAGAACGAAAAAGGAGTCATGCGAATGGAGTGTGACAGATCCTAGCTAGAACACATAGGAGTCGTGGATTACGAGCAGGCCGGAGTGGCACGACCATGGGTAATCCCAGTGCTCAAGACGAATGCACCTACTGAACTACGACCCCTGGGGGAAACACCTTCCTCAAGTGAGGGATGCGAGTTTAACTCAGAGTCGGAATTCAGCACTGAGAGTGGTCCCGAGATACCACAACCTTCTAAAGTCAAACGCGCCAAGGGAGACTTGCTAGTCCACCTAAGGCGCAGGAGGCTAAAGGAGGAGGCCAGGAAGCAAGCAAAGGACTCAAAAGCAGAAAGGCAAAACAAACCGCAGGATCTACCCAAACGGTTTACAAAATTTAAAAAGGGTGACAGAGTGGTGATTCTGCTAGGTGCAAAAAGACAAGGCCAAACTAGTGAACCGATCGAGGGACCCGCCAAAGTCAAGGAAGTTAACTTGGCTGGGGAAGGTGAAAAGCCAAGGCTTGTATTCATTGCAGATGACTTGAGAAGGATGAGGAGACCAAACTTGTTGCACTCTTACAAGAGTACATTGACGTATTTGCCTGGACATTGGATGGAGTTGACCCTAGGGTTGTGACACATAATATCCCAATGGTCCTTGATGCAGTGCCAACGAAACAACAACCTTACCCCATGAATCCCAAACACGCCCATGCAGTAAAAGAGGAGATTGATAAACTCATGAGGCCAGGATTCATATATGAGATCGAGCACACGGACTCAATATCACCTATCGTGATTGTCATGAAGAAAAATGGAAAAATCCGAGTGTGCATGAACTACAAGAAAGTGAATGCCGCCACAAAGAGGGATAACTATCCTTTACCTTACACCGAGCACATGCTTGAGAGGGTAGCAGGTAAAGAAGCCTACAGTTTTCTGGATGGTTTCTCGGGCTATAATCAAGTGCAAGTGCACCCCGACAACAGGCACAAGATTGCCTTTGCCATGGAATGGGGTGTATTCGCCTACATTGTCATGCCTTTTGGGCTGATGAACGCACCTGCGACTTTTCAATGCCTAATGTGCACTATCTTTAAGGACATGCTTAGGCACGAACTGGAAGTGTTTGTAGACGACTTATGCATACACTCTAGTTGGGCCGAACACTTAGAGAAATTGAGAGCTATCTTTGAAAGGTGTAGGTTGTACCACCTCTCGTTGAACCCCTTAAAGTGCGAGTTTTGGGTGAAACACGGATGCATCTTAGGGCACGTAGTGTCAAGGAATGGCATTGCCACTGACTTTTCTAAAGTCAGAGTCATTGTTGACTTACCGCCACCCGATAACTACAAGGGAGTTCAGTTCTTCTTAGGACACACTGGATATTATCGACGCTTTGTACTAAATTACGCACTAATTGCTAGACCATTGTACAAGCTGTTGATAATGTTCGAGTGGACTAAGGAATGCCAGCGCGCATATGAGGAGTTGAAAAAGGCTCTTACTACTGCGCCAATCTTACGAGCCCCAGACTGGAACATAACTTTTCATGTACACATAGACGCCTCTAAGTTCGCTATTGGAGCCGTGCTATGCCAGCCTGGTGAACATAACTTGGATTACCCGGTGAGTTTTGCTAGTCAATGTGCTTACAAAGGTAGTGTCTACTTCAAGAAGTGACTGGGACAACAAGCTAATGGCGGCCTTGTGGGCCTATTGCACAGCTTATAAAACGGCTGTAGGACAGACGCCTTTTAGGCTAACGTACGGAATTGAAGCCATTTTACCCTTAGAATTCTTCATCCCTAGCTTAAGGATAGCAGTCCAGGAGCATTGGGAGGGAAGAGAGGCTTGGACCAATCGCTTAGTGGAGTTAGAGCGCCTAACGAAGACCCGACTCCTTGCCACTCACTCTCTGATTTGTGAGAAGGCTCGACGAAAGATGTGGTTTGACAAGCATGTCAAACGTCGAGACTTTGAACAAGGGGACCTTGTTCTGCTATACTTTGTAAAAGGACATAAACAAAAGATGAAGTTTCGAGGGCTAGGGCCTTTCAGAGTACGCATGATTGGTAGAACCTGGAATGTTGAGTTAGAGACACTTGAAGGCGAAGGAATAGGCTTTTTTAATGGCAGCCGCATAAAGAAGTACTATCCTCCTTCCCATCCATTACATGAGCCGCCCATGCTAGAACCCCCAATGAACGTCTGCATGGCTACTATAACAGACCTTATAGATCAAGACGAAGAAGCAGTGGCACCGGCGTATCTACGAATCATAGTCACAACAGGAGCGACGTATTCTTTCGATGCCCTGATTGATGAAGGTGCCGACTACAACATCTTGACGCATGACCATTGGAGTGTAAATACTCCCATGTCTCCAGAGCTTCCTACAGCACCTCAAAGTGCTTCGGAGTGTAAAACCACACCTGTGACACCAATGATGGAGTCACCACTATCTAGTGCATTTGCACCATTCCCACCAGTAGGTCTTAAACCTTCCTATGCGGTACGACCTTTCCTTTCCTTGGCTAAAGACCTCGCCGTGACTTCTGGGGATGACTTAGTAACCTGCATCAAGATGTTGGACAAAACTTTCACTACATTTGCTAGAAGTTATGAGAGGCTAGACCTAGGTCTTCTTGACAAAACACTTGCTTCGGATGTTTGTGCATTACCATGCACTTGGGAAGAATATGAACTTATGACCTGTAAATTCCCCAAAATTGCTGCTCAACTGATAGCAAACGACGAAATATCGAAGGAGCAAGCTGCCCTCAGAAGACTAATCACTTCATATCGTAAGCCTCCTCGTTTTGTTTTTGAGCACGAGTTGCAAGAGCTCACGCAGATGGCAAGCTCGCCTTCCACGTTCTTGTAGCAGTGGTTTGCTCTGAGAATCCAATGGGAGAAAAAAGGTTGCCGGATAATGACCAATGCTGAGCAACACAGGGCAATTAAAACCATCGAATATGACCCTACTTATGTGGCACCTATCTCGTTTAGGGTTTTGGCCATCACCCGTAACCATAATTTAGACGACCATGTGCTCGCTCACCCTTACATTGACCAATTCCTTACAGAAGAGGAATTACATGTTGCAAGCTGCCTTAATACTGGAGATCTCTTTCACGATGTCTTGACCTACATCTCCCAAGTCTCCATCCAACCATCTGCTCTTGATTGTCATGCCCAACTCGAATACAATCCAAGCTTCTATGATTGGTTATTGGCTAAGTAAGTCAATCCACGAAAAACAGCATTTGCCTCGTACTTCCTATGCTAATCCTAGGAAGGATTCCTTGAAAGATCCAAGACGGGGGGAGGCAATGTGAGCAAGAGCAGAGCAAAATGAGAGTCAGCAAAATGATAGTCATGCTATCTAGCAGAATGTTATGATTAATTGAGTCTCAATGGAAGATACTGCAAAGGGAAAACAATAGCGATTGCTATTGTGAGCATGTCTCTAAAATTCAGGCCTCTAAGCAAGTATACCAATTTTTGACACATACATTCTTCCAAGTTCAGCATCAGCGTCGAGACACGAGGATTCAATCAATTCACCTTCAAGCACATACTGAACCTGGATGAGTCCATCTTGGAGGAACCTACAGTCAAAGATTTGGTGGACAGATACCACCTCCACAAGTATGTGGAAAAGGTGGGGCAGGCCATGGATTACGGCACGTGTGCTGAATTTCTGAGGAACTTTGACAAGGGCAGGAACTGTGGCACTGTCACAGTGAGGACAAGGGAGCAGGAAAGAAGAGTTGAAGTGCCCCTCAATGCGGCAATTGTAGAGAAGGCCTTGGGGCTCGTACCCAAGAAAGAGAGGCGGCCGAGAAGGGATGTTTACGCCATGTTGGGGGTAAAGAAAGAAGAGGTGCACACCGTGGATGGAATCAGCTTGGCTGACATCCCGGATCCAGCAGTGAAATTGCAAGCGAAGATGATCCACACACTCTTCTCGGGCCAAAGGTACAATGCATTGATGAACAGGATCGGGGTCCCGTTGTTAGAAAGAATCGTAGCAGGAGTCCCTAAGGAGATAGACTGGAATGGGTTCGTGCAGAAAACCATTCAAAGCTCAGCTGCCCTTCTCACTCCAGCAGAAGCACCAGCAGGAGGAGAATCCCCTGCCTCAACAGCATGCTCCACAAGGAAGAAACTTGCCTCAAAGGCGGCCACAATTAGATATGGTGGTGTTTTGACAGCCATCATAGATGAAGCAATGAAGGATGCTGGAGTCAGGGAGGAGCAAACTGCGCATCAAAGTCCACAACATCAAAGCCCACGTCACCACAAAGAAGAAGAATCAAGTGAAAGAACGATAAGTGACAAGAGAGAACAGGAAGTGCCACCTACACAAGCAAGCAAACCAGAAGGACAAAAGAAAGGGGATAGGAGACAGAAGGAAAGGAAAGAGGAATTAAGCAAAGAAGAACGAGCTGAAATCAAGAGGGCTCGAAGAGAGTCTAGGAGAACTGAGGAAGAAAGAAGGAGGAAAGAGAAGGAGGAGCTTGCAAAGATAAGAGAAGAATCAAAGAAGGCAGAAGAGGACAGGAAAAGAAGGGCGGAAGAAGAAGCTGAGCAGAGACTGAAGGAGCTGGCCGAGTTGGCAAAGGCTACACGAAGACCTGTGGAAAAGACCCACGGGGGTGGAGAGCTCGAACCTGTGAGCTCCCGTCATAAAGCCGAAGCTAGTTCAAGTGGGGAAGCAGCTCCAGTGGCTGTAGGCAAGGGCAAGTCCCTACTACATCCACTTGCTTCCTCTTTTGTGCCTGCAACGACTGAAACCACGACTGCAACCACCACACAACCCACACCTCCCCTCGACATGGCACAACTAATGAACATGGTGCAAATGCTAGTGAGCAAAGTGGCCAAGATCGTGCCAGAAACCAGATTGAAAAGGCCCGATGTCGCAGATGCAGAGTCACAGCAAGACCCTAAAAGATAAAGGCTAGAGGCATCAACCACCACACCCCATACTCCCATGCCTGCCGACACTGACTATGACGCATATGTGGCTGAGCTACTGGCACAACTAGACAAGGCGAAGGAAGAGAAGAAAGTGGCCTTGATGGAGCTAGAAAAAGAAAAAGAAACGTCAGCTGCTCTTAGGCTAGAAGTCTCAAGGCAGGGAGCTGATCGACAAAGAGAAATGAAGGCCCTGCAGGACCAGCTAGTAGCAAAAACAAAGGAAGCCCAGGACAATGAAAGCCGCCTTAAACAAAGGTTGGAAGACGAAGAGTAGAACCTAGTGGCAGAGCAAAGGAGTCTAAGCTACTAGTGCAGTAATACAATGATCTACAGCAAAAGGTCGCTCAAGTGGAAATGCTAAGACAGGAGGTACAGGAAGGCAAAGCCAGTATACCACAAGAACATACCATGGAGCTCCGTTTGTGGCAGGAGCTAGAAGAACAAAATAGATTAATAAGTGGAATCGAGTTTCTGAAGAGTGAAGGGCCAGGAGTCTCAGTAGAGGCAGAAGCAAAACGGCTACAAGATGAAGTGCAAAGATTACAAGATGTGCTGGAGACCTCCCAGGAAGATGTAGGGGCCCTCATGGTCATGGCTTTCAATCAAAAAAGGCTATTCCTTTTGCTGAGATCCAAAGCCAAGAGCAGCTGGTGCAGGAAAAATCAGAAGTACTGGCCGAGGTGCACTAAAGGCTCAGCATTGTAGATCAAGCCAAAGGGATTTCTGAAGAGCAGCTGGCTCAGAAGTTAAGAGAAAGGAACTAGTTGTGGTTTTTAACAAATGAGCAGCAACAGGTAGTGACCACCCTGGCGAGCCAACTGGAGGAAGAGAGAAAAATGATGGAGGAAAGAGCTATGGATTGGGAAAGGAATAATTTTGACAGGGTGAGGGACAATAGGTTGCACTGGCATGGCACTTGTTTTGGTGGGTTTCCCCATTTGTTGACAAGCATTATATCTCTTACAATAGTCATATGCATCCTTGTGGAGGGTCGGCCACCAGTTCCCTGCTAATAGAGCATTCCTGGCTGTCGCTTCTCCTGCGAAGTGTCCACCACATGGTTCGTCATGGCATGCTTTCAATACAATGCCGATTTTATCCCCTGCAACACATCTTCGCAGCACTTCATCTTTGCCTCTCTTGTACAGTGCACCGTCTAGCAAGGTGTAGGGGACTAATTCTAAGAAAAGCTTCTTCTTCTCACGGCTTGAGATGCCAGGAGGATACTGTTGAGTTGCCAGGAGGTTGGCTATGTCTACATACTAGGGAGTAACTGCTTCAACTAGAAACAAGGAAGCATCAGGAAGGTCTCGATCATCCTGTTCCTCTTCTACAGTTTGAGGGATCCGTGGTAGATGACCTTCCTCAATACGGTACTCCATGTCACACAAGCTGAGGGCAATGATCCAGTGGAAAAGGTGAAAAGAAAGTTGGAGCTAACCACTTGAGCTCTAAGATATGGTCTTCAAGAGCGGGAGCTCCCAACGAGTACAGGGATCACTAAGGAGCAACAATTCTGCTACTTACGCTGTACGAGCCTTTCCACTGCTGAGCTCAAGGAGCTAGGTTTTGAGGAGCATGAACAGCCACCACCACCACTGCCAGTCATCTCATCTATGGTGGAGCGACATGTAGAAGAGGGTCCGAATTTCGAGCAAGGTGATGAAGAAGAGCAACAAAGAATGCCGAGTCCGCCTCAACCTGATCTCCCACATGAAGAACCTGCAGATGCCCATCTGCCTGAGCTTATACTTGCAGCAAGGAGGAGAAGACAAGAATTAGCTGAGGAGGCCCAACGCCGAGCACACACAATTCCAAGACAACTTCCTGAAGAGCCCATGCCACTGAGAGATGATGCACATCCTGTAGACTGGCCCTAGGAGTTGGTCATTTGGTGTCAGCGAGAGTTCCATAAATGGCCGTTTGAGCTTTCATTTGCTTTTCCACACTCTTTGGACCGGGCCTGCCTCTAGGAGTCTTAGCCAAGATCAAGGATCTGGCTAATGAACTTGCAAACAGGTGGATAGAAGAGAGGAGCATGATAATGACTAGGTGGCGACAAGAGCCACAGGATTACTGGGAAGATAAGGTCAATCTGGTTTCCAAAACCGTCCAAGGCTACAAGGCACAGCCAAAATGGTAGAGGAGGATTTGGGACACCAATTTTGATGCATGGACCACCTTTTGCAGTTCACTCCCCGAAGAGCGCAATGATCTTATCTACATGCCCTACCCTCGTAGACATGGAGTGGACTATGATAGAGACTTGCATGGGGATTAAGACTTCCCAAAAATATATAATGTAAATCCTAGGAACCCTAAGGAATGCTTAGTGTTTAGGTTAGAAGATATACTTCCTTCTATAAATCGTTTCCTTGCAGACTTCTCTTCCTGCCCAGATCCAGCGTTTTTGACCACTT
Organism: Lygodium microphyllum; assembly: GCF_053477565.2. NCBI lineage: Eukaryota > Viridiplantae > Streptophyta > Polypodiopsida > Schizaeales > Lygodiaceae > Lygodium > Lygodium microphyllum. The sequence continues at coordinate 123,002,885 of NC_141149.1, read as the reverse complement.
GTAATTACCTCCGACTTATCAAATTCCTGCTACTCCAAAAACCCATAGCAGAGGAAGCCCATCTCCCCCCACTCTTCTTTGATATCAACCTAGGAATAAATAGTAGAGCTATGACTAGGTTAATGATGCGGGATACTCTCCTTTCTTCCTTCTGTCTAGAGCTCTTAGAAAATATGAGTGACACCCGCTTCTCAAGGTGTAATTACCCTTTCTTGTCAACCACTCCTCTGAGAGCTAAGGCCGATATTAAAGAATACCTACAAAGTCGTGCATTCTTATCTCAATGCCTGCGACCGCCGCGTGATTAAATGGGTGTGATATGCCTTGACAATTGTACTCCCTCTCTCATTCTCAAAAAAAAAAAGCAAAGAGAGAAAAAGCCACAAGGAAACAAAGACAAGGTGACTGGAGAGAAAGACAAGAGCAAAAAATAGCAAACCTGAAAGATGAATCTACTACTAAGCAAGTTAACAAGGAGAACACTTCACATGTGCTTGCAGTCTCCCTTCATTGTTATTGTGCACCACACTCACTGCATCTAGGGTTCTCCCTAGCCCCTTCCCCACTTCACACTTAGGGCACATCAAGGGCAGGACTTTCAGACCTGTCACCCTAAGTTTTGCACCGCACCTCCAACGACGCACGAACTGGGTCCTCAAGTGTGGGACATTACCAAGGGCTTGCCCAAGGTTAGACCCATCTCCCAGTTCCACTGGCACGGGCACCATGCACTACACAATGAGACAGACACGCCCCCTAGGAAGTGCACAACTTTTCTTGCAGGTATGTTCGTGTTTCAAGAACTGGCTGCTTGGCTGAAGAAGATCATCCACTACATCTTCCAATGACAATGAATTTTTCCATGAGTCGGACATGACTCCATTACTGCAACTTCAGGAGCTTCGCCGCTAAGGTTTAAATGGCTCAACAGATTTCATGTTACTAGCCATCTGCCTGTTGATGGCTACCATGATTGAACCAAGTCAAGGTAGAACTGCCATTGGCATAGATCTTGGAACCTCATCATCCAATGATCCATGCCCAACGCCTCAAGATCTACGGATCGCTTATTGATTCCACAAGCCTGAAGACCTTCAACTCAAAACTGAAGGCTTTTAACTCAAAGACAAGGATCTTCAATCGAAGCAACGGATTTTCAAGGCAAACAGCATTCGGGGGCTTTCTCTAGAATAAATCCCTCCAACACCATCCTCCTAAGGGATTGCTTATTGCTTCAAGCGTTTCGGATACTCAAAAGACGACCGGCTACATAAGGGGCACCACAACAGTGTGAAAGATGCCGAATATCTTCATGGAGCCTAAAGACGCCAGAATCTCTCTTGGTCATCGTCATCAAACTCCATTACCTCTCATTCATAAGCATCAGTGTCATCTACCCACCAGTTCCACCTAGCAATAGCATCATCTATCCCACTACTTCCCACCACAGTGCCATGGGACTGGCACTTGGCTAGGAGGGGGATAATGTTTACCGCAGCACAGAGGAGCGGGAAATGGAAAAAAGGAAATAGCAAAAGGCGCAAGACAAAAGAAAGAAAAAGGTGCCTTAACCGGTAACCAGACCCTAAAAAAATTAAAAGCACGGGCACGACCCTCAGGAAGTCTTAGAGTCGCCCAAGGAAAGTAAAAGAGTAAAAAGCGCACCATTAAGTGTGAAAGCACTCCCGAATCCTTGTAAAGGAGCGCCAGGCTCACTCCTATGCAAATTGTATGCATTAGTTGGGGATAGGATAGATTAGAATGGTGGGAAATGAGAAATGGGCCTAGGCTAATGGCCGGCCATGTAAAAAAAGGGGATGACCGCCCATGAAAAGTAGGGCATGTATATAAAGTTCAAAAAGTGAATGAGAAGATCATTCTTGTGTGTGGCCAAAGCTTCTTCTTCTTCTTCTCTTGTTTCTTGCCTTCTTGCTTGTGCTTGAGAGAGGGATTGAGAGAGTGTGAGGGAGTGAGGGAGCAATTGTGTGAGAGTGAGGGATCTTGGAGAAGAAGCTCTCCATCTTCTCTCTTCATCTTCCCCTCTTCTCTTGTCTCGCGTGTAGCTATGGAGGATGAAGCTCATGGGAGAGGGATTGAGGTTGCTTGAGCTTGCCTCAAGGATCGTGGAGCTACCAGTGTGCAAGAAAGAGGAGGGTACTCGATCGAGCATTAAGGTAAGCTCACCACACCCGTAAGGTAGGCATTGCGCGTTGGCTATGTGAGAGGTAGCCATGGCTGCTCGGTTCGAAACACTTGAGCAATAAGTGGTCCGTAGGTCTCAAGGTAGAGCTTGTAGCTCCCCTTCAAATACTCTACAGAGTATAAAAATGAGCTATCACCCATCTCTACAATTGAATCCGCACTATAGTACTATATAACTTCTCCTGGCATCGATTGCAATGCACAATGATTCAAAGAAGCCACCTCTATATTCCGCGCTGCAAGTATAGCACACTCACTAAAATATGCCCCAAAGTCTCTCACCGCGGACACTTCACCGTACACACTATTAACCAAGGTTTCAGTAAGAGCACCCTTTCAATACCATGATAAATGGAATATGTAACTTATCACAATTCTCCGTAATACCCACTCCATCCCCTATCCCTTGAAACCAACCAACAAATCCATTATCCATTACACCACCAGCGGTTGACATCCTCATATTCCCAGACAACCTTAGCACCACCAATGGCACCTATAACTGCATTATATGCAACCTTCTGTCCATCATTCAACATTGCCTCCATACAAACACAAACTCTATGTTGCTCCACTATATCATATGCATATTCATCTTCTAAAAGAGAGTTAGCACACAACTGAGAATTTGTTTGATGAGGTTCTGGCAATCCATCAAAGTCAGACAATCTTCACCCATGTTGTCGCAAAAGATCCTAAAGATGCAATAAAGCCCTCTTTAATGCCTCTTGTTGTAGAATTGCAGAAGATATATGCGTATGCTCTAGCTATAACTTATACAAAATATCCTCCACCATCGGTGACATAAACCTATCCTAGAGCTGACCAGGCTGCGCAAGCTTGATTAATATGCCCTTTGCAATGCAGGCTTCCTTAAAGGTGTTGTACACCACGTTGCCAACAGTACGCAAATTATCAAAAGACATACATCCTCGAGACACTGTCAAGAGCATTCACAAGTAATAATGCTCACCAGATGTGGGCGGCACAAAGTATATTTGACCACACGTATTTCCACGCTTTCTCTTCGTCCATACCTTTCGTTGTGCATTCCACACCCAATACACCGGAAAGTCTTGATACCGAATAGCTCGAGCCTCTGGATTAATACGATTGCACACAAACCATTCCGTAAGAGTAGTTTTTCTGATATCTTCATTCTGCATAACATCTTATATATTGTCTGTATCTTGAAGCACCACATAATTCTCATCAGGCAAGTGCACCTACAACCACTGTATATCAAGCTTCTCATTGTGCAATGCATAGTCATATATTCACCAACACGCTTCTAAAGCAGAAACATGCCGTGCATCTAAATAACTCTCGATCTCATCCACTTCACGAAAGGTCGTACCATTTAACCCTGAGTTTCCAACAAAAAATTTAATTGTTGCGCGACCATGTCCCTTGTATATATACTTATACAAATACTTAACAGATGCCACCATTGAGCATACCTCAACATTTATTTGTGCATTGTATTTTTTACTCAAGTACGGATTGTATGGAACAATCCATCGATTATCAATAGTATTACCCTTTATTGTGACTGTCTTTCCATCATCTCGTCTTCTATAAACAGGATAGCCAGAGCTATCAACAGTTGTTACATTCACAAACCTCCGAGGGAATTTTTTAGTGCATCGACCATTGCGCATGCAAGGGCTCTTGGGATTCATTACACTGCAAGGACCATGGACATTGCATTTTGAGATAGTTTCAAATAAAGCTGAAAACTTTGCTCTGTCAGGAAACTCAGCACAAACAGATCTATCATAATGGCATGCTTCAAAGGGTTTAAAAGGGTGTTCCAAAATTAGCAAAGTATGAGAATGTGGTAGCCTCCGCTTTTGAAACTCAATCACACTAGCATAGCCTGCAACATTTCCAAACAGATTCCTTTTCAACAATGTATGCATCATATCAGCATGTTTTTTATGGAATATCCGAGCAGTCAAATCAGGACGATCATAAGCAATCTGTCCAGGCAACAAAGCATTAGTTATCTCTAACCACTTTGGATTACATGTCATCGTTATAAACAGATCACGTTTTCCCTTACTTCGCACTATAGCCATGGCATCCTGATACAACTGATACATGTGTCTTGGCCCACCAATAAAAGAAGACAACAAAACCACCCTTTTACCAATAGAGGCACCAATAATCCCGATCGGCCCATCATCCATCACTCCCACCATATCTGCTAAGCCCTTATAAACTTCCAAGCGTAAAACTGATTGATTTTGACGACACCAAGCTAACCTACATTGCTCTATACTACAATAAGCATCAACAATAAATTGTTGCAACAATCAGCCACCCCGCAACATGCACACCTCAGTGTCCTCACGCACTTGTAGATGTCGAAATGCATAAAATTGCATCTGAGTAACACAGTCCTTATTAGACAATCCATGTATATTAATTGGAACATTAACACCACTATAAGGTACCTTTACATGCCAACCATCATCACCCATAGGAAAAAGAAGAACGTATAGCATTGGCATATATGCCCTATGCAAGTTTGAAATAGCAATACATCGTCCATCCCAACTATAAACATGTATGTCTCGACGATCAAGAGTATTCTCATCGCCTTGTCTTGGCATGCTAGCCGCAACCTCAATTGCTACTGGAGCTGAGTATTGTCTATTAGCATGTTGAACCCCAAAAATAGTCATTCTCAAATCATTCAAGGGATTGTTTTGCAATTGCATACCCACAGATCTAAAAGCTTGTGCATATCCATTGTGTTGATGCATCATAGACTGAAGCTCCCCAAGCAAGTTTGGCAATAAATTAGGCATAACATCCAACTGATTAGATAACTCATAATCAGTATCATAAATATAAAGTTGTGCAAATCTTGGCCTTTCCTGTCGTTGCACATTAGGAATCAAAGGGCCTATACGATGATAAATGGAGCCATGCACTCTAAAGGTATAAGAATTTTCCACAACAGACAAAAGCTCATCAACATTGGCACCAAGCGACACAAATACAAGAGCACTATTATATGCTCATATATTATTTTTAAATACTCTGCTTTGAGGATGCATACCATGCAACAAATCATGCAATAATTGTGGTGGATATTGCAATTGTGGCAACATTACTTTTCCATTTCGAAAACAATGTTTACCAAACAAAACTAACCCCTGCACTTGAGCCTCACATCTCCACAATTTAGCCGAACATCGTTCACACATCTCAGAAAGACTCCCCATGGAATGCACAATCGGGTCTTGAAATAGCAATATTGTAGTTGCAGGATGAATATCCATTGCAGGCAAAGCATGTAAAATGGAGCAAAAACCTCCATTTTGAGCACTAAAGGTTGGAGCATTATTGACATGTGACTCATTAATCACAGCATTTCCTAGGTTTTGGTGATTTTCAGCATCACAATTATAATCATTAGCAAATTGCTGCTTAATCAAACTGTGAAGTCCCTCACGAATCAAGCTATCATGATTTAGAGCCCCTCCTTGCAATATGTTCCGGCACTCAACTATAGTAGAACACATCTCTTTATACCCCCTCCGATCATGTCTTGCCATTTGAGCCCTAAGCCTAGCAATATGTCGTCGTCTATATCATGTAGAGGTGAGTCTATGCCTATGAGTACGCAACGCATAATTCTTGCTAGTTCTCTGATTATTTAATCCCATATTGTCTGGATTCTCACAAAGCCTGCACATCAAGAGAAAACATGCATTCTTTCAAGGAGAGACTTGATTGGGATTAGTATTTTCAAAAAGACTTAAAAGTAGAATCAATCTAGAATCACATAATCCAAAATACTACGACAATTTAAATCAGCACAATCCTCCTATGTGCAAGGAATAATAGTAGTCAAAATTAGAATCATCATATATTTTTATATATTCTATAAAATTAGATATATCTAACCCAAAGATTAAAAAAAAACTATATCCAACCGACGCTCGATCCTCCAACCTATAACTCAAACCCAAACATCACTCTTCAACATGAATGCGCAATAAACTATAAAACGTTAGGATTCTTAAATCAATGAACTCTTCTCTGTAGATTGCAAGACATAATAAGTATTTCTATAGATCAAGCCTCAAGAAAGAGGCAATATACTTAAAAATAGAAATGTATTTAATATTTACAAGCTCTTGAAAAGAGAAAGAATACACAATCTTATTCCAATCCATAGCAAGTTCCTAGACATTGAAACGTATTTTACAGAGAATATTACTCTTTGATACGTACTACATTGCAAAAATCAATGAAGTTTTCTCTCTAGATTGCAAGACATAATAATTATATCTATAAATAAACTATAGATAAATGTTTACAAACTCTTTAAAAGAGAGAAGAATGCATCATCCCCAATAAATTGAACCAAACACTAGAGAGAGAGAGAGAGAGAGAGGGAGGGAGAGAGAGAATATTACAATTAGACCATAGAATTAAAAAATATTACTCACATGCATTACACCATAAAAATGAATAAAGTTATATATCCACATTGTTTGACATGATATCAAGCGTCAAGAAAGAGACATCACACCACACTCTAGATACCCAATACAATTTACTCAATCCAGTCTCATTGCAAAAAAAGATAACACACATTATCACAAAAAAAGCAGTGGCCCAAGCATTTCAATATCTTCATAAGCAAGACAACAATAGATTATAACCTTCATCCAAATGTTGAAGAGAGAGACAAAGAGAGAGAGTGTGTGTGAGTGAGAGAGAGAGAGGTGAATATTGCAATTAGAGAATATTACTCTCACGTGTGCTACACTACAAAAATAAAAAAAGTTGTATCCACATTGCAAGACATGATAATTATTTATACAGATCAAACCTCAAGAAAGAGGTATCACATCGTTACATTAAAACCAATATAAGCTTCACAAAAAGGAAGCACACATCATCAACAAAAAAACATTGGTCCAAGCACTTTCAAGTAAGATTTAAGCGAGTCGATAATAGATCATAAGCCTCAGCCAAGCAAATCCTCCTCAATTGGGACTGTTCATTTGATGACTCAATAGTTGTAGCAAGGCATTGAACCTATTAACATTCATTTGGAACTGCAAAAATGGTAGTCGACAACCCCTCTGGCAAATCACAGGCTCGTGGTCATCTCCAAGCCCCCAAAACGATGCCCACATATCATTCAACAACAAATTCATCAACCTACTTGTCTCAGAGACAATTGCTGAAAGTTCCCTCACTTCACCACCCAAACCACTCGAGACTTGTTGAAGAACACTCTAGGTGTGCTTTGTCTCGCACACAACACCATACAAACCCTTAGCTTATTCATGCAACTCTACAGAGTAAATAGCAAGTGCATGATCGACACGTGTGGATAAACTCATCTGCAATTCCATCAACTCATTCATCTTGGTCTCGAGGCGTTTAAACTCCAAAAAACTTGAAGCAGCCTTTGCGTTTCTTCGGATCGTTGATGTCCTTGTGGATTTGCTAACATGCCCTCCCTGTTGCCTCGCCACTTCTTTCATCTTTCGCACATTAACTTTATTCACTCTATTAAACTCCACATTTTGGCTGCAACAAAATACACAAATGACTATCTCCCCAAAAAGAACACAATACCTTGGTGAAAAGACAATTATTAGAATAACTATCTCCCACACCCATGCGAATGGCTCCAAGGAGGCAAGCGTTGAAGAGATGATGTTGTCGTTGTTTTCTTTGATTCAACCAAATCAATTGCATTCAATGGAGTCGAATGCACTATGTTTGGAACATCGTCCATAGCTTTGCTTTGTTCCATGATGACTACACAAAACTTTCAATAGAGTCCCAATAGAGAAATGTCAAAGCCATTGAAGACAAACACATTTCCAACTGAAAACCCTAAATCGAAAGTGTCTTGGACTCAAAGACAAAAGAATAGTCATGCACGAACACGTGTAAATAATCATGCATGAGCACACACATGCATAGTGCTCACCAAAATCCAATTAATGATTCCCCTCTTCAATGGATGTCCATTCATCCACATGTGCACATGACACTCACCAAATATATAGCCATGCCTTACTCTCTCTCTCTCTCTCTCTCTCTCTCTCTCTCTCTCTCTCTCTCTCTCTCTCTCTCTCTCTCTCTCTCTCTCTCTCTCTCTCTCTCTCTCTCTCTCTCTCTCTCTCTCTCTCTTTGTGTGCAGGCCCTACTAATGGATATTCATTTGTCTAGATCCATACATAGGTCTTGCCAAAGGCTCAAATGTGTTAAAGATCCAAAGATGTTCGATGCTCAAAGATGAATGAATACCAAGGTGAAAATATGGAAATATAAACTATTAAAATGAGATCAAAAAATCTTAATAATTTGGAAGAGATAGACAATGTTTTTTAAAATGGAGATTTTCAACAATCGAATAAAATACAACTCATTTAAAAAGTCTTGCAAAGATTATATATATCAAGTATGTGGTGATTTTCAATTTGGAAGAGATAAACAACGTTTTTCAAAATGGAGATTTTCAAGGATGTGCTTATGCAGCGGTGACTCATCCAAGTTAACATTGCCAAAAACCTATCTAGATAAACTTTGAAAGAAGCAAATTGCACATCAAGGGCAATGCTCTCGAGTGAAAGGGAATGATCCCACACGGTGATTCATCTGGGTTAACATTGCCAAAAACCTATTAAGAGAAACTTTCAAAGAAGTAAGTTGCATATCAAGGGAAACATTTTCATTCTTGTGAGCAATTAACTCACATACGCCATCCTCTATACGACCAGGACTGTCAATAAGATCTTTCATCTTCTCATCATGATCATCCAAGGATCCAATACGTGGCCAATACTTTCGGACATGGTCATATATATCCCCTATGTAACCCTTGATTTCTTCCAACTCATCATGTATCCTCACCCCATCACAAAGGTTTCCTTCGTATTTCTCCTCCAAAATTCTCTCAATCCTCTGTAGATGGCTATCAATGCTCTCACCAAGAGAAACCAAAGCCCTTTGACGTCGAAATAGTGCCTTTACTTGCTTCTCAAGCCCATCCAAGCGATGAATGAATCTCAAAAAACTAGCAGAACTTTCATATCCTCCAACATGCCTGAGTGCACGATGAACTGCCTTCTTCCTTATAACCTCTTTCCCTTTGCACACATTCATTTGCACACTGGGAGCGCACTACACAACATTTGCTACAGACACATTTTTTTCCTCCATGCTGTGCAAAACACATGCGTCAACATCAAGGTGCATATCAACTATTCTTATCTTATCTTAAAAATTAGAAACAGTGGAACATCCTAGATGACATTAGATTAACTTCCAATGCATTAAATTTAAATATACGTGCATTAGACCATATGATTGACTACAATAGAATTTGCTATAGTAAGTAGCATCTAGAGTGAGGTTTCAATTTGTTTATCCCACACATAGGACTCAAGTGGGTCTTTAAGATGCATTTGGATTATTTCAAGCAAATTCTCATGGCTCCCTAGTTGAGAGATTAGGCTTTTTATCACAATGGATGTATCCATTTCATGATGCAAAACCCCCCTTGCATAATGAGAAAAGTCAAGGATCAAAGCCAATGCCACAATGACCAGTGAGTTGGCATTTTAGGTGGTGTACCTAACATTGCATGGTGCACACCACACAATATCCTTTCTTAGAAAATCATGCCCCAGGACAATGCAACATTCCCCACCCCTGCCAATAAAACTATAATTCACACACTAAACAATCTCCTAAGTTTAAAAATGTCAATAACGGATTTTTAATGCCATGAAGAGTTACTACATCCATGTCAACCCCACAAATCGCAATGAGTTCTGAAGAATAGTTGTATCTCTCAATAATGAAAGTCACGACCACGAATAAGTAAATAGTAATATAATATAATTTAATACATATATATATCTTATAAAGTTACTATAAAACCTTCCACTCCATAAAATACACGTGTATTAGACCTAAGTTTGTATGATGCCAATAAAAATATAGCTCACACACTAAATAGCTTTCTAAGTTTAATAATGCCCCACGAATTGCAATCAATGAGGCAAAGGATATTTCTATCCTCTCCATGTCTTAAAACACATATCCTAAAACGTTTATCAGTAAGATAATAACAATAATAAAGTAAGATAACAAAAATAATAAAATAATATCTATATCTATCTAATCTAATCTTCTATATCTATTTATCTATATATTATTATAATATATTATTATAATATAATTTAGCTCCACATATCTTAAAGTTACCTTTCACTCCATGTCTTAAAACACATATCCTAAAACGTTTATTAGCAAGATAATAACAATAATAAAATAAGATAACAATAACAATAAACTAATATCTATATCTATCTAATCTAATATTCTATATCTATATCTATTTATCCATATATCTATATACTAACAATAAAATAAGAATAATAACAATAACAACTAAAGGAACTAATTAAAATAACAAAATAATATTAATAATAATAAATTGATAACAACTAAATAACAATAACAATAATAACTAAACTAATAATAATAATAATAATAATAATAATAATAACAACAACAACAACAACAAACAACAATATCTAACCAACAACTAAACTAATTAAAATAACAAAACAATAACACTAAGTAACTATTAACTAAGTAACTGTCAACTATTAATTACTATTTACTACAACTGTAACTATTAACTACAACTATATAATTACTCACTAAAACTATAACTAATTATTTTATATTATTACTATTAATAATATTTTATTATTATTTTATTATTATTATTACTTTTTTGAATATATATTTATATTAATAAAATAATAATAAATAAACCAATCAAAATAAAATAAAAATTAAACCAATAATTAAAATAACAATAACAATACCACAATAAACTAACAATAAATGGAATATAATATAATATAATAACTAACAATAACAAAGTTAAAATAATAACAACCATTAACAAAACTATATAGCTATATAAGAATAATAATAATAAAATAACACAATAAAAATGTAATAATAATAATAATAATATTATTATTAAACAATACGACAACAATAATAATATAAAACAATATCTAAATCTTAATCTAATCTAAATAAAACAATACCACAATAAATTATAAATAAACTAACAATAAACTAATAAACAATACAACAGCAATAATAATAATAATAATCATCATCATCATTATTATTATTATTATATTATATATATACTAATTAAATATTATTATTTAGATATCATTATTATTATTAATTAGCTACAACATTAATTAACTAAATATTATCTTAATCTAATCTAGATAAAATAATACCACAATCACTACAAGGGACTAGGGCAATAGCGACGCCGATTAGCGACGGCGTTTATCGGCGTCGCTATTGGCGTCGCTATATGCGTCGCTATTAGCGTCGCTATACGCTTCGCTATTTGCGTCGCATTTGCGACGCAAATAGCGACGCAAATAGCGACGCATATAGCGACGCCGCAGGGAAAAAAGCGCGGCCGAAACCAGAGCGCCGTTTTCATTTTGTTTTCTTCGCCTTTTGAGAGCGAGAGCGAGGGAGAGAGCCAAGGCTTTGTGAAAGAAGAGGAGGAAGAGACTTGTTGCCGCCGCCGCCGCCACCGCCACCGCCACCGTCGTTGTTCGCGAAGGAGAGGAGGAGCCCTCGTTGCAAAGAGAAGCCGCCCACGCTCGCCATATCTCATTGGTGAGTCTCCCTCTCTCTTTCTTTTACTTGTTGAAGGTTTAAATCGTTCTCTTTTGTTTACTTAGGAGAGGAAAAGAAAGAGAAGGAGAGGGAGAGGGAGAGAGAGGGAGAGAAAGAGAGGGAGAGGGAGAGAAAGAGAGTGAGAGTGCATTTTCTCTCTCTCTCTCTCCCTTTTGCTTGTTTAATGTTTAAATTACTTTCTTCTTTGCTTGTTTAGGAGAGGAAACGAGAGAGTAAGAGAGAAAGAGAGGGAGAGGGAGAGGGAAAGGGAAAGAAAGAGAAAGAGAAATAGAGGGAGAGGGAGAGGGAGGGGGAGGAAATAGGAGAGGGAGAGAAAGAAAAAGAGAGGGAGAAGGAGGGAGAGTGCATTCTCTCTCTCCCTCCCTCTCCCTTTTGCTTGTTTAATGTTTGAATCACTTTATTTTTTTCTTGTTTAGGAGAGGAAATGAGAGAGAAAGAGAGTGAGAGGGATAGGAAGGGGAAGGAAATGAGAGAGGGATAGAAAGAGAAAGAGAGGGAGAGTGCATTGTATCTCTCCCTCTCCCTTTTGCTTGGAGGATGTTTAAATCACTTTATTTTTTGCTTGTTTAGGAAATGAGAGAGAAAGAGAGATAGAGAGGGAGAGGGAGAAAAAGAGAGGGAGAGGGAGAGGGAGAGGGAGGGGGAGGGGAAGGAAATGAGAGAGGGAGAGAAAGAGGGAGGGGGAGGGAGAGGGAGCGAGGGAGCGAGGGAGAGGGAGAGGGAGAAAGAGGGAGAAAGAGGGAGGGAGAGGGAGAGGGAGGAGGAGGGAGGAAATGAGAGAGGGAGAGAAAGAGAACGAGAGGGTGAGGGAGAGGGTGAGAGAAAGAGAGGGAGAGGGAGAGGGAGAGGGTGAGGGAGAGGGAGAGGGAGAGGGAAGGGAATGAAATTTAAGATAATATACGTATCGATAATGGTATGCAATGTGCTTTGCATACGGCCACGTACTTCATCAAAATTAACCCAAAATTATTGTTATAGAAGTGGAGATCCCTTAAATTGAGTATAGGATAATTTCTCTCAGGTCTTATGACTATGAGTAGAATTGATTGAAATAAATTTTATTACTATAGTTGTAAAATTTCATAGATGGCGCGCATTAATTTTAAAATGGATTACTTATACTCAAAGCCGAGATATAACAAAAAATTATCTACCGGGACAAACAAATCGTTGAGCATGATACAAGGCCGAGATATAACATCGGAAAATCTCTCGACTACTATATACAATGCAAGGTTTATGGTCAACTTGCAAGTTGACGTACATCTCCAAAAAGCTATCCATTTAAGCCTCGTTTGCTGTAATGTAGATAAGATGGCAAACGAAGAAGGTCCTATTGTTCAAGACCGCGAGTCGTATCTTAATCAGCGTGTCCCATGTCCTTGCTCTCAATGCAAGTTGGCAATTAGACGAAAACGCCGATTGTCTATAGAACACGTACGACGATTTGGCGAGTTTCAACCTGAGATTATTGATCAGGCGATTGCAGATTTTCAGCAAACGGTATTTTCAAGTTAGCATTTTTCATGCATTGTACTCTCAAGCTAATTGAAAACCATACACAATAAGATTGGGTCTTGTTGGCAAATTTTGTGTCCAGGGGGGTGATGTCTCGACCCAAGGGGGAGTGCACCCTTTGCGGCCAATTAGAAGAGTTCGTGGACGTGAGATGGATGGATGGCAGGAGCCAATAGACCACTCGCAAGGCCCATCTATATCGTCAATGCCAGAGGAGACAGACAACCTTCCCGACTTGCCTACAATCTTGGAGCCTGAGATGGAGGCAATGATCGATGCATTGATTCCCATGGATGTTGAGACATCTGACCCGCTTAGAGAGGAAGCATCCATACCATTATATGATGGGTGCCGAGTATCTCGGTTGAAGACATTGCTTGCACTCTTAAGTGTGCAAGCGAAATACGGTTGGAGCGATACGAGTGTGACTGAGTTATTCAGGTACCTTGCATACAGACTTCATTGTTTTTTTTTTAAACAGTATTATTGTAAATATGGATGGATTTTTCAAGGTGTTTTATGATGTTTTCAGGTTATTGAAATATCATATATTGCCACCTGCAAACACCATGCCTGAGTCTCGTGATGATGCACGACATGTTTTACGGAAGCTTGGCATGGACTACAATAACATCCATGCATGTATCAACGACTGCATATTGTTTCGAGATGCATATTGTTTCGAGATGAATAAACTATAAACTAACAATAAACTAATAAAATAATATATAAACTAATAATATCTATCTAACAATAATAATAAATTAATAATAATATCTAAATAAAAAATAACAACAATAATAAAATAGTCATAATCATAATTACTAATAAATAAGCTTAAACTATAACTATTAACTATTAATTAATTAACTTTAACTATAACATCGATTATCTAAATCTTATCTTAATCTAGATAAAATAATACCACAATAAACTATAAAAAACTAACAATAAACTAATAAAACAATATCTAAATCTTATCTTAATCTAAACATCATCATCATAATATAAACTAATTAGAAATCATTATTTAGATATGTATAAACTAATCATATATATCTAAACAATAATAAATTAATAATATCTAAATAAAAAACAATAATAATAACAATAAACAACAATAATAATAAAATAATCATAATCATAATCATAATTACTAATAAATAAACTTAAACTATAACTATAACTATTAATTAATTAACTATAACATTAATTATCTAAATCTAAATTCTAAATCTTATCTTAATCACAATAAAATAATACCACAATAAACTATAAACTAACAATAAACTAATAAAACAATATCTAAATCTAAATCTTATCTTAATCTAATCTAAATAAAATAATACCACAACAATCAATTATAATTATAAACTAACAATAAACTAATAAACAATACAACATCAATCATCATCATCATCATCATTTTAGATAACAATAAACTAACAAACAATACAATAGAAATCATCATCATCATTTTAGATAATAATAAACTAATAAACTAATTAGATAACAATAAACTAATAAAACAATATCTAAATCTTATCTTAATCTAATTTAAATAAAATAATACCACAATAAATTATAAATTATAAACTAATAATAAATAAACTAATAAACAATACAACAACAATCATCATCATCATCATCATTATTATTATTATATTATATAAACTAATTAGTTAGATATTATTAGTGAGGTATATATATAAACTAATAATATCTAAATAAAAAACAACAATAATAACAATAAACAACAACAATAATAAAATAATCATCATAATTAAACTATAACTATTAACTATTAAACAATAAACTAATAAACTAACAATCAATTATAAACTGACAACAAACTAATAAACAATACAACAGCAATCATCATCATCATCATCATCATCATATAAACTAATTAGATAACAATAAACTAATAAAACAATATCTAAATATTATCTTAATCTAATCTAAATAAAATAATACCACAATAAATTATAAACTAACAATAAACTAATAAACAATACAACAGCAATCATCATCATCATTATCATCATCATCATCATCATCATCATCATTATCATTATCATTATTATTATTATCATTATTATATAAATATAAACTAATTAGATATAATATCTATCTAAACAGTAATAAACTAATAATATCTAAATAAAAAACAATAATAATAATAATAAAATAATCATAATCACAATTACTAATAAATAAACTTAAACTATAACTATTAACTATTAATTAATTAACTTTAACTATAACATTGATTATCTAAATCTAAATCTAAATCTAAATAAAATAATACCACAATAAATAAACTATAAACTAATAAAATAATATCTAAATTTAAATCTTATATTAATCTAATCTAAATAAAATAATATCACAATAAATTATAAACTAACAATAAACTAATAAACAATACAACATCATCATCATCATCATCATCATTATCATCATTATTATTATATTATATAAATTTAAACTAATTAAATATAATATCTATCTAAACAATAATAAACTAATAATATCTAAATAAAAAATAATAATGACAATAATAATAAAATAATCATAATCATAATTACTAATAAATAAATTTAAGCTATAACTATTAACTATTAATTAACTTTAACTATAACATTAATTATCTAAATCTTATCTTAATCTAATCTAAATAAAATAATACCACAATAAATTATAAATAAACTAATAGATAAACAATACAACAGCAATAATAATAATAATAATAATAATAATAATCATTCATCATCATCATTATTATATTATATATAAACTAATTATATGTTATTATTTAGATATTATTATTATTATTATTATTATATTATAATTAACTATAACTATTAACTAACTACAATATTAATTATCTAAATCTTATCTTAATCTAAATAAAATAAAATAATACCATAATAAACTATAAACTAATAAAACAATATATAAACTAATAATAATATCTAAATAAAAAATAACAATAATAAAAATAAAATTATCATAATCATAATTACTAATAAATAATCTTAAACTGTAACTATTAACTATTAATTAATAATTAATAACTATTAATTAATTAACTTTAATTATAACATTGATTATCTAAATCTTATCTTAATCTAGATAAAATAATACCAGAATAAACTATAAACTAACAATAAACTAATAAAACAATATCTAAATCTTATCTTAATCTAAACATCATCATCATCATCATATAAACTAATTAGATATTATTATTATTATTTAGATATATATAAACTAATAATATCTAAGTAAAAAATAAAAATAATAACAATAAACAATAATAATAATAATAATAATAATAATAATATAATCATAATCATAATTACTAATAAATAAACTTAAACTATAACTATTGACTATTAATTAATTACTTAATTAATTAATTAATTATAACATGAATTATCTAAATCTACATTGTAAATCTTATATCTTAATCTAGATAAAATAATACCACAATAAACTATAAACTAATAAACTGATTAGATAACAATAAACTAATAAAACTAATTAGTTAGTTAGATAACAATAAACTAATAAACTAATTAGTAAACTAATAAACTAATTAGATAACAATAAACTAATAAAACAATTTCATCATTATCATTATCATTATCATTAACTAATTAGATAACAATAATAATAAAATAACCATTAACTATTGATAACTATTAATTTTCATTAACATTAACTATTTTATTAACTATTAATCATTAACTAATTAGATAAAAATAATAATAAAATGATCATCTATATCTATTTATTAACTATTGATTTCAAAGGCACCGTGGGCACCCGGGGGGGGGGGGGGGGGATTTCGAAGGCGCCGTCGGGGGTGGAGGCAACGACCACGCCACATCGCAGAGGTGCCACACCAGGCCAAACCATGCCGCAGAGGTGCCGAGAGAGAGAGAGAGAGAGAGAGAGAGAGAGAGAGAGAGAGAGAGAGAGAGAGAGAGAGAGAGAGAGAGAGAGAGAGAGAGAGAGAGAGAGAGAGAGTTGCACCTTCTCAACCTCCAAGCGATGCACGAAGCCTCAACCTCCTGAACCTCCAAGCGATGCATCTCGATCAATATATCTATGAAGTAATCATCATGAGAGAGGGAGGATGTGAAGACGTGGGGCATTAAAGCCACCTCAACCCCTCAACCATGCATGCATGCAGTTTGAATTCAAATGGAGGTCTGGGAAAAAGAATAGGCTTGGGAGAAAAATGGAGGTTCGGGAGATATCGAACCTCCAGCCAAAATGATAAATAGATATAGATTAAGTCACAAAGGTCAAAATCATCGTGAAGGTTTATAGAATCTTGCTTTGAGTTGATTTGCATTTGTCATAGCTCTTAAAACACATGCTAGTTTTATATATTTCATTGTTGAGGCATGACAAGTTTATGAGATCCATCTATGATGTACCACCTCAAACAAATTACCATCTGCAACACTTTCTTATCCTACTTGATGTGGTTGAGAGGATGCACGATTGTTATCTTAGATCATGAGTTGGACTTCGTGATTAGAAGTAGTTATACCACTTTGCATCATGTTCTTACACTCGTGCCTATTATTTAGGATGGATGAGCATGGGAGAAGAAGATTTATTGTTTTCTTATGTTGTAAACCTTTTGCTACAACTAGTACCTATCTAGCTTGTGAGAAGGTTATGAGACATAGGGTTATGCTTTCTATGGGTCAACGAAATACTTAAATTATGAATCTAGAGCGGCATGTCACATGTACAATGACCAATACCAAAGTGAAGCAAGGTTCACATCTAGTTGAGGTGTGCTAAAAGTGAGGAGTGGCAAGTGAAAGGGATTTGACTCAAGCATTGTTGCATGCAGATGACCTATTAAGGGATTATAGCATCATTTGAGAACATTGCAATATTTTTGGGAATATAAGAATTTTACTATCCAAAAACCTTTTTAGGATAGTCTCCCACAAAATGAAAAGTCGATATCCTTTTGAGAACACAATATGCTTTAGGGAAAGGAGAGAATTCAATCTCACATACTAACTCAATGCAACTTTAGAATTTCATGAGGCTCTACCCTCCTATCCCAAAGAATATAGGCTTTACCTTCACCTCTAAGATGAGAAACACATAGCAACTTGTCAAGATCCCCAACATTTAACCTTAAATTATGATCTCTGTAAATATAGGAAGAAAACTAACCTAAGACTCTAATAACTAGGAATAAATCTCATGTGATCATGGCATAGTATGTACTAGATTACCATGGTAGCCAACGAAGTAGCACAAAATTCATTCTCTATATATTGCCATCTTGTAGTTGTGTAGGTTATAGGCTATTATGAGTTAATGCTTCACCATTATGTTTCAAGTAGTCAATAGAGTCATCGGATGTGACCTTTGTCCTTAATCATTGCAAAAAAATTTCACCATCATTCTTTGTCACATTCATTGTAATAATAGAAGAAAAGTATCGACTTATCCCATTTGTAAAAATAGTGATACATTTTTTGCATTCCAAAAGTTAGGTAGGAAACTTAAATCTCACGGATTGATAATGGTGCAGAGTATACTTCTTATGTTTTCCAAAACTTTTGTGAGATGCAAGGAATCAAGAGGAACTTGACTACCCGTGAAAACACAACTCAATAAAAGAGACGAATAGGATCATAAAGGAAAGGGTTTGGAGTATGGTATTGAATGTATGCCTTGCTTTATGAATTTTGGGACAAGGCTATTAAGATGATTGTCTATTGAAGTGATTAGTCACCTAGCAAGTGATTTGATGGTTGAAATCATGAGGAGGTGTGGTCTAGCAATAAATCCTCTTATAACCACTTAAGCGTGTTTGACAATGAAGCTTATATGCATATTTCAAAGGACAAGTGAAACAATCTTGATGCTAAGTCAAAGAAATGCATTTTTCTTAGATATTGTGATTTAGGAGAAATGGAAAACCATATGTGGGATTTAGAGGCTAAAATGATAGTGCACAACCATGATGTAATATTCAATGATGAGAGGACGCATAAATTTCCCAAAAAGGCCATTAAGATACATAGGGTTCCAAGAGAATAGATAGCCACCATATGAGCAAGATCTACAGCCTATCCCACATGATACATGGCTAGGATAGCTAAGAATTTTGGAGGTGGGAGTACCATAGCTAGGTGGCCAATGTTATATACAATAGGGGCAACTAGATGATGCTGAGCTAGCCTTGAGGCAATCTACAAGAGTCTCTATACCACCTGAGAGACATTATGTCTCTTGATCATATCATTGTGACAAATTCCATGGAGCCTTCATGTTACGATGATGCTATGACAAGGAATGATAGTCATAAGTGGAAGAAGACTATGCGATTAGAGATGGATTCCTTGATTGAAAATGCAGATTGGGAGTTGGTTTTGTATCTTGACAATCATGCATTACCAAATGGATTTATAAATTGAAAATGTCTCCATCAAATACATTGCCTAAATATAAGGCAAGATTGGTAGCCACCTAAGGGATTTGAGAAAGAGAAGGCTATACAATTTGATGAGATCTTCTCACCAATAGTCAAGATAACCACTCTTCATTCATGATTTGTATTGGTTTCCATGAAGAATATGAAGCTTGTATAGATTGATGGTAAGGCAACTTTCTTGCATTGGGGTTTTCATGAGGACATCTACATGCAAATACAACCAGATTAATTCCTTATGTATGGCAAGGAATAGTTGGTATGTAAGGTTTGTAAGAGTATGTATGGATTAAACCAAGCTCCTAGGGAATGGATTCATAAGTTTGATGCTTTCATGAGTTATCAAGGCTAAGGATCAAGGCAATTTACTATGTGTCTGCACAAGAAACTATGGATGGTAGTCTTATGATCTTGATCCTTCATGTCTTACATGCTTATTACTAAGATGTCATTATTGGATGTGGATACATGATGAAAAGGTTGCATATAACTTTTGATAAGAAAGAATTGGGAATGTAAGAAATACTCTTGGCATGAACATTGGCAAGATTATTAGGGATAGATATTAGAATATTCTTTGTTTGTCACATAAGGACTACATTGGAAAAGTGCCACTGAGCATTTCGATATATAGAAAGAAGTTTGTTAGTGTCTTTTTGCCTCCATATTTGAAACTCAACCAATAGGGAAACTCCAAATTAGATAAGCAAAAGGCTAAAATGGCCAAGATATCTTATGCATCTGCAGTTGGTATCTTGCTTTATGCTATAGTAGCTACATGTCATATAGTGGGAGTAGTTAGCAGGTTTATGGCATTTCTAGTAAGAAACATTGGGAAGAAATGTATTACGAGGTCCTTGAATGGCAGTAAAGCTATTTGCATTTTTGTTGGAAGGAAGGATGAACTACCCTTAGCTATATAATTGCAAATTTCATAGGGGATGCACACTCTAGGAAGACTATGATAGGTTTTGTCTTCACATTCACAGAAGATGAAATTTCTACATCCATGTAAATTGCAACCACTCAGCCATGCAAGGAATCTATATGGCTTACTCATCTAGTGGAAGATTTAGGCATTGTTAAAGAGGTGCACATTTTGAGTTACGATTGTTAAAGTCTCGCACAAAATCTCATCTTTCATGCCAAGAAAGCACATTGGGGTAAAGTATCACTTCATCAAGGAGGTACTTGAGGACAAGCCAATTGGTCTTGTCAAGATCCATACGGATGCCAATCTTGTATATCTTCTCCCCTTTTTTGCTATAGAAGCCATAGGTGACACATCGTCTTTCTTTTTAGGCTTATCAATTCATTATTTCAAATGCAAGCTTTACATTTCTATCTCTCCCCTATAAACTCATGTAAACTTATTCTAGTAAACCTAAGCTATTATAAATAATTCTTCTTTATCACAAAGATCTCCTTTACTATCCCATAATGCAATGTTATCATTGATGTTTTTGTTTTATTGCAAATTCAGAGCAGATTACATTTTGGTGTCCTTCAAGGGTAGTAAAGGCACCTTGATGTTATCATGACACAAATATTTTTTCCTCAGTGAAGTTGAATAGGGGTTCTAGGCTGAATCCATGGAATTATCCTTTCCATATAGGGTCTCTGCTAGGATCTTTCTTCACCATCATGTAAGGATACAATGAGCTAATATCATAGTAGAAAAGATCCTTGTCATGTGGTACTTACACATCAATATGACCACTCTTACAAATGAACCATAATTGGGTCTATCTTGAATAGCAGTGAATAGTAGGTCTATCTTGAACACAATGTACATATAGTCTATCTACAACATAGTGAAAAACAAGTCTATCCAGCACACAATCAACATTAGGTCTTTTCTCAATGAGTGGTTGCCATGGAAGCTACAAATGAAGCTTTCTTCTTAAGCTAAAGTGAATGTTAATGAAGCTCCTCAAATGCCCACTATGATACAAGTTGAAAGGTGGAACAAAAAGTGGAAGCACAAGTGAAAGCAACAAGGGAGCAAGAGTTATGGAGGTTCAAGCAAGAAGAGAGAGGCTAGTGTATGGAAACTCCAATAGTCACCATCTATGACCTACCATCCCTTATTCTATTTCCATTAAAAGAATAAAGAATAAAGTGACATTGATGGGCACATAACACCTACAGTGTACAAGTGTGTGGGGATTGTATACAAGTAAATGTAGGTGACTAGTCACAGGTGGGTTCCCTACTAGAGGCTATGTGGGCTTGATATAGCAATATTCATTGGACTTAAGAGGAGAACCCCTAATTTTTTCTCAACTCCATGAAAGGAAGATTTATCTCAGAAGCAACTTTTTGAATGCTTGAAGATAATGGCAAGCCCTCATTAACTTTTCTTATATCACTTTTTGAAATCCTAAGTGATGGATTCTAAGTGCTTCAAATTGAAACCATCATCAAATTTTCATGTGAGTCCAATGGCATCAAAAGCTAAAAGGTGGAGCATCCCATTCTCCAAATGCTCTATTTCCCTTTCATGGTCATCTAATGGAAACCTAAGAGGTCTATCCCTTTTCTTGGACTGGAAGTCTCTCTCACTATTGCATTTCTAGTCAATAGTCACCAATCCATGTATACTCCAAGTAATCATGAATGAAGAGAATAGCACAAGAGTTGAAGAAGAGCTTCTCTAATGTGCCCTCACTCTTCCTCTCTCTCTCTCTCTCTCTCTCTCTCTCTCTCTCTCTCTCTCTCTCTCTCTCTCTCTCTCTCTCTCTCTCTCTCTCTCTCTCTCTCTCTCTCTCTCTCTAGATGCTCCAATGAATAAGATAGAAGTAAGAAGAAGAGGTCTCAAAGTTGGTACACATTAGAATAACCTCCTTTATATAAAATGTATTATTTTATAGATGGAGTCAAATTTTAGGTTTTTTCCCAAAAGTTGGGCATGCTATCTCTTTCTTGAGCTCATATTGCATTCATAAATTTTGGGGCTAAACCTTGACTTTCTCCTAACTAAGAAGAGATACAATTTGCATAAGGTAAGCCCAACTCTTGAGTAATACAATTATGGCATTATATTTTTGAAAATTATAAGTATTCTGCATTCAAATTAACAAAGATCCCATCACATGTATCCAAAAAATTATGCGACTCTTTTCTTCTTTAACTTACTCTCGAAATTTGAGTTTAACATTACCTCCCTCCTAGATGAGTGCTTGTCACTTTGTACATAGCATCATAGAGTTTCATGTAAGGGATGGTCATGAAGTGATGTTCCCATTGGAGAAGTGGTAATAGTTCTTGATGATGTGGTAGAATTGTAATTGCAACTCTAATGATGGTAACTTGGGGGCATAGATGAGGATTTCATGTATGCAAGGTCATTGCAAAAGATACATGGCCATCACTTATGTTGTTGGATGCTCCTTTGGTCTTATATAAGTGGCTTTTCATACAGTGCAATGCACTCGTGAAAGTGTAACCAAGAGATGGGTCAAACTCCAAGCAAGCTTAGAGTGTTGTCCCACACGTGAGGACTTTGTTAATTCAAGGGTTTACTGTTTAAACTTCAGTAAGCTTGTAATGAGTGTGCTCTTCCTAAGGGTATATCTACCTTACCATGTAAGGTATGGTGCTTGTGCAAGTATAATTGAGATATGGATCGGACTCTAAGCAAGCTTGGAGTATTATCCCACAGACGCAGTTAGTGCAAGGTTTTATTGTGCGATACAAATCTCAACATATTAGGTTATCTAAGCCAGCCTAGAATGCCCTTCCCTTAAAGTTCCATGAGATTGCATGATTGGGAAAAGAGCTAGGGGTTAGAAGCGAAGCTAGCCAATTGAGGCCACTACATACATCTACTTGAGGACCCTTAGAAACAATGAATGTGGAGTGCACCTATGTATGTTTAAGCCCTTGCTCACTTTTACTCATTTTCTTCTTTTTCTTTTTCTTTTCTATTTTTCTTGGTTTTTCTTTCTTTCTTTTCTTGTCTTACACCTCAAAAAGTGGCTATAGAAAGTGATCGAGATATCTCTTATTAAGTATAAAAATTTTTATTGCTTCTCCTAGTGGTTGAATGGAGGATTTTGGGTAAAAATGATGGATGTCATAGGCAAAGTGGTTGTCCACCATATCTTTTACTAGTGCTATACAATATGATAGAAAGAGTGAAGCACTTATGTATAGCCAAACCATAGCAACCCTATTTATTCCAATATTGATCTCAAAAATTAAAGGTGGCAATCCACTCTTGTACGGTGTTGGGGCTTGCTATAGTAACTTGACCAAGAGCTAAAGGTAGTTGCATGTGGTTTTATGAAAGCATGGTTTGGACAATTGATAAAGATCTTGAGGAATGCATCCCTTTATTGGAGCATTAACATTGGGAATCATTCAAAATTTATGCCAGCCATGGCATCATGGATGATAGAGTATGTTGCTTGGGATAAAAACAATGAAGCACATTATTCCTTTCATGAGGTTGTGAGTAGTGGAACGCTAATCTCACAATGTTAGCACACTCTAATATAGAGTCTTTTTATGAGATCTTGAAGTCAAAGGATATTACCAAATGTTCTCTTCTTTCCTTAATAACTTCTCACTAGTTTTTATAGGTCATGTTGTTTTACATATCCTTGGAAGTCAACTAGATGATGGAACACTTTCTGAATAGGGACCCGTAATGCATGGATCATCTTTTCTAATGCTCTCGTATTTTAGGTGCCATCTCTTCACCTTTTGTGGACCTTGATGCACTTCACTTATGTTCTCCCTTGGCTTGTCAAATTCCAATGGTTCTGTACAATCTACCATGGAAGTTATGATTTCAAGTAGTTCCATGGATGTGGACTATATTGATTCAAAGGGACTCCATTGGGTAGATTCCTACAGCTTCCGACCCTTTGTTTCCATGGCATATGCCCCTACAATCATGAATGATAGCTTTCCGTGTTGGTGCAAGGGTTAAAAGTTTGAGTTCTTGGCCCAAGTTTAGATTGTTCAAATGTTGTGATTGCCAAGCCTAGTTATGCACTTAATTTACCTACATTCTTGGCACTGAAAGTGGAAACTATTTGAATGGCTTTATTGTAGAGGCCCTATTGTTGTGTAATTAAATATTTGTAAAGATTAGCCTATCCACTAACTTGACTTATTGGGCATCATCAAACTGTACCTAAAGTTCACACTTTTCTTGAAGTACTTTTGCAATATCTCGATAGAGTTCTTCACACAATAATTCTATGGTGCTTAAGCTACTTACTACATTTGGTACCAAACTATGCTCTCTTGAGCCTACAGTGGACTCAACGTGGTGCTACTTGTCTCCATATGAAGTAGTAATGACTTACTCTATAGTCTTTATCCTCTTTAGCTTCATGATTTTAATTTCATGCTCTACATCTATGCCACTAGCTATTTGAGAGTCCCTTGGAATATGACTCTAAGTCAATTCAAGAAGTTGTGTGCAACAATAGGGATATTTCAAGTAGGTTGGTGTTTCATGTGTTTCTATTGCGGTCTTGAGAGGCCATAACACTTTGGCAATCTTGTTGGTTTCATGGGCATAATTCTCATGATTTACACATCAAGCCTGGAACAAGATCAGGTTGCAAGAGTGTAGGATGCTAATGGCATTGAAGATGTGCTAGGTGCCTTTCATGGGCATCATATATGTTAGAAAATTATCCATATTTGTCAAATCCTATTTTAACAAGGAGCAAATCTCAAGAATTAAGGGAAGCATTGGAAAGACAATAGCAACAAGATGCTTTGCTGAATAATAGAGAAAAATCAAGAGGACTAGGTAGGTTGGATGAAAAACAATCCACAAATGATAGACAAGAGTATCTTGATGTGGGTATCTTTGCGGGTAACAATATACCATTCTCTCGTGACCCCTATAGAGTCTCCTCCAACCCCTCCAACTCCTTCAAGCCTACCAAATGTGTGAGATGATGAATATCAATATTGTTACCTAAAGATCAAGATACTCCTCCTAAAAAAGCATTTGAGAGATTGCACCATATAGTGCTTGGGAGAACAATATTGTTGTTGTAGAGTACAAGATTTCAATCAAGGAATTCTCTGAAGTTTAATCCCTTACCACCATTGAGGAAGTCTCAAAAGCAAAGTATAACAAATCAAAATCAGCTTGTTAACCCAAAGGTGAGAGCTTCTAAATTTTCAAGGAAAAAGAAGGAAGATCTTGATTACCATGTAGCTTAGTTTGAGACACGATGGATAGCAAAAACAAGCGAATTCAATCAAATGTATGGGGATAAAGTTAAGAAGTAGCAATTTGTAGCAACTTTGTAGGAAAAGGCCATGGACTAGTTTAGCCATTGTGGTATAATAGTATTTAACACATATAATGAATTAAGGACTACATTCTTAGGCAAATTTAGGAAATATAAAACTCCTGGAGACATACTAAGAAAGATTAAGAAGATCAAGAAAAAGAATATATTGGTTGAAGATTATGCTCTGAAGTTTAAGAATCTGCTTAATAGGTTGGATGCTATAGATGCACCAACAGTAGAGATGCAAATTACTTATTTTAGTAAGGGTTTGATGGGTAAAGTCAAGAATCCAATTGCTAATGTGGAGATTAGTCAGAATGATACACTGGATACTATAATTAGAGTTGAGATAAGTGTGGAGAGAAGGCTTGGAACTTCTCGATCAAAGACCCGTAATGATTACTCAAATTCGGATTCCAATTTAGATTCAGATTCAGGATCAAAAAGTGAGAGTGAGGATGAGGATAGTAAGTGCACTTTAGAATCAAAAGATGACTTTAGTGAC
The DNA here is from genome assembly GCF_053477565.2 of Lygodium microphyllum. NCBI lineage: Eukaryota > Viridiplantae > Streptophyta > Polypodiopsida > Schizaeales > Lygodiaceae > Lygodium > Lygodium microphyllum. The sequence continues at coordinate 122,976,157 of NC_141149.1, read as the reverse complement.
TCAAATGATAAATAGTTAGTAGGAGGAAGCACATAAAGAAAATGAAGAAATTAGGCTCAACAAAGAGCAAGAAGAAGAAGGGAAAGGATAAAACCAAGAAAAAGACAAAAGAGAGTAATTTGGATAAGAATATTAAACAAAAGTTGAAAGACTTAGGTCTTTTTGAAACTAAGAGGAAGGAAAGTACTATGAAATATGCCAAAGGAATGGCCATGAAACTAGAACTTATTGGTACAATCTTAATGTTAGGATGGCACAGCAGGTGCCAATAATACAGCCTAGGCCAAAAGTTGTGCATCTGGCTGTAGCTAATTAGGTAATTACTGACACAATGCCTCAGAGATTCTTTAGAAGAACCTCGAAGAATGTTGGCAAGTTAGCCATAGGAAAATTTTTAGGAACAACAACGAATTACTTAAGTAGGAGCAGGCCATCATTGTGGAGGTCAATGACATTTTGTAGGGCCAAACTATGAACTTTGGGCAAGGCATACGACTAAGAGGAATGTGAGTATCAAGGACTCACAATGACAGAAGACCTGCAAGAGCACTTCATCAACAACATCCATGTGCCCTAGTAGTAGCAATCCTGATAGAACTACCTAACCAAGATGGGTAGAGGCAACTTCCTGAAGGTGCATATATTATTGGTTATGGGCAAACTCATAGAGAGAAAGTTCTAGAAAGGCCTGAGGTAGTATCAATAGATAACTTGAATGCTATAAGTATGCATATTCAATGTAATTGTTCTAATTTCATTAAAGTAGAGGATTGTCCTGAAGAAGCTATGATACTAGTTGTAACTAAAAGGCAAGTAAGTTTGAAACTTGATTAGTAAGAACAAGAGAAAGCTAGGAAAACAGAAGTTAAAAAGCTACAAAAAAGTGGTAGGAAAACCAATGTTTGAGGACTTTGAGGATCAAGAGGGCTAGGGTACCCTAAATCTTGATCAGGAGGATCACCATCTTGAAGATATGATAGCATGAAAGTTTCAGAAATGAGGTTCATAAGAGTTGTTTTAAGCTCTAGCAAGGTGCTCTTTGCAGTTGACCTTGAAGCATATCTTGAACTTGATACCAGGGTTCAAAGAAAAGTTTCTCTTGAAGGTTTGACAAAAGCAATAAGAAGTTCTTGAAGACAAATCATTTTAGGATCAAGCAATTCTTGAATGTTAGGCAGTTATAGCCACCCAAAAGGAAGAAGTGGATTATTAGGTTCCCACTATTCAAGTTGAGTATGCAAGACATATTTACCAAGCAAGTAGGAGGAATTGCTACCAACCTTATTTCAAGTTAGGATGGCAAACTAAAGGAGGTTATAGCCATTAGGTATCCTTAAGAATCAATAACTACAAGTGGCTAGCCCGAAGTTTAGGGTAAGTTTTGTTGTGCTAAGGATGCCAAAAATTGGGCATTCTTATAACATGCTCTTAGGTAGGCCATGGTTTAAATTGGCCAAATTGAGGGGAGACTTGGGAAATGATTATGTATGTATCCGTAGAGGACTCAAGGAGATCATATCATCAATAGTTGATAAGGTAATCTTGAAGAGTACTTCTAGATATGTGGCAGCTCAGACTATCAACCTTGTAGATGAAGTGAAAGATGAGGAGGAGGAAGGATTCCTACAAGCAAATCCTTCTCTGGTTCTAGTGTTTGAGATAAATATTAATAGTATTATTTAGGAGTACTAGGATTATCCTATAAGTGATGGAAATGCAGTTTTGGAACAACAAACTATTCAATCTACAGTCCAAAACCAATTAGGACAACATTCAAGTAGCCTTCTTCAATATCAAAAGCAGTTTAAATTATAGGAGAGGTTAGGGAATGAGGAGTATAAAGTGATTTAAGACTAAGGAACTAGTCATCATGAAGTTGCACTGAAAGAGGAATCTGAAAATTAGTAAACTAATGAATCTCAGTGTACGAATAGCTTTGATGTGCTAGAAGAGGAAGGATAGAAAGCCATTATTTAAGCTGAGCAAAGGTATGAGCACACTATGAGAAGATCTATAAGAGTGGTAGAGGATGAGGTATAGGGGGTAAACTCGAATGAGGAAGAAGAGAGTGAACCTATAAAAAATGAGCATCTATGTTGAGGAGACTTTCAAGAAGGATCTTATTAACTTATGTTAAGAGTTTCAAGACATCTTTGCTTGGGATTATACATATATGAAGGGGTTTGATCCACAGTAGTGTGCTAGCAGCACTAGATTAACTTGAAGAAGGATTCTAAGATGATTATTCAAAAGAGATATAGAATGAATCCAAATTATGCTCCAACTACTGTGCAAGAAGTGATGAGATTTTTGGCCAAGTGAAATGGCATAGCAAGTACTTAAGGTACTTGTCACATATTTATTTTCCCCTTATCGTTTTAACCAAGAGGGTATGCAATATATCTGGAGGGAAGATCAAGAAAAAGCTTTTAGTATTCTCAAGAAAATGCTAGTGGTGGCTCCAATATTACAACCTCTTGCATGGGACCTAGCTTTCCATGTATTTGTGAATGCCTCTAATCTAGTTGTGGGAGCAATGCTTATGCAAGATAAGGTACTTGGATGGTTTAGATCGGTATATTATGCAAGTAGAATATTAAGTGTTGTTGAAAAGAACTATTCACTCACACAGAGAGAAGCACTTGGAATGGTTTAATCTATACAGAAATTCAGGCATTATTTGCTAGGTAATCAACTGATCTTTCATGTGGACTACTGGAGGCTCTCTTTTTTTTAAATCAATAAACCTCAGCTAATAAGAAAATTGGCTAGATGGATGTTGTCGTTACAAGAGTTTGATTACAAGGTCATTCATACTCCAGGGAAAGAACATGCAATTGCTGACTATCTCAGTAGATTAGAGAACAATGATGTAGAAGCAAGAGTTCCTAATCAGTTATGTGATGTTGAACTCTTTGAGATTCAGGTAGTAGACTTAGATTCATATTATGACCAACAGTTACATTTTTTGTAGGAAGGAGTCATGCTGATACATCTTACAACAACTGATCAAATAAGGAGGTTGCTACTAAAGAGTCAATCATTTCATGTTATTATGAATGCATTGCACAGAAGAGGAGTTGATAATGTACTAAGCAAATGTATGCCCAAATATGAATAGCCATCGATTCTTCATAAGGCCCATGTTAGACTATTAGGTGGTCAAATTTTTGGAGAGATTATAGGCATGAAAATTTTGCAACCTGGTTCGTGGTGGCCTACTATGTTGAAGGATGCCCATCAATATGTAAAAAGTGCTTACAATGTTTGAAGAAGGGTCGGCCTCTTGATAGAGATAGAATGCAGGATCATCTGGTATTACCACTTGAGCCATTTCAAAAATGGAGAATTGATTTTGTTGGACCTATTAAGCCGGCTGCAAAGAGGATAGGTAATCAGTATATTTTGGCATGCACTGACTATTGTATGAAGTGGGTGGAAGCTCATGCCATGAAAGACAAGAAGGCAACTAATGTGGCCACATTCTTATATTCTAACTTTATGGCTACATTCGAATGCCCTATAGAGTTGATCAGTGATAGAAGTAAGCATTTTTTGAATCAAGTTATTCAAGAATTGATAGCTAGGCACATGATATTTGATAAAAAGTCTACTTGATACCGTCCACATGCCAATGGGAAATCTGAGAGCTCTAGCAAGATTCTATTCTATATCTTGAAGAAAATAATTGAAGACAATAGCAAGGATTGGGATGTCAAGTTAGATTCTGCATTGTGGGTATTTAGGACAGTATACAAGGTTACAACATGGCTTACACCTTTCAGGTTGGTTTATGAATTATAGGCAATTGTGCCAATGGAGTTTGTGCTTTCTAGTTTGAGAATTGCTATAGAGAATAAGTTGGATCCTAAAAGCTCAATGCAATACATGCTAGAACAACTCCTAAAGTTGGAGGAGGGTAAGGTGATAGTTGCCTATGCTAGAATAGCTCCTAAAGTTGGAGGAGGGTAGGGTGATAGTCGCCTATGTTGCAGGAATTGCATAGTCTAGAAGGCAAGCATGGATGAATAGGCACATAAGGAAGACAATTTTTGAAGAAGGGGATTGGCTTGTGGTATAAAATTCAAGACTTGTAAAATTTCCTAGAAAATTGAAGCTCAAGTATGTTGTACCATTTATTATCCATGAGGACCTTAGATATGGCATATTTTTCTTAAAGGACCTGAAAGGCAATGTATTGAAACCTACAGTGAAGGGCTTGAGGTTGAAAAGAATGGTTCAACACTATTATGCCCCTATTAATCTTATCATTCCTACTTGGGGACAATTGTTGTTAAAGGACAATTATTTGTGTGAAGGGTCACTAAGCGATGGGAATGACTTGACATTTGGCACAACTAGAACGAAGTTCCAGTTAGACTTCGACTTTGCATTGCAAATGGAGCATGATAGTTCTCGATTTTCTTTCTTGCCATCATTCTTTCAAGATCATGCTTCTGTAAACACGACGACACACCCTTGGTGATCATCTATACGGAAGCTTGTGTTCTCCAAACGCGCTAGGGCAAACATAGAAGATGATGACAAGCATGGACAACCTAATGAGGGTGAGGTAACTCCTAAAAATAGTAACATTCTTAGAAGCCCAAGTAGTGTGGTTATCCCATTTGTGGATTCTTGAGCCTTGTTCTTAACATCGATGAGGATACACATTGTGAGTGGCTCAAGAAAATTGGATTGTGTGAGTATGCATGCTTGCCATGGAAGAAATGGTCTTCTAATGTTCATGACACAATTGAATTGGATATACTTCAGCAAACAAATGGCCACATTGCAAGAAATCTTAAATTATCAAGTGAAATGGTTAGTTGTATGTTTGATCTTCTATTCAACATGAGATCTTGGATATTCTCGAAGGAACAGATGATTGATGCGTTTGGAGATCCCATAGGACCGAGGAATGTGTATATCTTGAAAAAGCTTGATGCAATCTGAAAGCTCCAACTTAGGTGGTTTATGATGTTCATCAAAACTGATAGCATTGCACGAGATACATATGGCATCATACATTATGTAGAGCATGTTGGTAGGCCAAATTGGGCGGGAATAATGGTTGAGATCAAAGTCTCTAAATTAAATAAAGTTTTTCATAAGTCTATAATGGTTGAGATCAAAGTCTCTAAATTAAAGAAATTTTATCATAAGTCTATAATGGTTGGGTAGGAATAATGGTTGAGAACAAAGTCTCTAAATTAAAGAAAGTTTTTCATAAGTCTATAATGGGTTGTTAGCTTGCTACACTTTATGAGCATACCAAGACTTTGTAACTTGAATTGACATTAGAATATCTTCTAAAGATAAATGTAAAGAGTGGGCATGATAATGTAGTTAATGTTCATGATAAATTTGATGATAGTGAGTTGTTTTAGCAGGATGATGATGTTGATGTCATTTTTAGCAGTGATGCTCATAAATAGGCTATTTATAGAGACCTTCTACAAGTTGGATATGAAGAGCCTTATGCTAAATAGGTGGCCCAAGAATTTGTCAAGAAGGTTAACATTGATGATGCAACTAATGTTTCTCAAGATGCAGGAAAAGAGGATAACTTGCATATGCATAAGTCAGAGGGCCAAATACATCTCATGAAGAAGATGAAAATATGGAAATTTTAGTTAAGAAGTATGGATAGTAAGGATGATAAGCAGAAGCATGTTTCTAATGAACTTGAACTTCATGACAAGGGTCAAAATATGGGTGATCATGTAGATGTTCATGAGGCCAATGCCCCTTGTTCTTCTCAGTATTTGGTGGGAGGGCTAATGCTTTGAAAATTGGCAATGTGATAGATGTGTTTGATGTCATGTAGAAATTTATAAGTTCTCTACAATAGCATGATAAGGAGAGTACTCAGTCAATGGCATTGATTAAAAATCTGCAGGTTCAGCTTCATGATCAAGAGCTAAAATCTGAAAGCTTGGTGCCATTGTACATAAGTAGCAAGAATTTGATGTCACCAAGTTGAGACACGAGGAGAAAATTGTAGCATTGCAACATGCAGTTGCAAAGGGTAAGATGTCCTCTGCTTTATTTGAGAAATGGACTCAAGAACTTAGAAGTAAATGTATTGCTAAAATGAATAGTTTTATGGACGTGCATGTTCAGTTGCAAGTGGAGCATGAGTTGTTACAAGAAAGGGTTCAACCTTTGCAAGAAGTTGAGAAGAAATTATTGAAAAACATAGAGGTTGATGTTGATACATTAGTGGTTTTGAAATCTGAGCTTCAAGATATCAAAGATGCTTTATTAGTGGATATCAAGAAGGCATGGGAGATGGTAGTCGAAAGATTCACTGGTGTTATATATCGGCCATATTCAATGCTCAAGGACATGTTTGTTTCAACAAATATTAATTCATTATTGTAGGAAAAAGAAATGTTGGTCTATATGGAGTTGGAAAATGAATGCAAGAAGCTAGCTGACAAGTTGGACAATGCCTTAGATGTTAAGAGGAAGAGCGATGATTATGTTGCTTCTTTGTTGCAACAAAAAGAGTTCGTGTGCTGACATGGATGTTGTTTTTAAAGATGTTCTTCATGAGGTCAATGTAGAGCTGAAGGAAGTGGAACATGAGTCATCTTTGGTACTTAGTGGTCGTGATCAGTCAGTTTCTGAGGCGTCCTCTTGCATGGCCATTATATCTTATATGCCTAGCCACAATTTCTAGTTTTTGTATTAGCTATACTTTCTCTTTTGTTTCATCACAATCACTAGCTTCATTTTGTTGGCACTTAGAATTGGTTATACAATTGCACCAAAGGGCTTTGAGTATCCTAGAAGGGCTCTACTCACTACTACTCAATGTGGCTTGTCAAGGGGTGCAAGGCCTTTGGTAAGGTATAACTATGTTCTCTAGGTCAGACTTCATATTACCTAGTTTCATACATCATCGCACTTAACTGCATGTTGGTGGGTTCCAATCCTGACTATCCCAATCATCCAATAGGCTATGCCAAGTGTTAGGACTTGAATTGCATCATCCACCTTAGTATTTACCACCTTAGTACTCATATCCATGTAGGCATCAATAATCATCCTGTATAATGTGACCTCAAAATGTCATGTGACTTCACTTGAAAGGTGGTGTCTGTCCTAACTATTACGATTGTATCTTTTCATATCTTGGATCATTTGAAATGCAAAAATCTTCAAGAAGTGCCCATGCTAGGTCACATATATTTGGTTCTTCTATTCTGTATTTGTCTCCTGAAACCTAATGATGTCTATGTCAAGTTATTCATTAAAGAATGGTCATGATGATGGTAATTTGACTGATATTTTTTAGGATAGTAGTGCTTTTTGAACGATTATAATGTGTATTTTATGTCTGTGCATTGGTTCTAAATATTAAGTGTTCAATATGACTATAAGTCAATTCAAGAAGTTGTTTGTAGCAATAGGGATATTTGAGGTAGGTTCAAGTTTCATGTGTTTCTGTTGTGGTCTTGAGAGGCCATAACACTCATTGATGTATTCTTGTTATCCAAACTCTTATGATAGTAATAAACCTCTTCAAAATTGAGTTAATCAAGCTCTAATCAATGCAAATGCCTTTTTAGAGCATCAATGCGTCATCAAGGCAATGCAAGCATTCCCCATAAGAATCAAGAGAGTATAAAGCCATCAAATGCTTGCTATCCAAGCAAACTATGCACATGTGTCTACCCTAAACTATAGAGCAATGGCTGACCCAAAACTTTTCAACCAATGCCAAGGACAATGTTGGAGGATGCTAGAGGGGCCCACAAATAGTAGTAGGCAAAGCACCAAGCAAGAGGGCAAGAGCAAAAGCTATGAGCATCCCTTCATCTCTCGCTCTCATTTTCCCTTGCATTAAGTTTGTGCTCTCACCAAAGACACTCATTGTTCTTACTTTAAGTCCCATTCCTTTACTTCTCAACCTCTTCGACTTGTACGCTCTAATTTTTATGGTGTTATCAATCCCACTTCTCTCATAGGAGCATAATATTTCATGGTTTTAATAGATGATGATTCCAAATATACTATGGCGTATTTTTTATGAAAGAAGTCTTAACTGTTTTCAAAGTTCTAGGAATATAAAGAATCAATGGATAATAAGCATGAGTTAAGAACTAACGATTTAAGAACAAATAATGGACAAGAACATACTTTAAATGAGTTTTGGGATTATTGTAAAGCTTTTGGGATTCATCATGAACTCATTGTTTCATATCATCCACAACAAAATGGAGTTGCTAAACGGAAGAATCCCCCTCTTTTAAATGTCGCCAAAGAGCTATGATTTCTATGGCCCATCTTGGCCAAGGTTTTTGGAGGTAGCCCATCACTACATCAATTTATCTCCAAAGTAGGTTGTACTCTACCCACGAGCACCCACCCTATGAATTGTCATTTGGCCACCCACTTATCACATCTAAAGATATGTGTATGCACAAATTTTCTATTGAATATTAACAACAAATCAAAATTTTCACCTAAAGCCATACAATTAATCTTTTTTGGAATGGTGGGCTGCCTTATGGTCACAAAGGCTACAAATGTTTTGATTCTCATAAGAGAAATTTTTAATATGGTTGTAATGCAACCGTTCATGAATTTAAAATCTTTACTACCTTCTCACCCACCTCTCATTTTTTGACTCTTTTGCCTTGTATCCAGTTGCCCCACTTGAATCTACCACGTCTTTTCCTTCTTCATATGACTACCACAACTTCCAGCGTGTTCCCACATGGGCAATTCACCTCAAATTATTCAACCCTTCCCCTTTTTGAGTGTGAACATGCCCACCTTCAAATCTAGAAATGAAAGGGACCTTTCAAATTCTCAAATGGTTTCAACAACTTTTAGGTTTCTAATCAATCATAAATAGTGTATTAAACTTTACTTGCCTCTTCGGCATTCTAGATTCGCTTTCGTGGGAGCATATTGATGCTTTATTGTAGAGATTAGACTCTTGAGTTCGTGGGAGACTCTTACTTGCTCATGTACATAGGCAATATTCTTCCCAATGGTGATCATGATGACTACCCTTCACTTGGTATTGGCCTTGTTTGTGTAGGCAGATCTAAACTTGTACCAAATGGATGTTAAGACAACTTTCTTACATGGGAACTTGTATGAGGACTTCTATATGTAGTAGCCTAATGGCTTTGAGAAAAATGACATGGAACACTAGTGTCCAAGTTGAGGAACAGTCTTTATAAACTTAAGCAGACACTTAGGGAATGGAATCACAAATTTGATCCCTTTATGCATTTAGAGGGTTATTCTGGCAATGATATGGATCTATGTCTTTATAGAAGAAGGCCCATGATGGTAGCCTTATCATCTTGGTGGTATATATTGATGACATGCTAATTGTTTGGAGTGCTCGCGATGAGTTGGATGTTGTAAAGACTTAGCTTAAGAAGAGATTTGAGATGAAGGACATGGGGTATGCTTCTCACATACTTGATATATGCATTATATGTAATCACTCTAGGGGACTTCTCTACTTATCACAAAAGTATATTCATAAAGTCCTTGAGTAGTTTCATATGCAAAGTAGTAAGCCTATTGGTTGCCCATTACCTTCTCATGTGAAGGTCAGTTAGGTAGATTGTCCCCAATTAGACGACGAGAAGGCCAAGATGACCAAGATTATGTATGCATCCATAGTGGGTAGCTTGATTTATATCATGATAGCCATCCGACTTGACATAGCATTTGTAGTGGAATTATGTCTCATTATATATGGTGACATTGGGAAACCGTGAAGGGTATCATGAGATACCTTAAGGGCATTGTAAATATCTGCATTTGTTAAGGTGGCTAGGATAATGGAGTCGTGGGCTAATGGACTCTAATCATGTAGAACGTGTAATGAGTAGAAAGTCAAACTCTGGCTATGTCTTCACTTTTGCTAGAGGTGCTATTTCTTGGATGTCCAGGAGGCCTTATGGTCATGTTGTCTAGTTGTAGACCTTGATACGACTATGACTCCTACATTGTATTCAGACTTTATGAGTGCCATCCATTAGCACATCATTCGATCTTTCATGTGAAGACCAAGCATATCGAGGTTCGTTAACCACATTATTAGTGAGGTGGTTTAGGGTAAGCAAATAGAGCTTTTCAAGATCTTCACTGATGAAAATCTTGTAGATCTATTCACTAAAAGTCTAAAAGTGTAATACCTTCCTTAAGAAGACAATGTGTGTGGGATGAGATGACACCTATTCCTCATCCAGTTGTATATATGTACACATTGTTTTTTGTCACTTTTTTATTGTTGCCTCTACACTTAGCATATTTAGCTTTAGGTAGGAGGTTGTTGGGGTTAAAGGCTACCTATGCCTAGCTGCCTGCATTTACTTGTATTTACTACTTGCACATTTGTACATAGCAAGTGGCAGCCATGTGTCATTGTTACTTTATTCTTTATTCTTTCTATGATAATATAATAAGGAAAGGCAAGTCACACATCGTTGGTGGTGGTTGTTGGAGTTTCCACACACCGTCTTACTCTCTCTTGCTTGAACCTTCATACCTCTTACTTCTCTCTTGCTTCTGCTTGTGCTTCCACTCTTGCTCCACCTCTCATTCTTTCCTCCCTAGAATAATCTCATGTTCCTTCTTTTGAAAGTAGAGTTTGAAAGGTTGTAGTGCTTGGTTGGAATCTTCATTTTTATTCCCTCGTTTAGAACTTGCACAAAGAAATCATAAATTAGGTTCCCTATATTGTTAATTTTATAATAGTAAATCAATTGCATTTTTGTCTAACTAGATATTCCAAGCAAATACTCCCTCATACATGCCCATAGGATTGGTGGATGGCAGGTGGTTTGCTTCTCCTTATGGTAATACTTGGTCATGAATTAACCACCCTAAACTATTAGTAGCAATGGCAAATAATAGGGGAGATATAGAGCAATCTTGTTTGATAGAGCATCTAAGAGGGAATGGTTTGGATAATTACCCATTGATTAGCATTCTTGATGTAACATTTACAAACAATACAAAAATCAATTTGATGCACCTTCATTCAATTTCCATGTCTAACAGTGAGGACAAAGCTCCACTATAATCTATCATAAGCTTGATCAAATCAACCTTGAGGAAAACCTATTTTTGTTTATTCTTTTCAGCATAATCCAACCCTTCCTAGAGGTTGATGATGGCATTGAGGATATACCTTCCCTTGATAAGCTCTTTGTGTTGTTTTCTTATCTAGCTATCAAGGTGGGTTGATAGCCTATGAGCTATAGTTTTTTGTGAATTTCTTGTAGGCTAAATTAAGGTAGGTTACCAGTCTCTGATTCCCTAAGTTCTCTTTCTCACATTTTTTTTGTGAATTAATTTAATGACCCCCTCATTAATGGAGAGGAGAGCCTCGTAATGTATTGCCTCTCTCCATATTAAAATTAGGGAGGGGATCACTATCTCTAAAAACTATTAGAAGAATTCATTGGGCAACCCATCTATTCCTAGAGAATTTTCTTTAGCTAAGGATTTGATGGTGGCTTCAAGTTCAACCTCCTCAAAATCTAGGTCAAGGATTCTAGCTATCTCAAGAGGCACTATTTTTTGCATACATAATGATACCTTGGCCTTGGCTTGATAGTGTTGAATATTTCATAGAAATATTAATGTGTTGTATCTAGGTTTCCTTTTTGTGTGGTAGAAGTGGTTTCATTTTTCTTCCTTAGCATGGAAATCCTTTCTTTGCTTTTGTTTTAAAGCACGAAAGGTCTCTTTAGTGGGCCTGTCACCTTTGTTGGCCCACTAGGCCCTAAAGTATAGTTGAAGACTATTAGCTTCGATAAACTCCTCCTTTCGTAGGGCTGCTTTGGCTTCAATAAGTTCTTCCTATAAGTGGCTAGCTCCATTATCTATCTCAACTTCGAATATGGTCATCTGCTGATATGCCATTGCTCTCCTTTGTTGACTAATAGGAGCCATAGTATGCCTGGCATTGCTAAGAAAAGATTGAGCTTCGTTAACTGCCATGGTCTAAGATCTTGCATGACGCCCTTGAGTTAGGAAATGTCTACTCTAGATTCCTTGGATTCGTTTTTGGATGTATTGGAACCTAAAGAGGTTCGAGTTAGCAAGAAACTAGATAGCCTTGAGCACTACTTATGGGTCTAGGACAGAGTGGTCAAGATGGGTTTATGGTCGGAGACTACAATGGTTTGCAAGATCTTTTGTAGACAATCCATGTAGGTCCCTAATAGCCCTAAAGAGACATAACAGTAATCCAATATAGCTTTGCAGGATGAGGGGGGCATTGGTTATTAGTCAATGTAAAGTTCCCAAAAGGGTTGCTATCTATAAGCCCATGAAAGGCTTTTGAACTATCCCATTCCTTTTTTCTACTCTTTTTAGTATGAGGCCTCTCCTCTCAAATTTTTCTTTAGTAGCTTGTTCCATGTTAAAAATCCTTGGTTAAGTTGATAGGGCATAGGATGATTTTCATGGATTGCTATAATCTAGTTCTATCTACCATATTTCTAGTTGTATAGACCTAGATCACTACAAATTCTTCTTCAGTCCTAATTCCCGCAGCAATCTAGTGATTTCTTGGGCTGAAGAGAATCTCCAACACTTGGTTCTCTATTCTTTTATGGATCCCTAATGTTGCACCACCTCCCTTAGCTACATGTTTAATGGCATGCTACTATAATAAGGAGAGATGGCTTGTAGATTTCTCATTTTAAGCTTCCTTTGGACTTTATTTTCTTGAAGGCAAAGAAAATTGAGCCAAATAGCTTCTTGATGAAGCTAATTATCGACAACTTTAGAACGAAGGGGGTTGGTTAGCCCCTTAGTCCAAAAAATGACTTTGGATGAGCTTTGGTTTTTGGCTATTTGTTGGGTGTTTTGTGTGACTTTGAAGCTGATGTGGGATTGGTTTGTGTGGTTGACATGAAGCATTGAATTTGAAATTGCCTTTAATGAAATTGCTTGTAAGCATGGTACATTAGAGCATCGACATAAGAGTGTGAAGCACGATGTTGTTGAGGTGATGTGGGATGGCTCATTGTTGTTGGTGGGAGTACTATGACCGGAGGTTTGGGCCCTCGTTGTTGCACAAATTACGCGCAGGAGTTTGTACAGTTGCTCATCGCAAGGACGCTTTATGAGATGGGAGCAAAGGATGATGAGGTGTAATCAATTCAAGGTAAATACATGGAGTAAGAAGAATGGTTAGGTTTCACATTTAATCGAATACATATGTAGGCAAGGTAAGACGAAGTGGGATTACAAGGATTACAAACTTCACAATACATCATTTCAGCTTAGATGAGCATGTTCATGTTTAGGTATGGATGCACAAGGTTCTCATTCATATACATTGGCAATCAAAATAAGAAGCAAAGGTTGTAATAGAGAAACTATGATTCTAAGTTCTAGGGACTCTCTCTTTATCTACTTTTTTTGTCACAACATCAAAATTCATTCACAAGATGACTCTATAAGAGCTCTTAACACATGCCATAATACTCCATTAGAGGCAAGGTAAGAGGAAGTGGGGAACCATGATCAAGAAGATGGGAAATAAGAACATATGTCGTCTTTGCTATCCTCTTCTCCTTATATAGTATGATTGGGAAACTCATGCTTATTGACCTTCAACTTGTATATATGATGACATTGGATTTGTTCTATTGCAATCGCAACAACTGTTTAGGATGCAAAGTCCTTCTTCATCTCCATTTCTATTGCAATTTTGCACATTAGGCTCATTCCATTCATGCTGCAGATGTAGGTGACTTTTAGTCCTCTCTACGCAGATCTTTCGTTGGGCCTTTGTAGCTGTGAGGCCGCTTGGTTTAGTCAAAATGGTGTATTGCATGAATTCTTGCATATGATCCAGATTACTAGGCAAATCAGGCTTGGCTTGTAAAGCAAACCATATTATATAGCTTGCCACCTCATAACAACAAGTTGCCGTCGTGCAAAATTACCGAGATGAAGAATAGAGATCTCTCTTGTTCTCCTCTTGCCATCAAGCATAGGAGGATTTCATAAATATGTAGTAACCATGAGCCAGTTGACTACATAAACTAGCATTCCAGTTCTTGTCGATCTCTTTTAGCCTTGGCTCTCCACCTAGAAGTCTTTGTTCGGCCCTCTAAACTCAGAGCCTAGTATTCCAAACCTCTATTGCCATGCATATTAATAAATCCCTAATTGCCTCAAACCTTCATCGATGTCCAATAGATAGATTAGCAGCCCAAAGTTAGCTTCGACAAATAGAAAATATGACAGAGAGAAGAAACTTAGGAAGAATCCATCGACACTCTCACACGACACCAACATGTACGTCACCATACGCTTGTCTGTCTTCTTGAGCGTTGGCTTGCAACGATTGTGGTTATCTGATATTTCATGATCTATCTATGTAGCTGTCGTTACATTTGCTGGTCTTCCTCAGGACAACAAGCCTCATTCCTTTAGCACACTAATACACAGTAGTTTGTAATTGCACATAAGCCTCTCATTCCCCAAGATTCACCAATTTCCGAGAGAATTTATAATCTTCTTTGATGTATTCGATGTAGTTCATATCATATCCAAATAGTATCCTCTTTAAGTATTTAGATAAGAGAATTCATATAACAAGATGTGAGCACCATCTTAATTCCTTGCTTCTTGTTTTCCTCTCCCAATTGTTAGCCTTACATTGTCATCACTTCCCGCTTTGATTCATGCATTGTGTCCTAATAGAAATATGTTTTGAAATAGAACTTCGTGCTCAATCATTCATGATTTAAAGAAGACATGTAATATCGGATCTATGCTATGCAACCAATCACGTGATGCTCACACGAAAATTATGGATGCATTGAATAAATGTGCCTAGCCTATCTACATGTGCTCGTGTGTCATGCAAAATGCAAACAAAAAGACACACACAATTGAAAACAAATTCCTAATGATGCTGACTAATGAGTTCAAATTCGTGGCAAAAAACTTTGCCCTCATGTTGAAAATGGTGGACACGTAGCGTCATGACATGGTTGTCTTCACTGAAACACATGATGAGCTGAGAATGAGGGACATGCAGGGAAATGAATGAAGTCGACAAGAAGGCTACTAAATGAATTCCAAAGCTCTACTTCTAGTTACACTCATGACCATGCCCCCTTCGTCAGCCATCTTGGTTCCATTTCTTGTGATCTTCTACATGTATAGGTGCTTTCCAACCCCTTACACTATTTTCGTCTCCAATATAATTAAAGCTATTATTTATTGAATTAAAAGAAAATTGTATATGAGAGATACATTGAGTAGCAATACTTGATAAATTTTGGATCCCTCAGTTGGAAGGCACCCTTCATATAATGATATAATATTATAATTGATACCCCTCATAGAATGACTATCAAATTACAATGCATTTTTGGGTAATTTTCCACATTATTTCTTTGAAAAAACGTATCGAAATATGCAGTAATATATATGATGATGGTGACGATGATGATGTATGTCGGATCCATATTTCCATTTCTGGTTTTTCATTTTCCTATCAGTGCGATTGTGTGCTGCGTGCTTGAGGGATAGGCTATGGCGTCTTCGCAGGACTCGGGAGGAGGGAGTACCACTCTAATGGATCTCATCACGTCCGATCCTGGCCCTCTGATATCGCCTTCCTCCGCCAGCTTGCCCGCGCTGGGCAAAGGCGTCCCTTCCGAGTCCAAGTCGACATCCTCCAAGAAGCCAGGCGCAGTCCAAATCCCTTCAGCAGATTCTCTCTCGCCAGCTCGCCTCCTATCACCCGTCAAAACCAGCTTAGGCCCTCTGGCCAAGAAAAAGAAGGTATGTCCTCCGATCTCGAGTGTTTTCCAACCTTACTTAAAGGAGATCGACTGCATTTCGTTGTCCTTTGTACAATTGAACTAATTGAACCTATATTGTATCAGACCGTATCATTGTTCGAGTGGTCATAGCAGTTTGCTTTGAACCGTCAGGCTACATTATGCCTGAGAGACCTTAGCATTTTCTTGATCGTGGCTCGAGTGACCGTAGTGACTTTGTTTTGAACCATCAGCCTACATATTATTACTCGAGTGGCCTTAGTTTTTTTTTTCCCTGAACCATATTGTCTCAGCAGTCATGCTCACGGGAGTCAGCATTTTATTGTGAACCATGTCGTAACAGACTAAGCTTGGTGTTCCCACAATCCATTGTGTGATTCAAGGTGAACCTACTTGGTTGAACCATCTTCATCTAAGCTAAAACCTTGAGACCATGTTGTAACAGACTCGAGTGAGACCTTAGCTTGGTGTCTCCAGAATCTATTGTACGATTGGTTGATTTAAATCAAGGTGAACCTACTTGTTCGAGCCATCTTCACCTAGACTAAAACCGTGAAACTGTGGAATGGTTTATTTCTACTAGTTGAATAGTGCAAAAGAGCCATGGCAGTCAAATTTTTTGGCTAGAGTGATTGTCTCAATAGTCCACTGTGGCTAATTTATTCATCAAAATTTTGCACTCCAAATTACCAAATTAAAGTCAATGCAGTGGTTTCCAAAACCTCAATTTTCTTAGTAGTTGGGTACTTTTAAGGCATAGAGAGTGGGCTCGAATTTGTTATTGCACATGGCGATGGGGTTTAACATGTCGACTTAGGATGATCTAGATGCTTATATGTGCCATATTGATTCACTTGTTTGATGCATTCGTACAAGAAAAGGTAAAGTTAGAAGTTGTGATGACAAATAAATGTGCAGTTATTGATGATACACCATTCAACCATAGATCTAAGGCCAAGATTGCTCTTAGAGCCAACTCACTACCTAATTGCTTTTTGGGTTGTGGCGTAGAGCCCACATCCAAGGGACCATGTCCATCATTTCGCAACTTGCTTCTTGTTAGCATTGTGAAAGCCTTGTTAAGGATGCATTTCTTTGTTGAGATTGCTTTAATGCTAGCTATGTCTAAGCCACCTTTTAAAACAATTTATTGTGTCAAGAGATTTGGTCATGTGTACATACTTATATTTATTGTTATGCATCACATATTGTTGGGCAATAATTGATTATATTTGGCTTTGACTAAACTCAAAGTAGTTGAGATGCCAATTGTAATATATATTCAATAGAAGATGGCATATGAGGGAAGAATGTAACTACTAAGTGTAGTTATAAGGTTGTGTAAGATGATGGGGTTTAGCACTCTTCAATTATAGTTGATAAAAGTAGAGGTGGGACACAAACATGAGCATTGAGTGGGCATTGGTCTCACCATGATCTCTTCATTAGTGGTTAGAAAATTCAAATCCAAGAGACGGCAATCTTAGATTCTCACACATAAAGTCGCTAGAATAAATCTATTACTCATTTTAAAAGAGGGACTATCAACGATAGGCGGCCAACGAAACCTTTTGATTCTTAGCATGGCAATTTTTGGACATTCCTTTAGAGTGATGAAGAAAATAAATTTGGAGGTTTCTGTATTGTTTTGGAGTAGGCTTGCACAATTTAGTGATATGATTTGGAGTGATAGAAGTCTAGGGTGAAACCTCCTAGAGCAAACTAGACGAAGCTAGTGCGGAGGCTAAATCTTCATTGCAATGGGCTGTTGACTACGCCTTTTGAAGTACTTTTGAGGAGTTTGGCTCACACTATTGTGGAGCGTGTGCTAATAACCTAGAAGATGTACAATTGAAACAAAAGCAAGTACATGGTTTATATGTTAGAGTGCAGCAAATGCAAAAGCAGATGGACAAGATTGAAAGACAATGAACACGAGAGAAGAGGGAGAGAAAAAGAGAGTAGAATGCAGAAATCTACAGTCAATGAATGCTGAAATGCAGAAGATAGATAGACAATTGGGCTGTTGAAGTATCTCCTTGAGACAATCTCTCTCACCACCTAAGACACAGGTGACTTGTGGATTGAATGGGGCCGGGTATAAATAGTAGAAAAATAGCCCGTAAAATGACAAGGTCGGCCAGCCAAAACTGGCCAATCAGCAGCCAAACTGGCTGGTAGCACATAAAAATCAAAGAAAAACTTGCATCAGAGTGCCTATAATCAGTGATTTGTAGCTAAACCGCCATGTGGCGCTGCTGTCTACCCCCAAACTGTCCAACGTGCTTGGTAAAAGGTGCCTGCACCTGGTGAATATTGAAAATGCCCAAAACTGATAGGAAATGCGTAACTATGCCCGAGAGAACTAAGTGTACATAGTGTAGCTTGACAATGCTAGTCTAGGGGATGACTAAATCTCTTAGCATCCCCTCTCAAATCTTGGATGAGGCATATGGCTCAGGGATCTAGAGTGTTGTCGAAGAAGAACTTGAGGAAGTGCCTTTGCAAACAAGTTTGCCAAATTATCATCTGTCTTGCAATATACCACATCAATAGTCTCATTCAAGATCTTCTCCCGAATGAAATGGTATTGAATCTCAATGTGTTTCAACCTAGCATGAAACATAGGGTTCTGTGCCAAGGCAATGCAACTCTCATTGTTGCAATGAAGTGTTGTAGGACTTGTCTATGGGTAGTCTATGGGTAGCCAAGCTCTCCTAGTAACCTCTGAAGCCACATTGTCTCACATGTGGTAGAAGACACTGCTCTATACCTTGCCTTTGTTGAAGAAAGGGAAACTGTGGCTGCTTCTTGCTACTCTGTGAGATAACACAGGCACCAGGGTAACCGCGAAATGTTTCACCCTTGAAACATTTTATAAACAACATTTAAATTTTAATAAACTACAATCACAAGCTAAAGAGTTGAGAGTCAAGAGTCTAGACGTTAAATTGGTTAGTTGAAGAATGAAGCAACTGACGAGTTCAAACTTCATATGCAGTATGGATTTAATTAATCAAAGGCCCAAAGAATACAAATCATAAACAATAGTTTCAACTTCCAAGCCAAGACTTGAGACTCTGAGAGTCTGTGAGAATGTAAAATCATTATCAAATACAAAACTCAATGCACACATCTCTCAAAAAGCGAATGATTCAAAATCCCTAATTTCAAGTTCTCAGATCTCAAAAGCACTACTCTCTAGTACTCTTATAGAACTACCATCACTTTCACTATCACACTTAGATGAACTTGGAGTTAATCTCAAAGGCTCTGGGCCTCTCTATGCACGGCGACAAGGAACACGAGAAGTGGCTGCAGCAGATGACCACAACTTCACGACCTCGACGTGTAGAGGATTGGGTTTGGCGCCTCATCCTCTCAATGTCCTCACGGATGAAGTTATAGATATCATCTTCAAGGGTTTGGGGTTGCAACATAGTCACATTTGCTACTTGCACAACAATCTTTCTAGGGTCAAGGTGATGTGGTGTCCAACTTGCCGATCCCTCACCATCCAACGCTCCTATTTTCTCAAGCACTCGAAGGTTGGCATTTGTGTATGTCAACTTATTCAATTGGCTAGTGCTAAGCTTGCAAACACAAAGGACATACATATAAATTATAATGTTTAGGATACTTTGTAAGCCACTACCTTATTTTGAAGCTTTATATTTACCATTACCTATTGTAGTCTTTGGTGTGAATATCATCCATAATGCTCCAAAGATGCTGTGCTGTTGAAGAACTAACTGGTTGTGATAATACTCGCAAAGCCACCATTTGAAGAGTTGGAGTTAAACCCCCAAGCTTCTCCCACCAAGATACTAGAAGAGCAAGATTATCCTCATCCTTTGCTATTTGTCTTGCAAATTGTGTATTTGCATTCCCCCTGTAAGTTAGGAGGTCATCCTCAATGGTATTTTGCATAGCAGATGTTGGATACATTCTCTCCAAGTATTGCGTCTATCCTAACATTAATGTTTTTTTTTCCAAGAAAGAAAATTTCTATTAATAACACATTGAAACTCCTTGAAGCAAAATACGAAGTACAAGGAGCTCTATAAAGAGTAGCCAAGTGTAAGTTGTAACATCACGATTTACAAATACAATCGTTGTATGAAGTTTGAACCACCAATGCCGTGGGCTACCTAACATTAATGTTGGATCTGTGTGTTGAGAGTCTTTTCTCCACATAAGATGGAGAATATGTGCAACAAAATGGATGGTACGTCAAAACCAATCCCAAGAAACCAATCCCATCTGCGCTCAAAGATTCGAGTCATTTGGGAGACCTTATACATATAGTCAAAATATGGAAGACTCAAGAGTCAAGACTTGAATAAAGTCTCAAATTTTAAACTAAAGAGGTAGTTTACGACATATGTTATAGAATTAAATAGCAACTCATATTTTCTTAGTTGCTGGTTGACAATATAGTGTAATCAGTGATAGCATTACGAAGCCTTTCCATAAACTCATATAGAAGGCCCATGGTAGCTCCTTCACTATCACACATTCGCAACATTGATATTATGGGAAGTAGTGCACATTGGAGTCCATGTGCATCTCTCCAAAACTCAATGTTATAGATTGTGTGTGCAATATTTAAGACATCCGGAGTAGAGCATTTTGACCAATCCAGCCACTTCTGATCCAATACCATATGTCTCAATACATCCTTGCACTTCACTAACTTAAGGTTAACCATGTGTTTATTAAGGGAATATGGCATAATCATGATTACAATTTGCAATTTGTAATAAGGATAGGACACACAATCCAATTTGTAACTCACATACCTGCACAAAACTAGAAAAATATAGCAAAATCTTGTTTTGGCCAGTCTTGCAATTGAAACTAGAAAAATATAGCAAAATCTCTCCCATACTCTTGCAATTGCTTGCATTATTTGTTACAACTTGTACAACATAGTCTGGCTCAAATCTCTTGGATTGCTTCATTGATATGATTAAATATTACCTCTCCTGTTACATTATACATAACTTAGTAGTAGTTAGGCTAAATACAAAATTAAGAAAAACTAAAGTGTACTTACAAGTTGGAACTAGAAGATACTTGTGATCCGCACAACATGGTTCGATAGATCTATAGATCTTAGAAATGTTGTTCCGATGTAAGAAGTTACGAAGATATTCATTAAGTGGTGCTTGCGAGTGTCTTTCAATCCATCTGAGATAATTGTGCATCCATATTTCTCCCATGATGCTCTATGACCCTCCAAGCTCGTGTGAATCAGATCAATCCGATTAAGACAAAAGGGGCAAAACCCGTAGACATGGAACAGGACAATTAGGATAAGTTAAATGAGCTTGCACGCTCAACCATCGAGCTTTCGATTTCTGATGCCTTGTTGTTTAACATTGAAGGTCTGGATTCTGCATATGCTATTTGGACTCGACTGGAAGAACTGTATGCACAGAAGAGTGTTGCAAGCAAAGTGTATTGGCTGAAAAAGGTTATGGATTTGCATATGAAAGAGGGTACAACAATGTCTACTCACTTGAGTGAGTTTAACTTCATTTTCAGCCAGGTGGTTGCCTTGAAGTTCTTGATTGATAAAGAATTTAAGGCTACGTTCTTGCTTTGCACTCTTCTAGAGAGTTGGGATACATTCAGGATTTCTATGAGCAATTTTAATGCGATTCTTTTGTATGCTGATATAGAGAGTGCTCTACTCATGGAAGAAATAAATCTACAGAACAATGCATTGTCAGATGGGAGAGGATCGAGGTGCAGCTGGAGTGCAGTAGACAGTGTGAGAGTGAGAGACAGAGTTGAGCACGATACCCAATGCAATAGTACTGAATAGAGTGTAAGCTGAAAGTACAAATGATAACCCTTATACCTTAGAGTTATAAGGGGCTGTTCACACCCGAACACAGTAAGTGCCCGTAAGTGTGCACCACAAGCACATACAAAATAGTACACATAATCTGGGGGAAAAAACCTCTCCTACCGAGAGTAAAAAGTGCCCCAGTGTCCTAGTGATCACCCGCACACTCCCATATGAGCGTAGGCGTAAGTAAGGCGTGTGAGATACCCAACAAACCCCCCTGGAGTGAAGAGTGATCAAGTGTACAAGGATCATCCGCCACCAAAGGGCGTCAAATTCAAAGCATCGCGAAATGCTTCAAATTTGTCTCGTGGAAGAGCTTTGGTGAAGATGTCTGCCACATTGCTGGTGGTAGGACAGTAGACAAGGCTGATATCACCTGCATGTAGCCTCTCTCTGACAAAGTGGTAGTGAATCTCTATGTGTTTCGTGCGAGCATGAAACACAGGGTTCCGTGCCACTGCAATGGCACTCTGACTGTCAGTATATAAAGGAGTAGGCTCCGTAACAGATACATCCAAATCAGCAAGTAAGCGTCTAAGCCATACGCACTCAACTGCAGTAGTGAAGGCTGCCTTGTACTCAGCTTCACATGACGACGTGGCAACAGTGGATTGTTTCTTGCTAAGCCAAGAAATGCATGACGAGCCAAGAAAGAAACAATTGCCACTAGTGGAGTGACGAGTATCAAAATCACCAGCCCAATCAGAGTCACTGTAAGCATGTAACTGCAGTGGTCCCCCCTTGGCATAAAGCAATCCAAGAGCTCTAGTACCCTGCAAGTAACGAAACACACGCTTCACAGCTTGCCAATGCGACATACGAGGCTGATGCATGTACCTGCTCAAAACTGAAACGGCAAACTGTATGTCTGGCCGAGTGTGGCATAGATAGATGAGACATCCCACTGCTGGAGCATAAGTATGGATATCAAACAAATCACTGTCATCATGTAATGACAGTTTGAGCCCAGGTTCCATGGGTGTACAAACTGGCTTGTAATCCTGTAAGCCAAACTTCTCAAGAAGTTGCCCAATGTACCTTGACTGACATAGTCCAATGCCTCTAGCATCATGTACAAACTGGATGCCCAAGTAATAGTGCAAAATACCCAAGTCAGACATGTCAAAAGTTTGCTGTAAATTATTTTTGAATGCTGAAATCTGATCAGCACGTGTTCCAGTGAGCAAAAGGTCGTCTACATATAGACACAAAATCAGCATGGATCCCCCCTCTTTATGTACATAAAGGGTAGACTCAGATGGGCTGTTTACAAACCCCTGAGTAAGCAAGAAGGCATCTATCTTTGCGTACCAAGCTCGTGGAGCTTGTTTCAAACCATATAGAGCTTTTTTCAGCTTGCATACTAAATTTTCTGAGCCTTCAACTGCAAAACCAATGGGCTGCTGTACATACACTTCTTCCTGAAGTTCCCCATGTAAGAATGCAGTCTTTATATCCAGCTGATGCACTTTCCAACCAAAATGTGCAGCCAAGGCAATCATAGACCGAATGGTCGTCATACGGGAGGTAGGAGCAAAGGTCTCCTCATAGTCAATGCCCTTTTTCTGTGCGTAGCCTTTAGCTACCAGCCGTGCCTTGTACTTATCTATGGATCCATCTGCATTCCTTTTCAATTTGTAGACCCATTTCGTACCAATGGCACGCTTGCCAACTGGCAAAGACACCAAATCCCAAGTATGATTCTTATGAATAGAATCCAATTCAGCTTGCATGGCTGCCATCCAATGCACACTATGTCGTGCATCCTCAAAACATTCAGGCTCCTCATTATCATGAGTACATGCTGCCATAACAAACTCCATGGAATGTGCTGAATCATGCAGTCGAGTTTGCCTTCGAGTACGACCAGCCAAGGGTGTTTCCAAATGACTATCTCTCATAGTCTGCGTGTACCATCTAGGCACCTGTCTTGCTTCCTGACTGTGTACAAGTTCCTGCTGAATTTCAGTTTCAGCAATGTGCTGATTTACTGCATGTTCCATAGGAGCAGCTGGCTGAACATTAGGTTCATTTGCTGAAGTACCAGCTGAATCACCAAATGTGATGGGCAGCAGCCCTTCAAAGACATCACGGGCAGCCTGATATGTATCAAAACCAGCCAAGGATAATTCTGATTTTTCATCAAATACAACATCCCTGCTGACAAAAACCTTCTTGGTCACGGGATCATAGAGTCTGTAGCCTTTGCTTTCGCTGCTATATCCCATAAAGATGCATTTTACAGCCTTGTTGTCCAACTTCTTTCGAAGTACCTGTGGAATATGGGCATATGCAAGACACCCAAAAGTACGGAAGTGGCCAACAGAAGGTTTGCGGCTGTGCCAAGCCTCAAAAGGTGTGACGGTTTTCAAGGCCTTGGTAGGGCATCTGTTCAAAATGTGGCAAGCGCACATGACGGCTTCCATCCAAAAACTATGAGGCAAACTCTTTGCCTTCAGCATACATCTGGCCATCTCCATGAGTGACCGATTTTTCCTCTCTGCTACCCCATTCTGCTGTGGAGTATATGCAGTAGTGTACTGATGGATAATGCCCTTCTGCTGCAAATAAGAATTCAGCATAGAGGACATGTATTCCCCCCCTCGGTCCGAACGGAGAGTCTTAATCTTGCAACCAGACTGAGTTTCCACAAGTGCACTGAAAGCCAAAAATGCATCATACACTTCTGACTTCTTTTTCAAGCAGTAGACCCAGCACAAACGTGTAAAGTCATCAATAAATGTTACAAAATAGTAACAACCACCCAATGACTGTGTCTGCATGGGCCCACAAACATCCGAATGCACAAGCTGCAATCTGGCTGTTGCTCTAAAAGCAACATCACGGGGAAAAGAGAAACGATGCATTTTCCCCAAAATGCAACCCTCGCATAAATGCTCAGGAGGTCTCTCCAAGAGAGGTAATCCATCCAACATCTGAGTACGCTGTAATAGCATCAAGCTGCCATAGTTTACATGCCCCAAACGAGCATGCCATAACTCTGCCTCTAACATAGCAGGAGTAAGAGTGGATGTCAAATATGCAGACTGATCTACCGAAAGAGCATCCAACTCATATAACCCATGACACAGAGAACCTGTCAAGACCAATGTCATGTGTTCCTTGTCACGGACCATGCAACGGTCATCATCAAAGGTGACCTGCAAACCACAACGTGCCATAGAAGAAATGGAAAGCAGATTCTTCTTAATGCCAGGCACATACAAAGCATCCTGTAGGCGGAGAATAGAGCCATCAATGGCTGTAAGCTGAATCTCCCCAATACCATGAACAGGGTATGATGCATTATTAGCACACTGAACAGACTTCACAACGGGAGGTGCACCAAGAGAAGCAAACAAATCTCTACGAGATGTGATATGCCGTGAAGCACCACTGTCAAAGAACCAAGTGTCAGCATCTTCTGTAGAGCTAAATGCTCTATCAGCCCAAGAGACATCATAACTGCAAGTGTAAAAACAATAGTCCCTGTCTGCAACAAAGGACGCGGACTCACTAGCAGTGGAAGGAGCTGCAGAAACAGACATCCCTGACTCCTCCTTCTTCTCTTTGGCGATGCGCTTCCTGCACTCAGTGATGTAGTGGCCAGGCTTCTTGCAGTAATGGCATTTTCCTTTCTTGGCTTGCGTGCCCCCCTGTTTCTGACTTGTCTGTGAAGTGTTACTACTACCAGAACTCTGCGAAGCATTTTTCCCTTGGCTGTTTTTACCCTTCTGCCTTGACATAAAAGCCTGCTCAGAGGCTATACCATCTACACCACTGTTCCGTCTAGTTTGTTCCTCCTCTAGAAGCAAACTGACAAGCTGAATGAAAGTGATGGGCTCTTTCGAAATCCTCATAGTGAGGTTCAAGGCAGTATGAAAAGCCAAGTATGAGGGAGGCAGTGAATTCAATGTCGTAGAAATTAGCTGCGCATCTGAGTAGTACTCATCCACATTCATGAGTTGCTCCCGCAAGTCCTGAATTTTGTTGAGATGATCCTGCATAGAATCACCCTCATTCATCTTTAGAGTCTCTAGCTCTTTCTTCAAGAAAGAGATGCGAGTCTCATTCTTTCCTGCAAACATCTGCTCCAATATCAACCAAGCTTCTTGTGAAGAAGCTGCTGAACGAATATGAGGAATGATAGAACGCTGAACTGCCAATGCAATCAGCGACATAGCCTGTGCATCCCGTGTATCCCAAGTTTTCTGAGCTGCAGTTCTTGGGGGAAGTGGCTGAGCGGGGTGAGGTGGAGGGGGCTGAGGTTGCCCTCTTGCACGTCCTCCTGGAGGAGGAGTAGCGGGAGCCACAACTCCCGGTCGTGCTTCCTCTCCACTGACATAATCCCACAAATTTTTTGCCACTAATACATTCTTCATCATGAAAGACCAAAGGGAATAATTGTTCCCATCCAATCGGTCTTCCTTGGACACATAGGTGAATGCATCTCCTCCCTGATTTGCCATTATTTTCCAAAAGGTAATAGAGCAATGTCAATGCAGTACGGGCTGGAAATCTGCAAATTTCCAGAAATTGCAGCAAACACAAGTCTGCAATTAATGTGCAAAGGGTACTCTGTCAAAAAAAACTGTCACTGATGCACGCTTCCCAAGGTGCAATTAGTGCTCAGCAGCACTAAAACATCAAAAGCCCCAAAATTTTGCCAAAATCTCTGTCAAAAACAGTCGTTCTGTGACTGTATCAGCAGTTTAAATGCATCTGTCCTCCAAATACACAAAAGCCCCAAAATTTCTGACCATTCAGTCCAGAAATTTGCATGAAATTTACTTTTCCAGTAGATCTGTGCCAACCGCGTGTGAACCGCCGCTTCCAGAATTTTATTCTGGGCTGGAATGACAATAATTTTGAAAATTTTACCTGGGCGTGCAGCACGTCGCGAGCTGCTGACGTGACGTAGACTGGCGGGCAGGCGGGAGCAGGTCGTCTGATTGGCTGACGAGTCGTGATGGGCAGGCGGGCTGTGCGTAGACAGGGCAGGCAGCGTGAAGCACGTCGCGAGCTGGCGTTGACTCCGCCTGCACGAAACTGGTCGCGATACTCGCGAGCTGCTGACGGATGTTTGCAGGAAACGGGCCCTGGCGTACTAGTGGTGCTGCTCGCGAGCTGCTGTCGGACGACTGCTGACGTGGACTACTGTTGACGTGGATGACTGCTGACGGGCAGGGTACTGGTGGAGGCTGACCACGAGCTGTACTGTGCTGAGGCAGCTCTGTGGAACAGCGCCTGACTGCTGACAGAACTGACGACAGGTTGTACCTGTGCTGTCGTGACGTCTGACGCTGGAGCAGGACTGGCGTGTGCTGTAGAAGCTGAGCTCAGAGCTGAGCTCTGATACCAAATGTCAGATGGGAGAGGATCGAGGTGCAGCTGGAGTGCAGTAGACAGTGTGAGAGTGAGAGACAGAGTTGAGCACGATACCCAATGCAATAGTACTGAATAGAGTGTAAGCTGAAAGTACAAATGATAACCCTTATACCTTAGAGTTATAAGGGGCTGTTCACACCCGAACACAGTAAGTGCCCGTAAGTGTGCACCACAAGCACATACAAAATAGTACACATAATCTGGGGGAAAAAACCTCTCCTACCGAGAGTAAAAAGTGCCCCAGTGTCCTAGTGATCACCCGCACACTCCCATATGAGCGTAGGCGTAAGTAAGGCGTGTGAGATACCCAACATGCATCTAGTATGTCTTCCAGTGCTTTGCATACTAGGGACAGATCATAGCAGAAAGGCAAATCTGATAGCAAGGGATGCAGTAAATCACGTGGCAAAGATGTTGAATGTCATCATTGTGGCAAGAAGGATCAATTTAAATGTGACCGCTACAAATGGAAGAAAGAGAAAGGAAAGGGCAAGAAGACAAATGATACCAAGGAAGAGAAGAAAGAGAGTCAACCTAAGAAGAGTTGTGTCAAAATTGAAGAGGTGAATGTAGTCACTCATGATAGTGATAGTGGGAATGACGTACTCTTTGTCTCTTCACACTTTGGTGCACATGCTTTACTTGTAGATACAGATGATGACATGCATACTTGGATTCTCGATTCAGGTGCTTCCTTTCATGTCATCCCTTATCGTGAGTGGTTCTTTGCCTATACAGGGGGTTGATATGGTGTTGTCTATCTTGGGGACAACTATGCATGTGACATTGCAGGTATTGGCTGTGTGCAGTTGCAGTTTTGGCATGGTTTTGTCTTCACACTTCAGCATGTACGGCATGTACCTCAACTCAAGAAGAGCTTGATTAGGATAGGGCAGCTAGATGATGATGGATTTCATACCACCTTCGGTGATGGGAAATGGAAGATCTATAAGGGATCTTGAGTGATTGCCAGAGGTTGTAAAAGTGATACCTTGTATCCTCTCCATGTATCTAGTGTGAGTGATCATGTTGTTGCCATGACTGAGCAGCCAAGTGTTTCTTTGTGGCATGGCCGGTTGGGACACATGAGTCAAACTGGAATGAAAGTGCTCTCTTGTTTGGGTTACTTACCTTGTCTTTGCTATGTTGATTTTGAGCATTGTGATCATTGTGTTTATGGTAAACGTGCATAGACGTCTCATAAAAAGTCTCTTTCGTTGAAATCTTCTCCTCTAGAGTTAGTAGATTCCGATGTATATCAAATTCCTTGCTGTTGGGGCCATGTGGTTAGCTCGGCTAGTATTCTGACCTCGATCTTAAAAAGATAAAAGTTATTGTCACTATGAGTCTACTATGTTGAAAAGGCATGAGTATCCCTGCTAGCAATCAACATATCATCAACATACAGAACCAAGATAATCAGGCTACCATCTACTGCCTTCTTGGTGTATAAGCAATGATCCACTTGACTTCTATGGAAACCTTGAGACTGCATAAATGTATCAAACTTATGATATCATTCTCTTGGTACTTGTTTCAGCCCATACAAACTCCTTTTGAGTTTACATACCATCTTCTCTTTTCCTTTTGCCACATACCCTTCAAGCTGCTGCATATATATGTCTTCATGCAGATCATCATGTAAGAATGCAGTCTTTACATCCATCTATATGAGTTCCATATCTTCAGCTGCAACCAAGCCCAAAATGGTTCTCAATGTAGTCATCTTGACTACAGGAGAGAAGATCTCATCAAAGTCAACTCCGTGTTCCTGCTTGTATCCCTTCGCAACCAATCCTGCTTTGTACTTTGGTGAGGAACTAGGAGTGACCATCTTGTAAACCCATTTGCATGGAAGTGTTTTCTGCCCTTTAGGCAACTGTACTAAGTCTCAAGTGTCATTTTTCTCAAGAGATTTTAATTCTGACAACATGGCTTTATACCATTTCTTGCTGTCCTGTTTGTTCATTGCTTCGTTGAAGCAAGATGGTTCACCACAGTCTGTCAACATGACATAATCATTCACATTATTTGCACTAGGAATGGATCTATCAGGTTATCTAGTAGCCCTAGATGATCTTCTAATCCAATGATCATTGTTTGCTGGCTGTTGAGCATTTTCAGCTTGCTATCCTGGCATTTCAGCTTGCAAATCAGCATTAACAGCTTGTTGTCCTGGTTGTTCCTGCACATGTAGTGGCTCATTATCATGGGCAATAGTTGGCTGATCATTTCCAGCATTATTTTCTGCATTTACAGATTCATTTACAGCAAGTATTTTTTGTTGTATAATGGGAAAATTTTGCTGTCCAAAAGGTATTTCTTACCGGAATACAACCCCATGGACCTCCTCAGTCTTTCGGGCTATTTATGCATGCAATCTTCCCAAAAGATAACATCATTGCTACATACTGCTTTCCTTTTCTTGGGATCCCATAATCTATACCCCATTTCACCCTCATCACCATATCCTAGGAAAATGCATTTGTAAGACTTTGGCTCAAGTTTGCTGCGTTTTTCTTTACGAATGTGCACAAAAGCCTCGCAGCCAAATACTTTCAAGTGAGCATATGAAGGTGGCTTGCCCGACTACACTTCTTGGGGAACTTCCCTCCCCAAAGACCTGTTTGGTGACTGATTAATCAAATGTACGACTGTCATAACAGTCTCTGCCCAAAAACCAAGGGGTAATGCGGCATGAGATAGCATCATACGGACCTTATCCTGTATGGTCCGATTCATACGCTCTGCAACGCCATTTTGGTGTGGATTATGAGGAGTAGTGAGCTCCCTCTTTATCCCTTTGTTGTCACAAAATGCCTGAAAGGCGTTGGACATATATTCCCCACCATTGTCAGAGCGAAGACACTTGAGTGCCTTATCAGTCTGATTTTCAACCAATCCCAAGAATTTTTTAAACTTGTCAAGCACTTCATCCTTGCTACGAATAGGGTAAACCCATACCTTCCGTGTAGCATCATCGACAAAGGTGACAAAATATTTCTTTCCCCTTAAAGATAAGAGAGCATTTTAGAACTACTTACATCGCTCAAAACATTTTCCTCAAAGGCACAAAGGAGTTGTGCATCTGCTTTGGAAAGCAGAAGACATCTGTTGTTGGCTTTATGAATGCAGACTATACTGGTCATGCAGATTGCAGAAAGTCCACTTCTGGGTATGTGTTCACCTTCATAGGAGGAGCAGTCTCTTGGATTTCCAAGCTACAAAAGTGTGTTGCATTGTCTACTATAGAGGCAAAGTATGTGGCTGCCGTTGAGGCATGCAAGGAGGCTTTATGGCTTTCACGTCTGGTGGGAGAGCTTGGCATCTCAGAGTTACTTGTTCTCCGTTGTGATAGTCAAAGTGCTATCATGCTAGCACGGAATCCTATCTTTCATGCAAAGACAAAGCACATACAGGTGAAGTACCACTTCATTAGAGATGTACTTGACAACAAGAACATTGAGCTTGTCAAAGTGCATACAGATGATAATCCTGCAGACCTTTTCACAAAGGGTCTTTTAGCAGAGCGGTTTGCTCATTGCCAACAGATGATGGGAGTTGGATAGATATATGTATTTCAGCTTTGTACATACCTAGACTTAGCTGATTTTTTTCTCCTCTTAAGGCACATTGCCTTTAGGTGGGAGATTGTTGGGAATAAAGGTCCTCGTGCCTTTTAAATGTGCTCGGGTATGAACACACCCTTAGCCCTTGTACTTTCATATATATATATATATATATCTATCTGAAAACCTAAAGTGGTACACTCGTCATTGTACCCAAAAAAAAATTGTGTTCACTCTCTTGACTACTCTGCTCTCTCTCACTCTCACTTTCTTTGCTGCTAGCAAGCACTGAGTGTCTCGATCCTTGCGCTCCCTGTCACTACAATGTATCCCGCCCTGCAGAAGTAACCGGTCGAAATCACATGGCTCCACAATTTCTATCATTTATCTGCATAGTTGCACTTGTACGTAGTACGAACTGGTTCGTACTATACGGTTTGTACCGTACCATACCGTACAAATTCGTACAAAAAACAAGCACTTTTTTTTTTGGTGGCGTGGTTGTTGTTGTTGTTGGTGTTTTGGGTTGTTGACTGTTGTTGTTGTGGTGGTAGTGGTGATTTTGTAGGCTTGATCGATCAACCAAGAAAGGGGGTGGAAACTTGATTAGACTCCTCGTACATGTTTTGTTATGATTTATCCTAGAGCCAAAGGCCATACATAAGGTATTCAAGCAGTTCCAAACGTTTCTAATTGATGTCCCATCATTTTTCACAATATGTTAGTATCATCAATAAATAAATTCAGCACCATTTGAAAATCATCAAGTAGCTTAATCCTATTTATTTTATCTTTGTTCACAGCTCATTTTGCACCACCCAACCCAAAGCATTAGTACACATTGCTAATAAAACTAGGCCAGAGGATAGCTTGGCCTAATGTACCTTCTGAGAAATGAATGTACCATCGGTAGCTACTTTAGCCTTAGCAATGCCAAACAAAACCATAACAAAATTCATAAATCTTTTACCAAAACCTTTGGTGGTTGTTTGGTAACTGTTGGTCTCACAGGTTATTTTTGCCTCTTGTAGACGTTAATAAAGCATCTCATGTCATTTCATCTCTCTCTCTCTCTCTCAACCTCCTTGCTCTCAAGCATATATGCCTCTTATTTGTATGATCATTCATGTATGATGTATCCACTCCTATATATGTACTTGTAAGTTGTAGCGCATGTTGCGCATGCGGCATATGCCATAGAGGTTTTGGCGTGTTACCCTCAAGTATTCATCTTATATACTCCAATAGCATTGCTATTTAGACTTTAAACACTTGTTCTATCATCTATAGTTCAAAATAATGAAGTTAAATTTTTTTTTCGTACTAATATTGTATCGTACCTTATAAAATCTTAAGGTACCATTTAGTACCATATTTTATCGTACCGTACTTTTCGTACCTGAGAACTATGTTTATCTGGAATAGGATCTCCCAACGCTAGAGACGTTGGGGTCACGACAATCTTCAACTTCGTTCCAAACTAGGCAAGGTGTGTCTAGAGCTCCATTTGACCCCAAGCGGCCTAGGAGTGAAACACAATTTCGGTGGTTGGCCTTTTCACCACTCGACCTTCGGCCCGTGAATTGAGCAGTGCCCTTCTCGGGTTAATCCGCGGTGCGATCTTGGAGATGATCTACTCGTGCAAATTATCTTTTCCTTAATTAATTCATTTAGGAATCAAGCACAAACAAGACAATCGGCCTAATATCATCCTCCAAGAAAACATTCCTTTATCCTCATGGCAACTTGTCATCACAGACCCTTGCCATGAATTTACCATAAATCACAAGCACTTGGAATAATCATCCATACCACAATCCAACGATGAGTTTAATGCAAAAGCAATTAGGACACTGTTTGATCAACCAATAAAAACAATGGTATTCTTTTCCAAAAGTTGCAAGTATAATTGCGATAAACTTTCCATCGCATATTTGCTCTCCCCCTTGGGATCAAAGAGCGATACTAAGCAGAATTTTAACTTGTGTTTATCTTCCTTTCCCCTAAAGAATGCGAGACAATTTGTAACGATGCAAGACTATCTTGCAATGTAAAATAATCCTTGAATTATTGTGCGAGTTGTAATCAACTCATGGTTTGGCAGCACAAGATAACTCCTTGATCGTTATTTTATGCGAAACCTTCATAGGATGGATGCAATACTTTAATGCAAGATCAATTCGTGTACCATCGATATAAGTTTCATATAATCTTTCCCATGCATGTACTGTCTATGTGCACAACCCTTAGGGTAGCCTTGCGAACCCTAAACGATATTGTCCTAGGCGAAGACTAATCGATGCTTAATACTTTAGAGTCTTATATATTGTTTATGCTATGCATGGATTCATTGCATATCAACTAGGTGCAAATAACCTCCCTTGATACAAGCACTTTGCAAACTTCATCTTCCAATATTTGAGATGAGATTTATCCTTTTCAATGGCCTATTCTAGCGCAGCACAGTACGGCCCTGATGTGTCCCATGCAGAAATCAAAGCAAGCAACTTACAACTTGGAATTGTACTATTCATATTCGGTACCGTAGTTGTATTGGCAGTGATGCCCTCGCCCGAGGCTTCGTTGCTTGTTGTGGGATTGCCATCCGCGCTCGACATTCTCCACTTGGGGGCCATTCTGGATCTTCGTTTCCTATAGATGCGATTCGCTTAAGACTTCAGTATGTTTTACTCGATTAACAGGGCCAATTTGGGGAGAGAATTAAGTTGCGGTGGAGGATAATTTTGCGCAAAAGGGGAGAAGGATAAGTACGAGTGGCCACTCTCTAAGGAGGGGAAGAGAAGGAGATCCTTCAAAGAGTCTCTCTCTCCCTCTCTCTCTCTCTCTATCTCTCTCCCCCTTCAGCGTGCTGCTCAGCATGTCGAGCCCTCCTCCTTTGATTCCATGTGTGGTTGGGGGGGGGGGAGGGGATGCGGAGAGGAGGTGGAGTGGTGGTGGGTTCTCCACCACCTATTCTGCATGGCGGCGGGAGCATCATCGTCTCCATCTTCTACTCCATCGTCTCCTTCTTCTTGTCATCATCGCCTTCCTCTTGCCCTTGTGATCATCGTCATCCTTGTCCATGACATCCTCCGTCGTCTTTTCTTCCTCTTTCCCCCCTCGCCAGCTGTCTGCGATGACAGGGGGGAGAATCAAAAAAAAATTCCATCATTTTTTTAACCGGGGGGGGGGGGGGGGGGGGAGGTTTCCTATGCCCCGTGGGCGGGGACTATTACAGGATGCCACTCAATTCTTGGCATTGCCTCCTTTGGAGATTGAGTAGATATAGAAGTGTTCAAAGTCATTTATTCTACTATAGTTTCTAGCTTCTAAGAAGAGCTTTTAGATCAAGGTCTAGATTTTTTCAGAGAGTACTAGCTTTATACCATGCAAAGAGATGCCCTATTACAGAAACTCAAATACAATTGTACGACAAATCACAAATTGATAATAGAACAAGGTTGGGGTTACGGTAACTTAGAGACAATGAACACAATGAATAATGAAATGAATGAATTTGAATAGAATACAATGCTCAATGCAGCAAACACACTATGCAGTGAATGAACATTGACCCTCGAACTCGTGTCTCACGGATCGGGACAGAGAGTATGAGTTGGAGAGTGTGTTGTACTTTGTGACAGATCCTGAAACGAAGCAAGGTAGCCTCCAAAGATGTTTGGCAGCAGCAAACACAGCAATGTACGTCGAATCAATGTTAGATAGGTAGCGGAATGCACATGTATTGGGAAGTATCAGAAAGGGGATCTTTAGTAGTAACTAACTTTGACTTAGGGTCCATAGGGCAAGAAATAGGTTGACACTTAGTTCTACCAACTCCAAAAGAAGCTCAGAGATATACCTATGCTGGGAGATGGTTCCTATTCAAAATGGGGCTCTGACCTTCGATCTTCTCAATGTTCATGATACCTATCAATGGGAATATCAATAGACTTCTCATTTGAGTCATTGAAACGTTGGAACCATTGATATTCCATGTCTCTAGACCTGCAAACAAACTAAATCTGCTGGGTTTTATTGTAGAAGAGCCCAAATGGAGAGAATAATCAGTTACACTTGCAAAAGATGAGTTGTAGATGTCCCATCTTTGTTGAAACCACATGTTCTGTAGCAAACAGCAGGCTGAAAAGTTGCATTTTCAGCAGTAAGGTGGTCTTCTCTATTTGGAGCCTCCATGTGCTTACTTAGGTGATGATACTATTTGAGAATGTGGAACAAAATAGGAACACAAACACGGAAAGAAAGGAGAAGAGAAAGACAACAGGAATGGAAGAGAAAGCAGCAGTGAATCTGAAATGAATGCTGAATACACTTATGGACTGATTGATCCTTGGATGCAGCCCAAATCATGGGTGAGGGCATTGAATCAGGCTGAAGATGATGGCGGCATTAGAGTGAGAGACGGAGACGGATGTTGGAGTGTGCAACCTGCAAAAAACATAGGTGATCTGCCCCACACAAGTGGCCTACTACAAATTGTAACAATGCAACCAAACTGGCCAACTTGCCTTCAGGGGTAGAGAAACTGCACTACCTTAGTACCTCTGTAGGGAAGACCCCCTCTCAGCTGCCTTTGAGTGGCACTACCATTGTAGAAAGAGGCCAAGTTTGGTTTGGGAATTGTTAGTGGATTCACCCTTGATGTGGGCAGAATGCCCTTAGCTATAGATGGGGTGATTTTGGGGGTGGGCTTTTTTCCTTTACCTTTGAGTGACATTGTCATCTACATGGTTGGGTTTTCGGCAAAATGGTTTGGCAAAATGCATAAAAGCCTATTTTTTAAAGTGCAGGAAGGGTCTTTCTGATGATTGGACTTTACCACTCTTTTTGCCCTTCAAGGAAGGAGATTGAGCATTGGCATGGGAATGGACTGGGTCTAAATATGTAGGTACGCCATTTCCACTTTGTGTTTCCTTCAATGAAGGAGGTGACACATCAGCACAAGAAGGGGATTTGTGCATTTGAGTAACCAGGGAGGGTGGTAGTGTGTAGGAGGGAGGGCTTCCCACACAAGAGGACTAGAGGACAGAGAAACACACTTGCGGATACGAGGGAGGTGTAAAGGGTAATCAGGGAGGGTGGTAGTGTGTAGGAGGGGGCCTTCCCACACACGAGGGCCAGAGGATAGAGAGTGACACACTGTGGATACGAGGGATGTGTAAAGTGCACAAGTGGCATTCCCAGCGGGAAAGCACCAGAGTGCAAAGTGGTACACTTTGTGAGTGTCTAATGATGGCCTAAAACATAAATATGCATCAAAAGACAATGTGAGCTAAGATGTAGCAGAAGAAAGGGTGGGATTTGAAACTGTGGTGAAGATGTAGAGGAAGTGAGTGCATTAAATTGATTTTGTGAATTTAATGGTGGAAATTGAAATGTAGATAATGATGGAAATAAAGATGAGATATCAACATCAAACTGACTAAAAACTCAAAGAAGGAAAGATGGAAGCAGGATTACCTGATTGTTTCTTATATCCCCCTTGTGTTAACATACAGAAATCGGTCCTCCTCAGAACTTATTCCACAGTTAATAAACTGAAATTCTATCTTCCTCATAACTTGTTCCGGAATCTTGCATGGATGTAGAGGCAAAAGAAGAAGGGTTAGAAGAGCAACAAACACATATTTGGAGAGACTGGATTAGTGCCAGACAGGTCTGGAACAGCTCGAACAGTATGGAGCAGCACAAAAAGTGTTAGAATTATGTAGGCTGCTGCAGCGGACTGAAAATGCAGCAGTAGATGATGATGTTGCAGGCTGGCAAGTGGCTGGATGTTAAAAACACAGGTAGAGACTGGTCGTCAGCAAATATAGCCTGCAGAGGTCGTTCAGCTGATGGTAATGGCTGGAAAAGGTTGCAGCAGGTTGGAAAACTGCTACCAGTAGCTATACACAGCAGATGGAGGGCTGGATGCAGGCACCAGGCTGTAGACAACAAGCTCGATGCCAGAAAGGATGTGGACAGCAGAGAACATGCACCAACAATCAGCAAAATAAGGATGGGCTAAGTGGTGGGCAGCTGTCTATCTATAGATGAGTGGATCCTCCCAAATTAGGGATTAGGAAGAAACACATTTCTTTTTAATGGAAGTTTGGTAATAATTGAGTTTTGGGGCTGTAATAAAGACCTAATCAGTTTATAATGCATTTTAAGCTCAACAGCATGTTGGGGAGGAGGGCATCCTTGAAGGAGTTGGAGACTTTTTAATTGTCTTACCTAGGTCAATGCTTCTTCATAAAAGTTTTGCCATTGCCTTAGTATTCTTTAACAGTTTGAGCTTTGGACTTCTAGGTGGGCTTGCTAGGTGTTCAAGCTCACCTAGGAGCTGTGTTTGTGCCCCATGGCTGATTCAGTAGGGGCTATTAGGAGCATTGTCTTCTAGCCATTTTTAAATTCACTTCATCCTTTGTTTGGTCTTTTGGCTGCCTGTTGGACTACCTTGTGTCATTTTTAAAGTTTTATTCCTCTGCACAGATATCTTGTTGAGTTGGCAACCCAGCTCTGTATATACTGCTTGTTTGCATGGCACTTGAGCTCTTCCTTGCTTACATGCTTGTTCTACGGATTTTAGTTTTTGTTCAGCTCCTTGCCTTATTTCCTTCCACTGTTGTCATTCTAACTCAAACCAAGTTGCATGCTCTCCTTTTGGTATATTCTTCATCATTGTTGAAAAGCTGCTGTAGTGTCACTGTGCTCTTCATCCTTTGGAAAGCCAGGAAGTTTAGTTTTAAGAGATCTTTGCAAAAGTGCATCTACTATATTGTTCTCTCTCCAGTTCAATGTCCAAACCTACAAATCTGAAACTGAAAATCATGTTATCAACTTAGCTCTCATTCCGAGTGTAGTAGTGTAAGTCAACTTTGAAGAACCTTCAATTGTTAGTTAGATCAACGTAAAATGAAACTGAGGATTTTAACTGTATCATGTGATTATTATTCACTTGTGCTTTTGAGGCTTCAAATGGGATCCTAACATTCTCCTTTTAAGTCTTTATTTTCAGTTAACTATATCAGAAATGGCTGGTCTTGGGTTTGCTCAGTAGATGTTTTTAAAGCTGCTTTTTTTAAATAGATGTTTTGCTGCCTTAATGCATTGACTTGTTTTACAGCCTGTATCCTATTCTCAACTTGCCAGAAGCCTGCATGAGCTAGCAGCAGCAGCTGACCAGGTTTGTTAAAATTTATACAAAGTTGAAATGATCATCATTTAGGTGGTGGGTTCATGTATTGATATTTCTTGCTATTGATTTGCAGAAAAACTCTGCCAGCCAACTCATACATCAAGTGTTTCCAAAGCTGGCTGTTTATAACTCTGTGGATCCATCCCTTGCTCCATCCTTGTTAATGGTGCGTGGAGCATATTATTTCTCTTTTGAATGGTCAATTGGTAATTGTTTTAGGTGTTACCAAGTGAACACATGCTAAACTTAATTGAAAAGTGTCCCAAGGTAACACACTTCAAAAAAGTAAAACAAAAGGATTGCAAGTACAGTGGTAAAATCGATTCTTATTGCTGTGGGAAGACGTTGTAAAATTGACTATGGCAAAAAGGATTGTCAGATACTGTGGTAGAAAGCAAACGTGTTAAATTATTATGATAGACAGGGAGAGTCAAAAGCTAAGGAAAGTTCTAGATGCTATGCGTAACGTATAGTCCTAAGCAAATACTCCATATTATCCTGAAAAGATTCCTTATGGACGGTTCAAAATCTATCAGCACCTCCCATAGAACTTAAAGTTGTACTCGCTATTCAAGATGCAGGAAAAACCATATACACCACTATTTACAGTGAAGCTCTTGGTTGCCTATGCTTCTTTTTCATAGTAGACCAAACATTTAGTATGCAGTATCTAAATGCAGTAGGTTTATGCAACATCCAGGAAAAAGTCATATGAAGGCTAATAAAAAGAATTTCAAGGTATCTTAAAAGGAACACCAATTTTTTGACTTTTTAGCCCACAAGGGAGCAACTTGCTGCTATGAGTATTAAGTGATTTACACCAGACAATTTTACATTTGGAAATTGTTTTCTTCTTGCACATTCTGATATATCATGGCTTGACAAAAACAACCAATTGGCCACCTCAATTTGCAAAGAATAAAGAATTCAAGAGTAGAATGCTCGGGAAATGGAATCCATACCAAGGCACAAGACAATATAGCTCAGGCTCTGAGTCACTGGAAGTGGGAAAGGTCTCCTTCTCTCTACTAGGAAGCAATGGAGTGAACAAAAGAGGAGGGAGCTTGCCTATAAATAGGCAGAAAAAATACCAAAGTGGGTGACTAGTTTGGCAGCCCCAAAACTGGGGATCCAAAAATACAAGTCGGCTAGTAAAATATTGGCACCCAAAATAAGGAAAGCCAATCTATGCAATCTTTGGTAATACAAGAAAAATGCCTACTGATGAACACAAACTCACCCTGTGAGATTTACAAATTGCTTATATTCTCTCTCAGAACATGGGTGATCTAGTACAATACAAAGTACAATGATAATGACTCATCATAGTACATACAACAAGGATACTTATAGAGAACCATGGATACCCAAGTAGTGGGTGAACAAGTCCCACCAAGGTGCCTCGGAAAAGCATTGATGTCAATGTTGATTGTACCAATCCTAGAAAACACAAAGTAGTCACAAAAGCTCTTGATGCCTATCATGAACTAGCTCCATGAAAAGCACAACATGACCAT
This sequence comes from Lygodium microphyllum, assembly GCF_053477565.2. Lineage (NCBI taxonomy): Eukaryota > Viridiplantae > Streptophyta > Polypodiopsida > Schizaeales > Lygodiaceae > Lygodium > Lygodium microphyllum. The sequence continues at coordinate 122,936,813 of NC_141149.1, read as the reverse complement.
GGATTCCTCTCCTTCAGTCAGATTGCAACATATCCCATCATGTGAGTTTTGACTTGGAGCAAAGCTCACTCCTTATCACACAAAAAACAACCCATCATGAATCTAGCTCTTGCTAGACTTTAATGTGTTTGCGAAGCCTTACCTTGTGTCTATTGCAGCTGCATATGGATGAGGCCCTCATGCCTTGCCTTTGCCATCCTCTTACATTCCCTCTTTGGTATTGGAGTGTCGTGAGGGATGATAATCATTGCTAGGGCTAGAAGGTGAAAGAGGAGGCCCTTACAACCTTTACCTTCCCCATAGAAGATGAGCCCTTCGAAGCTTGGGCCTTCACTTGGGCCAACGGGCTTGAATTAGAATTTGAGTTAGAAGAGGAGAAAGACTTGTTGGAGGAGCCCTTACCCTTCTTCTTCCTCTCCTCCTCCTCCTCCTCCTCCTCCTCCTCCTTCCACTCCTTTTGCAATGTTGCTAGATCCTTGCATTCCTTGCGGAGATGCCTCTTCTTGCCATAGTGATAACTCTATGCCTTTGTCTTTTCTTCTTGTCACCCCTCTTTGAAGCTGCATAAGCCTCCTATTGGTCACTATATCGAGATGATAGCCTCTCCCATAAATGCAAAGGAGCCTCATGCTCAAGAAGCATGGAGGACATATGCTCAAAACTAAAAGGGCTTGGAACTTGGCAGTCTATAGGTGACCATAGAGGGTAACAACTTGCATGGTGGAGTCTCGTAGATCATTTGTAACTTCGTCAATGCTTTTGAAGCCATTCTGTAGGAGATGAATGTTGCAAGGACCTCTTTAGGGCTATAAGTTTACCTTGGTGAAAATGAAGAATAGACATTGTAAATTATTGTGATTAAAGCTAGAGCAAAAGTTAATTACAAAGTTTTGGATATTTGATATAAATTAGTACAATTTAGTATATATGAGCTACTAGCAATATATTTGATGTAACTTCCAGAATACCTAGTAACATATTTGATGTACCTTTTAGAATACCAAGGTCTATATAAGGGCCCTTGATACGATATTAAGTAATGGACTGTTTATTATACAACTTTGCAATTTTGTACCTTAGACTTTTAAAGCAGCGCACAAATACAATTAATGCTTTTTACCAAAATAAATGGCTTTGGTTTTAAATATTAGGACAAATGCACCAAAATTCTCTATAAATAGAGTTAGTTGTTTGGACATCCCTTATCCCTCATCATTCACACACAGCCTTCAGCCATCACCCTTCTTCCCTCACACTGCTGCCCACACGCCATCTTGAGTTTTTGTTGGTCCATCTCAGCCTGCTGTCCATCTAGAGGACATCACCATCAGTGGTGGACACCTTCAGTCTGCTGTCCAACTACCACCCAGTCTGCCATGTCTACCCTGTGTTGGAGAGGCTGCTCACTGCCATGAGTTGTGAGACAGGATGCCTGTGTTGGGGACCATCTGTCCTAGCCAGGGTACCTGTTTTGGAGCTGTTCCAGAGCCACATTTTGCAGGAAATCAGGCTGCCCAGCAGTCACCTCATCCCTAGCTGACCCTATGGAGTGGTGACATCATCATCAACTTGCACACAACTACGCTTTAGCCTTTCGCTTTGGTGCTTTCGTTTTCTGCTGCCATCATCACCCATGACTGTCAGAGACTGTGGAGGACTGTCAGAGATTCTCAAGGACTGCACATCGCTCCCTCAGCTGCATTGAGATCTTCTCTCAGCCTGGTGAACTGCTACTACTGCACTTCGGGACCTGTCATGAGTATGACACATTTGACACCATCCTCAGTCATCTCTGTCCCGGTCCTTGAGACATGGAGGTTCAAGTGTTGCTGACTGTATCATTCATACTCTGATTTATTCATTCTGATTCAACAATCTATAGATTGTGTTCCATGCATTGTTGTACATTTTTAGTTTCTTTGTGTTTGCCATACCATCTTTTTTAGGGTATGGCCCCAAATCGAGCATGTCCCATAGTGTGTGTGGAGTGTGGAAAGCTCTTGAGGGTGGTTGAAATTTGAATGTAGGATGGAAATGAATTGGGAAATGAGTGTAGCTGGGGGAGTTGTGTGCTCAATTTAGGTGAGACCACTATAAACATGGTGACTGTATACATCACCCAGCTCATGGGTGAAGTAAAAGGTGGTGAGCTAGTATGTGGATGGCTTGTGCTTGTAAGTGTGGTGGACTTGCTATGGTGAGGGATAAGTAGGTATAATCTATGCAAATCAGGCAAGGAGGGATAGTAAAGGATTGGATTAGCTCCATTGTTTGACTGGAGCCCAAGACGTGATCTATTGTAGTAGAGCCGGTGGGCTAGAAACAAGACGATGCTTTAGATCTTGGTCACTTCTAAGTTCTAGCCTCTAACTAGTGCTGACCATAATGTGTGCTTTCTTCTTCCTTGTTGTTGATATCCTACCTATGCATGCATCCTCTACTCCATCGCTTGAAGGCGCTCTACATCCTCAAAGTTAATATGCATCACACTTTTTGCTTTGTGTCTTGGTGTTAAAATCTCCCACAAGAAGAATCTCTCCCAATCTAGAGTAGCTCCCTCATCTCCCTTTATCTCTTGCTATTGTATCTTCCCATTAGCAGATTTGTCTATGTCTAATGGATGGGACCGCTAACCTTATCTGTCCATTCTGATCTATCTTGTCCTGTCCAATTAGTTCGATCCCGTCCAATCTAGTTTGATGGCTTCCAGTGATAGTTGACGTATATAGGGCAAAAAGTAACCGTTGAGCTAGATATTTGGGTGACCATTTTTGACCATCCCTTTATTCTCTCCTGGGTGCACAAATTACTCATTAATAGGATGAAAAATGATTGAAAACCTAACTTAATGTCAAAACAAAACTAAGATTACAAAGGCCTTCAAAAAAAAAAGAGTAAAAACCTTGTACTAGTCGGTGATTGTTGTTCTAGGTTGGAATTGCTTCCTTTTATTGTTTCCTCACCTCTTGTAGCTGCCATGCAATGTGTCAACTTGCTGCCCTACTGCCTTGTCAGCCCTATTGCTGTGTTTTACTGATTTCTGCATTTGCCTTGCTAGCAACGTCATCAAAATCTGTGTTTGTAGTCTTCTGCATCCATATAGCTGCATGTGCTTGCTGATTTTCAGAGCCCGGCTGCTCACTGATCCAATATCCTATTGCTGTGTTTGCTGCTGCCGGCCACTTACAGAGGTTGCTTGTTGCAATTTAGGATCCGTTAAGAGTACGATACACTCTTCTACTCATACTATGTGTCTCGGTCCTCAAGACATTGGAGTTCAAGCGTTAGTTTTCACCTTGCATAGTGTGTTTGTAGCATTGAGCATCGTATCTATTCATTCATCATTCAGATTTATTATCTTCTATGTTCATTGTCTGTGTGTTAACCCTAGTTGTATTCTTTGTCAGCATGTGTGTTTCTGGTATGATTATGTTTGTATTTGTAGATGAGCATTTCTTTACACTCCCTTGGCAAGATTACTATCACCTCTGTAGTTTTGGTAGGCCATTGGGTAGTTGACGTGCATCCTTTGTTTGATGCCCTAGCTACTTTGGGGTGGGGCGCCTTGGGATAAAGTAAAAAATTGGACTTGGGCTAGTACAGTCCCTTTTTGGTTTGAATTTTGGGCATGAGATGGGATGTTGAGCTAAAAATGCATTATATGTTGATTAGCCATTTTAAATATTCCCAAAACATCCATAATTAATCAAATTACCATACTTAAATAAAAAAGAAATGCGATCCTAGAGAGTGTTTGTGTCCCATAACCCAAACCCTAAAATGGGAAGACCTATCCATCTATAAATAGACAGGTTGCCCACCAATCAGCTTCAATTGCATTTTTGTAGCTTGCAAGTGCCTTATCTCTGCTGTCCACACCTTGTTTGTGGTGGATATCTTAGTTTGAGGTGTGACCACCTGCTGTTCATCATTAGGTGCGTGCTATCCAGCCCTTGTTGCTGTTGGTGACTGGTTTTCAGCCTGTTCATGCTGTTGTCCAGTTGATCACTGTTTCCACACCCATAAGAGCTTGTCCCCTACTCCCATGTGCCTTGTCTGCTGCGTTTTGAGCTGTATGACCAGATGGAGGCTGCATTTTGCCATCTACTTCTTTGATCGCTTGCCATGTCATTCGTAATTGTTGCATTTGTTGTCTTGTTAGCATACATGTGTCTTGTATCATTATCTTCAACTTGTCAGCATCAGTTTGAGTTAGATGAGGACATTAGGAGCTCTGATATTATCTTTGTCTCTCATTTTATGTGTTTTAGGAACTTTAGATGGAGGCCAGATCAACACATTTCTTTTTGGGCACTATAGGCTATCCTAGGCGTCCAAAATATCGGCATGGCCACTTTATTACTAGTTGTGGCCCATGTGCCCTCTCTCTCTCTCTCATATTATCCATAATTGATCCTTCGTGATCAACCAACCCTTCTCATTCTCTCATTCCCGTGCTATTGTCTAGTGTCTGCACTAATGCGTAGAGCAGCATGTTGGGGCTAACTATTCTAGCCTTGTATCCTTCAGCCATTGCAGTCAGATTGTTCCTTCTCTTATGTGCGTTCTCTTCCTGCCTCCTCTCCGTATTCACTTTCCTTTCCGTTGCCTACTCTTGCGTGGTACAAAAGCTACAGGTGGGAGACAGATCTTCGAAGAGGAGCATGCTGTCCGTGTTGCAACCAGCTGGATGACATTCAACAGTGTTGTAGGCCTGTGTTTAGACCAGCACCTCACGTTTTGATCAGGGTGGCATCATATCTTACCAGGGTGGCCTGTTTACAGCCCATTTCAGGCTGCATTTTGTAGGGACAGGCTGTGTTTAGTGCAGACCTGACCTGAGATTGCTGTGTTTCAGTCCTGGGCGGTGTGAATCTCGTCCTAGTGGCTATCTTCTTCACGAGGGATCTATGTGTTGTGCATGATTCTTCAGGAAAACAGTCTCTTTCTCAGGACAGGGGACTTCTCAGGGGACTTCTCAGCTGCTAGCTGGGTGGCATCTTTTACATACTGGGTGGTCTGTTTTACAGGTTGACAGCCATTTGTTTGGTTGCAATTCACAAATGGTTGCAATTCTACTTGACCAGTCAACCTCTCTGCTGGACAGCATTGACCTCTGTTCTTGGTGGCATCATAACACATGGACAGATCTATGGTTCTTATTGCGTTCGTACCTGGAGCACCTCTGTGATGTGGGCAGCCGGATTTTCTGCAGGGCATCAGACTGTTTATGATCTGAAAGGCTGCTTTTACTGCAGCAGATTCCTGCATATCTGCATTTTGCAGATCTTCCCCTTCCTGCCCATCATCGAGTTCTCTTCCTGCCTCGGATACTTCCCATTTTCCTTCTTGTACATTAGTCTTTTCTGATCAGCAGATGGATGGATCCCTAATAGGTGGAAAACATCCCAGTTGCAGCAGCATCTTTTGTTTTCTTCTAGTAGTTCTTGAAGGACATCTATGGCCCATGCGTATGCTTTAGGGGACTCTGTTGTTCGGAATTGTTCAAACCAACCACCATCCTATCATTCTCTCCCTTCATATTCTTCCAGGGCTTCTAGTCTTGATTGGTAATGATGGCATCTCCCGAGTAGATACCTGTCCTACCCTGTCTATTTGCATTCAAGAAGTTGGATGGGATGAACTATGCTCTATGGTTGTGCTAAATCGAGTGACTCCTCAACACCTATGACATTTGGGATTTTGTTATAGTCCCTATGTCAAGATTGTGGGAGAGAAGGAAGGAGTCTCACTTGTAGCTTTCTTGCTTGCACAATGGGGGAATACACACAAGGGTGGAGGCTGAAAATAGTTTTCCTCTTCTTAGTTGTGTAAGCCAAAAGAACTCAAGTACAAAGAAATAGAAGAACCCTCTATATGGGTCTCAAAACCAAACTCAACTAACTAACGTGGCATACTAACTGAGCCACGAACTAGAGTAGATAAGGATAGCTGTCATCTAGCTATTATTCATGGGCGGTGTACCAACCGCGTCTGCAACTGACAAGTCGGTGACATAAATACACAACGGTCACCCTGGCGTATCACGAGTGGAGCTCGATATCTCAACACTCCCCCTCGAGCTCAATTCCAATTCCTGCACACCAAACAGGTCTTTGAACTTGCGCAACTTCTCTGCGCCCAATGCCTTCGTAAATATATCAGCTACCTGATCCTCTGTGCTGACATAAACTAGATCAATAAGACCTAGTAAAACCCTCTCCCGCACATAGTGATAATGTACCTCAATGTGCTTTGTTCTAGCATGATAGACTGGGTTATTTGCCAAGTGTATACTACTCATGTTATCACAATAAATGACAACTGGCCCATCTGTAGACTGATGCATATCATAAAGTAGCTTATGCAACCAAGCTACCTCACATGCAGCCATTGCTGCACCCCTGTACTCAGCCTCTGTGCTCGACAAGGCAACTGTAGGCTGTTTCTTGCTGCTCCAAGTGACTGCAGCACTCCCAAAAGAGAACACATATCCACTGGTAGATCGTCTATCAGAAATACTACCAGCCTAATCAGCATCAGTGTATCCATGCAGCTGTATCTGAACCCCAGTCTCATAAAATAGTCCATACTGCAATGTGGACTTCACATACCTGAGTATGCGTCTAGCCGCATCCAAATGCGGTTTCCTTGGAGCCTGCATAAACTGACTTACCAATCCAACAGCATAGCTCAAATCTGGCCTGGTAATAGTCATATAAATCAAACTTCCTACTATGCGTCTGTACATAGTAGGGTCTTCCAGAAGCTCACCTGCATCTGTGCTCAGCTTCACATTCTGCTCCAAAGGAACTGAAATAGGCTTACAGCCTGTCATCCCATATTTGGACAGCATGTCCAATCCATACTGCCTCTGCAGGAGCTGTATCCCACTTGGTGATCTAATCACCTCAATGCCCAAGAAATAACGCAGCTCTCCCAAATCCTTCATCTCAAACTTCTGCTTCAATAGCATTTTCACATGAAGGATATCTTCATCACTGTCACCTGTCATAATCAAGTCATCAATATAAATGACAAGTAGCATAATACCTTTCTCTGTTTTTCTCACATAAAGTGAGAAATCTGCCTTGGAAATCTGAAAGCCAATAGTGACAAGATACTGTCCTATCTTGTCAGACCATGCTCTAGGTGCTTGCTTCAAGCCATACAAAGCTTTCTTCAACCTACAAACAAACTCAGGATGAACAGCATGCACATAACCTGGTGGCTGCTCCATATAGACCTCTTCTTGCAAATCACCATGCAAGAAGGCATTCTTTACATCCATCTGATGTAAAGACCATCCCTTTGATGCAGCCATAGCAATGACTGCTCTTACGGTTGCCATCCTTGCAACCGGACTGAATGTTTCTTCATAGTCAATGCCATATGTTTGTGCATACCCCTTGACTACTAATCTTGCCTTGTATCTGTTCACAAAACCATCTGCATTGTGCTTCACCTTATAAACCCACTTACAGCCAATTGCATTCTTACCTTTAGGCAAAGGTACCAATTCCCATGTAGCATTTGCTTCCAAGGCATCCATTTCTTCATCCATGGCTTTCTCCCATTTTTCTTTTCCCATGGCTTGCTCAAAAGAAGTGGGTTCTGGTTCCTGTATCACCTTGACCATATATGCATAGTGAATGGCTGTAAATCCATTATATTTCAGCCTATCCACAGGATACCTAACTTTGGTAGACCTGCGCAAAGTGGGTTCACTCTCAGGTGCTCTCAAAACATCCCTGGTCTTCCTTACTCCAGGTGTAACAATAGAGGGAATACCCAACTCATCATCAATGCTCTGTTCTGAACCACTGGATTCACCATCCACATAAGAGTGACCTGCATTCACATCAAACATGGGCTGATCAACCTTCTCTTTTCCTTTTCGTGATACCTGCATACCACTATCTGCATTACTTTGAGAAGATTCTCCTGATCTCAATCTGCTTGTCCATGGCGAAGAATGTGAACCACTGCTAGAGGACGCTCCAGGTCCACTAATATTTTGTGACTGCTGCTGTGAATTCTGTGCAGCATTACCATTTTGTGCATCTACATCATCAATCACATTTACTGGTTTATACCAGCTACTCATCTCATAAAAAACATCTCTGCTCACTGTAAACTTACGAGTAGAAGGGTTATAGCATCTATACCCTTTTTGCTGCAGAGAGTAACCAATAAAGATGCACTTCTCAGCTTTTGGATCCAACTTGGATCTCAACTCATCTGGCACATGTACATAGGCAATGCAACAAAAAATTTTCAAATGAGAAATATCTGGTTTCCTACCAGTATACCTCTCCTCTGGAGTCATTCCATGTATTGCTGCAGTGGGAGTCCTGTTCATTATGTAGACTGCTGTAGCAACTGCTTCAGCCCAATAAAAATCTGGCAGGTCTTTTTCATTGAGCATGGCACGAGATACCTCTCCAATATGCATGTTTTTTCTTTCTGCAATTCCATTTTGTTGTGGGGTATGACTGCATGAATATTGCTGCTTTATGCCATGCTCCTGCAGGAACTTTGCAAAACTCATTTGAGAGGTACTCTCCCCCTCCATCTGACCTTAGGCATTTTATCTGCAGACCTGTTTCTTTTTCAACCATAGCTTTAAGAGTTTTGAAATGCCCAAAAACTTCACTTTTCTTTTTCATAAAATACACCCAAACTTTTCTGCTATAGTCATCAATAAAAGTGACAAAATAATGACAGCCTCCAAGAGATGCAGCTTTAGTAGTCCACACATCAGAGTGGATTAATTCCAATGGCTTCTTACTCTCTTGAACATGTCTAGGAAATGGTTTCCTTGCCTGTTTTCCAAACTGACAGGCTTCACATACCTTATGCATTTCTGCAACCTTGAACTTAGGCAATCCTGCAACAATATTTTGGGTGTGCATTGATTTAAGTCGCTGTACATTAACATGACCAATGCGTTTATGCCAAATATCAATATCTGCAACTACACCGGTCCCATGTGCAAACATTGCTGCACTCAATTCAGACATGTTTGCATCCAATGTAAACATTCTGTCCTTCTTCTTTCTTTTTGCTATCAAGCGACCTTTATTTTTCATATCCTCAACAAAGCATCCATGAGGATTAAATCTGACCTACAAGCCCTGTTCAACCATTTGACCAACAGAAACCAGATTCTTGGTGATATTCGGGACATGAAATACATCGGACAGGTATTTCTTTTTCCCATCTTGTATAGACAAATGAATTTTTCCAATCTGCACAATCGGATGTGCAGTATCATCACCAGTCTCCACAAATCCTGGTTTTTCCATTTTCCTTGCATCCTCCATCCATTCTGCATGACCTGTCATGTGGTTTGATGCACCTGAGTCAACGTACCACACATCGTTGCTTTCTTCTGCACTTGTCACAGAATTGTTCATGTGCTGCACCATAAACAAATGCTCATTTCTGTCATCACCCTGTCTACTAGAAGATGCATAATTTCCTTGTTGCAGTTTTCCATTCATGATGTCATTCTGCTTTTTATAGCAGTCTTTAGCCATATGACCCATTTTACCACAATAGTAGCATTCAACATTACTGCTTGCATTTTGGCCTCTTTGCCATCCACCCCGACCTCTTTGGCTCCCCCTGCCTCTAGAGTTACCACGTCCTCCTCCATAGGACTGGTTTTCTTGAGTTTGCTGCATATTCTGATTTCTACCACGGCCTCCAAATCGGCCTCCTCTACCTCTGCCTCTACCTCTTCCAGCATTTGAGTAGAAGACAGCTTCTTTTGAGGTTCCTCCTGAAGAAGATGCACCACCATTTCTCTGCTCCTCAGAAATTAGAAGAGCAATCAACTCCTCAAAATCAGGAAATCTTTCACGGACGGAAATGGATGTCCGAAACTGCGCATAATCCTTTCCTAGACCATTCAAGGTCACAGAAACTAAATCATCATCTTCCACTGGCGACCCAATGGAAGCAAGTGCATCTGTAATCTTCTTCACCTTCATGTGGTAGTCATTGATGCTCATATTTTCTCTTTGCACATTATGCAACTCTTGCTTGAGCTGCATTTTCCTGGCTTGAGTATTTGTGCTATACATTTTTGACAAAGTATCCCATGCCTCCTTTGGCGTACTTGCATCCTGAATATGCACAATCATAGAGTCTGAAATACTGATAGACAGCCAATACATAACTTTCCTGGCTCTCTCATGCCATGCTTTAAATGCTTGCATTTGCTGTTGATTGGGAACATCAGGAAGAACTGGTTCTTCATCATTTCCTGCAACAAATTCCCAATATCCTTTTCCCATAAGGAAATTCGTCCTAAACTTCCATGCTTGGAAGTTGTTCTTGTCAAGCTTTTCAGTGACAATCTGTGAAAGAGAATCAGATGCCATTACAGAACACTACAAAAAAAATCTGTTACTGCAAAAAAACACAGCTTCACCCTCACAAGGGCAAATCTGAAAAACTGGCGAAAGTGGTATTTGACCACACAGTCACTTCCTAGTGACGATTTTGCATAAACAGGAACCAAGGATGATTCTGAAACTCCCAATGTCTCTGCGCACAAGCATACGATGCAATTTCTACAGTAACTTTTCACCGACCTGTAGAACAGTGGCTGCACAGCATAAAACTGAGCCTTTTCCTGAGTGCGTGCAGAAAACTTCCGCCTTCAAAACAGGCCCCGAAATGGCCTCAAATAAAAAAAACAGGGTCGCCAAGGGCTAAAGCCCTTTCCCGCAGCATATACTGCCCTCTTGCTTCACCGCGAAGGGCGTCTGAACCTGAGACAATGCACTCCTGCAATTTCCGGCTGTGCTACCTGCAGAGATCTGCTCCCAAAACAGAAAATGAAAGCAACACTGCTCCTCTTACCAGAACACCGCGAGCTTGGCTTGCTTTCTTGAGCTCCTTACCATGAACAAGGCTCTGATACCATGTCAAGATTGTGGGAGAGAAGGAAGGAGTCTCACTTGTAGCTTTCTTGCTTGCACAATGGGGGAATACACACAAGGGTGGAGGCTGAAAACAATTTTCCTCTTCTTAGTTGTGTAAGCCAAAAGAACTCAAGTACAAAGAAATAGAAGAACCCTCTATATGGGTCTCAAAACCAAACTCAACTAACTAAGGTGGCATACTAACTGAGCCACGAACTAGAGTAGATAAGGATAGCTGTCATCTGGCTATTATTCATGGGCGGTGTACCAACCGCGTCTGCAACTGACAAGTCGGTGACATAAATACACAACGGTCACCCTGGCGTATCACGAGTGGAGCTCGATATCTCAACACCCTATACCTCCACCTTTCATGGATCCTAGTGATGGTATGACTTTGGACTTTGCAGCTTTGTGGGATTGGCTAAATGCTAGAGCCCACTTATTTCTCTTTTTGAGTTGCACAGATTCTATGCTTGTGCACGTAAGCTGTATTTGCACCATCATAGAGATTTTGAAGAGATTGGCATCTCTCTTCTGGATCTAGACATTTGGGCATCGACTATCTCTTGAGTTGAAGCTATGACAACTTTATGTCGCTTGTAGATTTCCGTATGATGAGGCATCACATCCATAGGATGGAGGAGATTTGGGATAAGGTTGCATCCCTTGGTTTAGACATTTCTTTGGAGGACATAGCTATGCCACTTCTCTCATATCTTCCATCATGGACACATGATGTTTTCTACACCAGTCTTCTCATTTCTCATCGCTGGGAGACTCTCACTTGGGAGGAGCTAGTCTCGTCGGTGCTTGAGCAGGATGTGTATCACAATGAGTGAGATTCTCATGAAGCTCGTATACATAACTGTGCTTTTGTGGCTTTACCTATAGGTACAGGACAAGCCAAGTAGAAGAAAGGGAAGATGAAGAAGTTGGAGTCATCTTTAGACTCTAATATAGATTTATTGGGGAAGTGTAGAGGATATCCCATGTGTTCTCATTGTGGGAAGACCTCACATAAACGCAACCCAAGGAAGCTAGAGACTGTTGCCTAGCAAAAGGGATGGAGATTTTGGAAGGAGAGGAGAGAGAGAGATGATGGAGAGAAGAAGATAATGGGTGACTAACATAATAAATTAGCCAAGGTGTAATGAATGACAGAAGAAGCCTATAAATAGGCAAAATTAATCTAGGGTGGTGCCTAAAATGAGAGTGCCCAATTGTCTAGGGTGGCACCTAGAAATGGGCCCTAAGCCCCTTTTTGGGTTTGTCAGCTATGCGAGACCCTAAAACACAGAGGGAAAAGTGAACTAAGGAAATGGGTTTCTCAACAATAAAGTGCCAACACCACTAATAGGCACCGAACAGATGCCATCAACAATGATGATATCCATTGATGAACGGAGATCCTGCAACAAATCACCTGGATCTTGTTGATTGGCCCCAATTTTTTTTTGTTTTTATGCAGGTTATGGTGCCTTCGACAATTCCTTGTTATTGTCTCACGGTTGGGTTAGAGGCTTGGCTCACCTATCCCCGATTGGAATTTTCACAAGTGATTCATTTGAGCCCTCCCTATTTCCCTTGGCATGTATTGGCCTTCCGTTGATTAGATATTTATTTGGCGAGGGGGTTTTGCTCTTTGGTTGGTATTCTTCATTTACAAACTTCATTGACATTGGCACTCTTCTTGCTAGCCTCGGATCTTCTTTGGCTTTCTTCCACATCGAGGATTCGAGAGTGGGTGTTAGTAGATACGTGTGTCTTGTATCGTCATCTCTTGCCTATGAGCCACAATCTAAATCAGCAAGGACATTAGGAGCTTCGACATTGCCTTTGTCCATTGTTTTATGTACTTTAAGCACTCTAGATGGAGGGCAAATTACTGCAATTGTTTTTGGGTACTATAGGCTGTCTTCGGCATCCACATTATGGGCCTGGCCACTTTATCACCAAGTTTGCCTATATATAGGTGGCTTGCCCCCTCTCTCTTATTATCCATCATTGGTCATTCATGATCAACCAACCCTCCTCATTCTCTCATCCCCTTGCTACCGTCTAGCACCCACACTGACGCATTGTGTTGGGCCTAACTATTGTAGCATAGCATTCTTCTGTTAGATTTATGTATGTTTGTGTGTGAACACACATCATTGTGTGTAAAAGTGCGTGTTTATCTGTGAACACCTTTTAGACCACTTAGAATTAAATAAGGGTCAAAGGTGTAGGTGTATTAGCCTATATATTCGGGCCCTATCACTTGTACTTTCATCCCACATATCTCATCTATCTATCTTTAGCTTGTGTGTACTTGCAAGAGTTCTCTCTCTAAAAAAGGATGCACTTGGCATATGTACACACAAGCATGCTCGGACACTCTTTAGATGATTGGTATGCAAAAAGAAGCGGGAATACTTAAGTAGACTAGAAATAGAAATGTATTCCATGTTCTTGGGACAAGACAACAAGAGAGCATGGAAAAGAATGCACGAGAGCCAGCCACCTATACAAATTACTAGACCGGATGATTGGCATGGATATGCTTGCACACTTTATGATGTTCATGGCCAAGAGCCTATGCCACTCCCCGCCAACCCAAGACCAGCAAATTGTAGATTTTTCATAGAAAAAAAAGTAAGGAATGCCATATGGAAACTGAAAAATGGGAAAGCCCAAGATCATGATGGTTTAGTAGCAGAACACTTCACACATGCCTGTGATATGTTGGTACCAACGCTGGCTCTCATCTTTAATAGGGAAGTTTGTGAGGGATTTTCAACTAGTTGGTCAAACCGTACTGTTGTGCTGCTCTTTAAGAGTGGAGACCCTAGGCTAGTTAGTAATCATTGAACCATCATGATTGGACACATGTTGGCCAAAATATATGGCTATATTGTGGAACAAGCATTGAGTGAATGGGCCAAGATGCATGGCTTGAGACCAAAAGGCTAGGGTGGCTTCATGAGGTGATATACAACTCTAGACCATATCTTTACATTGAGAGCAATCATCGAAGAATGCAAGGCATTTAAGAAAAAGATCTACTGTTGTTTTGTAGACTTTCGCAAGGCATAATGCTACGTGCTAGACTCATGAGAAGAATGCAAGACATTGATGTGCCAATAGAGATATAGTGGAGTATCTATGCCTTATATGAGACAGTGATGAAGACAGGGAGGGTACGAACACTTGAGGGCATCTCAGATACATGCAATAGCACCATTGGGGTGAAACAAGGCTGCCCACTTTCATCAACACTATTCGGGCTCTACATAGATGAAATTTCAGAATATGTGGATAGAACTAGTGGGGCCGGAGCCAGCCTAGCCGGAGTGTTGATACCATTATTACTTTATGCAGACGATATTGAACTTATATCTGATGCACTCGAGGGACTAAATGGACACTTGGATGCATTGTGAGATTTTTGTAGGGATAGAGACCTTAAGGTGAACCTTAGGAAAACTGAAGTAATGGTATTTAACACTTCAACTACTTGGGTGACAAGAGCCGAGCGCGAGTTTACTTTTGATGGAGAGCCAATGGAGGTTGTGATTCCAAACTTTGCAGACAGACCCACACATTACCAGGTTCTTTTCTTTTTCCCTCTCTCACTTGCACAATAACACACACTATGTTTATTTGGGGGTCACATTGAAGGGACCATAGTTTCCTTGGAGAGAGACATCAGAGGCTCATTTGGCAAAAGCATATACAGCCATGCATTGGAGAGGCATTGTGCTCACATATAGTTTAATGAACCACGCACCAAACTATGGCCTTTTGACACCTTGGTTATACCCATACTCCTATATGGGGCAGCTATTTGGGGTCTGAGTCTCTTCCACATGAAAAGACAGCCTTTGGGAGACCATGATGGACTAGAGAAGGAATACTATGATGGGTGGGAGCATATGGAAAGACCATTGGTCATGATGATCTCATGTATGATATAAGTGAAGAGCTTGACCCTACATGAGATTATTAGAGGTGAGTTGGGAGCATCACCCATGGTGGTTGAGGCTTTGGTCTAGGCAATGACTTTCATACATAGACTATGGGAGCTTCCCTAAGATAGATACCCATGGCTAGCCCTAGCCTCCTCCAGATAGCTAGCAGCAGATGGTGATAGACATTGTTGGTATGCTCAGATGAGTACATGGATGAGTTTACATGAGCTGCAGATTGAGAGACTACCCCCCTTTGACTATAGCTTGGACTGCCCTACACGACCTAAGCCGATAAGAGTTGAACCATGGATCAAAGCAGACATACTGAGGTTTAGATATAGAGGAGACTTGGATCTGACCGCCCTCCCCCCATGGCATAAGGATGACACACTATCAAACCCACTTCCGTCAGGTATTTGAGGATGGTTTCATCACCCAACCTAGTTACATGGATATGCAACGGCCTCATGGATTGCGCACAGTTATTGGTTAGGATTTGTACCTCATCCCTCCACTTGAGGATTGAGGCAGGCAGATGGGAGGGCATACAGACAGAAGAACGCATATGCCCACTATACAATAGAGAGCTAGAGACAGAGGAACACTATATTTGCCAATGCATGGTATATTATGATATACAAGGCAGATACCATTGTGTGTTTCAGGAGGGTTTTGGACCCTTGAGATGAATGATGCAGTTTGAGGATCATAGATGCTTGGGTTTCTTTTTCTTGAAGCTATAGAGGCATAGAGTAGCTATTCTACAGAGTTAGGAGGCCCCCATAGCTTGCCTCACATAGACAGAGAGTAGTGACTAACTTTTTCACTGCTACATGACTGAGTATGGTATATACCACTACTATTGTCACACAGCCTACAGGAGTACATCATTATTGGATCTCATCTTCTGTAGATGTCCGTTTGGACAGAGCAGTGGCACTTAGCTAGTCTAGGCACCCACGTCCACTTGGACGAAGGCATAGACATCCACACCATAGACAAATTAGAGCCATCATTGAGCTCCACAGGAGATAGATGCCGAGATACTTCAGCCATGCAGAGATACATCTCCCTAGAGGACATACATCTCATTGGCTGAGAGTTTCCTTTTTCTACTTTTACTTTTAGATCATCGACATGTTTTCTTTTTGTATGACACTATTTCACTTTTCAATCTTATAGGCATGTTTTTCATCATTTCTTGTTCCAGATGAGAAACACACCATCATTATATGTATTGCTTTGGTCTCATAGGCCACATTGGCCTTTTAGAGATATTAATATACTCTTTTTCTCTCTCTCTCTCTCTCTCTCTCTCTCTCTCTCTCTCTCTCTCTCCTCCATGGAGTTTCATTTGCCATAGCTTGCTAGTCATGCACGTGAGCTCCATACCCAATAGTGATATCGGAGGAGAAGATATGATAGATCCTTATGTGGCTAAGGTAAAAGAGCAACTCAATGATCTGCTAAAGCCAAAGCTGCAAGGCAAGAAGTTTTTGCCTAGCTGAAGAAGTAGTAGAATAAGAAGAAATAGAAGGAAAAAAAACGGGAAAATCGCCATGCTTCCTACTTGTCCACGCATCATACCTTGTTGGACTGTCACATCCTACTCGACTATTGTCATAAGAGCCGGATGCCATTGCCTATGGTGCCATTGTTGTGAAGATATGGAGGGTTTGCACTGAGGAAACATAGCTTGTACGACCAAGGCTGAAACATAAAGACTTAGACAAAGACAAGTAAAACTCAAACCCTAAACACAAAATGCAAAACAGAAATACAAAACTAAAAACTTACTAGACATAAACACAGAGAGAAGAAACTCTGAAGTGAATGAATGCTATGAATGAGTGTAATAGTGTATGGAATGCCCAAGGGCAGAGCAGTGGAGTATCAGGGATTGATGTCCACGAAAGATGGATCCAAGTGTTGTGACCACTGGTCGAAGTGTGGAAGACAAGGAAAACGCCAAACGATGATCACCAGAGTGTCAAGAAACCGAGGCGACTAGAGAGGATGATGCTTGAGGAGGGAGGCGACATGAGAGTTGTTAATGCAGCAATAGAGTTGCCGCTTGGAGGGGAAAGACCACAACCAGCTATTGCCTGCAAAGGAAATGGCCAAATTTAAGCTCTAGAAGGTTGCTTCGAGGAGTGGAGGCTTGCCACTTGACGCTTGGGAATGTAGAGTCCAAATGCAAGCAGTAGGAGGAATTGGTGATGACGAGGATGCCAAATGCAGCCAAGTGTGGGACTCCAAATAATGGGCGGTAGCAATGGATGCAAACGCCAGGCATTGGAAGAGCTGTGGAAGGTGTGGCAACCATCACAAGGGTAGGACTGCCATGTGGATGAAGGTCAATGGGTAAAATCTGCATTAGAGGAGTGAGAATCTACATAGAAGGAATGAGATTGAATGGTGGGTAGTGTGTCTATTTATAGATATTGAAGGGTGCCCCAAAAAATTAGGGTTTTGGGGGACTACTAGAACTCCTCGAATTGCTTACCACTTTTGTGTTTTTTATTAATTAAGTGTGTTTTGGCTATATTTCAAGATGCTAATTAACTATACATTGTGTTTAGCTCAACATCCCTACGCAAGCCCAAAGTTGAGCCTAAAATGGAAGGCCTACAATGTTTACACCAAGGCATCTCAACGCAAAGCATCCAAGACATTGGACAAACTGCCCAGTGGCCTACCAAGACTATAGAGGCGGTGGCTATCTTAGAGTCCAAGTAGTCACCCTAAAGAGGACATGGCATCGGACAAAGGGTGCTCTTTGGCTGCCTAGTGGTCTACCAAGCTCTACAAAATAGAAGGATGCAACCACATTGAACCTTTGTTTTTTTTGGGGGTTTGGTTGGAAAGCTAATTTTATGGGTAGTGGCTTATTAAGTAATAGTGACCCACAAGACGAGAGTAGGGATGGTACACCCAACATGTTACAAAACAGTACAAGCTTACCCATCCACTCGAGGATGTCGATGACGAGGGAAAGATGATGAAGTATCATGTGAAGAAGGATGGTGGTGTAACCTAACCCACTAGTGGAAACAACTTGGGATCTGTCCAGTGGTGCTTTGCACAATGGGATGCATAGTATGCTACATATTGAAGAATGCTTATGGAGTAGCTACCACTTGGACAATATTCTTCATGGGGAAATTGTTCACTTGCCCAAGTGCCCCAGTACAAAGATGATGAAA
The DNA here is from genome assembly GCF_053477565.2 of Lygodium microphyllum. Taxonomy (NCBI): domain Eukaryota; kingdom Viridiplantae; phylum Streptophyta; class Polypodiopsida; order Schizaeales; family Lygodiaceae; genus Lygodium; species Lygodium microphyllum. The sequence goes on along the minus strand of NC_141149.1, from coordinate 122,918,717 downwards.
TTATGCAATGCATAGGGGAGGGTACAATTGGGGGAGGAAGGCCAATGTGGAAGACAAGTGCCAAAACTTGTGGAATACCAAGAAGGGTAGGAAAACCCTCTCAACCTAGATGTTGATGTTGAAGAAGGAAGAGGAGCCCGAGGATATCGGTCTTTGTGTGGTGTCGAGAACCATGTAGATGAAGATGATGAAGCATGTAGATGAAGATGATCCGTGTAGATGAAGATGAAGATGATGAAGATGGCAAGGATAGAAGTCATTGCCATGATAGCATCAAGAGAGATGTTGTACAATCTGTGGCGAGAGGGGAAGCCTCCATGTTGGTAGAAAAGCAAGACTCCAAGTAGATGGAACCATGAAAGGAAGTGTGCATAGCTCCTGTCTCTGGCTTAGAAAGGATTGGTGCAACTTGCATGTTAGCCCTACATTGAAGTACAAAACCCTTCAAAAGAGAGCAAAATCTGCAATCATAGAGATTGAGTAGTGAGATCCAAAAACAAAGATGAAAGTAAAGGGAAGAAAAGCTAAGTGCAATGCAATGAGTATGCAAGTATGTAACAAAAGTCTAAAAAGGGAGAGGCTAAGTATGTGGCCACTATCACGTATAGCGAGGTGGGAAAGTGGTCCTAGAAGGTGCAATGGATGCCCTAAGAATGGATACATAAAGTGCACTAGGTGAGCCACTAGCAAACCAATCAGCTAATCCTTTAGGAGTGGTGAAGAATATAGGCTGTTGAGGCTGTCTGCATGCCATATATGATGTAACGGTGGGAGGCATAGGCCCTACTGGATTGATCAACTGGAGTGGAGATAGTCATAGTAGTTTGCTGTGGTTTTTTAGGTGAGAGAGCTTGGGCCTTGGTACAACACTCCTTATCCACATTGCTTGATCTTTGACAGTGGATGCAAATCTATTTTTCTTAGGAATTTTTTGCGAAAGGGGTTGCGTTTCTTTGGTTCCATGGGGAGGAAGGGGTACCACCCTTATTTTAGCTTGCCTTCAGATCTTGCGAGTTCTTGCCACTATTGGTTTCCCCTCCTGAGGAAGAAGCAATCCACCCTCGCCCCTCGGAGTAAGGTTGTGTGGAGGCTTTCTTGTGGACTTGATCGTGTAGCCTTATGTAACACAAAAATTGATACTCTAAACTCGTAGAAGATCGGCATTCTAGGTAGGGAGATAATGTGTTGGATAAAATGGAATTATTTGTTGGGTAACATGTTCAAGAAGAACATGACCTAATCATTATCTGACTTTGGGGAGCCAATAGTGGCAAACTTAGCGAGTAATCACCGATACTCAATTAACTCGACCTTCAAATCATTCCCTTTCTTAATGGAAAACTCCTGAAGCTCAAAGTCTAGATTGATATATCGAGTGCTATCTCATGCTGCGTAGTGGTCAATGAGATGACTCCAACACTCAGATGCGAGGGGAAAATGTTGTAATTGAGAGTGGAATTCAAGAAGCAACCCTTGCATTAACTCAACATTGGTCGTGGCATTACAGGCTCTCCATTGACAGATGTGATCAGGGTGAGCCAATCGAGGATTCGTCGTTACCAACAATGAGGTCCCAAAGACACTGAGGTTTAAGCACTTGTTGCATGAAACAGACCAAGTGGTGAAATTTGACCCCTTAAAATGGGTCTTATCCATGAAGGGATTCTTGGCTGTTGCAATAGAAGCGGTAGTGCTAGGGGATAGAGAAGGTGTGTAATGGAGATAGGGTGAATAGGGGGAATAAGGAGGAGTGGAGTATACTTGGAAAGCAATCCTAGAGTGCCCACTATGCATACGAGAAGTGTGCACAATGGTTCCAAATGTGGGAATGGGCAGGTTGGGTATGGACGTGTTACATTAATGAATGTAACTTATGGGGAAATAGCATGAGAGATGACCGTCCGGGGGCCTTGGGCGCCCGTACAGGGTTCGGGGGGCTTAGAAAGTAAGTGGGAACGAGGCCTAAGGTAAGTGAGTTATAAATTAGTATAACTCATGAGAAATTGACAGCTGGCGGGATCCGACACGCGCTTCTTCCTGCATCTTCCTTAGCATGGCTGGGAGGTGAATCAATAAGCTCTCGTGCCTGCCTACAATAGAGCGATTGGAAAATCAGAGTTTTGCTACATTGGTATCAAAGCCGTTTGACGCCTGTTCGACGAGAGGAGAGTTCAAGCTACTTGCCGACGTAGACGTAGAGATGGTCGGCCATGGCTCTCATCAGCTTTTCTGATGCTCCGCCAAGGCATGATTGGGAGAAGCCGCAACAGCATTCCCGACAGCATGCGCCCAAAAAGCGAGCTCTCAGACGTTGCAACTTGCTGAAAAGGCACAACTCAAACGGGTGGAGATACAGGGTATCAATCCTCGTATCTTTCGCATGCTAAGCGAGCCCTCTACCATCTAAGCTACATTCCCGAGCGACGCCTGTCGGACGCAAGAAGAGTAGGAAACTGCTAGTCGATTTTGTCCAGGCGGAAGAATTTTTCAACCGGCTTGCCGTGGAAGCTTCCTACAGTCCTGGACACCGCACCGATAAACAAGTCGACACTCCCTCAGGCAATTTCAGCAGGAAATTTCAGGAATTTCCAACGTGCTGAGTGCTGAAAACTGGAATTCAGCGTACCCGTCTTCGCCCCTTGCCGAGGAATCAGGCGGATGCAATACAAGGAAGTGCCCCACCTTTGTCTGCAAATTTCTTACATTTTCTTTCCAATTCCAGTGTATAGATGGAGGGGAAAGAGAGAGAAGGGGCAATGGAACATTCTAGTTCCGGGGACCGCCCTATGGTGGATCCCCATGAAATTGAAATGCAAGAAGAACACTGGGAAGTATTTTTTGCTACATGAGAGCAATTTGATGATTTAATTGCTCGTATGCAAGCACAGGGGGTTCAAATGGAGTTGCTAACTTAAGCACTCACCGAAATAAAATCCCAATTAGCCTTATTGCTAGAAAGGGCCGAAAGGGATAAAGGTAAAGCAGAGGCCTCAGATATTCCATCTTCATCGAAAGATGTAGATGTGACTATGCGAGACCCAAGGGAACGGGCCCCAAAAGCTGAGGGATAGCCTAGTGTTAAAAGACATGAAACCCCCTTAGTTTCATGGGGAGGAAAAAGATAGAAACAAAGATACTATCTTTAACTTCCTCCAAAAATGGGAGGATTTGCACAAATTAAAGAATACTCCACCACATCTTCAGGCATTGGAGGCCAATTTAACCTTGGGGCCAAAGACATATAAATGGTGGAGAACTTTAAAGGAGGCAAATAAAATACTTGAAACTTGGGCTTAATTTGAATCGGTCTTTCTGAAAGAATTCCTTCCTGAGAATGAAATGGAAAGAAATTGGGATGATTGGGATTTTGTCAGACAAAAGGAAAGACCTTTGCTAACATATCTCGAGGAGTATTGTGAGATAATCCTCAAATTGGAAGGAATAGATGAATTTCAAAAGACGAGGATTTTTAAGGGGACTAGATAAGGCTTGAAAAAAGGAAGTGAAAGGAGTTCACCTAAGATGCTTGAAGAGGCTATTAAATTTGATGAAGATAATACGCTTTCTAGGTGCACTCACTAGTCCCATCAGAGCCCAAGACTAAGGAATTTGAGGCCTCAAAATTTGCAGGCAAATCCAAAAGGAAAATGCCATTCCTTAAGGGTAAGAAACAACCCTTTGAAAAGAGACAATATGTACGGGCGAAGCTAAGTCAAGATGACTTTGATAAGGCCAAAAAAGAAAGGCTGTGTTTCGATTGCCTATCCCGGGCCATAGTTACACGAAACGCGGTTTCTAGTGTTTTAGAATCAGAAACTCCCAAGAAACGACGTTTCTGTAGACTGCGATTTGGGGCAAAACTTTGGCCCGAACGTGAGCGCGCCCCGACTCCCACATTCCAGTTGACTTTTCACCCACGGCCCGCCTATGTTTCTTCTCTCCACTCTGTTGGGACTCAGGCCTGCTCCTTTGTTGACTGAGGACTCCAGAGCCACGCACACACACACACACACACATTCTCTCTCTCTCTCTCATCTCGAATCTTCTATCTCAAATTTTTGTGTGGTAGTAGGTTGTAGCCTGTGAATCGTGATTCTGATTTTTGAAGTTGTGACCATCTCACATTGTAGCTTGGGCCTTGCACTCATCATGGTGAAGGATGTTGCATGGGATCATGTGACGATTCTCACCGAGTATAGAGGTGGTGGTGGCTCCAAGCGATGGAGATGTAATTATTGTGGCATTGAAAGAGGAGGGGCAGCCACAAGGATCAAAGATCATCTTGCACATGTGGCAAATAAAGACATAGGCCCGTGCCCAAATGTACCCACAGACGTGAAGGCTTCTCTTCAAGCGTGGAAGCTCAGTCGGTTAGGCAATCAAAGTGCATCAGTTATAGGGGAGAGGGGAGTAGATGATGTAGCTTCTGCAGCAATAGGGCCATCAAAGAGGAGTAGAGCTACATTGGAGTCAGATGCAGCTTCAGTGGGAGGGGCTGGGGGGCCGTGGCTTGGGGCGCACAAGACTCCATTGGCAGGGTCCACTAGTAGTGGAAGTGGAGTTGGTATAGGTATAGTGGCAGGGCTGGCAAAAGGGTCACTTCAGAAGGCAAGCATTCAAGCAAGCTTGCAAAGTAAGGGGAATTATTGAATGGCCATCTCCAAGGAACTTGGAAGAGTTGCAGATCTTTCTAGGTTTATTTGGATTTTATCGTAGATTCATTCAAGATTATGCCAAGATAGCTGTTCCAACGACGGACCAACTTAAAGGGAAAGGGAAGAGCTTTAATTGGGGAACAGACCAAAATGAAAGTTTTGAAAAACTTAAGGTAGCTATTGCTACAGTTCCAGTACTATTAATTGTGGATCCCAATAAACCATTCGTGGTTGAAGCTGATGCCAGTGACAGGGCAGTAGGCACGGTCTTATTACAAGAGGGTTGACCGGTTGCTTTTGAAAGCAAGAAATTAGACCGTGCAAAATGGAATTATTCCGTTTATGAGAGGGAGCTCTATGCAATAGTATATGCAATGAAGAAATGGAGGCACTATCTGTACGATGCCATACTTTTGATATTGTCGGATTATGAAAGCATTAAATGGCTTAATGACCAACTGGATCTACAAGGGCGTAAAGCCAGATGGGCCGAACTCCTCCAAGAGTTCGACTATGAGATAAGCTATAGAAAAGGAAAGTACAATATAGTGGCTGATATGCTTAGCAGAATGTCCATCATAAATGAATTGAGTTTTACTCAATTCTCTTCTGATTTGCTTGAATTCTTAAAAGGGAAATGCCAGGTTGATCGAGCATATTCCAACATATGGGAGGCAATTGATAATGGGGATACAAATGAAAGGGCCTCCACTGAGGAAGGAACATCTGAGGATGTTCAACAAGGAAATGGAGCATTAGGGGCTGCTCAAATGGGATTCAAGTGGAAGAATTTTACCATTGATAATGGTTATTTACTCTACAAGGGTAGGGTATGTGTCTCGAAAGATGAAGAAATAAGGCGTCGGATACTCTTTGAGTGTCATGACACCCCTAGTGCAGGACATCCAAGAGTTAATAGGACTTATAGTCTTATTAAAAGGCAGTTCTATTGGCTTGGAATGAATAAGGACGTCCTTGACTATGTGGTCAAATGTAATAGGTGCCAGGTTAATAAAGGTGAAAGATTTCATGAAAATGGGAGGACTTCTCCACCCATTAGAGATTCCTTCGGGAAAATGGGAGAGTATCTCCATGGACTTTATTGTCGGGTTACCCAGGACACAGAGGGGGCACGACTCTGTGTGGGTGATTGTGGATAGGTTAACCAAAATGGCTAGGTTTATTCCAACTTTAACTAATGTTAAAACACTAGAATTGGCTAGATTTTGATCGGGATAGAAAATTTGATAGTCAATTTTGGCGTGTTGTATTTAGGAAGTTGGATACTAAACTTAGCATGAGCACGGCGGAGCACCCACAAACTGATGGGCAAACTGAAAGGGTTAGCCAAATCCTTGAAGATATGTTGAGAGCATATGTAAGTAAAAGGTAAACTAATTGAAAAGAGTATTTACCGATAGTAGAGTTTGCATATAATAGTGCCAAACACTCTTCCACTGGATATAGTCCATTTATGCTAATGTATGGGTTTCAGCCTAGAGCTCCTCATGCAATAGGACTACATAAGGAAAAGGTTCAAGCAGCAAAAGATTTTTTGGAGGATATGAATAGTATGTTAAAATTTGCTCAAGAAAATATTAAGAAAGCTCAAGACCCAAGCTAGAGCTTATGCAGATCCTCACTGAAGAGACATCTCCTTTGAAGAAGGGGAATTGGTCTATCTTAAAGTGCCGGGACAAACTGAAACCATGAAAACAGGATGATGTCCTAAGCTTTCACCCAGGTATTGTGGTCCTTTCACAATACTTAAGAGGGTGGGGGGGACATGCTTACAAGGTCCAACTACCTACTGGTAGTAAAACATATCCAATTTTCCATGTAAGCAAGCTAAGAAAGAAGTTGGGTGATATGGATAATCTAGTCTTAAATGATAAGATTGAGGAGTTATTTAGTGACCAATCTATTCCACATGAACTAGAAAGAATTTTAAATGTTCGTAATAGACGAACAAGGTATACTATTTATCAAGAATGTCTGGTAAAATGGAGAGATTGTTCTGAAGAAAGCTCAACATGGGAGCGAGTAAGCACTTTAAGAAAAAGGTTTCCCAATTTACAGTTAGACCTTCCAAGTATCGTTTTCGAGGATGAAACCGATTCTTAAGGGGGAGGAAATGTTACATTAATGAATGTAGCTGCTTAGGATGTAAGTGGGAACGAGGCCTAAGGTAAGTGAGTTATAAATTAGTATAACTCATGAGAAATCAACGGCTGGCGGGATCCGACACGCGCTTCTTCCTGCATCTTCCTTAGCATGGTTGGGAGGTGAATCGATAAGCTCTCGTGCCTGCCTACAACAGAGTGATTGGAAAATCAGAGTTCCGCTACAACATGGTAATCACATGAGGAGCCTAGGGTGGAGGGATAGGGACACATGGAGCAGAGGATGGAAATCCCGACATAGGAGTGACCCAAGGGATGTGGGACGATAGTCCATAAGTAGAGGATGGATATCCTTATGTTTGGAAGGTCATGTGGGGGGTTGTGAGTGTTTGGGGGTAGTGAGGGGGATGCCGGTTATAGTTGTCCTAGAGTGTAAGGATGTTGTAAAGTGGGGGTATGTGGAAGGTATAGCGTTAAGGGTGGCATTTTCCCTAATGATGCACTAGGAGGTGTAGTAAATAGAGGGTAGGGAGATGGTGGGATGGGGAATGAGGAAGTGTTAGGAGTGGAGATGAAAGATCCAACCCCTAGTGTGCTTTGAGCGGAAGTGAAGTGTGATCCAGGTTTTTGGAATAAAGGTGTAAGTAGATCAGGATGTGCAGAAGATAGTGGTGGGATGGGAGGGGGTTGAGAAGTGCGGTTTACCTGCTCAAACATAATAGATGGTAGAGATATACTTGATCAAGGGTATTTGCTCTCACAACCTCCTCTATTAAAGTTAACATACTGAAAATCATTCGGATCTTGTACAACAAAAGAAGAAATAGTAGGAGAGGGTTTTGGCTTATGCGACTCAAAAGGGTTATACAAACTTAACATAAGGCTTGGGTGAGATGAAGGAGATGGATTGCCAGACGCGTCGAATGTTGTGGTTCTTCCAACATGAGAGAAATAGCGAGTCTCACCAATAGGTCGAGATGGAGTAGTAGCACTTGTTAGAGGGGTGTAAACCAAACTGTACGTGATGCGCAAGTACTCCTCAAACTCCTGATGACCAAAATGTGAAGAAGAAGATGGTAAAGGTGAATGTGTGCCTACTGCCTACTCGGGACCATAATACCTTCTGAGAACCTTCAAAGATGGAGAAGTTTGATAGGGCATTATAGTATCCCTAGAAGAAGGCGACTTAGACATTATGAGACAAAATCGAGTCACGTGTGAGTCTCACACAAAGACTAGCCTCCATAATCACCGTGGGATACTCTTTGGAATAGCACCGCGGCTTTGATACCATGTGAAGATATGCTAGGGTTTGCACTGAGGAATTATAGTATGTATGATGAAACACAAAGACTCAAACAAAGACAAGCAAAAGTGAAACCCTAAATTCAAAACACAAAACACAAATGCAAAACTCAAAACTCAAACACAAAGACAAACATAGAGAGAAGAAACTTTGAAGTGAATGAATGTTGTAAATGAATCTAAGGGTATACAGAATGCCCAAGGACAGAGCAATGGATTGTTGGAGAGTGATGTCCATTGAAGAAAAATCTAAAGTGCTAACCACTTGTCGGAGTACGGAAGACGAGGAAAACACCAAATGCTGATCACCAGAGTGTCATGAAACCGAGGCGACTAGAGAGGATGATGCTTGAGGAGGGTGGCAACATGAAAGAGCTATAAACACAGCAACAGAGTTGCCGCTTGGAGGAGGAAGAGCACAACCAGCTGTTACCTGCAAAAGGAAGGGCCAAATGTAAGCTCTAGAAGGTCACTTGGGGGAGTGGAGGGTTCCCACTTGACGCTTGGGATTGTAGAGTCCAAATGCAAACAACAAAAGGAATTGGCGATGACGAGGATGTCAAACACAGCCAAGTGTGGGGCACCAGATAGTGGGCGCCAGTAATGGATGAAGATGCTAGCTCTAGAGGAGTTGTGGAAAGTGATAGGCGTCAAAGGGTAGGACCGCCATGTGGATGAAGGCTGATGGGTGAAATTTGCACAAGAGGAGTGAGAACTTGCATAGAAGGAATGAGATTGAATGGTGTGAAGCTCGTCTATTTATAGATGTTGAAGGGTGCCCCAAAAAATCAGGGTTTTGGGGGACCATTGAAACTCTCTCGAATCGCGCATCACTTTTGTTGAGAAGCCACTTGTTCAGTTTACACACCTTATTTAGGGTTTCATATTGACAACCCCCAAAAGGGCTAGTGTCCACATTTTGTTCAGTTGTTTAGTGGGTGCGTACTCAATTGTGGGCCACCCTAGATAGCTTACTCTCCATGCTGCTTTTGCCCACACCGCTATTGAAGGACATCACGGTTCGTGACCTTCTTCTAGCATCTCCTACCTTAGTGTTGTCTTCTCACATTAGGGGTTAGTTTTCCACATCTAGATGTTAGTCTTCAACATCTAGCGTCATCTTGCAGTTTGCTTTTGCTGCATCCAGAGGCTCTCTACCAGTTGGTGTTAGCTTCCATCAGCTTGGTGTCTTGTTGACATTTTCGGTTTGGATCTACAGGTCTTCCTTCACCTTGGTGTCAACTCCTAGCCCTTGGTATCATCATCCTCTCCCCGGTGACTGCCTTCTGGCACTTGGCGTCAGGTCTGCAGCCCCTACTACTTGCATTTTGCAGTTTAGAGGCTCATCCACCTTGCATTTTGCAGCTCCCAGGCTTTTGGCGTCATCTTCCATTAGGCATTTTGCTGCTCCCCGGCGCTTATGAGGACTGTGGTTAATCCCTTAACAGCTGGTGGTCATCTTTCTCATCTTTGACGGCATCAGAGGATTGGGGTTCGCTCCCTTGATAGTTGTCCTTCTCCTTTCGGTGATTACCTCGATAGCCCATCGCCCGAAGGACTACGTTTTACTCCCTTCACTATGTAGATTCCCACAGGTTCTGCCGGCTAAGTTAGGCAAGATAGTGCAATCCATCTTTTGAGCTTTGGCTTTGTTGTATTAGCTTTTCTTCTCATAGCACGATTTAGTGCATTATCACTGTGTTCTTGTGTTTTTGAGTTTTTGTTCTCTCTCAGTGTTCACCGTACACACTTTGTGTTTCTCCTTGCAAACCTTGTTGTCTCTCTGGCCTCTTAGTCATTGTTTGACAAATTTTGCTTTTTTTATTAATTAAGCGTGTTTTGGGGCTGTTTAAAGATGCTAATCAACTATAAAGTGTGTTTTAGCTCAACAGTTGCCTTTGCCTAAAGGAGGAGGAGGACAAGGAGGAGGAGAAGACGATTGACTATCTCACGTCTACACATCAGTTGATTGTCTTAGCTGCATATGAGTTGCATATTAAACATAACAGTAGATTGCCATGTCTCATCCACCTTCTTCCATTGATCACACCGTCTCTAGCAGTTTGTCATACTTGCACGCCGACAAACTAGGATGCACAGTTGACTGGCAATTCCCATTGGTTGACCTGCTGAATGTAGAAATGCGCCTTTGTCATGTGTCTCCTGACACATCATGTTATCACGGGCTCATTGTGTGCCAAGTTAAGGTTTGAAATTGTTTTTAATAAAATTGAATTTACACCTTAGCTGTTAGGGGTAGTTCATATGCAAATTGGGGATTTTTGATTCCTTTCGAAATATTCAAAATTTCTTCATCAAATGTTGGGGCTTTTCATGTTTAAGTGCTTAGCCATCAAATGGGAACTTATATCAAATGTCGAAGACCACCCGAGTGCTTGCCTTTGATATTACCTATCAAGTCTCCAGTGCTTGGTAATGCTGTTGCAAGTGATCAACATTGAGTGCGATATCCTCAGCATTGACATCAAGAGGATTTTAATCCCGTTAAAATTTGTAAAAAAGTAAAAGTTTTAATAAAAAATAGGTGATTGGAATTAGATATTGGCCACATGTTATTAAATAATTGTGTGGGGTCCTCTGCCCAAATTTTAATCCAAAATGAGCTGTATTCTACTACTTTTTATTTTCTTTCCTTCTGATTCACAAAGGGGTTATATTTTAGAGGGATTGCAACCACTTCCCTCATGACCTCTAAGTGGTGCCCGAAAGCTATACCCACATATATCCACATATTTGACTTATGGTCATGCCCCCAATGCCTTGTAGCCGCGATGGCTTTTGATAAGCCTTTGAGCCATGCACATGAACCTTTGAACCAGGCCTTACTTCGGGTCCGTGAGCTTCTTAGTCGATCAAGTCATCCTTACATTGCACCTCTCATTTATGTATCTCCTTTTTCGAGAACCATTGTACTGGATTAGACACTGTCTCTTAGAGGTAAGACCATCCCTTTTCCTTTTTCGATATGTTTCGTGTCACGGGTTGAGTCACCCATGACCCGAAGAGCGGTTTGTTAGATTTATTTATCCTCATGTCTGAACATCTTTTACCCCACATAGCATTGAATAAGGGTCAAAGGTGTAGGTGTATACCTCAGCCTATATATTCAGGCTCTATCACTTGCAATTTTATCCCACGTATCTAATCTATCTATCTTTTAGTTTGTGTGTACTTGCAAGAGCTCTCTCACTTTCTCTCTCTGTCTCTTTCCCATAGCCGCCGCCCGCCCCCCCTTCCTATTAAAAAAAAAAAAGTTCCATCTGCCATAGCTAGCCTGTATGGCTTGCTAGTCACACACATGAGCTCCATACCCAATGTCTTCAGCCATTGAAATTAGATCGTTCCGTCTTTCACTTGCATTCTCTTCTCGTCTTGTCATCCTCTTCATATTTGTCAAAAGATGACGTACCAGTGAGTTTGCGGGGAGGAACACGGAGTAAACTCGGCAAACATGGAGAAGAGAAGAGAAGAGAGAAGAAACTCTGATGAATGGAATGATGAAGTTCTGAATCATGGAGTGAATGTGATACAAGGGAACAAGGGTGCCGTAACACAAGGAAGATGATGAAGACAGCCATGAACCACAAACCACAATGTCTGCCTGAAGGGGTGTGAGGGCAGTGGAGAGGCTGGAGAGAAGAGGTGATAGACTGAATGAATCAGCCGTGAGGAATGAATGAGAGAGTGGCCTATAAATAGGCAAAGTTAGTCTAGGATGGCGCCCCTTTTTGGGGCTGTAAACCCTAAACGCAAAATGCAGAAACACAAAAACGCAAAGTAGGGGTGAAGGGTTTCTCAACAATATTCACTTTCCTTTCTACTGTGGACTGTTACATGTTGAGCAAAAAATGCATTACAAACTGATTAGCTCTTTAAAAGAGCCCCAAAACATGTGAATTATCCATAGTTTCATGAAACGGTACATGGTCTTAGAGAGTATTTGTGTCCCAACAGCTAAAACCTAATTTGGGAGGATCCACTCATTGGTAAATAGACAAGCTGCCCACCACTTAGTCTCATCCCTTGTTTTGCTGGTTATCCCTAGTTCATCATCACATGGCTGCCAACTCCTCCTCTTGCTGCTGCTCACTCATTCCTCATCATCTCCAGCTGTTGTTGTGAGGATCTGAAGGCTGCTTGCACGTGCGTCTAATTCCAGCTGCTCTCACCATCATTCCAATCCTCTATTCGACTACTGCGGTCCTTGTTTGAGTGTTTCCCATTGCCATCCTAATCATTAGGACCCAATGGACTGCTGTGTTTTCATCTCTATAGGCTGCCTTGCTGCTATTCATTGTTTGGAGCACCTTTCAGCATTAGCCTGATTTGCTTTTGCATTTGTAGCAGGTCGTTTTTTGTTTTTAGCACTTTTCTTCATCAGCCTCTTCTTTGACTAGTGGTTCCTGCACTTGTGATCCATCTCCGATGGATGACAAACATTGACACCTCCCTCAATCCACTCTCAGGAGAGCCACTCGTTGTTGAATTGCTCTACCTTGAGCTTCTTGTAGACTCACTCATTCATTTAGAGCATTTGTTCATTCACTTCAGACCTTTTGGGATGGGGCAACTCTAATTGGGTAGGTGATGTGGACTTGAGGCGGTCCACTACTGGTTATGCCTAGTCCCTTGGATTGGGAGCTCTCTCTTGGAGCAGTAAGAAGCAACCTACTGTGGCTCTTTTATCTACAAAGGTTGAGTATGGTGCCCTTTGTTCTACATCTATGGAGGCAGCTTGGCTCCGTCGTTTGTTTGCGGAGATTGCCTTTCCATAGACTAAACCTATGGAGTTGTGCATGGACAACCGGAGTGCCCTTACTCTAGCAAAGAACCCTGTGTTTCATGCTCGCACAGAGCACATCGAGGTTTAGTACCACTATGTTGGAGAGCGGATCGTGGATTTAGAGTTAATGGTGGCCTATTGTCCTACTGAGGACAATGCAGCGGATCTCTTCACGAAGCCTTTGCCCAAGGCTTCTATGTATCACCACACAAGATGGTTGGGTCTATAGACACTCCCAGGATGTGAGAGGGGTGTTAGCCTGTCACTTTTAGTGTTGTCAGTCTGCCATCTCTCGGTTGTGATCTCCTGTTAGAGTTTGAGAGAGAGATGGGAGCTTTGGCATTTTAGCATGCTTTTCTCTTGTTTTAGGCTTGGTTCTTATGTATGTCAGTCAGGTTCTATCTCTTGTCAATCACACATTGTTTGATATGCCATGTCATTATTTATGGTTTTTTTTTTGCAGTCGGAATGCATTTATTGCAGTCCTATGGTCATTTCCAGCTTGTCGTCCATATTTTTGGCCCTATTTTCAGGTTGGTTAGTTTTAGGGGGTTTTCAGCTATTTATAGCTGCTCCTGCTCCCCTCAAGACTTCTGGCCATCATCTTTTGCAAGCGGTTCCTCCAACTTCGGGCATACTCCTCTGTCCTCTGGTGCTACTGCTGCCATCATCATTTTCAGCCAGATTTGGTGCCCTCACCAACGCCTTGGCTGCCTACAAGGACTTATCAATCCTTTTGTTTGTATTCAGCATTTGTTTCAGTTAGTGCAGATTTCTTTCTTCCTTTATCTTCTTGCTGTCTCCTTTTCTTTGTGTTTAAGTTCCTTCTTTGGTTGTGCACTGTCACAGTAATGGCCTGGTTAATCAACAATTACAGCAAACATAAAATTCACATAAATTGAAAATGCACACTTTACCAGTTGAATCTTGGACAATGGACAACCTGTTGGCCCCAAAACTGGTACCCCTTGTAGTATTTCTTTAGCTTTTATTGCAAACGGATGGAGCACAACTGAGATTCTCAGATCTCCTTTGCTGATCCAAGTGCTTTTACCTGTCAAAATTGACTAGCAAGCCTTCAAACCAATTTGCCCCTTGGTTTGCTCAGAGATTCTTCGTCTTTTGCTTCTTGAAAGAATGCTGCAAATCTGATATGTGCTAGTTGGCCTCTTGAATCTCTTTGAAATTCTTTAATTTCAGCTGTTGGAATTAAAGTCCTAGGCCCTCAATTTTGAGTACCCATCTTGAGGTGGTTGTCGAACCCTAATTTCTATCATAAATTAGGGTCTATAGTAGAGATTTTCTAATATATCCATCTCTAGTGACTCAAATGGTTGGATTTTACTGAGATAACTTGAGAGAGAATTGTAGGATGAGAGAGAATGTTATAGAGAGATTTCAACGTTTCATTGCAAGAGAGGCTTAAAAATGGATGTTGCCTTGCTCAAAGAGCCATGGAAGTTGTCAACTATAGTATAGGATCACCAAAAAGCATGTTGGTGCCTCTTGTATGTTGTCACCTGGCTGCCATCACCTATACTTGGAGCAATGTACTTGTTGTAGGATTAGTCCTTGGTGGCTGCAAATCCCATAAGCAATATCTCTTTGCTCTCTAACAGCCTTCTTCTCTCTTGCAATGGTTGGAAAAGACATCCATCACCCCCGAAAATTGTTTTTTCCACTTGTAGGGGCAAGTTTTGCCAAGTGGCAACCTTCTAAGTTCTAATCCCATTTTTTAACATTATCCAGCTTATTGAATTAATTTTTACGATTATTATTATGAAAATTAATTTAATAATTAGTCTAGTGCTAAAAAAACTAATTTCACCAGCCAATAATTAAAGTGGCCAAGCCAATTTGTATTTCAAGTATCCTTGAGCAGTTATTAACACTTAGACTAGCATTAATTAATCTTGATAATTAATTAATACCTAGTCTCTAATGTCACTATTGACATTAGTGGCCAATAAATTAGTGTAGCCCTAAATCTAACATCGGATGCCACCTAGTATCTTTTGTATATAACTAATTACAACTATTTCCTTTTGCATCAATTGATATTTCGGGGTCTTGGGTTTGACACTTGGAAATAATCAACTTATATCTCACATGTGTAAGTCACATTAGCACTCTTAGTCAAATGCTAAGCAAAGCATTTAAATTTTGTGTCCTCATGATGACCACCAATGGAGACAGCTTAGAATCCATCCAAGTGTGCTTTGTACAATGAGATGTATAGAATAGTATACTATATGATGAGAATACGCATGCAATAGGTGCCACTTGTATAGTGTGCCTTGTGGAGAAATTGTTCACTTGTCCAAGTGCCCTTTTACAAAGATGATGATGATCATGTAGTACAGGGGGGAGGCAGAATAGGGAACGGAGGTCAATGTCGTGGGTAAATACCAAAACCTATAGAATACCAAGAAAAGCTGTCAATGTTAGAAGAGGAACATGAGATGAGTCTTCGTATGGTGCCAAGAATCATGATGAGTTGGATGATGAAGATGAAGGTAGACTTGACATCTCTTAGTGAGAATAGCAAAGGAGAATCAACCTTTGAGTATGCAGAACATGGCCGTACTCAATCTTGGGAGAGTGCTATTGATTAAGTGGCGCAGGCAAGCTTGAATCTCAACCTCGTGAGAGGGCTCCATGCTAGTTGAGAAGTGCTCAGATAATAGTCCATCATGCAAATGGATGAAGGAGAAGGACCTCAACCTCTAATCGGAAAAGTAGGGAAAATTCAGCCACCAAGGTAGTTGGGATGTGCTTGTATTGGATCTTGGGAGAGGGCTCCAATGCTGACCAAGTGTCGTAAGTATGCTTGAAACTCACGAAATGACTCCGATGCCAGCCAAGAATACGAAGGCACAATCACCAAAGTAGCAGTCCACCTGTCATGAAAAGTAAACAAACTAGTAGTGATGGTTATATGATAAAAAAACACCTGAATTGAAAGGAAAGAAAGATGGATGCCAAGGCAAGAACCGAATGAGAAACCTTCAACCTAGATAGGACTTGCAAGTCGTATAAGTGAAATACAAAACCTAGCATGAAAAGATCAATAAAAACTATCAACATATCAGATGTTTCATATTGAGATGCTTAGGATGTGTGCAATGAAAGTAAAGAAGGAAGTGTGTAGTGGAAGACTTGGAAAAGTGCAGCTAAGCCTAAAGGAAACTAGCCCAAGGTTCCTAAGGATGACCTAGGATGCCCAAGAAACTAGCCTAGGGGAAGATAATGACTGAAGCAGTTAAAGATATCATGACGTGCTAACTTTGGGGAGATCTAGAATCCATTGCATTGCTGGGCAGCCATTGATGAATGCGGATACTAGGGGGAGGAGAAATTGTGCTACCTCCTTAGGAAAGACCCTCTCTCAACCTCCTTGGAGTGGCACTAACACTATCATAAGGGGCTAAGGATTGTGGGTAGAAGACCCTTAGGTGAGGGATGAGGTGATTTTGGGTATGGTTCTAAGATCCTTGGCCTTTGAGTGACAATTGTTATCAACATGGCTTGGTTTTTTGCAAAATGAAAAAAATTAGTTCCTTTTAGGTAAGAAGTTTCAAGAGAGTCTTTGTGAGGGTGTGAGTGTAGTGCTTCCCTTTTCCTTCAAAGAAGAAGATTGACCATTGGCACCGGAATGTGGTCGATGTTTAGGGTCAATTGCAAAAGGCAGAATTGGGACCAAATGTGAAGGTGATTCCTTTCTACTCCTTGTTTCCTTCAAAGGAGGGGGTGACACATCGGCACAAGATTGGGATTCATGTGTTTGAGTAATTGAGGAGGGCGGTATTGTGTGTAGGAGGGGGATTTTCCACACAACAGGACTTGAGGACAGAGAATAATGCACTTGTGGGTCTATATAAGACACTGTGTTTAAGGGTGGCATTCCTGCTAATGATGTACTAGGGTGCAAAGTGGTATACTTTTTAGTGTTTAGTGATGGCCTAAAAACCTTGATATGTATCAACGACAATGTGCGCTAAGATTGGATAACCTATTGTAGGTCTAAGGTAAGGATCTAGATTGAATGGAGAGGAATCTAAATGTAAAGTGAATGTGGGAGGGTAGAGCGGCAAACGTAAAGGTGAATGGAAAGCACAAAACTCATACTCGAATGAAACAAGGGATGAAGGATTACCTTGTGGAATATCTCTGAACATAGAGTTTTCTTCAAAACCATACTTGTACCAATGTGGGTCTCCACCGTGACTTACAGTTGTTTCCTACACAACAAAAGGAGCAGTATAGACAAAATTAGACTCACAAAAAAATGGATTGTATGAACTTGCCATTGGGCTTGATTGTGTGGAGTATAGACTTTTGCCTGTGTCTAGAGTGGATAGTCTTTCCTCAACTGAGAGGTGATTAGTCTCGTCAATAGAGTGCTCCAATTGAGATGCACCTTATGAAGGATTATGAGACAAAGAAGAGTTGGGCCTCAGTGAGTGATCCCTATAAGAAATGTTAGTAGTAGGAGTATTGCCCTCCAAATCAAGATCATAATGCCTCCTTAGGACCTTCATTGGAGGAATAGATGGAGAATGCATTAGAGGATCCTAAGATGGAGTTGTTTGAGCCATCATGAATTAGTTATGTGTCGTTCGTTTATCTTGCACAAAACCAAGCTCTCCACCAAAGCCACAAGATGCTCTTTAAAAGAGTAATGGCTCTAATACCATGTGAAGATATGCTAGGGTTTGCATAGAGAAAACACAGAATGTCCAAATACAGTTGAAACATAATAACTCAGACAGTAATGCAATAACTGCAAACGCTAAACTCAAGACACAAAAGCATAAACACAAATAGGTAAGAATGAGAACTCTGAAGTGAATGAATGAATGCTGAAAATGAATGAGGAAAAGTACATAATACTCAATGGCAGAGTTGTCCAATAGCTGGTGGCTCTCGTGGGAGCAAGTTGAGAGTGCTATCAATGTATGTCATCCACTAGAGACAGATCTCAAGTGTAGTAACCACTAGTTGGCAGAGTAGAGGTTGATAAAGAAAAGTGTTGAAAACACAAAAATGACCTACTGTAGATGCAAATGCAAATCAGGCCAATGCTGGAAATGGAAGACCAGCAGGCTGGAAACTAGAATCTAGTAGTCTCTAGGACTAGAATTGGTAAATGCAAAAATGTAACTGATTGAAGATGATGGTAGTTGATCAGCAGCAATAGTGGGAGGTTGGGCGACAGCTGTAGATCACAAAGCAGTAGTTGTTGGGGTTGGACAGCTAGTGGAAGAGGGTTGATGGCCGGAATCTGCAAGACAAGGATGGGCTAAATGGTGGACAACTCATCTATTTATTGATGCATAATGATTCTCCCAAATTAGGGTTTTCCATGTGGGAGAGAAACTCTCTAGAACTGCTCCTCATTTAATGAACTTTTGGTAATTTACATGTTTTGGGGTTGTTTTATAGAGCTAATCAGTATGTAATGCATTTTTAGCTCAACATTATCCACTTGGGACACAACCGAAAGTTTAAACTCTTAACAATCAAGCCCTGTGGTAGGTCATCCAATCCGTTTTTGTGTGAGTGTGATTTTTTCTATATTGTTCCTTCACTTATGCAAGAATTGATTGTTAGTCACCATGGAGGCCTAGATTGGTATTGGTGTGGATTTGAAGAAAACTCTACGATAAGAGATGTTCCATAAGGTAATCCTTTATCCTCTCTTTCATTTGAGTATGAGTTTGGTCTTTCCATTCACTTTCACATTTTCTTCCCTTTCCTCCCACTTTCACTTAACATTTAGTTTCTTCTTTTAATTTAGACCCTCACTTTAGACCTACAATAGGTTATTCACTCTTTAGCTCACCTTGGCTTTGATGCACATCTAGGTTTTAGGCCATTATTAGATACTTGAAGGTATACTACTTTGCACCTTGGTATATCGTTAGTGAGAATGCCACCCTTTAATAGTGTGCCTTACACACATTCGCAAGTGTGCCATCCTCTATCCTCTAGTCCTATTGTGTGGGGGGTTCCTCTTCTACACATTGTATCACCCTTCTCGGTTGCTCAAACATACGAATCTCCATCTTGTGTTGAAGAGTCACCTTCTCCTTTGAAGGAAGCAAGGAGTGGAAATGAACCACATTTAGATCTAGTTCCACCTTCCTTGATGGACCCTAAGTCTCCTTCTTTGAAGGGAAAAGGGTGAGGTACAATCCTCGCAATGAGTGATGACCCTGATGGCACTTCTTGCCTAAAAAGAATAGGTTTTGTACTTTTATCAAAAACCTGGCCATGTCGAAACTTCAGATATTCTCAGTTGATGATTCCCCTTCTATACAGGAGCAGATTAACCAAATGTGGGACACGCGGGATGAGCTTGCATCCCTAGGTTGGACAATATCGTCAAAGGATATGGCGCGATCCTTCTTAGTACTTACTCATCTACCATCTCCCAAATGATGTTTTCTACACTAGCCTATTGATCTCTAGTGAAACTAGCCTTCCTCCTCGAATAGGGTGGTACTAACTTGATTTAAAAATAATTAATTCACATAAACTGAAATATACTCTTTACCGCTTTAATCTTGGACAATTGATAGATTGTTGACCCCAAAATTGGTTCCCCTTGTGGTGTTTCTTTAATTTTATTGTAAATGGATAGAGTACAACTTTGATCCCCTCCGCTAATCCAAGTGTCTCTTGCTATCGAAATTGACTAGCAAGCCTTCAATCCAATTTTCCCCTTGGTTTGCTTGGGGAATTGGCGTTCACTCTACTCCTTGCGACAAATTTCGCCCCAAATTGACATTGGCTAGCTAGCCTCTTGAATCTCCCTAAAACTCTTTTAATTTTAGGTGCTAGAATTCAAGTCCTAGGCCTTCAATTTTGAGCATGCATTCGGAGGTGCTTTTTTTTGGTATCTCCACCTTTGATGACTCAAACTACTGGAAAGTGTTGAGGGGAGTTGAAAAATGACTATAGGATGAGAGAGAATGTCAAAGAGAGAAATTTCAGACTTCCGTTTTGAGAAAATGGAAGAAATGTCTTTGCTAATAAAAACACACTGAATACAATATGTTTTTGTTGAAACATCCCTCAAACTGGTGTCACCTATTGCTATAGTCTCTTCAGGGCATGTCACCAGCCCTTGGAGGGTCTTTGGTTGGTTGGAAATGGCCTTTTAACTATTGTAGCAGTTGTGGTAGCCTTTGCTTTGTCTCTCTTAGCTTGCATAAGACTGGAATGACCCTCTCTCTCTCTTCCCCCTTCCCTCTCCACCCCAGTCTCAAAACGTCTTTCCACTTGTATGGGCAAGTTTTGCCAAGTGGTAGCTTTCTAATCGCTTTTTCTGGAATTATCTAGCTTATTAAATTGATTTTCAGAATATTAATTCTGAAAATTAGCTTAATAATTATTCTAGTGCCCAAAAAATAATTCCATCAGTCAATAATTGAATTGGCTAGGTCAGTCCTTGAGATTTTTGACCCCTAGACTGGCATTAATTAATTAATAAATGCCTAGTCTCTAATGTTATCAATGGTCGATAAATTGGTCTAGGCCCAAATTTGACACCGGCTACCACTTAGTACGTGTCATTGACACGAATTGATATCTCGGGGTCCTGGGTTCCACAGTGTGAAATAATTAACTTGCATCTCACATGTGCAAGTCACATTAGCACATTTGATTAATATTTAATCAAATACTAAGCAAAGCAATAAAATTTCACCTCCTTGTGAGTTGTGACAAACCATCCCCTTGAAATCCTTGGAATCATCCTCAATTGCATTGCAATGTGGGAAAGCAATACATAATGCAATGGAATTTTCCAAAGGGCATCATTTTAAAAACAACATTGGCCAATGTTGCTTAACCATGCTAATGCCAAAGACTTGCTGAAAATTTCCAACCAGCATACGTAACACATAAGACTCGTAAAGAATCCAATATTGCTATGAGAAACCCATAGAATGCATTTTCCATTAGCATATCTTAACTATTCTAGCAAAAAGACCATAGCAAAGCTTAAA
The DNA here is from genome assembly GCF_053477565.2 of Lygodium microphyllum. Lineage (NCBI taxonomy): Eukaryota > Viridiplantae > Streptophyta > Polypodiopsida > Schizaeales > Lygodiaceae > Lygodium > Lygodium microphyllum. The sequence continues at coordinate 122,897,815 of NC_141149.1, read as the reverse complement.
GTGAGCACAAACCATCGTTGAACTATCAACGACATTCATAAAACATGCTGCTGTTCTGAAAACCAGCTAAATAAGATTGAAAAGTGATGATGATCATACCCATTTGTATATCAACTATAGTGACTAGTATATTGAATAGTGACCTCATGGCAGACATACTATTAGCACAATATCCTAGATACGTGTTGAATATATCCGAGATCCACTATCTACGAGAGTTGTCCATCGCTGGAGGAGTGGAAGTGCTACCTCCCCCTGAGCATTAGGTAATATTGTGGACCCCTGCTATATTGAATCTGAATGAGCCTGTTAGCTCTAATTGAAAAGCTTTGAGGTAAAGCTGTGACAACCACTAAGGATGGTTTACCAAGTCATCCTCTTTCATCCACTTAGCATCCATTGGTGAATAGTTCTAACACTTCACCAAATACCTTTTGGAAACTTTATCTCTGATCTTTTTTCTCTTATGTGCAAAAATCTACTTGGGTACCAAAATCTCATCTAGCTCTTCAAATTTTGGCTGAATTTCAGCAGATACATCCTCAGGTACATTAGTATGAAAAGGCCTCAATAAGCTCACATGGAAGGCATTGTGTCTTTACAAGCGTGGAGTCAATTTCAGCCTATAAGCAACATCGTTGATCCTCTCTAACACTTGAAAGGGCCCATAGTATCTCATATTCAGCTTTGGATATGACCTCTTTCTACCTTTCATATTTTTCAGCCTTGCCTTTTCAAAATGCAGCAACACATTAATTGCCCTTTGCAAACTACAAAGCATGTCTATAGTGATCAACTGTCTTCTTTTGCGTCTCTTGAGACCTCTGAAGAGCATAACCTTTGCATAGATTGCATCTATGTTTTCTATATACCGATTAGCCTCAAAGATCTTGTTCGTTGTGTGCAAAATAGGAACCAGTTTCTTGCCAACTTCCACAACCTCAAATGGAGCTTTGCTAGTGGAACTATGCATTGTATTATTGCATGCAAACTCTACCAAAGGCAATTACTATTCCCGCTATGACTTATGCTCAGATGCATAGCATCTCAAGAGATCAAGCATTGAGAATTGGCCTCTTCTGACTGACTATCTATTTGTGGATGGAAGGACAAAGAAAATTTCAAACAGCCCCTTCCAAGACAAACTAGTCATCTTAGGGTCTCGGTCATTGATGATCGACTCTGGCATGCCATGATACTCAAATACATGCTGTAAAAATAAGGGTGCTATATGATCAACCTTTATCTTCTTCCTCATTGGAATGAAATGGGGTTGCTTACCGAACTTGCAAATAATTGTCCATATCCCATTATTCCCTATAGGTGTTTTAGAAAGCTCAAAGATAAAGTCCATAGCAATGCTCTACCAAGACCTATCTGAAATAGGCAAGGGCTATAATAAACCTTACATTTTTTGTCTATTATACGTCACTTTTGGACATATGATGCATTTCTTGACAAACTACTCAATATCATGTCTTAAAGAAGGCCAATTAAAAAAATACTCTACTGCTCTAATTGTAGCATTAATCCCTCTACGTCCTCCAGAAGGAGGAGCATGACTATCATTGATCACTTTAGGCCTCAACTATTTTGTGATATATAGTTGTCCATGCGTCATGAAAAAACCATCTCTAAGCACAAAGTGCGCATGTCTCTAGCCATTGCAAAGCCAATCATATAAATTTGCAAAGTTTGAATCAACATAGTGATCTTTCATGGCATCTAACTCAGTGTGATATACCATAGAGACAACCGAAATTTGAGGCTCACATGATAATACATTAGCTACCACATTCTTTTTTTCGTTTGTGTGCATAATTTGACCTAATTTAGCACTAATTATAGCAAGTAATCAATTCACATAAATTGAAATGCACACTTTATCACTTTAATCTTGGATAATGGAAAGCCAATTGGCCCCAAAATTGGTGCCTCTTGCGGTATCTCTTTAACTTTTATCACAAATGGATGGAGTACAACTGAGATTCTCTAATGCCCTTTGCTAATCCAAGTGCCTCTTGTTGTCAAAACTGATCAGCAAGCCTTCAAACCAATTTGCCCCTTGGTTTGCTTGGGGAATTGGCCTTCACCCTGCTCCTTGTGAGACAAATTTAGCCCGAAATTGACATTGGTTGGTTGGCCTTTTGAATCTCCTTGAAATTCTTTAATTTCAACTATTGGAATTCAAGTCCTAGGCTCTCAATTTTGAGCATGCATCTCGAAGTGGCTGTCAAACCCTAATTTTGATCTGTAAATTACGGTTTACAATAGAGATTTTTCAATATCTCCACATGTGATGACTCAAACTACTGGAAAATGCTGAGAGGAGTTGAGAAATGAGTGTAGAATGAGAGAGAATGTTAAAGAGAGAAATTTCAGACTTCCATCGTGAGAAAATGAAAGAAATCAGTTGCTGCTTGTTTAGACAACAATCAAAGCTGTCTCTATAAATGGAACATTGCGAGTATGATATTGTTTGGCTATAACAACCCTCAAACTGCTGTCACCTATTGCTATAGTCTCTTTAGGGTATGCCACCAGCTCTTGAAGGGTCTTTTGTTGGTTGAAAATGGCCTTTTAACTGTCACAAGCTGGAATGACTCTCTCTCTCTCTCTCTCTCTCTCTCTCTCTCTGTGGTTTGGAGAAGCTTAAATGCCCATATTGTAGGAAGAGCACTCATCCCGAGGTGAAGTATTGGAAGAAATATCCTCATCTTTGTCCAAGATCGAAGGATGGCGCTAAACTATGTGAGGCCTTCTCTACTTCTTCACTAGTTGTTACTTGTAATCCGTGTTTCTTCATATCCATGAGATGGAGGAGTCTTCTGTCAATTGCCTCATCTTTAGAGAGGCCTTGGCTTATAAACAAAAGTGCTTTAAGTCATATGACTCCTCGAGGAGATTTGCTCTAGGTTCTTCGTCTATTTGAGGGTACAATAATTGTTGGTGACATTTTATCAGTGCCTATTAGTGGTGTTGGCACTTTGTCTTATCGCCAAACTAATCATGGAGCTCCATTTTGAAAGTCCTACATGTTTCAGACTTGGGCTTTCCACTCCTATGTGTCCATATCCTTACCAGACTTGATAGCCGAGTTGTCTTCACTGAGTAGGCTGTTCTTGTTGATGATTCTTTAACAAGAGCCTTTTTAGCAACAGGTTCATAGGAGAGAGGGCAATAAATGCTCCATTCCCCTTCTCGTATGTCGGGTCCTTCGAGGCAGCTTTCTATTGCTGCACCTGTTTCTGATTGTGCACCATCTTTGCCACAAGTTCCATCCTATTCCCATCCATCTCCTCTAGTGGTTCCCTGGTACCTCCTGTCTCTTTTATATGAGGATGATATCTGTGATGCGGCTTTGGATTTCCCAGTCCCTTGTGTTTGAGAGGGGCTTGGATTATGAGGCGCTTCTTAATCAACGAACCACATTGATGGACTTTTCTCTCTCTCGACAGCTGTGTTTTCAACATACTCTCTCTCTTTAGCTTGTTTGACATCAGATTCGACTGTCTCAGTTGCATTTGCTGGTGTTTGACATCTTCAGAGGCTGCCATCTGCGTTTTGGGATCCATTCAAGAGTATGGCACACTCTCCAACTTAATATCTTTGCCTCAGTCTTTGAGACGGGAGAGTTCAAGGTTTAGTATTCATTCCTTGCACGGTTTGTTTGTTGCATGAGCATTGTATATTCGGTAGTCATTCACTTCTTTCATTCATAGTGTTCATAGTTACCCTAACCCTAACTGTGTTTTGTGTTTAGTTTGTGCTTTGTCTTACAATTGTCTTGTGTTTTCTATGTCCAGAGTATTTCTTCATAGTGTTTGCATCACTGCTTGCTAGATGTCTATGCACACTTCTTCTCTTTGATGCTCTTCTAGACTATTTGGAGGATGCAGAATTTAACTTCTGTTGATTCTACTATTTGCAATGGATACAGTTTGTTTATGAGATTTTTGCATGAGTCCTTTGACTGTCTTGTAAAAACTGAATGGAGGGACTGCAATATAATCTGTGCTATTTTTGAGTCTGTTATAGACATCTGCACTGGCCATATTAAACTGGTCATCTCTAGAGGGGTTGAGCTGAGTGGATTAGATGGGCTCATGGATGGACCGGTTGATGAAACTGGTTGGACTTGTCCAATGGCCCATTTAATGAAAACTCTTCTCATCTTCAACATCGTTTGTTGTTGTCATCCTCTCCTTGTCTTCCTTAGTGGGAATCCACATGCATTACTTCCAGGCAATATTGAGACTATGGTTTGGGACTTGAGGTTTCAAGGCTATGCAGTTTGAGAGTGCTAGTCAGAGTAGCAGACTTTCCTGGACAGGGCAGCAGGTGTATTGGGCACAGAATATGGTTGTGTGCATGATTGCATACAAGCTGGTTGTGCAGCGAGGATATGCTGTTGAGCAGTCTTCTCTCCTAAAAACATTGGCTGTTTGGTGTGTCCTGAGGTCTGTCCTATAAAGTAAAAGCCATTTTTGTCTTACATTTGGTGTAACATCTCTTGCCTTTTCCCCTTTGTGAAGTTTGTGTTTGATTAGGTCCATGGAAGCACATACATGGTCATATTTGGAAATTGTTGGGTTAGTCACTTCATGTATCCTATATCTTGCATCTCTATGGAAGAGGTTGCACCTGACTTTGCTGGGAGGCAAAACTGGCTTATTCTAGACATGTTTGTTTGTAATCTTTCTATCTATTTTTCTCTTTCAGTTTTCTTTGATATTTTAATTCACTTTGCTCACATTATGAAGAACATAGTTTTTTAATCATACTCGTATGATTGTTGATGCAAATGTATGAAATCTGGAGTATGATATTCTATTTCAAACTTGACCACTTTTGGGGGATGGAAATGACTAAAAAAAGCATCAAAACTTAACAATTTTATAAATTAGGTGTTGCATGCCTATAGACAGCATTGTATGTTAGCCACCTGCTGTCGGTGCTTTAATTGTGCCTTGACTCAAATGACTAGAAATCAAAGTCTGAATTTTATTTTGCAAATCAATGTTGTGTCTTGATCATTGAACGCCTTATTGGGAGTAACTATTTCATAGGATCTAAAGCTATTGATATACTGAAATTCTTATTTTTTATTCAGCTTATTATCTGAGTTACTCTAGTTACATTTTTATTGGTTTTTAAAACTGAAAACTAGGGCAACGTATGATTCAGCTCCAGGACCTGAATCGTACTCTAATCATACTTTCATACCTGTGTGCGTGTGATGTATCATTGCCATATGGGAAAACTGTGATGGAGAATGAAGTTGGTGGTTAGGCTCTGTGATACCAATTTAGATCTGTATAACTCTTCTTCATCTGTTTCACATTGAGAAGGCTTAACTGGGCTTACTGTTGAAGTGGAAGTAACAGAAACTACTCAAATAGAAAAGTGTGTTACATGCCAACAGATTGAGTATATCTGGGAGTTGAAGTATAACTTCAAAAAATGTATGATGTAGATCTGTTCTGCTTTTTTTCTTTGTGCAGCTCCATCAGCAGTCCGAAGATAGGCATGTGCTGCGATATGTGTACTATTTTCTTGCTCGAATTCTATCAGATAGTGGTGTTCAAGGTGTGGCTCCAGGCGGAGGGATATCAACGCCAAATTGGGATGCGCTTGCTGATCTGAATGCAACTGGAGGAGTGACAAGAGCTGATGTTCTTCCGCGAATAATTGACCAACTAGTAAAAGAGGCAGCAAATGTTGATGAGGAAGGTATGAAATTCTGCTATTTTGAGGAGGTTCGTTATGAAGAAAAAGGATCCAACCATCTGACATGGTATTTCTGGTATAGCTCATGCAAGACGAATATCTGCACTCAAGGCACTTACCTATGCTCCCACAAGCAATGATGATCTCTTGAACAAGCTCTATGAGATTGTTTTTGGCATTTTAGATAAGGTTTGATTTGTAAGTGCTTTCAATGTCATGTTGTGTTTTGTCACCTTAAGCAAGACTGCATGCGTTCCTCATAACAAGTTGTACTGCTTGTTTGGTTGATTTTGCTGCAGGTTGCTGATGCAGGTAAAGTAAAGCGAAAGAAGGGAATGTTTGGAAGGCAAACCATAGACAAAGAGGCAAGCACTGGTCTTTCCTTTCCATATTGGCAAAGGGGCACCTTGTCTGGTTTTGGGGCTTTCCAATATGGTTACAATAAAGTTATCATATCATTATTGTGAGATAAAGAGAGCAGGCTGTATCACTTTGACACTTGCTCTGAAACTCATGTGCTGTGTGCTGAGTATGATACATTGCCTTCTGGTGTCACACTTGTTATGAAACACATGTTCTGGTACTCGAAAGAAGAAAATGAAATTATGGAATGCTTGGACAGCAAGTATTACAATAGAGAGATGTCTGACAAGCTTCTGAGAACGATCATATTTTTGTTGAGATCTGAAGGTATTGACCTAGGTGGGACAGGAATTTAGGTGTTCTTGTCGAGTGAACATTGTGCCTGGGACTTATGGTTGAACACTGAGATGTTTGTCCCTATTGGATCTTACAAGCTCTCATGTTAGCTTTTGGTATGCTTGCAAAGTTGTTAAAGTCAAGAAGTACCTTTCCTGTCCTTACACTACTACAACAGGTACAATGAATCATGCCAGTGCAGTTTTTTGTTTGCAGTTTTAAGAGAATAAAAAGTGGGGTACCTCCGTTTCAAATATCTGCCCAAATGTGTGAAATGTTAAAAATTGTTCTTCTTGTTCCTGTTACGTGGTGCTCCCAGGCTACCTGTTATAATGGTCCATGGATAACCTTTTTTTGTGGGTTGGGGTGGAGATAGAACCATTTGGTCCATTACTGCCAAAATGTCTTTGTTCCTTTGAAGAGTAAGGGCCAACTGCCATGAAGAAAAATTCTTCCTGTGCTCTGTCATCCTCGCAGAGTTCCCTTGGAGCTTTTTTCTAATTGCCTCTTATGGACTGGATGGATGTGGAGTCTTTGCTGCTGAATTGCTTATTTTGCATATTGCTGTCTACAGATGCCAAGCTACAATGCTATCAATAATCTTCCGTTTCTCACTAACATGTTAGATATAATGTTTGGTGGACAACTGGAGTAGTGTCATGGTCTGTCTTGTGACTTTGATAGAATGAGTTTCCTCAAACATGCAATGCATGAGTTGTGCTCCATGCTACTATTTCTCAAGTTCCTATAATTTTTCCATGTAGCCTTAATAAAACTAAGTTGGTGTCCTTTTGCCAGACCAACTGAACAGAGTGTGGCGATCTCAGATGTAGTATCTTCGAGTCTGTGTGGTGACTCCATGCTACTATTTCCCAAGTTCCTATAATTTGTCTATTTGGCCTCGAGAAAACTAACTTGATGTCTTTTGGCCAGACCTCTTGAGCTGAGTGTGGCAATCTCAGATGTAGTATCTTCAGGTCTGTGTGGTGACAGATTTGGAACAATCCACGTGAGACGATCTCATGCTAGCCATTGCCTACAATTCATCCATTGTGGGGCAAGTGCTGGATGAAGAGGGTCAGCTTTGGGCCTGAAAGCTGTGATCCTGTGGAAAGCAGGGAAGTTTGCCAACCTGTGCAAGACTTTGCTGCTGTTAGAGGGCCATGTCTCATCACTATCTGACATGTTCTTGTGTTTTTCATTCCCAAATTCGATTTATCAATGCGTCTCCCATGTACATAATTTGAGTGGAACATTGAAGACATAGTGGTTAGTGTTCCATAAACACTGACCACTAGGCTAGTCAATGTACCTCTAAATTCTAAATTCTAACATTCTGCCACTGCATCATCATAGAAGTCATCACTTGGAGCATCTTGATTATGCCAATTGTTGGGCTATGACCTGCAATTTTGGGTGGAGAAACTGACAAGAAAAATTTGCGATGGTTTCAGATGATGTGTTGTACAAGACCTCTGGATCCTCTTGTGTAGGATATCCAATATCACCATACATCATCATCAAGATTAAGTGAATTTGTCATCAGATTAAAATTCGTACCTCAGTTAGTGGATTAGCATTGAGATGGATTGGGCAGACCGTACGATTGAAGTACGACAATGGAGCAGGAAGAAGTGAACACGACTGATAGAGAGGAATGGTCACAACGCGACAATTTGCATTATAGAATGTGAAGCTCACAGTACAAAGTACAACCCTTAGACTTTAGGGTTGTGAAAGTGACTTAAACTGCTTTCACACATAGATGTGTGTGTTGTGCGATAAGTGACCAAAATGTGTAACGTAAATATAGAGATGAAAATAAAAGTGATTTGGGGGGGGGACCTCTGCCCCAGTGTCCTATGTGTGGATCACTTATACTCTTGTGTGAGCGTAGGCATGAGTAAAACCCAACAAACCACCCTGGAGTGATAGGTGATCAATTGGACATTTTGTTTATTTAATGAAGCTCCAGGTGTATCATCAAAAGAAATGGGCAGCAGCCCTTTAAACACATCTTTTACAGCTTGATATGTGTCATAATCAGTAAGAGATAATTTTGATTTTTCATAAAAAATAATATTTCTATTGATAAAACTTTCTTGGAAACAGGATCATACAATGTATACCCTTTGCTTTCACTACTGTACCCCACAAATATGCATTTTACAACCTTATTGTCCAAGTTTTTTCTCAATGCTTTGGGAATAGGAGTATATGTAAGACACCCAAAGGTATGAAAGTGACCCGAAGGTTTACAGTTGTTCCAAGCCTCAAAATGTGTAATATTTTTCAATGCTTTAGTAAGGCACCTATTCAAAATGTGACAACCACACATAACTGCTTCCATCCAAAAACATGTGGCAATTTCTTAGCTTTTAGCATAGATCCGGCCATCTCCATGAGTGACCGATTCTTCCTTTCTGCAACCCCATTTTGTTGTGGAGTATATGCAATAGTAAATTGATGTGCAATACCTTTTTGCTTTAGAAAGGAAGTTAGCAATGAAGACATATATTCCTCCCATCGGTTGGAACGGAGAGTCTTAATCTTACAACTAGATGGATTTTCCACAAGTGCAATAAAGGCCAGAAATACATCATTTTCTTCCTACTTTTTAATCAATGAAAAAACCCAACAAAAACGTGTAAAGCCATCAACAAAGGTAATGAAGTAAAAATATGCATCCAATGACTTTATCTACATGGGTCCACATATATCTGAATGCACAATTTGCAACTTGGCCTTAGCTTTGAAAGCAACATCACAAGGGAAAGAAAATTGATATATTTTTCCAAAATGGATCCATCACAAATGTACTTAGGAGGTCTCTTCAAGAGAGGTAAGTCTTCCAACATTTGAGTATATTGCATAAGTATTATACTGTCATAATTCACATGCCCCATACAAGCATGCCATAACTCTGCTTGTGATATAGCAAGAATAAGAGTAGATGTCAAATCAACTGACTAGTTAACAGAGTGAGCATCTAACTCATAAAGTCCATGACATAATGTGCCAGTGAGCACCAAATACAATAATTTCTTATCCCTGACCATGCATTTGTCATAATCAAAAGTGACATGCATTCCACATTTTGCTAAAGAAGATATAGACAACAATTTCTTCTTTATCCCTGGCACATATAAAGCATCGTGCAAATGGAGAGTAGAGACATGAATGGCTTTCAAAACAATCTCTTCAATGCCTCTAACAGGATAAGATGCATTGTTGGCACATTGTACTGATTTGCCAGCAGGAGCTGCAACAACAGAAGTAAATAAATCTCTGTGGGATGTATACTATGTGCTTAGAAGTACCACTATAAAAAAACCAAGTACTGGCATCCTTGGTAGAGCTGAATGCTCTATCTCCCAAGAAGAGAAGAATCATAAGTGCAAGTATAAAAACAATAGTCATGGTTAGTGACAAAAGACGCGGATTGTGTGGCAATAGAAGTAGAAGGTGCATTTGAAATTGACATCCCAGACTCCTTTTTCTCGCTGACAATGCGTTTCTTGCATTCTGTGATATAATGACTTGAATTTTTATGATAATGGCACTTGCTCTTCTTAGCTTGTGTGTCCCTCTGCTTCTTATTGTTCTGTAAAGTTGCAAAATTTCTAGAACTCTATGTAGCATCCTTGGGCTGATTGTCCTTACCTCTTTGCTTTGCTTCAAAAGCTTGTTCGGAAGCTACTATATCGGCAACACTATTCTTCTTTGTTTGCTCTTCTTTCAACAATAAGCTAACCAACTAAAGAAAAGTAAGTGGTTGTGGAGAAACCTGCATTGTAAGATTCAATGCATCGTGGAAGGCCAAATAAGACGGTGGCAAAGAGTTCAAAGTAGTTGAAATCATTTGAGCATCAGAATAATATTCATCTACGTTAATTAACTGCTAGTTTAAGTCTTGAATTTTATTGAGGTAATCTTGCATAGCATCCCCTTCTTCCATCTTCACATTTTCAAGCTCCTTCTTTAAAAAAGAAATGTTTGCCTCATTCTTACCAGCAAACATGTGCTCAAGTGTAAGGCATGCTACTTTTGAAGTAATAGCAGAACGAATATGCAGGATTATCGACCGCTGAATTGCCAATGAAATAAGTGACAATGCTTGGGCATCCCTAGTGTCCCAAGCTCTTTGAGCAGTCATTCTTTGGGGTGGTGGCTGTGCGGCAACTTCTTGCCTTTGTCCATGTCCTACTGCTTGTTGAGAGGTTGTTGCTGCACCCTCTTGCCTTTGTCTATGACCTCTTGCTTGTGGAGGGGTTTTAGGAGCCAAATCACCAGGATGTACTTTTTCTCCACTGACATAATCCCAAAGACCTTTTTTTCATCATAAAGGATTATAGAGAATAGTTGTTGCCATCCAATCTATCCTCTTTCGAAACATAAGCAGCAAATGCCAAGCTGTAATCCACCAAATTTAGTCAAAAGAACCACCAAATTGTGTCACACTTGATCAATACTGCCTCAATATGCTGAAGTTTTTCAGATTTCAGTAAACAATATGCTGTCCAAGGCAATAAGAGTGCTCAGCAGCACAAAAAACACAAAAGCCCCAAAAATTTGACTGTCCTATGTGTGTAGTTTTAGTCAATTTTAGACTAAAAATACAATACATGTGCCACCCAAATATCTACAAATTTCTTCAATTTGTGCACTGAAGCACTTGCTGGAGCAAAAATTGACCGATTCTTGCAAAAGCCCTTTGCTTTGGCTCTGAATTTTGATTGAAATAATAAAATATACCTGTAGCAGCTGTGTAGATCTGAAAATATGTTGATATGGCAACTCGAGAGCAAGCAGAACCAGTTCTGAGCTGCGTGGCTGCTGAGGTGGCAGGTTGGAACAGATCTGGAGCAGTTCTAGACTGTGCAGGTGCTGACGTGGCAATTCTGGACTGTGCCTGCAAAATTAGGGTTTTTGGGACTGCGCCTGCGCTGATGTGGCAGTTCTGGACTGCCCCTGTGAATCAGGGTTTCTGACTGTTCTGAACAGCCACGATAGGTTGCAGAGGTTGAGGAGAACAGAGAAGGCGCATTAGAAACACACGTCGCCATAGGCAAGAGCAGCACGTGGCTGAGCTGAGAGTGAAGAGAGGAGAGAGAGCTGGCTGAACAGCTCTGATACCAAGTGTGAGATCGAAGTACAGCAATGGAGCAGAAAGAAGTGAACACGTTTGATAGAGAGAGGGAGTGGTCACAGCATGACAGGTTGCATTATAGAATGTGAAGTGCAAAGTACTACATACAACCCTTAGACTTTAGGGTTTTGAAAGTGACTGAAAGTGCATTCACACACAGATGTGTGTATTGTGCGGTAAGTGACCAAAATGTGTAACATAAATACACAGACGAAAATTAAAGCAACTGGGGAAAAACCCTCTCTTATGGAGAGTGAAAGGTGACCTAGTGTCCTATGTGCGGATCATTGACACTCCTGTGTGAGCGTAGACGTGAGTAAAAGCCAACACAGACAAGGTTTATAGTGTAGGTGCTTGATTATTTGCATCCTCTCACAATGGAGATCATTGTAGATGCATAGGACTTTTGATTTTAATTTTCTTTAATCCCTTAAAATTTCATTGGCTTGATGTATTAGCAAGGGCTATGTATGTACATAGTGATTTGCTGTGAACACATTCTGTGTAAATAGAACAATTTGTGCAGTTTATTTACCAGTGCATTTCAAAACTTGACCTTACTGTGCATGGGTATAGGGTGAATGCTCTGAATGAAATGCAAAGTTCAGCTCAGTGTTTAAATTCACAGTATTTTGATAAGCTGCAGTGCTTTCATCTGGATGGAAAAATTATTTCTTTGCCACGTAAATTTGAGGTTTGCATTGAAATGATAATGGAGGGTTCATCCTGTTGCAGTCTGCAATTCGTAGCAACCTTCAGTATGCTGCTTTGAGTACGTTGAGAAGGCTTCCTTTGGATCCAGGAAATCCAGCCTTTCTGCACCGAGCAGTCCAAGGGTATATTTTTTGTTTATTGATTTTCCTGCTGTATTTTCTTCATAAATGTTTCTGGAGATGAAATCAGAAATTTGCACATACAACCATTACCAAATGCTTGAAACTGAAAGATAAAAGCTACTCTTCTATATCCAGTTCTATATCATTCAAACAGAAAAGACACACTTGGCAAATCATGCACAAACTCATTGCCTAATCAAGTAACAAGTGCTATCATTGGCGTTGACCTCATACTGCGAAAACCCCCAATTGAGGGATGTAGAGAATCCTGACTCTACCCATCTAGATGATAGGCATGCACCTATAATCCTATAAAACACGAGTGCTTGGCACTTGTTAATTAATATTGCACACACTGTTTGATGCTTGGTTAGACATGCTCTGGCTAGTCTCTAAATTGATCAGTTGTTCTCCATTGCTACAGTATAGCGTGTGCAGATCCAGTTGGGGTTAGACATGCTCTGGCTATTGTCTCTGAATTGGCTAGCCGTGACCCTTACGCTGTTGCCATGGCAGTAGGTAAGTGATCCAATTATGAATGGTCTTTTTTGAGAATGCTATATCCTTATGCTGCCCTGTTTTTATCTTCAGTACCCAATTGTGCTAATCATTTTTCCCTCCTTTTACTTTTGTCCTGTTTCTCCAGCAAAGATAGCACTGAGTGGAGGTAAGGAAAAGGTTGACAATTACTTCCTGCTGTGCTGCAAGAATTGGTTTGTTTTGTATTTTTCAGAACTGATTGCATTTGCTGATTCTTATTACGGGGAGTGGTTACCAAACAGGTACACTGCAAGAGGTGTTACAGCTGCATGATGTCCTGGCTCGCGTATATCTTGCAAGGCTTTGCTTTGTCCTGTCACGGGCACGTGTTTTGGATGGTAAGTGCAATTTGCTGTTGCATTTTTGGTGTTGTCTACCATGGAAATTATTCTTAAGTATGTATCTTTTTCTTTTGGTTAGACACAATTGCTTGATATCTATGTGTTCATTGCAAGACTTGTTCACTAGACCATTAACTTACTTGTAATGCATGCATTGTTGAGTGCAGAGAGACCTGATTTAAAGGCACAATATCAAACCATTTTGTACCAACTCCTGCTGGATCCTAGTGAAAGGGTTTGCTTTGAAGCTATAATGTGCATTCTAGGGAAGTTCGATAACAGTGAAAGGTACGGGTTTGCATGCAGCAGTCGTGCCACCATGTGTAGGCTCTATAAACGTGGACATATGCTTAGTTTTCTTCTTTAGCTGAAGTTACTTGTTCTGTTTAGGCTTGAAGAGCGTGCAGGTGGCTGGGCTATGCTGACTACTGCAATTTTGAAGTTTCCTGATGCTCCTTTACCACCAACAAATGTTTCCCAGCAGGCAAAAGATGGCAGTGTGGTTCCGCCAAAAGCACCCAAAGAGAGACCAGCACCAAGGCCACGACGTCCTCAAGCTTTGATCAAGCTTGTAATGCGAAGGTGAGTCTTGCCTATATAGGTGGTTAGATAGATCAAGCTACGTTGTCCAAGTAGACCTGGTTTTTTCCCAAAGATTCACCATGACCATTAGATGAACATCAGAAATGCTAGTCTTAAGCTGTGTCGTGCTTAATCTTGCGACTCCAGGTTTCAGTAATGACACTGAAATATATTATACATTTACAAACCAAAGGCATGCCGAAACAAATACATTGACATGTGACATCAAAAGTGACCCATGTAACATGTGCAACAACAAAGAAAGACACAATGTCTAGCAGAGAGCGAAGGAGCTCCCATGAACAGATTCTGGACAATAGAGGAGTGGGGAAAGGAGTGTGTTGCATAATTCATCTAGTTCATGATGGCAACAGTGTTACTCTCAGTGGGTGGCGTGAACTAGAGGATGTATAGTCTGTTACAATAGTAAGGCTGGTTATGTGGCACATGAGCAGGGAAGCACATGTGATTGTCTTTAGTGGTGGTGTTTGCACCTGATAACTTGTGTTACATTATGTCATCTGGACATCACATTGGAGATGATTAGGTGTAGCATTTCCCCCCTTAAATAGTCAAGTTCTGTGTATCCTGTGATTACTGTTCAGTTGAGTTTTCTGAACCAACAGCATCACACTGGAAATATGGATAATGTATTTGTTTGTTAACAAATTGGGCACAGAAGTATCCCATTACAATAGGACATCCCCATTCTGAGTGTGCTATATTATTGCTTTTAGTTTGATCAGTGACAAATCTTTTCCCCCTTTTTAGGGAATTCGACTATTTTTGCAATGATAACTGCATGGGATCCTTTCCTTCCCATTTTATGTATCTCAGCTGAAGTAAAGCATATTGCTACATGCACAAGATTATATCCCAATTGAGTTAGCCTCAGATACACAAATCCGAATTTCTCATCCCTTTTATAACTGTTGTATTTGCCTCATCTTTGGTGAAGAGGCTCTGATATGAAAGATGAAGAACCCTAGAGAAAAGAAAGAATGACCCCAAAAATTATTATTAATAACTGAGTGTGCAGGGGAAATGTAAAGGGCAGCAGCTCACATGCTGATATGGGAGGGTAAGTTCTAGGAAAAGTACAATGAATGGAACAAAAGTGTGATGTCTTCTAGTTGCATGAATATCACAGCCGCTTGGGACAGATTGGTATCATTTAACAATCATGATATCAGGTATTTTCCATGGTCCCATGAAAATACAGAGAGAGAAGACAGAAGAAACACAGTTCTGATCTGATAATAAAGTTGAATACAACGGCCCCAGCATGTGTGGCTGAAACTACATCAGTGAGGATGCTGGACTATCAAGCATGGGAGAGACGATTTGACCAAGGAGAGAGGAGAGAAGATGACAATGACTGGAGTGAGAAGATAATCATAACAGCAGGATGAGAGACAGAACTGGTCAAAATAAAGAGCAAGAAGGGGAAGAGGCTATGAATAGCTAAACCAAACATACTTTTAACAAACCTGTTGTACATTAATTGTTACGAAGACACATTGGCTCAATGATTCCAGATTGATTTGATGCTCATGTACATTGAAAGACCATTTGTATTATTTAAGTGTTTCAAAATATGATTAAATGTTCATCTTTCTATTTAAGGGTGGCTGCAAGAACACCCTATACTTATACTTGGGTCGTCATTGACAAGATGGCCAAGAGAAATTAAAAGTTTAGTCGGGCGGTCATATTGACCAGAAAGCTTAGATGACTAAGACTTTTACACTCAGATAGTCACATTTTCTAGAAGCCCATATAATGAGTGGTTTTAGAAAGTCAAATCAGATACTCGTGATTGAAAAAACAAACCATGAACTGATGAATCTATATAATGGAGCTCTTTAAAATCTAAATTTGGTGACTTCTAAAATTTAGGAGGTTACTGTTTTTGAAAGTTGCTTAAATGGAAATTTTGTTTGCGTCAAAGACTCCAAATTTCGCAAGAACAATTTTGTCTTTAGCAGCTATCTCAAATTCTTAATCATTCGAGAGATTTTTAGAGTAGAAGATTTGGAAGCTTTTTTCTTTAGAAAAATGACATGTGGCATCTAGAAGAGGATACATGTCATTTTGAAGAGACAAATGTCTGTATACTTATCATTTTCAACAAACATTTGTCATTTGTAGCCTTTACTTTTCACTTTTGAGCATCCAAGCCTCACACCTATATATAGAAGGTCTCTCTTTTTATTTGGAATAAGCTCTCATGCTGAAATTTCAGCCACATGCTTTGTACTCTTCTATCTCTCTTTTATCCAAGAAGCACTTTCTACTTAGTTTGATCTAATCCAAGCACTAGAGAAAAAAATCAGCTTACTGCTCGGAGTTTATAGAAATTAGAGTTTTAAAACCCTCATTTTCAGAATTGCAGCAAATGACCCTTTTGTATCTAGTTTATGCACTTGGTGCCTATGGTTTGTTTCAATAAATTCTTGTAAAAGAGAAGGGGCCGGTTCTCCTCTCAACACAGTGTTGACTCCTGTTTCTCTTTCTCTCTCTCTTTCTCTTTTAATTTTCATAGTGATAATTAATCGAGTTGATTAAGTTCAAAGTATTATTATTCTCACGTTTTTCCCCGCGCTTACATACTACTAATTGGTTGCCTTAAGTATAGTCAAAGTTGGTAGACCTGTTTGTAAAGTAGTTATCTAGGCCTGCAGATATCCACCTTGCGCAAGAATTGCCCGCCATCATGAATGCAATGAGAAAGGAAAAATGTTGTTACTAGGTTTGAATCTCGTGCCTAAGATAAACTTTGTGAGGCTAAAATCCAAGGACTTAAGAGCATCTGTGGTAGAAAACTTGGCAAGAAGGCATCGATACTCAATCAACTTGACTTGCAAGTCATCTTGATCAATGATTTTAAAATTCGGAAGCTTATGGTCCAGATTTATGTGATCGCCTTGAGTTGCATAGCGGTGAGTCAAATGTGCCTAATGCTTGGACTCTAAATCAAAATGCTCTTGAGAATGAAACTCAGGTAATAAGCCCTATATCAATTGGACAATAGCGCACACATTCTTAGCCTTCCATGAACGGAGTATTGAAACCAGTCTTTCTTGTTGGAAAGGGCGGTAATTCCCTGATTAAGCACTTAACTACAATAATTAGCAAATGAATATAACTAGAAATGCACAAATTACCTTAATAATCTTAGTCATTGGACACCTTGTTGGCCCCAAAAATAGCACCCTTTTTGGTATTTCTTTAACTTGATTGCTAATGGAATGAGTACAAGCTAAGGTTCACAATCTCCTTTGCTGTTCCAAAATAGCCTATTTACTGTAGCAACAATGAGCAATCAATTCGGACCAATTGTACTTGGATTTTTCATCCAGGACTTGTACAAATGGAACTACCAATTGGCCAAATGCTATTGCAAATTACAATGAATGAGATTCACAATCTCCTTTGCTATTCCCAAAAGCCTTTTTGCTATAGCAACAATGAGCAATCAATTTGGACCAATTGCCCCTTGATTTTTCACCCATGGCAATCTCCTTTGTTGTTCCAAAAAGCCTCTTTGCTGTAGCAACAATGAGCAATCAATTCAGACCAATTGCCCCTTGATTTTTCACCTAGGACTTGTACAAATGGAACCACCAACTAGCCAAATGCTACCGTAAATTACAATGAGTGAGATTCACAATCTCCTTTGCTGTTCCAAAAAGCCTCTTTGCTATAGCAACAATGAGCAATCAATTCGGACCGATTGCCCCTTGATTTTTCACCTAGGACTTGTACAAATGGAACTACCAAGTGGCCAAATGCTACCTCATATTACAATGAATGGGTTGGTATCTGAATTCCCTGATAATTACACAAATTTTAGGTGTTGAATTCAGTGTCAATGCCTTCCCCAATTAGCAGGGGTCCTGAGGTGGTTGTTAAACCCTAATTTTTGCAGAAATTTAGGGTTTATAGCAGAGACCTCTCTGCTATCTACTAAATTTGGTTGAGATCTGCTCAAAATGACTAAGAAACGTTGAGATCTCCTGAGAATAGGTTGGAAAAGGTGAGAGAAAACCAAGATTTAGGGTTTTCTCGCGACGAAAATTAGATTTCTATGTCATCTTGATTTTCTCTCACCTTCTCCAACCCATTCTCAGGAGATCTCAACGTTTTTCAATCATTTTGAGCAGATCTCAACCAAATTTAGTGGATAGCAGAGAGATCTCTGTTGTAAACCTAGATAGTAGAGAGATCTTTGCTGTAAAATGCAGGGTTTACAGCAGAGATCTCTCTGCTATCCACTAAATTTAGTTGAGATCTGCTCAAAATGATTGAGAAACGCTGAGATCTCTTGGGAATGGGTTGGAGAAGGTGAGAGAAAACCAAGATGACATAGAAATCTAATTTTCGTCGTGAGAAAACCCTAAATTCTGCCTGCTGCCTATTGCAGCCTGCATCACCTAATGCCAGGCATCTCCAAAATGCTGTCATCTAATCAACAATGGCCTTGCCAGCTCTTGGAAGGTGACTCCATGTTGTCCCTTGCTTGTTGAGGCCCTCGGATGGCTGTCTTTTGCAGCAAATTGTTGTTCTCTGATCAGAAAATGGACTAGCAGCTATCTTTCTCCATCTCCCAAGTTGTAAACTAACTGAATGGCTGAGATTGAGCCTCCAAAAACGTTTTCTCAGTTTGCATGGGCATTTTGGCCAAGTGGCAATCTTCTAAACCCACTATTCAGTCATTTAATTATTTTTCAGAATTAAATAACCTTGGAAATTGATTCAGTCATTTTGATAATTAAATTGGCTAGGCCATTTTCAACTTGGAGTAGTCCCCAACCTCTGTTTACCCTTAGATTGACATTAATTAAATATGCCCATCCATAATTAGATTGGCTAGGCCATTTCCAACTTGGAGTGGTCCCCAACTTTTGTTTACCCTTAGATTGACATTAATTAATTAATTAATGTTGGTCCCTAGTGCCACCACTGACACTTTTTGGCCAAGCCATTGCCCTAGGGTCCAATTTGATACCAATTGACCAACAGAACCCAATTGGCATAACTTATCACAACTTTTGCCTTTGACACCAACTGCATCCTCGGGGTCCTTGGCCTGTTACTATGGAATGTCTACCATGTGCATTGCATGTGCTTAAACATCCTTGCACATTTGATTAACAACTTAATCAAATGTTATCAGCAAGATTAAAGCATCTCAAAATTTCACGTTCTTGTGATAGACCTCTCCCTAGAAATCACTGCAATTGTTGTCAATTGCAATGCATTGTGCCAAAGGAAAAGCATATTGCATTGGAATTTGCATAAGGCAACATAGTTACAACATTGCGCACTGTTGTCCAACCATGCTACATGCCCCAAACCAGTAGAAAATTTCTAGTCAGCGTATACATAACATAAAACTAAAAATTAGTCTAGAAGTGTTGCTAGGAACTCATTGGATGCATCCATTACTCATGTTTCTCAATTGTTCTGACTATTAACTAGAGAAAACCATTGATTTAGCATTAAATGTGGCCTTAATTGTGTATGGCATTTGCTAGCATGTTGCTGTCCATGGAACCAGTTGTAAACCATTGAAAATTGAGCATAATCTGATCACTTGTTGATCTGAGAACTAATCACAAATTACTGCAAATGTGACCCCAAATTGATTGCAAAAGCTGACTAGCAATCAATGCAAAAACTGATGTGAAATTGATCGTAAAAGTGACCATAAACAGTTCTGAAACTGATAAAAAACTAAGTTGAAATTGATTAGAGATTGTCTCAAAATTGAGGCAAAATTCATGCCAAACTGATCATAAGCAGTTGTAAATGTACAGTTCCAGTGCTTGGGCGAAACTCATACTCATCCGCATACATCTCACAGTGACCAGTGTACTAAGTAGTGACCTCATGGCAAGCATAATGTTAGCATAGTACCTTGGATGCATGCTAATTACATCCGAGATCCACTACATGCGAGAGTTGTCCACAACTGGCGGAGTGGAAGTGTTATCTTTCCCTTGAGCATTAGGCAATACTCTAGATCCTTGCTCTGCTGAACTTGACTAAGCTCGAACTAAAGTTGGCTCTTGCTGAAAGACATCTAGGTAAAGCTGCAACAATTGAGGATGGACTATCAAGTCATCCTCTTCCATTCATTTGGCATTTGTTGGTGAATAATTTTGAAATTTCGCCAAGTATCTCGTAGAAACTTTATCTTTGATCTTTCTTTTCTTATGTGTCAAAACGTGCCTAGGTATCAAAATCTCATCTAGCTCCTTAACCTCAAGTTGAATTTTAGCAGACTTATCCTCTGGCACATCACCATGAAAAGGCCTCAACAAAATGACATGAAAGGCATTGTGTATCCGCGAATGTGGAAGTAGTTTCAGCCGATATGCCACATCATTGATATTCTCCAACACTTGGAAGGATTCATAGTATCTCATACTCAACTTTCGGTACGGTCTTTCTCTTCCTTTTATCTTTTTTAGCCTTGCCTTTTCAAAACGTAGCAATAGATAATCGCCCTTTGCAAACTGCAAAGCACGTCTGTGACGATGAGCTATTCTCTTTTACTTTTCTTGTGATCTTTGAAGTGCTTACTTTATCTTTGCACAGGCTGCATCCAAGTTTTCCACATAATGGTTAGTCTCAAAGATCTTATTCTTAGTTTGCAAGATAGGTGGTACCTTCTTGCTACCCTCAATCACCTCAAATGGAGCTTTGGTAATGGAACTATGCATTGTGTTGTTGTAAGTAAACTCATCCAAGGGCAAATACTACTCCCATTGTGTCTTGTGGTTTGAAACACAACACCTCACAAGATCTAACACTCTGGAATTGGCTTCCTCAGACTGACCATTTGTTTGCTTATGAAAGGATGATGAGAATTTCAGTGTGGTACCCATATTCTCAAATAACCCCTTCCAAAATAAACTAGTTATTCAAGGGTCTCGATCACTAACGATCAACTCTGGTATACCATGATACATAAAGATGTACTACAAAAACAATTGTGCCATATGATTAGCCTTTATTTTCTTGCTCATTGGATTGAAAAGGGTTATTGAAGCATGGTTGCACTATCAACTCATATTTCTTCTTTGCTAGATTGACCACTATTAATATGCAGACATACAGTTTCTTTGCTGTTTTAAGCGAAGGTCTTTTGCTAGAATGCGAGTATACTAAAAAATACATGGGCCATGAATGGGTATGATCAGCATATTGTGTTGCATCTTATGAACTTCATGGGGCTTATCCAAGACTAGGGAATGTCCTTGTTAATGCTTGTGTATCCCTTCTACATTTTAGAAGGACTTATTATTCAAGCAGCATATTCTATGAACATAATGTCAGAAGTGGTGCAGCAATGGAAAGAAAGAACACAATACACATGAGAACTTAGATGTATGCTTGGAAAATAGAATCCATATACCAATACATGAGATAGTATAGAAGCAATGTGAGTCATCGGCTGTGGAGGCATTGGCACATGCTCCCTCTCCCCAAGAATTGTCAGGTGATAAATGAATGACGAGGAGGGAGCCTGAGAATATATTGGCCAAATAAATGCCAGAAATATGACTGGTTGGCCAACATTAAATGTTGCATTGCTGGCCAACTGGCTGCAAATAATGCCAAAACACAATAAAAGCTGGCAAATAAAATGCCTAAAATATATTTGTGCTGAGCTTGCTGTATCATAAGTATAGACTCAACCATGAACTGACTAATCTGCTAACACCCTCTCTCAGATCATGGGTGATCGGATACAATACAATATACAATGATAATGTCGCATCATAGTACATATAACATTGTCCATCATAGTAGAACCATGGATACCCAAGTAGTGGGTGCGCAAGCCACCACCAAGGTGCCTTGGAGAGAACCTGATGTCGATGTCGATTGTACCAACTCTTGAAGATAGAGAAGCTCATAGTAGTTCTCAATGTCTGTCAACAATGCCTCTAATGTAGCATACGTGACCATTCTATCACCAATGCTGCAGCGCATAAATGACCATGAATTTCCCTTCTTTGGCTAGACTGCCAAAGTGTCCCCTCATGTGAGCTCCACATGAAAGCCACCCGCTCTCTGTCAAGTAACCAGCCCATCATGAACTTGGATATTAATCCCAGCTTCAGGATTTGTACGTTCCAGACTTCGGTCGATGCGTTAGGGATGTTCCTCTCTAGATCATGTGCATCTGTATAGAAATATAGATGAGGCACAGTTGCCCCATCTCCCCACCCTCTCACACTTCCTCTTTGGCACTGGAGAGTCGCGAGGGATGACTGCATCACCACCACTAGAAAGAAGCGGAGGAAGGGGCCACCAAGCCTTTCCCACGATCCGAAGAAGAGGATCCCTTCCGAGCCTTGGACTTCACCTTGGCTAGAGGATTTGAGTTGAAATCTGAGCATATGATGACTCGTTGGAGGAGTCCACATCCCGCTTCGTCTTTTGCTCATTTTTCTTCTTGGAAGCCGCTAATTCTGTGCACTCCTTCCGTAAATGACCTTTCTTGCCACAGTGGTAACATTGGGCCTTCGACTTCTTTATCTTCGAACCCCTCTCTGAAGTTGCAAAAGCCTCATGGGAATCTCCATGTAGCGTATCATTAGTGGATGTGCATGGAGGAGCCATCTGTAGAGGATTGAGAAGAGAAGTAGAGAAAATAAGGTATTTGGAGAGGGAACATAGCCAAAACACGAGCATAGTCTGCAAAAAACAAGAGTTCACATACAGTATAAGCCAAAATCTGATCAGAATAAGACAAAAACTGTTATAGAAAGTCAAGAAATCTGTCAAAAACTGCCAAAAACGGCTTGATAATGCAAGTGCCCAGCCAGGAGGAGATGTTGAGGCACCAAAATGCAGGCTGAAATAGATGCACAGGCTGTACAGATATTGACATTAGCAAAAAACGCAAGCAAAATAGGTCGCTTGGTTGGAGCAGCAACCGCCTGATCAGCAAGGGTGAAAACAGTCTTGAAATCAGTAACAAAACACAGCAGGAACACAAATCCTGAAATCTGATACCATGTCAGAAGTGGTGCAGCAATGGAAGCATAAACATAAGCTGTAATAAACTGCTGAAATACAAGACAAAAGAGAAGTTGTTGAAGATTGAAAAGAGGACTGAAGTGAAGTGACAGTATTGAGCTATGAAGAGACACTGTAGTGGCTCTGATGCCCTTTCATACCTCCCATACCTCTTGGGAGGTGCATCCACGACCTAAGAAGGATTATTGAGAGTGATTATTGAGTATTATAGTAAGGAGATGATGTAGTATTGATTGAGAGAGAAAGAGAGAGTCATAGATAGCTAATTCTATCAAAACAATGTATCTATACATGAGAGATTGAGAGAGAAAACTATGAAGAAAGAATACAATACATATGAGAACTCAAATGTATGCTCGGGAAATGGAATCCATATATCAAGACATGAGATAGTATAGAAGCAATGCGAGGCACTTGCTGTAGAGGCATTGGCACATGCTCCCTCTCCCCAAGAACTATCAGGTGATAAATGAATGAGGAGGAGGGAGTGAGAATATATTGGCCAAATAAATGCCAAAAATATGACTGGTTGGCCATCATTAAATGTTGCAATGTTGGCCGACTGGCTGCAAATAATGCCAAAACACAATAAAAGCTGACAAATAAAATGCCTAAAATATCTCTGTGTCCAACCTGCTGTACCACATGTATAGACTCAACCATGAACTAACTAATTTGCTAACACATAACAAGTGCTCTTCTAGAGCGAGGAGATTACTCGCAACTTACAAGAGGAGAAGTTAAAACAGAGACTTAACTAGAACTTGGTTGTCAGCTAACTCGATTGCAATGCTCTGGCAAGGTCTATCTAGAATAGGCAAGGGCTGCAATAAACTTAGCATCTTTTGCCTATCATGCTTTACCTTTTGACAGGCGATGCATGTCCTGACAAAGTGTTCTACATCATGCCTCAAAGCTGGCCAAGAAAAGAAATGCTCCATTGCCTTGATCGTGGCATCAATATCTCTATGTCCTGTATATGGAGGAGCATGACTTTTAGTGATAACTTTGGGTCTTAACTACTTTGTGATACACAATTGTCCATGCATAATCAGAAATCCATCTCTTATCACAAAGTGCTCATGCCTTTGGAAATTGCAAAGCTGATCATAAACATCAGCAAAGTCTGAATTAGTAACATATCACTCTTTCATAGTATCCAACTTAGTGTGATAAACTATGTTGACTCTTGAAATTTGTGGCTTATATGACAGTGCATCAGCCACAACATTCTTTTTACTTTCAATATGTACAATCTGAAAATGAAACATAGAAAGAAAATCTACCCATCTCATATGCTTCTCTGACAACTTTATTTGTGCCAGAAAAAGTACCTCAAAGTATGATGGTTTGTCTGTACTATAAAATCAGTCCCCAACAAATAATGTTTCTATGTAGATAGTGTATGAATTAGAACCAAGAGCTCTTTCTTATATACTTGCAAATTTTTTTTTTTTGCATCGTGGAGAATTCAACTCTCATAAGCCACAACTCGGCCATCCTCCATAAGAACGGCCCCAATGTTGTTACCACGTGCATTACACTGAACTAAGAATGGCTTTCTTAGATCGGGCAACACAAATGCAGGAGATCTGAAGTCATCTTTTTATTCAACTTTTCAAATGCTGAAATTTCCATTGCTGTCCATCTAAATGATACATTCTTCTTTTGCAAAGCATGCAATGGAGATGCAATTTCAGCAAATCCATGTATATGCTTCTTGTAGTAAAAACATAAACCTGAGAAGTTGCGGATCTCATGCGTATTTCTCAAAGGTGGCCATGATCATATTGCCTCAAGCTTTGTAGGGTCCATGCGAATACCATCAGTAGATACAATGTCCCAAAAAGTGGATGTTATGCAAAAAGAATTCACTTATCTTGTCATTGATAACCAACCTATACTCATGCAGTTCATTGAATACAATGTCCAAGTGTCTTCTATGCTTTGCCTCATTCTTTGAATAGACAATCATGTCATCAAAGAAAGTGGCCACAAATCATCTTTATGGCTTGAAGATGTTATCCATCATCCGATTAAAAGTGGGAGGAGGATTCGTATGGTCAAAAGGCACAACAAGAAACTCATATAATCCAAAAGTTGTCTTGAAAGCTATCTTAGGCACTTCTTCCGATCTAATGCGTGTCTGATGATACCCACTTTTCAAATCTACACGGCTGAATATGGCTGCCCATAAATGCATATAGGCCATGAACCATCCTTTTTTTGCACCAAAAACACTAGAGAAGAAAAAAGGAGATGAGTTGGGCTAAGTCAGACCTTTTCCTAATAGCTCATTCACCTTACTCATAATCCCCTCTCATTGGGCTGTACCGACTTTGTAGGGTGGTTTATTAGGTAGGCTACTTCCAAGGATAAGATCTATGCCATGATCTTCTGACCTCTCAGGTGGTAGTTGCCCTGGAAGCGAGTGAGAGAAGCAATCAACATACATTTTTAGAAATGACGTGTGATCCTTCTCTAAGTTAGACATGTTCTCAACATTCTCACTATCATCTTTATCCTTAGTAAAAGCCAAGTATGCTAGTCTCTATTGTCACCTCGTCCAACGCCTGCTCGTCACACCCTCCCCCCCTGCCTATACTTCTGCTCCGCCTGTGCCCGCCTTGCCCCCCCCCACGCCTGTCCCGCCCGCCCCAACCCCGTTTTCTTCCCCCCTCGGCTGCCGCTCCCCGTGTGCCCCCTCACCAATCCCCCGCCTGTCTTTCCCCTTTCCCCCCCCCCTCCCCTCCCCCCAAGTTGCTTCCTCCCCCTGCAGCAACTCCCCTCCTCCGGTAGCATAGCAGCGTGATAGGTAAGTTCTCAACAGGGACGCGTAATGGAAACCTTTTGTCAGACGCCGACGCACTCGGCGAGTGTCGCCCATTCAAACACCTTGCACGTCGTCCTTTCTGAGGAACAACTCTTAGCTGTTCGGGCCACAAAGTTGGAGCTTAAAGAAACAACGATATTTGGCTAGGTAGTTGGACACTCCCCAATGAGGGCCCAACTGTGAGATAGGCTCCACTCCACGCTGCGCATTGGCACAACACAGATTGTGGAAGCAGTACTCATGGACCGAGGTATCTTCATGGTTCGACTCACCTCTGCAAACGCAACTCGTGAGTTAGTGGAGAGCTCGCCCTATGCCTCCACGAAGGGGGTTATCTACATGGTTTCTTGGTATAGTGGCTTCACAGTGGAGACATTTGTGCTCCACAACAATTTTCTCAGGCACGGAGTCACCTTACTTTTCCCTGGATTGGCGGTAGAGTACCGCCGGTTAGTGGAGGACTTTGGATGCCTCTTTGGCGCAGTTCTTCTTGCCTCCTTCGTGGATGCAGTGACAGTTGCAGGAGTTCCAAAGGTACGAGTGGCCGTGAAGGACACAAAGAGTATACCAAAGTTCGTGGAGATTGAGGTAGGAGGTCACTCCTTTAGGCAGCAAGTCATTGTGACTGGGCAACTAGGGTAGTACTTGCGCTGCCACGACTTTGGGCATTAGGCAGCAGATTGTATGCGTTTTGGAGCCAAGGTGGTTCTTCCGACAGGCCCAAAGGTGGACGCTGATGGCTTTACACGGGTTAGAGACAACAGAGAGGGAGACGGTAGGGGGGGCCACAGCCAGCTCCTCAGACCCAGCCTCGGTAGCAGGGAGTAGGAGGGTGGGTGATGCCTCCTCGGTAGAGCACTCTGCACACCCCCCCCTCTGCCCTCCCCACTCGGAAGGACCGCAGTCCCCCACATCCACCACTTGCACCACAAACTACCTCACCTGAGATCCCACAGTTTCCCCCTCCTCCCCACCTCCCATGCTCTCCCTAGCCCATACTCCCCGCCTTCCAGGACCACCAGTCCCTCGCCACGTACCTCCGACCATCCCACTATTCCCCGACCCTCTTTCCCCCCACCACCTCCCCTGTCGAGTACCCTCCCTGATCCGCACCTGGTTTAGGTAATCTCTCCTAGACCCACCCCCCCATCTCCCACAGGAGGTGATGAGCCACACACACCTACATCCTCCTCGTGCTAGCAATCTTCCCCCTCCCACACAGCCAGCAGCTCATCCACCCTTGCCGCTCGTCACACTTTCTCGAGACAAGCACAGCTCTTGCCGCAGGAGTGAGTTTTTCCGTAGTGGCCCATGGTCCTACCTGAGAGTTGCGGATCGCGGAGAGTTTCCACTACCTCTAGAGGTGGGGATCTTCGTGGTTCGTAAGTCAAGGAGAGGCAAGGTCCATCTACTAGCACCACCAAATAGACCAAACTACACTTTTTTCCTTCAGTCCTCTCACTCAGAGGAGTGGACGACGACATAGATAGAGGAGGACCTAAAGAGTCAGGTGGCGGACCACACCTCCCAATGGATGGGAGAGGAAGGACTAGCACTGTTTGCACAACAATGGCCTAGTTGCATGATGGACATTAACTGGTGGGTTGGTGCCATAGCAGCTAAGAAACACGTTTCTTTGAATTTGAAACTTACGAAATGTTTCTTAAAGTACGAAACGTTTCTGAGAGTAAAAAACGTGGGCGTTTTTATTTTATTTTTTTGGTGAGGTGGAACCCAAAACATGGTTTTTTTGACAAAAACTATTGGGTAATGTTAAACATGATGATGATGATGTGTAATGACTTGTGAGGGTTCAAGATTTTGAACGAGAGACTGATTTTTTTGTGATTTTGTTTAGTTATTGGACTTTATCAATCTAGTATCTATTCTTGTCTTGAGATTTGAATATTATACGACTTTAGTATCATTTATGAGTTATTTATAATATATTACTATTCATTCTTGATTTTGACATTTTGTCAGTTTGTTTTGAAATGAGAATCATGATGTTGCAACTTTACTCGGTCCATATTATGGATAGGTTATTTACATGTTAATTTCAATTTTCTTTGTATGATATATATGAATCATAATGTTTGAGTTCTAAAGCATAGTATAGCTTGTCCAAAGACTAACTTTGACATAAGTGACAAGTCAATAATGGATCATGATATGTAACGTATAATGTATTATTCTCAATTGACTCTATTATCACTCAAGCTCAATTAGCCATTCTTTGTTTAAGAGAGAGTTCCATAGAGGTTTAGAACCTGTTTCCCTAGTCAAAACTATTAAAAGTCCCTATATAAAAAAACTTGCGTTTCTTATTTTATCCCCTCTTGAAAGAAACTTACGAAACATATTTCTGACGTTTCGTTTCTAAACGTTTTTGACGTTTCTAGCTGCTATGGTTGGTGCCGAGGTCCCACACTTGAGCATTATCTTTTGAGCCCCTCCACAGTGGAGAGCTCCGCAGGATGTGATCGAGTGGCCCCTGGCACAGGCGGCCCATTTCTACTAGTGTACAGAGTCACGACTCACAACATGGCTGATAGATGCATTGATAGTACCACCTGGAGCATCTATCACCCCTATGGTTTGACCGAGGGCCACCATGGGGGACTGGAGTTCGCCGTCCAGACCGGCGGCAAAGCGTACTTGTATGCCCCATAGTTTTTCCTCCTCATCAGCAGCCTCCACACTGAATAGATGCCTGTTCAGTCAGTCACAGGTTTCCTCATGAGCTTACACCTTGCATCCTGGAATGTGAATAGTCTCTACTACAGTGGGGCATGTGGTTCTAGGAAGTTGATTGTTCGATAGGAGCTGCAGCCTGCCCTTGCCGGACGGATCGATATCTTACTCCTACGGGAGCATAAGCTCACTTCTACCCAAGCCCAATGGGTTGGGAAGGTACTCTCGGGCAGCTCACACACTTACTGGGAGCATGCCATAGGTGCCCACGGCAAGAGTGGAGGCGTATGCATCTCTATTGGCCCGAGTCTCATCGCTTGTATATAAGACTACGGGACGATAGTGGCAGGGAGGGTTCTTTGGATCAGATTGGACATTGGGGACTCGTGCCTTGGAGTCCTCAATGTCTATGCCCCTTCGAAGGTTAGGGCACATAGCAGGTTCTGGGTGGAGATCGCGGATGGACTCCCAAAGGTAGACTCTTGGATCGTTGGAGGAGACTTCAACAACCTGTAGGCTTTGGAGGACCAACAAGGCAGAGGCAGAAACTACCAAGGCATGACGGGGAAGGAGCAGGAGGCATGGGAGGCCTTTCTACTAGCAGTCGGAGCATGCGATGGCTGGAGAGACCTTGCCTTTCACAGGAGGAAGAGGTCGTTGGACTTCTCTTGGGGATACAGGCGACTAGGCGGAGTCCTGCTATGGAACGTTTGGACAAGTTTTATGTGGGAGAGCGAGGAGGCTCTCGTGGAGGCCAGATTGAGCAGTTGGTGGGCACCTTGCTGTCCGATCATTGCCCGGTTCTCCTGACACTTGATCCTCTAGCGTCCTCCCTAGACGCACGATCCTGTCGCATCCTTGACTCGATCTATAAGAGGGAGGAGGTGACGAGACATATAGAGCAGATTTGGACTAGGGAGTGGGGTAGGAGGGACCAGATCGCAGAGGAGGTTGCAAAGGTCCTAGCTGAGTCGAGCAGAATGTGCCAAGCAGCAGCCATACAAGCCAGGCAACAGAGCTGGGAGGAGGAGAGAGCACTCCGGCGGGACTTTGCAGCCACGGAGAGATTATTACAGGAGGCACCAGGGGATCCCACCCTCCATGCACAGGAGGTGCGCGCGCGAGCAGCCATTGCTGGCCTAGAGGACAGGCGTTCGGAGTTCTCTTTCCGTACCTCAGCAGCCTTCTGGGCGCGGAAGGGGGACACGATGTGCAGGGAGTTCTTCCAGGTGCACCAGACTCGCACTGCAGGAGAGCAGATATGCAGCCTCTAGGATCAGTATGGGAGGACTCGTTCTAGCCCAGACGAGGTGATGGAGATTGCCATTGACTACTTCAGGCCCCTTTTCCAGCAGGAGTCAGCCTTAGCTAGAGAACAGCAATGTAGATAGCAGGTCTGGGATCACATCTTGTCCCTCGTCACAGAGGAGATGGGACACTCCCTCCTAGCCCCCTTCACAGAGAAGGAACTAGAGAAGACTTTTCATACACAGGATGGGCAGAAATGCCCGGGAGAGGATGGCCTCTCTTAGGCCTTCTTCACTACCTATTGGGAAGTGGTGAAGGACCTCCTACTGATGGCCTTCCAGGAGATTTTCACTTCAGGACAGATGCCAAGGACTTTCGGCAGGCCTTATCAGTCTTCTCCCCAAAGGGGGAGACTGGTTGGAGCTTTCCCAGTGGAGACCGATCACCTTATTGTCAGTGGCCTATAAGGCATTGGCAAAGATGATTGGTAGGTGACTACGCCTCGTGCTTCTAGACATCATCCATGACACACAGACAGGCTTTGTTCAGGATAGGAGCATCCTAGACAATGTTTTCACCTTCTTTGAGGCGACAGAGTGGGCTCAGTACAGTGGGCAGAGATTGGCCGTACTACTCTTGGATTTCGAGAAAGCTTATGACAGGGTGGATTGGGATTTTCTAGAGGGCACCATGGTGAGGTTGGGTTTCCCCTAGGTTTGGATTCGTGGGGTCTCTACACTTTACAGATTGGCCATCAGCAAGATTCTCATAGGTGGAAGGCGAGGGGAGGAGTTTCGGTTTGAGAGATTGATCCGACAGGGCTGCCCCCTGGCCCATACCTATTTCTACTCTTTGTAGAGGCGATGTCTCACTTCCTCAGGTCACGTGTGAGCGGATTATGTGGCCTCCGACTTCCAATGAGAGAGGAGTCTGAGTTGTTATACTCAGAGTATGCAAATGACACAACACTCTACATTGAGGACGATGAGTTGATACTGGAGAGAGTGAGGCTGGCTCTTGACGTGTTCTGTTCTGCAGCCAGAGCGAAAATCAACTTGCGAAAGTCGGTTGGTTTCCTCACAGATCCGAACTCTAGTACGGAGTGGGGCATTCACATGGGGTTTAGATGGGTGAGCAGAGGGCAGACCATCCGGTACCTAGGGTTCCAGGTGGGACTTGACATCACTCCTGCCCAGTGGTTTTTTCCTGTCTTTGATTCTATTCGGAGGAAGCTGACCTACTGGAGCACGGCTCACCTCTCACTAGCTGGCCGAGCCCTGGTGGTCAACCAGGTTCTCCTAGCAACGACCTGGTACATCGCCTCGTGTTGGTGCTTCTCCTTATCCTGCTTAGTGTAGCTTCGCCGCCTAGTGCGGAATTTCCTTTGGTTAGGGTCAGATGGCTCTACGGATTCCAAGGCCAAGGTGGCGTGGGCGACCATCATACGGCATCGGTTAGAGGGAGGGCTTGGGATCATAGACCTAGAGTATTAGAGTATGGCCCTCTTGGGCAAGCTAGTTGTCTGTGGCCTCATTCCAGGCGGACAGACCTAGAAAGTCTTATTTGCAGGAGGGTCTTTAGGATTGTAGACCGAGACTTGGCGGGGAGTGGAGGCCGTCCCTGAGATGGATCTTCATGTCAGCCCAGATCACCTTTTCTACGCAGCTTACTTCGCGTGTGGCAGGGTCTCCGCAAGGTCCTAATCCAAAGCCCCTAGGCTGCCAGGAGGAGATAGATCATCGACCGATGAATTGGAACCCCCAGGTCAAAGATCGCGAAGGGATACAGATTGGCGAGCGTCCCCACATCTAGTGGGCTGGTTGGGAGGCCGGCCCTGCCCGTACCATCATGACTTGGCAGGAGGTATACAGGATGGTGAACGAGGAGGTGCTGCAGTGTGTATCAGGCTGCCAGAGAGAAGTGAAGTTGAGGAGAAGGGAGATAGATGCAGCGATACCTTTGGAGTGGCTCGCTTCTCCGATATGAGAGCCGATAGAGCCCGGGGAGGTATGGGCCGCTAGGTTTTCACTAGCAGGCATCCCCCTACAAGTGGCAGGTAGGATGGGCTGCGCCCCACAGGGGATTTTCTTCACCGTTCAGGAGGGGGGGCGTCTGGCCCTTGATAGAGGGTAGCAGGATGAGGGGCTAGCTACCCTTTCATGGAGGAGGATTCGGGTGGTGGGCCTTCAGGGGAAGGCATGGCGATTGGACCCCTATGTTTTCTGGAGGGAGCTCAGGGAGTGGCGCCTTTGGATCTGGGAGAGTAGACCACTTGATGAGCTGGAGTGGGATCCAAGAGAGTGGCTATGGCCGGCCACTGCGGTCGCCAAGAAGCCATTGAAGTTCCTGGAGTACACTGCTAGGATTGGCAGACACGTACTAATGCAGGAGGATTTGGATTGGGCGTCATCACGTAGCAGGCACTGGGTGGAGTACAACATCACGAAGCCTTTCCGACGGGCTTTTTGGCGCCGCCTATGGGATAGCTGGAGGCCGAGAAGGGTATCGTATTTTTTATGGCTGGTGGTACATGGAGGCTTGGTGGTGGGAAGTTGGCTTGCCCAGATGTAGGAGGAAGGTTGTAAGCGCTGTACACAGTAGCCTTTGGAAATCCCAAAGCATTGCCTTTGGCCATGTGAGGAGGCGCAACTTGTGTGGAGAGGAGCATGCCGCATCCTTCGTTGTATAATACCCAGCCTTGGATGTATCTCATGGGGAGCTTTCTGCTGGCAGGCAGTTAGCTAGGGCCGTCACCTTCTCTATGAGGCCGGGATGCAGGACATGATATTCATTATCGAGGCAGGGTCGTGTGCAGTGGTCGGTTTGGAGGCTCTACCCATCCACCAGGTCCTGGAGCCCACAGCAGACCACTCTGAGGTATGGAAGATCATAGGGAGTCTTACTGGATGGCATATCTGGAAGGCGCGGTGTCAGTAGGCTTTTGGCGGAGAGAGACTTTTTGTACATGCGACCTTAGTAGAGCTATGGACCTCCATCATCCACTCCCTACGCGGCTGATGGGATCAGGTGCAAGGCGAGTCCAGGGCTCGTCAAGAGCTCCGTTGTCAATTCATGCACACTTGGGGCGGTCAAGACTTGTTCTTTGTGATGCAGACAGGCAGCCGACGCAGATGGCGATACACCCCCCCTCCATGAAGCCCCTATCTCCCGAGACCGCCTTGAGAGGCTTGTACACATGATGTAATTATGACTTTGCATCAGCTCCAACTAGTCTGTTGAGCATGAGCACTCCGTTGTAATCAGTTTTTTTGAGTAATATAATCAGCCACATTTTACTTGCAAAAAGAAAAAAGGAGCAAGATTAAAGCATCTCAAAATTTCACATCTTTGTTACAAGTATCTTGTATGGATCAAGTGTGGGATCAGGTTGGGTTCCACCAACCCTTAGTACCCCGAAACGGCGTTTCGGGGCTGCTGAAACGGACTGGCCGTTTCGAACCGAAATGGAAATGGCAGACCGGCGTTTTGGCATCCTGGGGTCCGTTTTGGGGCACTCTAACCCCCACCCCCACCGCCGCCGCCTCCTCCTCCTCCTCCTCCTCCTCCTCCTCCTCCTCCTCCTCCTCCTCTTCCTCCTCTTCTTCCTCTCCTCCTCCTCCTCCTCCTCCTCCCATTAGCCTTTACTTCTTCCTCTTCCTCTTCCTCCTCTTCTTCCTCTTCCTCTTCCTCATCCTCATCCCCCTCCTCTTCTTCTTCTTCCTCTTCCTCTTCTTCCCCCCTCTTCTTCCCCCCATTAGCCTCTTCCTCTTCCTCTTCCTCCTCCTCCTCCTCCTCCTCCTCCTCCTCCTTCTCTTCTTCCTCTTCCTCTTCCTCTTCCTCTTCCTCTTCCTCTTCTTCTTCTTTTTCTTCCTTTTCCTCTTCTTCTTCATCTTCCTTATCCTCATCCTCATCCTCATCCTCCTTCTCTTCTTTCTTTTCCTCTTCTTCGTCTTCCTCATCCTTCTCCTCCTCTTCTTCTTCCTCTTCTTCCTCTTCTTCCTCTCCTCCTCCTCCTCCTTCCATTAGCCTTTACTTCTTCCTCTTCTTCCTCTTCCTCCTCTTCTTCACCTTCCTTATCCTCCTCCTCCTCCTCTTCTTTTTCTTCCTCTTTGTTTTCTTCCTCTTCATCTTCTTCCCACCATTAGCCGCTGCCTCCTCCTCCTCCTCCTCCTCCTCCTCTTCTTCTTCTTCTTCTTCTTCTTCCTTTTTCTCTTCTTCTGTATCTTCGTCTTCCTCATCCTCATCCCCCTCCTCTTCTTCCTTTTCCTCTTCTTCGTCTTCCTCCTCCTCCTCCTCCTCCTCCTCCTCTTCTTCCTCTCCTCCTTCTCCTCCTCCCATTAGCCTTTACTTCTTCCTCTTCCTCTTCCTCTTTCTCATCCTCATCCTCCTCCTCTTTGTCTTCTTCCTCTTCCTCTTCTTTCCCCCCCCCCCCCCCCCCCCCTAAATCATGGCGTTGGATACGAGGGCTCCGGTGGATCAAAGAAGTGGTGGTGCAACTATTGTGGATTGGAGAATTTAGGGAGTGTAACATGCGTGAAAGACCACTTGGCATGTGTTCCCAACAAAGACATCGGGCCTTGTTGTCCAGACTACAGTTGCGAGTCATTCATTGATGTTGATATTTATTACTCAGTAGTTACTAGAGTCTAGAGACTAGTACACAGTGCTCAGTGCTCACTGGACTTTGGAGTTTTAACTGATTATTCACATGACATAGTTACATGTATCATTGTATCTTAATTTCACTTATTATGCATCTTGATTCTTGTTCCATTGTTCTTGATGTCAGTCTTCATTGCTCTTTAGATCATAGATGATTTAGGAGTCATAAATTATAATTCATTTGTTGCCTTTAGTTTTGAAAATTGAGTCTTAATTGTGTTAAGTTGTCTTAAGTTTCAACCATTGAGTCTTAACTGTTCAATCTTCACTCGTGAGTGGTGATATGTGTAATGAATCATGATTTCAATCATATAACATGGACTCAAAAGTTTTGTATGAAATTTGGGTACATGTTATTGTAGGGATTGATATATTTACATACCCAAATAATACTGTATTTATTTTAGTGTACAATCCGAAACGCCGTTTTCCCGTTTCCAAAATTTGGTCGAAACTCTGAAACTCCGATTTTTCCCGTTTCCGTTTCCCTTGTTTCCGAAACTCCCCCGTACTATGCACCAACCCTTGCACAATATGCCATAGGTTGTTGGAGTCAAGGACATGTCTCATTAGATTGGACCAAGTAGTGAAGTTTGACCCATTAAAATGAGTCTTGTCATTAATTGAAGATTAAAAGTGGTTACCCTGATCTTTGCCAACTTTCTGCAAGTTTCTTAATGTGTACAAAATATAGAGTTGATTTCAACTTGCCAATGCATTGCACATAATGAGCTCATTGAGTCAGGTTCTGCTATTTCTCATTTTGACTCATTTTGGGTTCATTGGAGAGATGATTAAACAGTCATTTGAAGCCCTCTATATCCATCATGTGTGTTTGGAAAGTAGGGTTTGTTGCTCTAGTTCTTGGACTTTCACATACATCAAAATCAAGAATTCAATACAATTTCAATGTCTTGCACTTTTGCTGCTGAATATGTCCAAGTGAATCTCACAATTTTTTGCTTTGGCAGACTTGAGTCTGCATTTCGGAGTCCAATACGACCAGTGTTACATGCAGCTGCAAGGGTTGTGCAAGAGATTGGAAAAAGCAGGGCAGCTGCTTATGCTTTGCGAGGATATGCCATTGATGAAGATAGCCATCCTGATCCTCTTGTTGAAAGTGGAGGTGGACCTGATTCAACAGGCTCTGAACTGGAGAATGATGGCAGCAATACTGATGGTACAAATGTCTCTCAATTTCTAGCTGAGTCAAGTGTTTGATATTCAGGCTGGCCGTTTAAAGATTAATAAAGTGGTAGGTGCTTGATGCTGTGAAGTGAGCGTGTTAGTTTTCATGTCAAATTCATACATCTTCTATCAAATGCTTTTAAAGAAAGGTCCAGACAATATTTATCATGCTTAATGTGTACTCTGTAACTTGAATCAACAGGGAGGGAGTCATCTGATTTGGTATACCCAAGTGATCATAGGACCAATTGTTCTAGGTCATGTTGGCATGCATCACTGGAGACACTTTCAGAGCATTCACCATAATGAAGTTCTTATGATAAGGAGAACCTTACTTTTCTGTCAAGACCAGAAGCCCTGCCATCACAGTGACTTGTGTTATTGGGCTTGTATATCAATGTCAAAGGCCTTATAAAAAGGGGAAAATGAAAAAGATGTGTCCCATCAAAGAAAAGTGGAATTGTTTTTTCTTACTGGAGACACTTTCAGAGCATTCGCCATACTGAAGTTCTTGTGATAAGGACAACCTTACTTTTCTGTCAAGACCAGAAGCCCTACCATCACAGTGGCTTGTGTTATTGGGCTTGTATATCAATGTCAAAAGGCCTTATAAAAAGGGGAAAATGAAAAAATTATGTCCAAACAAAGAAAGGGGGAACTCTTTTTTCTCTTCTTTTGGTGGTTTCATTAGACTTGAGGTTATTTGTTGTTGTTTTCTTTTGGGGTGGGGTGGGGGCGTGTTGGGCGCAAAAAGGGGGGGGGGGGGGTGTGGGGGTGGGTCGGTGGGTGTGGTGTGGGGGTGGGGTCAGACATCCAAGGCTAGGCAGTTTGGCTTGTTGGTCTATACACAAATGGCTATTTAATGGAATTGTGGAGCTATCATAGCAATGTTTTGTTCCATATGAGGTTAAAACTGTTTTTCTCCTGCTTTCTTGACTTCACATCAAAGCCTAGCTATATTAAAAAACAAGTGTACAGTTATCATTGCAGTACATCCTTGCTTTTTGTAAATGCAATTTGTATGCTCTTGTGACCCTTGCTTATAGTCAGCTAATTCTTGCTTAAAGATAAGAGCTTATCTCTCTTGCTGTTGACCTGTTTTGTGAGAAATTTAATAGCCTGGTGTTGCCTAAAGTCTTGAAGTGTGAAGTATTCTGTTTCCTTGCCATCTTTAATCTCTGCAGAAAGTCGCTTTTTCATTTTGGGCTACTTGGTATACTAACCCAGTTGATGCTTTTGCAGTTCCACGTAAGATGGCATCATTTCCATCAGCTTCTGCTGGGAAGGAATCTATCAGCAGCATGCTGTCATCTTTGAAAGAAGCTGTTAGAACTACAGTAGCCTGTGAATGCGTATATGTCCGTGGTGCGGTTATCAAGGCTCTTATATGGTTGCAGAGTCCTTACGAATCATTTGATGAGTTGAAATCTATAATCTCTGGAGAGCTTTCAGATCCTTCATGGCCTGCTTCTTTGCTTAACGAAATATTACTAACTTTGCATGCACGCTTTAAGGCAAGTAATCATTTTCATTTTGAATTATTTGAACTAAAAACAGATCATCTATGTAGAATTGCTAGAATTGATGGTATCGTTCTATCACCCATTCGTGCAGGCTACTCCGGATATGGCAGTGATTCTTTTGGAAATAGCAACCCTTTTTGCAACAAAAGTTCCAGGAAAAATTGATTCTGATGTTCTGCAGCTACTTTGGAAGGTTCGAGCTACTTGTTCATCTGTGATGTTTCTGTTGTTGCGTATCCTTGTTTGAATCAGAACCGACATACTGTAAATGCCCATTAATCAGCATCAGTTATGCTTGATCTTTATAGCAGATTTCTGCTGAGAGTTGTATAGTTGTTCCTGTTTATTATTCTCTTATCTTAAAGTAGATTTGACTTTACGTTAGTAACTTTTGTTACTCAGAGAAGGTAGAGCATTAACTGTTTTAGTATTCAACGTGTTAATGAGTCTATGACTGAGATCTTAGTATGCAGAGTTAAGAAATGTGTTATTATGTGTGATATTCTGACAGGGAGCTCTTGCTTTCTTTGTCAATAACAACTTCTTTTACTTCTGTTCCTGTTTTCATAGTTTGTTCTGAGAGGCTTTCAGTTTAATCTTTTCACATCAATCTGACTTGTTCCTTATGCAAATTTGAAAGACATGCTTGTTAGGGTGTGGACCCAGTGGGAAGCATACAGCATTAGAAGCTGTGACTGTCGTTCTTGATTTACCTCCACCGCAGCCTGCATCAATATCTGTTTCTCATTCAGGCAACAGAGCTTCGGCAGCAGACCCAAAATCAGCACTTGCATTGCAGAGGCTGGTTCAGGCAGCGGTATGTTTTATCTGTGAGCTCAGACATATGAAGCATATGGCCTTTTTGGACAAATATGAGGTTTTGCATTTGTCTTATTCACACGATTAAGTATCTTTGGTTTAGTCAATCAGGAGATAGCAAGCACACACTGAATCAGGTCTTATGCTTTGTCAATACCATGCATTGAGAACTAGATATCTCTAATTTTGTTCTTTCAACTGTATAACCTTCTCCTATAGTAAACTTTCCCCTGCACTATTCTATTTGCTTAGTACTTAAGTGATTGATAGAGGGAGTTTTTTTTTTCAATGTAGCTTTTTGTTTGGACTTTTATGGGCCTTTGGGTACATGATATTTATTAAGGTATGGTTTTTGGGGGAGAATGCGAATTATGCCGCTTCTGAGTATGCTTGGGAGTCAGTAACACCACCTGGTACAGCATTAATGATGCTAGATGTCGATAAAATGGTAGCTGCTGCAAGTTCAAGGAATCCAACCCTTGCTGGTGCTCTAACTCGTCTTCAGCGATGTGCATTTAGTGGAAGTTGGGAGGTATAGAAGCCCTTTCATACAGAAATGATGCTGGCTCATTCGTAGGTTTGAACAAAAGGATAACCCAAAGTTTATGTAACAGGTGAGGATAGTTGCGGCACAAGCTCTCATCACCATTGCCATCAGATCAGGAGAACCATATAGACTGCAGATATATGAGCTTCTACAAGCTCTAGCACAAGGGGGAGCAACCAGAAACATGCTTGGATTTTCCAGTAATGGAGAGGACCAGGGTGCAAGTGGAACTGGGCTCAGTTCTATTCTCTCTCCGATTATTAAATTGCTCGACGAGATGTACAAGGCTCAAGATAAACTTATCAAGTACATACTGAATGCCAAGTCCCTTTCTTAGGTCCCAGACTCTGTCCGTGGTCCTGTGTTTCGACTCTCTCTAAATTGATTACTTGCAAACTGCAACTTTTTGTGAAGGATGTATCTCACAAATCTGAAACATGCAGGGACATGAGAGATCATGATAATAGGAAGCAGGAATGGACCGATGATGAGCTCCGTGTGCTGTATGAGACCCACGAGAGGCTTTTGGATCTTGTGTCACTGTTCTGCTATGTGCCTCGGGCAAAATATTTACCTCTTGGGCCAACCAGGTGTTTTTGGCACTCTGTTTGTATTCTTGAATTCATCACCAGTATTCTTTTGTAATCCAGCTTGTATGCAATGCGGTTCGCTGACTGTTTTTCATTGCAACAGTGCGGGACTAATAAACATTTACAGAAATCGTCACAGAATAGATGCTGCAGCTGGATTAAATGATCCTGCTGTGGCTATGGGAATATCTGATCTTCTATACAATCAACTGCAAAAGCCACCAGTACAGGTGCAGTCAAATGAGCCTCTTGTTGCAGGTCTAAGTGATGGGTTGTGGACAGGAAATGCTCCAGCGGTAGATCTGGTAATGGCCTTGCTCTGTTGCAATTGGAATAGCATCTTGATGTTTGAGGTTGACTTGTAAAATTAGACAAATTTTGTATGTGGGCGAGATATTTAAGAATGCTTGCTAAGTGGCTCTGGGTTTCTCAGGTGAATGAGTTTTTGGTAGGCGCTGGTACAGATGCTCCAGAGGTTGAAGAAGAGAATGTTATGCCTAGGACGTCTATCAGTTATGATGATATGTGGGCAAAACAGCTGTTAGAGGCATCAGATAATGAGGTATCTTTCTTAACACGATTGTTCTTTTGTCATAAACCCTCATGCATGGTGTTCAGAATGGCATATCATACCTGTCTAATTCTGCCTTTGCTTATCTACCACTATTTCAACAGAACTGTTGCTTTCAACCATGAGGAGTCCCTGTAATGATTAGTTTAGTGAAATTTTTAATGCTTGGAAGGTGTAAATATTAAGATTATGTTGGTATATGAACCTGGTCTTATTTGTTTGTTTAAATGTAAAGGATGTTGATCAGCAGTCATCAGGAGGATCTTCCCCAGAATCAGTTGCATCTTACAGTACGACAACCTCATCTCACTTTGGCAACATGTATCCTTCATTGTTTGGAGGTTCAAGTGCATCACCATTTGGCCGCTCAACTACTCGGGTAATTGTACTGGTACCTTTTATTGTAAACTTTCTTGTTTGGAAACAGGGTCTTACACAGAGGTTAGCAGAATCTATATTGCTTGAAGCAGCCTTGAATAGCTGAAAACTGCATGTGTGTAGTAGCGTGAACCTAGCAGCTTTCATCCTTTCCCTTTGTTTGAGTAGTGGCACTTTCACATGGAAATAAGGGCTCCTCTCAAATAAAACTGCTAGGGCTGCTATTGTTCTTTATGCTAAGTGCCGAGACACTTTGTATTTCTGTGTCAATGGGTTTGAATCAAAGTCTAAAAATCTAACTAAAACACAAAGGGTTTCTTTTGAATTGAAAGGCACCGGATTTTCAAGTTTCACATGTGCTGCAATTCTTTGATAAGCAGGTTGTGTGTAATTAGTACATGTTGCTCTAAAAGCCCCACAGGGCTACAGCTGCCGTTGGGTCTTTCCCATTGGAGGTCAATAAAAAGAGCTAAGAATTTCATCGTAAAATGATCATAGATTACAGAAAGAGGGTTATTCGAGGTGTTAACCAAAGTTGTGTTGTATGAATTTCTGCAGCTTCCACAGTCCTTGAAGAAAAACGTCTAAATCTATTTATGTATATTTTTCTCAAAGTGAACACTTAATAATCTCAACCCACAAAAACAAACACTTGCTGGGCAGCACGTGCTTCTCAGTAGCTTGTCCTATGCTTTCTTGTTTAAGCTAAATGCTACCTTTACCACTGGACGTTGCCTTATGGCAATGATCAAGACATGATGGCTATAGCAGGATGCAAAAGAGCTTTTAATGTATAGTTGTCCATTCTCAGTACTTAAAGAAGTTACTGATCATAAAAAACTGAACATTGTTAGTTTGAAGGCCACTCTTTTTGGAGCTTATGCTTTCCTTCTCTGATTTTCTTCATGGGGTTGGTTCAATTCTGAAGCATTATAGAACTACACTTGCAGGATAATAGATCCTCTGCTGCAGTTACGAGTAGGATGAGCAATTTGTCAATGGAATCAACATCAAACTATCAAGACCAATCATCTGACTTTATGGTAATTGAATGCTTCAACTGAATTGCTAAGTGGGCTTATCACCATGTGAGGTTTGCATGTGTGCAGAGATTAAAATGTCATTCAGTATCTTGCACCAAAAATTAACCCCAGGCAAAAAAAAAGAAAAAAAGAAAAGAAAATCCGCATTTTGTTGCTCTCACCATAGCAACACAATTTTGACATGCACTCACATGGTTACCAAAGGAGAGAACTTTTTATGAAGGAACCGTATAAATATCCTTCTTTGTATTGCAATTAATTCTTCAGGCAGCTTCATCAGTGATGGGAGGAAGGAACCAGTTTGAAGGAACTTCCTTTCAAAGATCAGGCTCATTTGATAATCTATCTGAATATGACATGGCTGGAAGGGATATGAATGATGATGAGCCACCTCATGAGAATCCACAGTTTGGAAAGGCTTTATATGACTTCACAGCAGGGGGTGATGAAGAGGTATGGACTGCTCTTATGGTGAGTTTTGTCTTCTTCCTGTCATATGTTGGGATGAGTTTCTTACCTCCAGCTTCCATGCAATTCCTTTTCTCAGCTAAACTTGACAGCAGGAGAAGAATTGGAGATTGAATACGAAGTGGATGGATGGTTTCATGTATTTCCTCTCTTCAAACCCGTATTTTGTCTGTTAATCCAAACAGGTACTTTGGTGGTGTAAAATTTTGACAACTATCACCACATTTGCAGGTACGAAAGAAGAAACCTGGGAGAGATGGAAAAATTTCTGGCTTGGTTCCAATACTGTATGTTACATCCTAGATTTTGTGCTGCACAATGTCTTGCGAAATCCTTGCTTCCCACAGGTAACTTCTCACTTCTGATCTAGCCTCCCCAGCTAGTTAAGGATT
Source organism: Lygodium microphyllum (assembly GCF_053477565.2). Taxonomy (NCBI): domain Eukaryota; kingdom Viridiplantae; phylum Streptophyta; class Polypodiopsida; order Schizaeales; family Lygodiaceae; genus Lygodium; species Lygodium microphyllum. The sequence goes on along the minus strand of NC_141149.1, from coordinate 122,855,922 downwards.
GTTGTAAGTGGTTCAGGAAGTCAGAGGTACCATTACCCCCATAGTCTAGCTAGCTAAGCTGATTGACAATAGCTCTGTTATACAGGCGTTTCAAAAAGAAAAACAGTATCATTTTAGGCAGGCAGCCTGATAGCATGGATTCTTTTCATGCTTCTTTCTTTGATATTGCGGTTTTCAGGGGGGAAATAAAGATTTGCTGATTTTGGGCATTTGGCTGAGAGTAAGCTTTGGATTTTTAGCCTTATCATTTTGTTGCTGCAAACATTTTATGTGGTGTAACAAACCATGAATATGATCCCTGCACATCATGCTTCATAACTGGACATTGTACATGCTCCGCTCAATCAAAAACTCATCATCTTAGTAAAAGTAAACAAAGGCAGCCCAAGGTTGTCTTATCACAGACATTGAGAACCTAATTTTAGTGCTGTGATTCTCACTAGACACTGAATTGGCATTTCTTGCTCTGTCATTGATATATAGCTGAAAAGTTGTTGCTGACTAAGGCTTCAAATCAAAGAATCCTGAAGTCACCTTGAAATTGATGCGTTCAAACATTCATGCATGCATGCATGTGTAAAGTTTTGTTGTTGACAGATCATGTACTCTACTGGCCTGCAGTCTTCCTGGTTTACACTGCTTACAGAACTTCTGGATATTTGACAGTAAGATATACACTTAGCTGACTTTGCTCTTTTCATGACATGAACAAGATTACAATCAAGGTTTTTTTGTATTTTTCAGATTCACAAGTGCTACTTTCTTCATTCTTTGGATCAATCCATACATGATTGCCTTTGACTGCAACACATGAATTGACTTGGTTTTCCTGGTTCAACCGAAAAGGATGTGCATGTGTGGGCACATGGATGCGTGAGCGTTGAAATTTATAAGGATAAGAACAGTGATTGGCAGTATATCGTGCCTTCTCCATGCAAGGAGTCATGTACTGCAAGTGGTTTATAAATTATGGGGGAGGAACGAGAGAATTCAATACCTTAAAATTCAAGTTCAAATTCATGAATAAGTCAACCATGTTTTGAGTGCAGTTACTGTATGGTAGTGTTACTTTGATTGGAAAGCTGGTGTGCTGAAGACTCTTGACCTCACATGGAGCTGCAACAATGTACAAGTTGGAGTTCTGACTATCGGCTCTATTGAGAGAGTTACATTGCAAGGAGTTCAGTGCACTACGATGCAGTTAGAATTCCATCCTTCAAAAGATAATAAGTTGTCATTGCTAGTGGCTCCTTGCATGTGGCTGAGAATATTGTAATGGTAGTGTTACTTTCACTGGAAAGCTGATGTGATGAAGGCTTTTGACCTCATGTGCAGCTGCAACAATATCCAAGTTGGAGTTCTGACATACAATGCACATTATGTATTGGTTTTCTCAAGAGAGTTTTGTACACTGTATACATGGCAAGGAGTTCAGTACAATGCATATTATGTATTGGATTTCTCGAGAGAGTTTTGTACAGTGTATACATGGCAAGGAGTTCAGTTCACTCTGATGCAGTTAAAATGCACCCATCAAAAGAATAAGTCGTCATTGCTTGTGGTTCCTTATATGTGACTGAGAATATTGTAATGTGCCATCATGGTTGGTGTACAATGTTTTTCTTGTTGTTCATCATGCAGTTTGACAATCAACTTCTCTTCTTCATGCAATAATCAATGGAATATATGAAGCTAATTGTAATAGAAAGATTTTCCCATATTGAGATGTGGCTAGGCTGACTCTTCATTTTAATAGCAATCATATTTAGCTTCTTTAGTATTGACTGTTTTGACAATCGAAAATTGACATGTTGGTATTCCATGTTTCGACGATAGATAATGGGCATCTTGCAAACTAGCATTTGTTGGTTGATCATGCATTACTTGCTTATTTTTTCTGTCTGAATGAAGTGACTTCAATATTTGCATTGGGCAAGAACTTTAAAATATGATCAGATGAGAACTGTAAAAATATGGAAACTATAACATTCATCTGCGCTTGGAAACACTAATATATACACATCTAACTCATGGAGAAAGTTGTTAAATTAGGGAGCATTTTGTAAAGGTCTTTGATGTATGTACTGCCCTTTTTATTTTTATCATCAAAACTTACTATCGGTTAGAAGTCAGTTTTATTTACTTCATGTTGAAACTTTATCCCAAATTTAAGATACTATTTGTTGCTTAAATGCCCATAAAAAACTTATTCATTTGTAAGTTGGCAGTCGTAGTAGGTATTCAAGCTTTATTTTAGTTATTTTAGAACTTTAATACATTGATATATGAATTCTCTCTTGCCATTTCCTTTGACATTCACTTTTGGGTATGGTCAAACAATGCTTTTAAATTTTACTACAGAGTCTTAAAACCTAGTCTTTACTCTTATGCTTAGCTTGTTTTTCCTCAAGTGCAATGTTACATTTGGCTTACCAAGCTATAGTGCTTGTATTTGCTTTGAGTGAAAGGTTCTTTTTTGGAAGAAGTAAATGCAAGTTTTCTTGAAAATTCGATTGTTTTTAGTTTCAAGTAAAGAGAGTATAATGGTCTTCATGTCATCTTTTATGGTATCTTTAAATATTGTATCTCACGTCTCCCATGAAAAAAAAATTATAATGATTCCATGAGGATGGATACATGCTTTTTTGCAAGGATTGCCATTGGTCCTTGTGCTACATATGGACCGTTAGAGCTAGGAGTATAGCCTTCTCACAATTCCAAGACATTGATGCGAGTTTGCATATCAACGACATGCATATACAGTTAGAGGGATCCATGGTTTCAAGGAGTAGTCTTGTTAAGAGAGGAGTTATAGGGGTTGATGCAAGTTCTTGTAATGTGTTACTTTCCTCTTAGCTAATTCCAAATATTACTTACCCATGATTTTGCCTAGATCATTGGGGGTAGGAAGCCCTTGTGTTTGAGAGATGTTCGAGCCCGTATACAAGGAATTGGATTGAAAAGACATAGGTCTTACCAAAAGCTTGCAAGATACACTAGAAGTTGTAATCTATGGAGAAATGTCTTGAATGTAGGAGCACATCACATTGCCAATTTTAATGGTGTGGTAGAATGGCCATCACTTGTTGCATTCTTTTACTATCCATTTGGGGATGCCATGAGTACTTGGTGGGCACCTTCTTTGGTTACTTTCGTCTTGAGATTCATTGTATTAGATTGGCCCATCAGGGTAGGAGTAGATCATGCTCTTTGTGACATATATCACCATGCAACAAGAGTAGTATAGTTCCAACTCTTATTCAAGAATCCACTTCCATGAGTCATTAGTTGTATATATGTTGACCATGTATATAGAAGAATCTCAAGAAAAGTCTTAACACCAATTCATTGGCAACATTTTCTTATCCATAGATTGGATTGAGACCATTTTATAGGGTTGTGTTGTGGAATAGCCAATATAAGGAGTGTCACACAATAGGAGTATGACTCTACCAAGACTTGTTGATGGGACAAGTTGCACACAATAAGTTGTGCTACAATCTTACATCTCATTAGATTCTAGAAACTAGCCCACTTTCAACATCTTTCACTACCATCTCAGTAGGTGACACTTCTTTTTGCACCTTTCAAAGCCATAAGCCATGACGAGGAGTATCTATTGATGAGCTCCAAAACAGCAAGGCCTAAGATCATGATAGACTAGTTGTTGAGCACTACTCATATTTGAGAGAACTACTTTCTTCTCTTCTGATGTACATTTAGTTGAGTCTATGCAAGGCATTTCCATCTAAGTAGGCTACTAATCCATTGTACTAATCCAAAAAGCAGTAGACGCCATTATGCCCATCAACTAAAGAATAATCATGATTGGCCAATATGTTTAGTCCTATAGCCATAGAGCACGTAGACAACCTAGTTTCATAAGAGGATGAGAGACGATTGTTAGCATTGCCACCAACTACTACATAATCTCTTGTTGTTGGTACATGGAAAATTGGGCATCCAAATCAAGATCACTAACAAAACTTCACATGAGGTCAAATTAGCCGAGGTTCGTGCTCTTGATCTTTGGGCTCAACTGTCAGATTTTTGACCCGCCCAATCTATGTACCATCTCATTGCCATGAGTCTGAGGGCAACAAGATGAGTTATCTGTAACTACAGTACCAATGAGTGGGTGGAGCTCCGCCGCCCTGGCGAGCTTTTACATATCACTAGGAGTGTGATGCCACTGGCAACGACCGATCAAGGGGGGCAAGATATTATGGCTCTTGGTAGGCAGATATCCATGGGGAGGGAGGTCCGAGACGAGAGTGAAGCTGTGGTACATGTGGAAGCCCTACACTTGAGTGGCTCGTTCTCCAAGGAAGGTCAGCGATGCTTGCTCGAGTAGCTGGATGGCAGCGCAGAGCCCTCCTCATACCACTCACAGCTGATGCCCTCTGCATACCCCTCGCAGCTGATGAATAGCGCTCGGAAAGGTTAGACTGGGAGTGAATAGGTCGGAACTGATACCAAGAAGCCAGCAGGCGCAAAATGACAGGCTAGACTCTACGCTCGCAGCTGGAGGGGAAAAGAAAGCCATGGGGCCGGTGATTCCTTATCAACCCTGGCAACCATGTGCGCAACAAGCAATTCTCGATCAGATCCTACGATCCACCTTGGTTGGTGGCGATAGTACCCACTACAAGCGGGTCCTGTGCATGGGGTTTCAATAAAGGTGACTGCAGTTTAAGCAGCTGAATTCCTCACGTGCGAACCATATTAATGTGGTTGAGGTACCTAGTTCCTTCCTAGAGCTTGAAACTCTTCGAAGAAATGCTCATGTAAAGATTTTCCTCTCAACTGGTAAAAATAAGGGCAAGTAGCCAATGGGGTTGTAGCTCAAGTGGTTTGAGTGTGTGGGTCTTTGTACATGGGTGTGTGAGTTCGAACCTTGAGTATACCTTAGAGGTATCCTTCGAATTTCAAGCCTCTCACTCTTTAAAAAAAAAAACAAGGGCAAGTTCCCACATCTACCAATTTTTATATTAAATGCCGGTTTATAACTAAAATGCTCTAACATCCATTGGTATTTTTACATCACATAACACAATTCTAATCATAGTTTTAGATTTCTAGCCGATTACTTTTTAGAGTTGGTACAAAAACCCTCAACCTTGATAATTTGCAAGTCTTTTTTGTATTTTCTATACTCTTTTGGTCATATTATAAATAAATGGTCCTGGATTTTTACATTAGCAAAACAAATTTTCAAAAATTTTACATTTTTGTAAAATTAGGGATTCACTTGACACTATGACCTCTTAAATGAACCACATATTCTTATTTGAATGATCAAACTTGAAGGTCAAATCTTAGCTAATTAGCAAGTTAATCACTTTCCTAGAAGGTCCTTTTTTGAAGCATTATTCACCCTAATGGGGCCAATTTATAGGGTTTCCTCTTTGAAGTTGAGTTTTGTTAGAAGTATAGCATGGGAACCCTATGTAAGCAAGGGTGCATGAGGGAAGGTGAGGTATGAATGGACTAGAGGACAAGGGAAGCCCTAACCCTAGCTTCCAATGGCTATATAGACAACCCTAAGGATCACTCGTGTAAAAGAGAGAGTGTACCAGTTGTACTTCAAGAACAACTGAGTAGGTAAGATCTTCTTCTTGTACTTTGTGAGCTCTCTTCTCCCTCTTGAGCACACTCCTCTATGTTGCAACTTTGATATTCCAACATGGTATCTGAGTCATCTCTGATCCATTAAAGCTTCCCCTAATCCTATCTCAGTTGAGTGCACAAGGAAGTGTCATTCTTCATCCTAACCTCTCAACCTCCATAGTCAAATCTGGACTAGTAGTTAGGTGGGAGAACATGGTGAGGGAAAAGGAGGGTATTTCAGCTCATGGTCCTTTTTGGAGACTTCTTCCCATCTCAGGCCGCACTGGCATGTCACTTCAATAGACCACATTGCACGCTCTTTGACCCGACATTGTAGAAATATCCAAATTTGGTGCAATTTTTGTTGCAGAGACGACCTGCAAATACTATATTTGGTGAGCTTCATCAAAGGGGCTTTCATAGATCATTTGTAGCCCCCTAGGTAAGCTATATTTCTTTAAGAGAACTTACAAAAATTTATTCATTGTTGACCACTGTGGGTCAAACCCTAACTATCACCTTGTCTGGCAACCATAGCCAAAAAACATAGATAATTTGTAGCCCCCCAAGCAGGCTATCTTTCTTTAAGAGGACTTGCAAAAATTTCTTCACTGTTGACCTCTGTGGGTCAAAACCTAACTATCACCTTGTCTGGCAACCATAGCCAAAAAGCTTGAAGCTTGGCTTTTTAAACTGAAGCCATTAACAATGATTCTAATCACTAACTGAGCAAGATTCAAGTTCATTGCAAATTTGATGGCTAAAAACTCAAAGTTTATTTCCCCAAAGGTGACTCTCAAGCCCGTCATTCCATCGGATTTCAACACACGCATTTCACTAAGGTGGGATATTAGTGTTTTTAAATACTATTGATCAATCTATTTATCATTACTTGTCGGTTATTCTCAGCAATCTAGAAGTACTAAAGCCCTAGCATGTACCTACCAACAGTGAGAGGCTACAAATGGGAGTCAACGTGCCGCCCCCGGGCCAGATCCTGAGGGGGGACCAGAGGGTTGGGGGGAGTGGTAGTACTCTATAGGGAGGAGCTATAGCACATGGTACAAGTCATGAAGAGGGACGATGAATCCCGTTTCATGTGGATCAGGATACATACAAACCGCCCACGGGACATATATGTCATAGTATGCTACTTCACCGCCTTGGCAAATTCCCTGTATGCAACATCGGGAGGGCTATCTCCGTACCTACCCCTATATGAGGATATCATGCACTACTTGAGCATAGGAGATGTCCAGCTGACAGGGGACTTCAACGCCCGCACAACGTAGAGCCAAGTTCCCTTCTTTGAGAGCAAAGACCACATGTGCAAAGAGCTGGCACCGGAGGAGTTGGGGATCACCTGAACATCAACAGGACACAGCTGAGTGCACAGAGTATGGAGACTATTTACTAGCACTAGGTGGGGTACACAGACTAGCCATCCTTAATGGCATGGCTAGATGGCCTAGGTCTAATGCACTCACATGCTTTCCACATAAGCATGCATCTAGAGGCTCGAGAGGAGGTAGCACAGTGGACTACTTGTTAGGGCTGCCTTCCTTGATCCTGAAAATGAGGGGACCCCCCCAGTGAGCAACCCTCAAAGATTCCCTAGATACCACTTCACCAAGACGATGGCGAGTGCCTAGTTAGATCATCTATACTGGAGCCTACAAGAGATGGACCCACACACACACGCCCCTGGAGGAGTTCACGACACAACTGGCTAGGACCCTTTACACATCAGCCATCGTGTGCTTCCCCCACACACACCCCCACCCCACCCCTCCTAGCAAGAATGCTCCACGGAATAGTTGGTACGACAAGGAATGCAAGGAAACCCGCCTCCGCCTCCAACAAGGGGAAGCCGAAGGGAAATACACACACCACCAAGCTCGCACGATCTTTCATTGCCTAGTACGAAGGAAGAAGCGGGCATACCTATCTAGGCTAGAGCACAAGCTTTATCAGCTATTCCTAGGGTAGGACAACAAAGAGGTGTGGAAGGCATTCCAAGCACCCCGAGTAGAGACACACATTGCCTCCCCACAGACATGGCATAGCTATGCCACCTCACTATACCACATGCCAGGACAACCACCCCTACCTCGATTGCCAGAGGACAGGCCAATTGCCTTCACCCTCTTCAGGATTGAAACGGTCCGTGATACCATTGACAGAATCCAGAATGGTCGAGGCCCAGGACCACGCAGGACGAGTAGCAGAACACCTCTCATTCGCTAGAGATACCACCACCCCCCTCTTAGCCCACCTATTCAATAGGACACTACATGAAGACTTCACAGCCAGTTGGTTAGCTAATACAATAGTACCAATTCTAAAGGCCGGAGACCCCATGGCCCCCACAAATTATCGGACGGTCATGGTTGGTTGGGCTAAGCTCTACAGATTTATCTTGGAGCATGAACTAAGCAAATGGGCCAAGACACACCAACACCGGGCACGGGGGCAAGCCGGCTTTAGGAGAGGCTACTCTACACTTGACCACATCCTCACACTTCGGACCATCAGTGAGAAAAAGGCACAGGGAAAGCCGATGTACTGCTGCTTTATGGACTTCTACAAGGCCTTTGATACAGTTTCCCGAGCCAGACTCATGCAAAGACTACAGGTGCTCAAAGTCCCGACATAGATGAGATGGGGAATCCTGGCTCTATACAAGTCTGGGTCTGAGCATCGGGAGGGCTGTCAAAGGATATTATTAGCACTATTGGAGTAAAATAGGGATGCCCCCTCTTCCCCACCCTGTTCGGGCTCTACATCGATGAGATATCAAATTATGTGGACAACAGACTTGGAGGGGAGGGGTCCTACCTAGGGGGGACACTGATACCCATGCTACTATATGCAGATGATATAGTTCTCCTCTCTAGCATGCCGGAGGGACTGCAGTGTCACCTAAACGCATTACGAACCTTCTGCCAGGACAGGGACCTCATAGTGAACCTGGGGAAAACCAAGATCATGCTATTCATCACATCCACCCAATGGATCCACCAATCAGTTCCCTACTTCAAATACGGAGAGGATATAGTTGAGGTGGTCCAAAAATATGTTTACATGGGGATCACATTCTCAGGGCCAAGATTCACCCTGAGGAAGGCCGTGGTGGATAGACTAACACATGGCTACGCTACCCTAGGATCTATGGAAAGCCAATGTGCATGTCTACAATCTTAGGAACCTCGGACGAAGCTATGGCTCTTTGATACCTTGGTCACATCGGCACTTCTGTATCGGGTCCCAATATGGGGGTCTAGGCTCTACCATACACGATGAACCACACAAGATCAGTCATTGCGCGAAGGGGAGGAGAGATGGAACGCCCCTTGGTGATGATGATCTCCCGGCTGATCTTAGGAGTAAACCATCAATACCACACGAGATTGTGAGGGCCGAATTGGGAGCACCACCTATAGTGGGGCAGAGGCCCTATCCCAGACGATGACCTTCCTGCACAGGCTTTGGAGCCTACTGCAACATAGATACTCCCGCCTCACACTAGAATCATCCAAACAACTCGCATTGCTAGGGGACATTGAATGCTGGTATGCCTGTACTCAGGCCTACTAGCTGCAGCAACTGCATGGGCTACACATGGACCACCTCCCAACCCTACAATATAGTCTGGACTGCCCATACCTAAAGATTAGTCAGGAGGAGCTGAATCACGTCATGAGGTGAATATTATTCAGCTACACACAACCAGGACATACTAGAGGAGGATCTGGGGAAGAAGATGGCCTTCTACCAAGAGTACCTCCTACGCCTCACACCTGGCGGCTTCATTATACGCTCGAGATACATGGATGTACATGGGTCCGAAGTGTCATCGGGCAACTCCGTATGTCATCACACTAGCTACAGATCGACGGAGTGGAGTCTCTCCTACTAGAGGACAGGATCTACGAACTTTGCCAGCTGGAGCGAGAGCTAGAAGAACATTACATATGTAGATGCCCTGTGTACTACGAGATTAGAGGCCTCTTCCACTACCTCTTCAAGGAGGGATTCAGACCACTCTCCCAAATACTAGACTTCCTTGACCAGAAATGCCTCGGGCTCTTCCTCCTGGAGCTACGCCTTCTACGGGACCACCTTCTACGGGACCGGGATTAAACAATTGGGAACACGCAGCAACACACCCTCCAAGAGTTCTATAGACCCTCGGTCACCCCCTTTACAATGAGGATTGTAGCCAACCGACCAATGCCCCCACCCCGAGGAGTCACCTTGGATAGAGCTATAGAGAGATACAGAGCTTGCCACCCACACCCAGCAAGCCCACACCCCCACAAGAGACACCACCTACTACAGATACAACGGATACTACAGCGCCACCGGGGAACCATACCTTTCCGCTTCAGCCTCTCCATGCTAGAAGGCCCATGCGGGACATCTTAAGATGACCCGCTCCATGAATAGTTCCACACTACACTTGAAGTGCATCTAGATTGTATCGAGTTTGTATACCATTTTGTACCTAATCACCTAGTTCACCATAACACCAGATAGTACATTTACTGGGACTTGGAAAACTTCCCAAACATTTTGTATGTAACCTTTTGGTCTCATAGGCCAACTTGGCCTTTTGTAGACGTTAATATAACTTTCTTTGTTTCTCTCTTTTGACCATTGCAAGGCTATGTGTTAGATAGATATAAACACATAGACCATTTCATCTCCTCTCCAAATGTTATCTTGCTAATATCTTAATCACTTTCATCCTATTACTCATTTAATTTAAACATCATTTCGTTTGCTTCTGTTCTTATTGTCCGCCTTTGTAAAGGATTAGATGGTGTCCCCACTGCCTTTTCTACAATCGGTAAGCCCTTCTTATCATGGCCTATGTTGATGTAAAACCTCAAATTAGCAAGTTTGATGGGAGAGACTTTCACCCATGGTAAGCATTAGTAAAAATATAAAATGATGAAGAGGGGTTACTGGCTCTTCATCAAAGGGACTAAGGCCATTGACCCATCCAACCCTATAGATGTAGAAGATGATAAAAGATCCCAAGCCATAATAATGTTGCACCTAGATGAATCCTTAATCTACCACATTGATCAACTTGCAACTGCAAAGAAGTGGGATGAGCTCGAGAAATTGTATGGTGCAAGAGGAAAGAACTCCAAAATCTTCCTCAAAATAGAGTTCTTCAGCTTGGAATACAAGTAGGGAGAAGACTTAGAAAAGTTCATTTCCCACATGAAGGGACTCATGGCTCAACTAGCCTCAATCCAAGCTCTAGTTGTTGGAGAAGATGCAATTGCAATACTTTTAAAAGCTATAGGGAAAGTCTTTCCAACTCTTGTGACTACTCTAACAAATGTACCAAATCCTACACTTGAAGATGCCATTTAGTATTGTTTGGATGAGGAGAAAAGAAATCAAAAGGAAGGCAACACTAACTTAGCATCTACCTCAAGAAGCATGATGAACTCTTAGTCCATACTGCTTTTATTAAATGTTCCTTTTGGAATAAAAAGGGGCATATTGTTAGAAACTACTGGAAAAAATATTCCAACAAGATGAAGTGCAATAAATGTAAGCAAATAGGACATTTCACCAATTAATGTCCTAACTCCCTTAAAGTACCAAAATAATTGGAGGCCAACTATGTCTTCAAAGCACCTAATGACCGCCTTTTTTAATATCTATTGTATCATCTTTCCATAAATATCATTGTAGCCTACTTAATAAAGGCATCCCATTGATTGAGGGGGAGAACATTTCCATGCTATTTAATTCAATGCCACCTTGGTATTGGGAAGGGGGGGGGGATAGAAGGATAGCATGAGAACCTTATGTAAGCAAGGGTGCATGAGGGAAGGTGAGTTGTGAATGGACTAGAGAATAGGGGATAGGGGAAACCATAACCCTAGCTTATAGTGGCTATATACATAGCCCTAAGGGTCACTCTCTTAGTGTAGAAGAGAGAGTGTGCCAATTGTACTTCATGAGCAACTAAATAAGCAAGATCTTAGACTTCTTGTAATTTGTGAGCTCTCTTCTTCCTCTTTTGCACACTCCTCTATGCTGCAACTCTGATATTCCAATAGGCTTTAGGAACCCTTTTAATATAGTCAATGGTGGACATGCCTATTCTTCTATTTGAAGATTTTACAACTTGTACAACATTGAGCTTACAAATTAACTAGATTGCTCATTTGATAAATTTTTAAATATATGAGAGTTTCACAAATTTGGAAGAAAATTAGAAGTAGGGATTTTGAAGACTGCTTACAATTTAGAAAGAAGCAATCTTCAAAATCCCTACTTCTAATTCTCTTCCAACTTTGTGAACTTCTCATATATTCATATGGGGACTATAGAAAGCTTTCTATTTGTATGGGGACTATAGAAAGCTCATTAAGCTTACAATTTAGGGTCCTTTTTCTTTATTATACTTGTATAGTATATTGGATAAAGTGGCAAGGCATGAAATGTACTCCTTTCGGGATGGCTTTAGTGGTTCCAAGCAATTTTGTATAGCTTTAGAGGATCAGCCAAAGACAACTTTCACCATAGCTTGGGGAGTCTTTGTTTACACCATAATGTGGTTTGGCTTGAAAAATGCATATTTCTCTTTCCAACACAACATGAAAGAGATATTTGATTCTTACTTAATGGATTTCATATGGGTATTTCTTGATGACTTCAATGTATTTGGAAGAGTCATTTTGCATATGAATCATCTAAGGTTGTGTTTAGCTATATGTTGGGAAGCACGAAGTGGTTTAACCCCATGAAGAGTGTTTTTTTTTTTGTCAAAGAGGAAATGCTTCTTGAACATATTGCTTCATAGGATGGTCTAGCAGTGGATTTATAGATGGTATCTAATATTATGGAAGCACAAGTGTTGGCCACACCAAATGTAGTATTGTGATTCCTTAGGCAGGCACAACGACACCCCTACCATCTTTAGCTCTTGTCACATGTGGCGATTCCTTTCACGTCGCTATTTTTAAGCAATAGAATATATGATGTATTGACCAACCAAATGGATTCATTTGATTCATAAGTTTGAGTTGTAGGCATCACATCAAATTAGAGTTCAACATGTGGTGACTGATTTCTTATTTAAATCGAATAATGAGGAAGATACAGATGGAGATGACTTTCCAATTGCTTATGATGTTTGAAGCTTTTTTTAGCTCTACAAGTGAATGTTGCTAGTCCAAACATGCCCTAGTCATTGTATGAGAAAATGCTAGTATTGCTTTCCATTGGGGAAATACCCAAACCATCTCATTATAGACTTATAGAAGTGATTGACACTTCGCAAGCAATTTAAAGTCATTATGGGTTACTCGTAATATCACACTGTGAGTGGTGCAATGGTTTATATGTAGTAATTCACTTTGATTTTGTAATTGTGTGTGCAACATTTTTTTAAATAAGTAAAATGAAAATAGCCTATATATTATTTTTTTATTTTTTAACATCTATGTAATGTTTCATTGATTTTTTGGATATAGATCAACAAGTTTGACGTAATATGAAGATGCAATACACATATAAGTTAGCATTAATAGTTATGTACATTTAAATTTGTAATATTTAAATTTGTACTAGTATAATACAATACCATTGAAAATGTTAATGGGAAAAGGGCATTTATGTCCATTTCTTCCTCACCTCATATTCATTTTAACACTTCAAACACAGAGCATTCTCTTTTCTACAGTTTCTTGCCTTCTCTATAGTTTTGACATTTGGCCATTCTCTTTTTCACACATCTTTTCCATCTCTCTATGACTTTGTTGCTCAGTTGTTTCCATTCTACTACAATGTCTTCTTCAAGTGATATGAGCATATGCAAGTAGAAGCTTACTATTCAAATCGATCTAATTTATTCATCCTAGAGAAGTTTACATCACCAAGCATTATTGGATAAGAATGAGGCAAATAGATTGCAAATACAAGGTAATAGGCATGTAGACTTGTGGGTAGATGGAAATATTTATCCAAAAGACCCTTCTACTGATAAACCTCCTCCTTTTTTCAATGTTCATGAGTTGATGAGATACGTTGGTGATGCTTTTGATGGCATGCTTGGATATTGTGTGAGTTTGCATTCTGTATCATATGCATACACAACACAAATACATAAATGAAAGAAGTGTTAATAACATGACAAAGAAGCATTTTTGAGTTGGTGAAATAGGCTTAAGATTTAGAAATTGCTAATCGATCATTGCAAGAGAAACTAGTATATTTAAAGAAAGCTCTAATGGGATTTACAGAGAGAAAAATATCAATAAAAAATATAAATGAGTTGTTAAAAAATAGTGGGATAAAAAAAGGACTAAATCTTGCAAAGCAATATGTCTCTCGAGTTTTGGATATTAATATCTAGAAGAATGAAGAGAGAATCAAGCTTCTGAAAGAAACCATAAAATGAGACCTTATAAGGTTTCTTCAATCATTGAAAAATTTAGGCTTGAGAGGCCCAACTCTTAAAAATGTGGGCTTGAGAGGCCTAACTCTGAAAGAGCTAGTGGAAAATAAAAATGAGGCCAAGTGAGTGGTTTTCATAGGCCATGGACTTAAAGTTTTCGTTTTTAAAAATCCATTAAATTTTTAAATTGAGTTTTAATTTTTTTAAAAAGAAAACCACAAAAAATCCAAATATACAATGTTTGAGAATCTAGAATATGTATAAAAAAGTAAAAAATACAATCCCTTAATCTATTGATCATAAATTTATAATACATGATATTTCACACAAATTATGACTTGTTACAAAGCACTCGATAACATATAATTCTTCTCTATTATTTTTTCCATTTGAAAGGGGGAAAAATCAAATGAGATTTGAAATATTATATCCCAACCAAAACAAAATAATTCTAGCATTAAACAAGCTCACCTTTCTACCATCAATACATAAATTAAAGCAGCACTCTATACAAATGCTTTCCATCAAGACAAGATGCTCTTGTAGATTTAGGAGACTCCAACAATCACTCACTAGAGATTGACTCAATCGTTTCACTTGGTATATGAATTTGAATAGCAAATGCTTGTCTCATATCTTTAATGGACTCCAAGGGAATCCATTGGCATGGTTTCTTTATCCAATATCGGTAGTAGAAGCACATGTATAATGATGAACATGAATCAAGTAAAGGAAGGTAACACTAGAGACCACTACTTTGCATGAAAAGGTGTCACATTTGTGCACCTCACCCCCATTTCATCTTTCTTCAAAATTGAAATTAAGAAAGTCCTCACTTTGTCCTTACAAACAAATATAGAGGGTCATTGATGTGTGTTAATGGTTTTGAAGATATAAGAAAAAACATAAATTGATATAAACCATGAAAGACCCACTAATCTCAAAGCTCTCCCAAATTTTAGTGATCTATGAATGCCATGTATGATCTTCAATTTTAATATCTGAAGAGTCCACTTATCCAGAATGGGCCATTCTAAAGGATTGAGAGATGGATAAGATAGTAATTCAATAGAACCATATGAATTAATTGATGTAGGCACTATATACATGAACTTGTTAACTGGATTTTTGATGACTCTTTAATTCTTGAAGACTTTTGAAGACATTGGAAGATTGAATGGACCTTGGAAGATTTTGGGAATTGTAATAATTTTGGATTTGTGACACTACCCGAAGAGGCGAGCTTCCTCTCATGCAAGTTGTAACACACATGAATGTGGCTTGTGAATATGGTTTAATGTGTGCAAGAATGAGAAGGATGGGCAGGGTGCCCAAGGAAAAAGGGAAAATCCTAAATTTAAAAATTTGTATAAAAGGGATGAAAATGAATAGAAGAGGCTATTCTTGTATGTGCCAACTTCTTGTTCAATCTTCTTGCCTTTTGAGAGAGAGAGAGAGAGAGAGAGAGAGAGAGAGAGAGAGAGAGAGAGAGAGAGAGAGAGAGAGAGAGAGAGAGAGAGAGAGAGAGAGAGAGAGTGTGTGTGTGTGTGTGTGTGTGTGTGTGAGTGTGTGTGTGTGTGGAGAGGGGGTGGCCTCCTTCCCTTCCCATAGATGCTCTCTCATGCCTAGTCTCATGCTCTCATCTTGCATGTGAAAGGCCGTAGAGGGTGAGGAAGGAAGTGGGGGCTTACTGAAATCATAGAGTCAACTAATGCTACCTTCATGGTGGAGGGAAGGCCTAGGGGGCTCACTACAAAGGTAGAATTGCTTGCCACATGCAGGAGGCTAGGTAAGAGTTAGCCAATGCATCATGTGCTCAAACTCTTGAAATAATAAGAGGGTGCCCAAGGTTCCCATCATTGGGTGTGGAAGCCCAACATTGGTTCCATTACTGGGACAAGGGCATATTGAGCTCATGGTCACTCACATGTTCCACAAAGTAGAATAAGAGGGGCACATTTTTCCAACTACGAAATGATTTATTGATTAAGTGAGCCGCACACTTGAGTGCAATTAGGATTTGTTCCTTTTGGTAATGCTTTTAGCATGCGTTTAGCTTGAAATAGGGGGGATGTGATTCTTGGTGCGGTTTCATTGAGAATATTATTTGTAAGTCATGTATATTAGTCTCAGTAAGGTAATGGTTTTATTTATTTTTTTATTTTTCTCTGAACTTGTTGGGGGGTTAGTTGGTAGATTAATTAGTACCTTTGAGTTAGTATTTTAAATCAATACTTTTGGTGTTAGTGTGTGGGTAGATTGATTTTTTGTGTTAGTAACTTAAGAGTTAGAGTAGTTAGTTTGCACTTTGAATAGTTAGTGGTTGTTTTTCTAAGGTTTAGTTTTTAAGGTTAGTTGTTTAGTTTTAGTTAGTGTTAATTTATAATTTTAATTTAAAAAAATTAGTTTTTCGAAGCTCCTTTTAGAAGCTCAACCTTCCAATTTTATCATCCTCATCTCCTTCTCCAATGTCCTTGTCTCCTTCTTCACAGGCTCATCGTCCCCATCTCTACCTCCAATACCACTATCGCCCTTGCCATCTCCACATGCTATGGCTTGCACCACCATCACATCTGCCTCTGCATTGGCCTCATCACTTCCATCTCCATCTTTAGTGCCACTACTTGTCACTATCATGTGCCACACATGCAGCCCCATCATCATGGCCACCTCCACTACAGTGGGTAGTACTACTATCATGGCCATCTCCACCTGCATTGGCCTGCATCGCCTTGCATCCACCATCACAGCCTCCACCAACTCCATCATCATCACCATCATAGCGAGCTTTCCTCCATACTCGCCACCATAGCTAGATCAACACCCACAATCATGGCCATTTCCACCTCCTGCAACATCGCCATCACGACCATCTCCACTCACACGGGCAACACCACCACCATCTCCTCCACTAACTCCAACATCATCACCATCCCTCTCATCATCTATACCCACATTGGCTCCTGTACCCTCACCATCAATATCACAATCACCATCATCATACTCAGCTAGGGACTCCTATTGAAGGGAGGAAAGGAGAGAAGGATAAAAAAGTCAGATAAGAGAAGGAACGTGTCGTAGAGGAGAGTTGTCACATTGATCAAGAGCTGTCATTGACAGTAGGTTTAGAGAAATCACCACTGTGACTGCCATGGAAACACAATAGTAGCAATAGGAAATGGAAGCCTACAAACCAAGCTTCATAAAAGACGTGCTTAACGAGGATCAAAGTGGAGATGCACAAGGTGGGCCATCTAAATTACCACACAACAAGCTACATGGAAGGATTGATAGCCCAATATCCCAAGCTTGGTTATCTCCTAACCAAATGTGGGCTAAGGCAATACATCAAATGTGCTGCAACTCCAGTACAATACATAGATGGCAACATGTGTGTTAGCCATCTGCAATTATCAACCAAAAAGAAAAACTTTCACACTGAAGTATCATTGGCAAGATGCTAACCATTGGAAGGAGGAAGAGGCACTATTTCAAATCACTTCTAAAGTGATTGAGGTCCCTAGGAATCAAAGCAAAAACATGAAGATACATCAAAAGTGCAAGATTAGTGGAAGTGCCTGACATTAAGGAGGAAGAACTAAAAATCATTACTCAAGTATTCCACCACCTCTTCTCAAACTATAGACCTTCCACATTATAGAACATAATATCCAAGTGGCTCATGGAGGACATACTGACCAGTAATTTGGTCAAATAGGACTTAAACACATTATGGATTGAATGCATCATAGAGTCACTTGCTAGGGTTTAGAAGGTCTACTCCTTGAAGGCCCATCATGAGGAAGTAAAAAACCCCATCATAGATCGGGGCAGTGCATTGTCATGGCTTATTGGGCATCAAATCGAGATCCATGATGAAAGGGTGATTAGGCCAATTCCACCTTTTAGGATACCACAACTTGAAAGAGAAGAGAAGAACAAAGGCAAGGAAATAGAATAGAGAAAATGGAAAAGATTGGAAGATAGTGATGATGATGATGCACTAATAGAAAAGGTTCTTAAAATCATGCTTAAGGTGGAGCTCTCTCAAGAAAAAGAAAAACTGTAGATGCAAGAGAGAGAGAGAGCGCGCAATGAACTTCTGCAAGAGAAAGAATGATGGAGGACTGCCTACGAAGAAGAGCTACATGAAACTATGGCTACCAGGCTGAACCTTGTAGTTGCCTCAATACAAGAGGATGCACAGAAAGTGCAATGGTTCACCTTGATGAAAATGTCCACGACTTGACCACTACATTATACAAGAAGCTGGACTCTTGACTCAAGCTAGATACCCAAAAAAATTTAGTAAGTAGCAAGACCTATACAAGGAAGCATCACTCCAAATCTGAATGCCACAAAAAAATGACCCAACTAAGCTTAAGACTCAACTTGGGGCAGCTTTGAGGATGATAGAAGGCATGAAGTAGGATAAGGAAGTCTGTTTGATAAAGCAATGGGCCCAATCGGAAGATATCATTCATGAGCTCCAACAAAAAGACTATGAAGAAAGAGATTTGTGTGCCATAGGCCTCGTACAAAAAGATCTCCCCCCTCCATCTCCAGTGGCCTTAGAACCACCCTCAACCGTGATTCCACCCATAGAATTGCTAGATTTGGAGGATTTTGGCTTGGATGATCCTCCCTAGGAGGCTACAGATGAGACCCTTGAGCAGAGAGGATCTTATGAAGCCATGATTGAGCAATTGAAAGCACAATCCCAAAGAATGGAAGATCAACCCCCTCCACTTGAACTACTGGAAGAAGAAGAATCAGAGGATCTTGAGATAGTAGTATAGAAGTATCAACTGGAATCCATAGTGTTTGATTTCAAAATAAGTGAACAAGCAAGGTTCAGGGAGACGCGGCCACCACAAACTCTAAGGATTTTCATTCAAGCAGCTACCGGCATAGCATAAAAGGGCAACGCAATTGGATATGGATGTGTTCAAAGAATCTTGTCACCCCATCCAAATCAAAAGTCACTATCTCGACATGAAGTTGTAAGAAGCTTGGCCAGGACAACCAGAATGGAGGTATCCCATCCTAGAAAATTATAAGATGGCTTGGAAGCCTTCATTTATGCTAGTGATCATGCCGACATGAACCCGCCTTGATGTCCTTATCCGCATCAGTATGGCAAGAACTATAATGAATAGGAACATGGTAGGTACAATTTCCCTAAGATTCCCAACATCAGGATCATAGATGCTAAGAATAATAACCTGTTCCAACCCAATGACCTCATGCCCTCCTTCGTCCACTTTGTCAGAAAATTCACCAATTGCCCAAATCCATCCTTCATACGTACCTGCAATTACCTCTGCCTCCTCATTGTATTGCTAAAATAGCCCATTACACCCTATGGAGGAGAGGCTTCCACCATTGTTCTTTGATATGAATGCAAGTATTGATAGAGCGGCTATGATACAGCTTCATATGAGGACCCTACTGCTATCTCCCTATTTCATTGAGCTCCTACGTGACATGGTGGACAATAGATTTTCCCTCTGCACGCACCCCTTCTACCCAGAATTTGACCTATCTCTTTGTGCATCATGGAAGGAGTATCTAGTTCGCAGAGGGTGCCTACTCTATTCGCTTAGGCCGGTCCCTGAGTAAAGAAAAGCACATGTACTTAATCTATATATTTTTTTAAAAAAGAAGAGAGATATAGAAGCATGTCATGCACTACACTACACCTAGAGGTCTTCCTCTAGCCCTTCCCCCACAATACAACTTCAAGGCACCTCAAGGGCAAGACAACTCGAGCTCACTTGATAGACCTGTCTCCCTGGGATCAACACAACACCCTAATATCTCATGAATTGGGTCCTCAAGTGTGGGACAATGTTTCAAGTTTACTTGGAACTATATCCACCTCTCAGTTTCACTGCACGAGCACTTTGCACCACGCGGAAAGTAGTCACACCCTTAGGGAGAGCACCATGATAGGTACCAGATGCGCTCGAAGACCCAACTACATCCATGACCCCATCCAACTTCATGCTCTCTTCTTCGTCATAAAAAACTAGCAATGCACTCTCCACCACTATGTTGCAACGCCTCACATCCCCAAAGATGTTCTCTTGAACTAGTCTAGCACCTCTAACCAATTGCATCCAGAGGTGAGGGTGCCATGGTATAGCACTCCTATAGGAGGGGGGCAAACGTTAACTAGATTTTTGAAGACTCTTGAAGACTTTTGAAGATATTGGAAGATTGAATGGACCTTGGAAGATTTTGGGAATTGTAATAATTTTGGCTTTGTGACACCACTTTGAGAGGTCTCCCTCCCATGCAAGTTGTAACACATGAATGTGGCTTATGAATATGGTTTAATGCATGCAAGAATGAGAAGGACGGGAAGATTTCCCAAGGGAAAAGGGGAAATTCTAATCCTAAATTTTTTTATAAAAGGGATGAATGTCAACTTCTTGTTTTAACTTCTTGACTTTTGTGAGCTAAGGAGAGAGAGAGAGAGAGAGAGGGAGAGAGAGAGAGAGAGAGAGAGAGAGAGAGAGAGAGAGAGAGAGAGAGAGAGAGAGAGAGAGAGAGAGAGAGAGAGTGTGTGTGTGTGTGTGTGTGGAGAGGGAGTGAGGGAGAGTGAGGAACCAAAGGTGAAGCCTCCTTACCTTCCCATGGATGCTCTCTCATGCCTAGTCTCATGCTTTCATCTTGCATGTGAATTTAAGGATGATTTAAAATTGTAGTATATTGAGGATGCATCATTGAATGAAGAGGTTAAAAAAAAAAATTTTTGATGCTTCCCATAGCTCTCATGCTTTGATGATAAGAGGTAATAAAGTTAAGAGTAGTAATGACTGCCATGGGAGAGACTCTTAAAAATCTCATTCTCAGTCACATGAATAGTCTTATAGCAAGTCTCGTGGCCATAAGTCTGCACTAATTATCAATATTGTGGGAAATAGGGTCACATTTGACCATAGTGCCATAAAATACAAGATGGCAAGTTCAAGAAAAAGGGAAAGGGAAAAATGCAGAAAAAAATGATGATCACAACATTGTCCGTGTGGCACGTCCAAAGTAAAAGCCAAGCAAAGAGAATGTGGTTGCAAATGCTCCCAACCGCCGCAAGCATTTCTCAATACCATCATCTTAGAAGAACCTTCTAAGATAGACTCATTAGCTACTATGGTGTCCATGTCTAGTAAACCTATCATCGAGATGACCAAAGAAGAAGTAGCTAAGGAGCAAATGTATCAACAAATGTT
Source organism: Lygodium microphyllum (assembly GCF_053477565.2). NCBI lineage: Eukaryota > Viridiplantae > Streptophyta > Polypodiopsida > Schizaeales > Lygodiaceae > Lygodium > Lygodium microphyllum. The sequence goes on along the minus strand of NC_141149.1, from coordinate 122,834,646 downwards.
AGGGGGGAGATCCTAACCAAGGAGAATGACCCTAAGTTCAAGACCAAGTATTAAAATTTCTCAATAGAAGGACTTGTTTATTTCAAGATGAGAAGACTATGTATTCCTTCACATCAAAATCTCAAGAGAAATATAATTTAGGAAGCTCATGATTCCCCTTTCTCAAGACACCATGGCTACACCAAAACTCTCAATGCTATTGGGAAAAGTTGTAATTGGGAGAGACTCAAAGGTGATGTACTTAAGTATATCATTGAATGCTTAAGCTGCTAAAAAGTGAAAGCTGAGTATGTAAAATTTTGGGAAAGCTCCAACCGCTTGACATTCCTCAAATAAGATGGAAATTCATCATCATGGATTTTATAGTTGGGTTACCTTCTATGCAAGGAGGATACAACTCAATTATTGTGATTATGGATATGCTAACAAAGGTTTCTCACCTTGTCCCAGTCTCACAAGACCAACTACAAGGCTTCAAATATTACAATGCTCTTTGTTGAAGAGATATTTAGGCTTTATGGATTGCCTAAAAGGATCATCAATGATCATGATTCTCTTTTCATGTCACATTCTTGGAAGAGTCTATTTGAGGCTATTGGAACCCAACTTTTAGCAAAACTTACCATCCCCAAACTGATGGTCAAATAGAGTGGGTTAACCAAGTCATTGAGGACATACTTAGAGTTTATTATTGCATAGAACCCAAGAGTTACATACAATATCTACCCTTGCTAGAGTTTTCCTACAATGAATCCTATCATTAGAGTATCCGAATGACTCTATTCCAAGCATTGTATGGGCAAAATTGTCTTATACTGCTCAATTTCTCTGATCCTACTTTAAGGGTAGAAGCTTCTAGGAAAATGTTAGAAGAAATGGATGAAAAAATCAAGGCTGTTAGGCAAGACATTTGGATTGTCAAGGATTGGCAAAAGGCTTTGCTAATCTAGGAAGGCAAGAACAGATCTTTAAGGAAGGAGACATGGTTTTTGTCCATGTTCGTCCAAAGAAGAGTTCCTTATCTTTGGGAGAAATCAAGAAGCTAAGTTCAAGATATTGTAGACCCTACAAGATTCTCAAGTATATAGAGACAGATGCTTACAAGCTACAACTTCTTGAATGCTTGAAGGTTCACAATGTATTTCATGTTAGGTTACTAAAGTCTTATGTAGTAAACCTAGATTATATCCTTGATTATCAACAAGTTGTAATGTCAAGCCAAGGAGTCCTTGAGCTCTAACCAGATAGGATACTTAATGTAAGAGAGAGGATTTTGAGAAGCACAACCCTTAGAGAATATCTCATCTATTAGAAGGACCATCTTGAAGAGGATGCTGCCTAGATTGATGAAGATATAGTATGTAAATAGTTTCCCCTATTTCCTTTGAGAAGAGGACCTCTTGATTCCTCTAAATGTGAGGAGGATGTAATGTCTCATGCCTCAAGCCGAAAGAAATTTACTTTTTCTCTTCTCCTTTCTCTCACATGTGAATATCAGCCCCCATGAACAAGAGTTAGAAGGTTAGTAAAAATAAAATAATTGAAATATTTAAATGTTTAACCAAATTAAAATTACCTTATCACCCTGCAAGATTACCACCAGCCTCCACGTTGATCTTCTATGTTGCCAGTGGCATCATCATCACCATCATCATGCACATCATTGTTAGGAGGCTCCATGGTAGCAAGCATGCGGCAAACATTGCCATGAACGGGAGGGGGAAACAATCAAAACTACAATCTTGGTACGCATGTGGAGAGGGAGATCTAAGGGAGGGGGGAGAAGGTAACCTTCCCCTAGCCTATATAAAGGCTACATGCCTTTACACTATTCCCCAACCCAGGGCAATAGAGAGAGCACTGCTACACTACACCACCAAATGTGTGTGTGTGTGTGTGTGTGTGTGTGATGGCAAAAAAAAAAGAGGGAGAGAGAGGTGAGAGGTATAGGGAGAGTGAGGGATGATTACATAGAGAAGAAGCCAAGGAGGAGCTAAAGGAGAACCCAAAAGGTAAGTTTCCCTAGTTTCGTGAGGCCAACCTCCTCTTCATTCGTACCACCTTTGCCCCTTCAAGGCCTCTACCCTTTGCGAGCCTATTCTCTCCTAATGACCCTTTTATTTGCATGAGGGACCTCCCTTGTCCCCCATCAGGGTTCACCCTATCCAAGAAAAAGCCTATCAAGCCATTTGAAGTTTGTGGAAGAATAGTGTATCGTCATGGCCCCAAAAAGGCATAGCTCTAGCATTGCAAGAGCTGCAACACTCCCAAGTGTGGATGCGATAGGAGTTGATGGAACTATGTAACACCCCACCTTCAACCACTCAGACTAGGTCCTTCACTCTATCTGATAAAGTATTAAGCAGCAATAAGTCTTTACTTAGAAAGGATTGTTTTATGTTTGCAAGTCTACAGAGACTATACATGCATGGGAAAGATTATATGAAACATTTGTTAAGGGGACATGAAATGATGTTGCATCCATCTTAAGAGGGTTTTGTATTAAATAAAACTCCTAAGCATTCAACAACTCATCTATCCTCTAAGTCAAGTTTTTGTATTGACTATCACCTGGTTCCAACCCATGGTAATCAATGCAGAGGTAGAGAGTTCCATCTTTCTTCTTTTGAAACAACACTAGGGCTCCCCATGGTGAATTACTTGGTCAATTGTATACATGATCCAACAGTTATTTGAGTTGCTCCTTCAACTCAATAGCTTCAAGGATAGACATCTTGTAGGGTCTTTTGGCAACTAAGGTGGCCCCCAAGTTGATTTCATGATCAACTCCCCTTTGAGGAGGAAGCTCAGTCAACCCTTCTGGGAATACATCTACATATTCCTTCAACCAAGATGGCTCTTTCTCAAACTTACTTCCCTACTCAACTTTGTTAAGTTTGATTAGGTAGAGACATTTATTCCCTTTCTTAAACCTTTGACCATGCAAGAAGCTTTTGCCAATTGTTGGGCTTCCCTACTTCTCCCTGAGTGGTTACTAGTTCACTGTTCAAATCCTACAATGCGACTTGGCCCTTCCTACAATAAATCTGAGCATTGTTGGGGATCAACAAGTCCATTCCTAGCAAATACTCATAGGCTCTTAAGTTTATAACCTTGAATCCTATGTAGATTGAATTCTACATTAAATTCCACCTTGGCTATTTGCTACGTATAGAAGGTACATCCTTTCTATTTTCCAATTCCACAACTAGCTTTAATGCAAGCATAGTGCCTATTCCTAACCTTCTAGCACATTTTGGTGAGATAAATGAGTTGGTACTTTCACAATCAATCAAAATCTTAAAATTTTTAGGTTGATAACTTGCTGGGGCTTGAATCGCTAAGAACTAGCAATTTGGCCCTTTCTAATGGAGGGAAGCATGCACTATTGCCCTCTCAACTTCTACTTCAAAGGTAGATCTTCATCTCCTTCTAATTCTTTGAGGGTTACTCTAGTATCTCTCCCTCTGATAGCTTGGTTTTGCCCACAAAAATACCCTTAGAGTGGAAGTTCTAGTCAAGTTTTGAACACTCCCTTCTCAAATGGTCGACTTCATTGCAATGGAAATATCTAACAGCTTCTTTGTTGGCCCCTATTGGTACAAAGCTCCCAACTATGTTAGTTTTGGCTCTCTTTCTGTAGCTAGATTCGTGTTTTGGTAATTTTGATTCCAAAGCTTGCCACTTCTCTGCTTAGGTTGGATCTCTTAGATTATTAATGTTGCTTGAATTAGTGCATCTTGGAGATCAATTGGTCGCATTGACGCAAGGTGAGTATTTACAGGAGCATTCATCCTCCAAAAAACTTGGACACCTGTTATGAAATGTCCATTAGTGGTGAATATTTAAGGATTGGTACAAACTTTGAATAGTATGCCTCTAGATTCATCCCTAACTACTTCTAATTGAAGAACTTGTTCATCTTCCATGTGCGATAAGCCAGTGGCAAGTATCTCCCACACACTGTTTCTTTTAACTTCTCCCAAGTGATGGTAGTTTTAAAAATCACTCGGTCTTTGCACCATTGCTTCCACCATAAATAGGCTTCACTAGCCAACTTTAACTTGCGATCATGGCCTAATTGGTAGGAATAGTTCCTCTAGCAGTAAAGTAGTCCTTCGTGGAATCTATCCAGATCTTTGCCTCAGATTCAATGTCTTTCCTCTTCCTATCAAACTCTAGGATTTTGACTTTTTTGAGAATGTAATTCTTCTCTCACGCTTTAGTATACAGGGATTTGGTGCAATATTCTACTTTTTTACAACAATTCCAATATAAGTTTTCATGTAATTTTGATATAATTCTGCTTACTTGTTATCATTTTGTGATGATAACACATCTTAAAATTTTAGCACTCAAAATACAATCTTAACTAATAACTTAATTTCTTGTGAAAGTAGTGGAAATATCTTTCATTAAATATGGCTGAAGCTAGATTTATTACAAGTAGAGACTCCATCCATGTAAATAAGTAGAAAGGGATTATCTTATTTTCAACTCAAAAGCTTATAGTTTGATAATAGAGTTATAGGATTTCTAAGAGTGAAGATTTGATATATTGATAGGGAAATAGGTTGGGAAATCGCCATCAATATCCAATAATCTATATTGGGGAAAGAGAAGGTCTAGAGGACCTTCAACGTGGAAATTGTTGCAACTACGATGACCTTGAACAACCACCCTATTGATAGGAATCACCCCAGCTACTTCATTATAGATGTAGCGGTCCAAACAAGATTTTGCGGCTGCCTTTGGTGTACATCATGAGGTTCCTCTTGGACTTTCAGAAAATCAAAGCCTCAATGACATGAAAATTTTCCGTCCATTGGACCCTCTTAAGATTTGTTTGCATGTATGAGAAATGATCAACTTTGATGTAACAATAGCACCCATCCTAGACCCATCTCCTCTCTTGGTATAGTGGAGAGGGTTCATACAGATAGTTAAGAATGCCCCTTACTTGACTCCACCATTCAAAATTAAGAGAGTGCAAGGCCATCATGCATATTACCCAAAACACCAAAAAGTGTCCCCATGCCTCCATCCTCTGCCAAAGGTCCATTCTTCCAATTAGCATGCAACAACTTAAGAATCTTACATTAAGATTATCAATCTTTAGAAAACAAAAATCTTTGCTAAGATTGTATCACACTCTAATACCACGTGTAACATGCCACATGGAACTTCTTTCCATGTCATGCTATTGTGGCCCATCACGAGAGAATTCTAAGTGACATTACCTAGCTCTACTTGGAATATTATAGGATTTCTCACTTAGATTCACTAAATCCACATCAAAACATAAGTAATCTCATCAAATCCACTAGGATTGACTTGGATTCAGGTCCCTATGGCACATCTAGGGTAACCTAAAGTCTACTATTATTAATCTTTAAGTGTCCCACTTTATGTAGGAGCACTCAAACCAAAGCAAACTCATGTCACACTTGGTTTTAAGAGAGTGAGAAATGAAGGGGAGTGTAGCACATCGACCCCTCTGCCCATTAGGCATAGTCTCACAGTAGTCCCCTAAAATGACATGGAATCAAGGGATCTACCAATTCCTAAACTTAGTCTATGCAGTTCTTAAAGAAGCTCCCATCTAACTCAAACCACATTGATGTAGGATGGGTCCATTAGGGATCATGCTTGCCCGCTTCCCTTGGCTTAAGAGATCATCTTTAGTTAACTAATTATCTACCATGGTCATGTGTAACATATACAAATAGTTTCCTTAATTAGGCCTTTTATATTTAATTCAGAACACATAAATAGAATAAAAGAAGTCTTTATCAAACAGTTCCTTTATTATCTTGAAAGGTTATTATTACAAGTTTTTCCCTATTATCTATATACAAAAATCAATCATCCACTACTATCTCAATTGACAATCTTCACACACCAATATTCCACCCTTGAACTAGTATCAAGGCCTCAAGATCCCATCTAGAGCCATGTAGGCATTAGGCAGATCCTAGGACTGTAGGGGGATTTGCTACTAGAGCCCCCCCCCCCTCCCCTGCCTGCACCCACACCTTCTCCTACCCAACTAACTCCCTACTAAGTGATCTCTCACAATAGGGCTGATAGTCTTGAGCTCTCTGAAGTAGTGAACATGACCCTCATGGAGTAGGGTCCCTATGGCTAGCTTGGGGGAAGCCTAGCACATCCTTCCTTTTTATCCTGATTCCAAATAGATTCGATCAAACACTTGCTTAAGTAATCAAGGCATTCCTTGCCCGAAAATCCCATGGGCACCCATCCCCTTTTTTACATGACTGGCCATTGTGGCAAGGTTCTCTTTTCCATTCCCTTCTACTTGGACTATTTCTTTAGCCTATGCTCATCTACCCTTTTACAATTTGCACAGGAGGGAGCCTGGTGCTCTTTTACAAAAGTTTTGGGGTGCCTTTTACTTTAAAATGTGATTTTTCCTTTAACTTGATTTTAGAGGCCACCCTTGCACCTTTGCTTGTTCTTTGTCTTGCTTCTTCCATTTCATCCACATTTCACTTCTTTTGCTTCCGTCTCGAGCTGGAGTTAACATTACCCCCCCTCCTAGACAAGTGCCAGCCCCCATGGCACATTGCGGGGCTTTGTTGTTGAGGGTCTAGTGCTTCAAAGGGTGGTTGGCTAAGTGGATGATGGGGCCTTGTATTGATTGGTAGTGGTTGAGGAGCTTGGCAATGATTGTGTTGTTGGAGACCAAGGGTATGTTGAGTGGATGACGATGCCTCTGATGTTGGTGGTTGCAACATCTGGGAATACCTGAAAAGAGAAGATGTGGTCTACCTAGGGGGAGTGTCTATCTCATCGTGTAGTGCATCGTGCTTGTGCTAGTGGAATGGGGAGCTGGGTCTGAAACCTTGGTGATGTCCCATACTTGAGGACCCCCCGTGCATGCAAAAGTGTGGTGCAATGGTTGCAGCTCAAGGAGACAGGTCTAACCATAGGCAAGTGTTACCTCCCTAGGTATGTCTTGCCCTTGAGGTGCCCTAAGCATGTGTAGTGGGGGATCAAAAAAGGGCTAGGGGTTTAGACATGGAGCCAACCAATCGAGGCCATCGGATGTGCCTAACTTGAGAACCCCTAGGTGCAGTGGATGTGGTTTATGTGTAGCTCACTGTGCCTTCGTGTGATTCTCTCTTTCCATTTCCATTCTCTTTGTTTTTCTTTTTGTTTTGTACTTTCTTGCCTTTTCTTTCTTTCTTTCTCTTTTTTTTTTTGAGTTACATAGTCATGACAGAAGCTAGCTTTTTCATCAGAGTGAGGCGGAGAAGGAGTCTTAATAGATTTGTTAAGGAATTGGTGGCTTTGGAGATACCCCTTGAGGTCTAGGTAGACTTGAAGGCGGTGGTGGTGGAGAGGAATGGATGATTGTAGTGGGTGAAGTGGCTATCATTCATATCCTCTAGAAGAGCTAAGCAAACTGAAGGTAATAGTGCAACTCGCATCATTAGTCGAGCCATTGTGCAACTATCTATAGCATTAGGATCAAAATGGAGGGCTAGGAGCCACGCTCCTATGGAGTAGGTTCTTGCCTATGGAGTATCCTAAGCAATCTAAGATAATTACATGTGGTAATAAAAGCGGGCTTAGGGCAGCACAAAGAGAATTTGTTGATGAAGTGGAACGTGGTATCATACAAATTTTCTAATGTGAAAATAAGGGCATCTTCATATGTAGTACAATGTGGATTATAGATTATCGAAAAGTCATACCGACCATGGACATTGGGGTCAAAATTCACTCCCACCCTTCGAGGCTATGGCATGAACGTTGGGTTGTTCCACTCGAAGGGTTGAGTGTTGCAGTGTCCATGTTCACATCATAGATCCGCCTTCTCCATGTATGTTGGCATTCATAACTAGGCACAGACCTCAGCACTTCAAAAACTTTATTTTGCCAAAATTCAGCATCTTCATCGCCCCATGGAGTGGGGTTCTGTTATCTCTCCTTCAGCCATTTCTCCCCGAGCCTGCCTCCAATATTAATCACCTCCTCCACCACCTTGATGGGAAAAACTCTAAGTAGGTTGGTGGGGAATTGGAAATTAAGATCGAAGGGGTTCGTGGCCATTTCTTGCTATTCCCAAATCACAAGGTTGGTGTGGAAGCTTGCTAGGAATTTGTCCTTGCATGGTGGGATAAGTACAAGTGGTGCTATTACTGGTCTGGCATTCCATCTTTGTCTTGTTTCTTCCACCATTTGTTTTCTCCTTTCTCTCAGTGATGCCTTTCTTTTTGTGGAGGCATCTGCTTGTTGCTGCTCATCTAGTCATGGGGAAGGAGAAAGTGGGCCAAGATCTTTCTCCTACGGTCCCATTTCAAAGTTCATTTCAGCCTCCTCCTCCTTATGCCTTGTCTGTTGTGCCCCTTTTGTGAATCCAAGTGCTTCAAATTCTTGTGGGGTTAGGCCTTCCGACAGGAGATAGTGGCATTGCTCTTCAGGGCTAAGGCCAACTCCCATGGGTTGTGGTAGCATCTACAGGCCTGCTCTCAGTGCCCTGTGTGCTATCCCTAGCTTCTTCTTTATGGCTTCTATGGATTCTCCTTCCTCAACTTATGTGACATCCAGTAAGGTATTTAGGAAGGGACGTTGCTGAGTTTCAAAGCCCACTTGGGCAGCCTCTGCTTTGCTTTCAATGTGAGTTTTTTTTCTTTCTCCACTTGAGCTAGATGCCACACCAAGATTTTCACCCTCCTTTCATTGTGGGTTGCCCACTCTTCTACTCTCTTCGTCATCTCCTCGAAGCTCTCCCCATGCCTCTGTGTTAAGGTTGTTATTGCCAATTCCTATTCTTTCCACTTTTGAGTTATCCCCTCCTCCTTTTTCAAGTGCTCAATCTCTCTCTCCAACCTATCCTGCTCATCTATCTCTAGCATAACCCTTACTACCATGTCTTCGATCTCTCGGTGATGCTCTTCCTCTCTCTGCTTCTCTTGCAGTAGCAAGCTCATCCATGCCCAGTTGGAATCTCTTCAACTAAGCTTCTGCATTATTAAGAGTTTATATTCACGTTGTAGTCCAACCTGCTCCTGTTTCTCATCTTTGAGCCATTTTCTCCAAGCTTCCTTCTTTTCTTCCTTGGTATTGAGCTTTGCTTTTAGCTCGCTAATTTCCTTTTGATACATGGCCACCTACCGGGTTTTTTCCAGTTGTTGGAAGGCCACCATTGACTCTTTCTCAGCTTCCAACTTAGCCCGTGGCACCACTATTCTCTTTTCCTCCTTGGCTTTCTCCAGCTAAGAGAGTAGCTCCACGACATACTCATCGTAGTTAGCGGGTAGGAACATAGTTGTGGGGATGGGAGTTGTGGAAGTTCCCACCTTTTTCCGCTTAGGGTTCTTCCTTGACTCAGCATCTTTTTTGCCCTACGATTGGGGTTTCCACACTCTTTTCTTGAGTTAGTTCCTTGTTAACAAAGTACTGCACCTAGGCCATAAGATTATTGGCATCTACCATGGCCGGGGTGCCCTGAGTAGGCATTGATGTTGTGGGGATAGGTACCATGAGGGGTGGAATGGGGTCGATGGGGGCTTTGCCCTTGCCCTCCTACATTGCGGTTGGCATGCCCTTGCCCTCCTGCACTACTACAGTTGGCATGAGGGGTGGAATGGGGTCAATGTGGGCTTTGCCCTTGCCCTCCTACACTACGATTGCAATGCCTTCATGCACATGTGTGCTTGAACTCAAGCCCTCATCTCTCCTCGGGCTCAAAGTGTCCATCTTGTCTTATTCACCTTGTTGCTCCATTAACCTATGTTTGGCCAACTTGATGTCTTCCTCTTCCTTCTTCCTCAACACCTTCTCCTTTTCAATAGCCTTTCTCTTCCTCTCTTTTTTACTCTACCTCCAGCCTCTTAGACTCTTCTCTCTCTTTCTTTTTCCTTTCCTCCACCTATTTCTTTAACTCTTTCTTAGCTTTCTACAAATCTGCTTTCTCCTTTTTCTTCCTTTCTTCCTCCTGCTTTTCCTGTGTCATCTTCTTCTTAGACTTCTTTTATTTCCTTCTACTGGACTGAGCTTCTTGTTCTCCTCCTCTTCACTAGTTGTCCTCTCACTTGATTGTTCTCTATCATGATACGGAGGTGACCTGTCATGTGTTTCATCCGCTCCTTCCTCTCCATCCTATGCCTCCTTTATCACTTCTTGGATAAGAGTAGTTAAGATTCCTCCATACTCAATGAACAAGGCTTTGGCTAAAGGCTTCTTTCTCTCACCTCCTTTTGACACTAGGGACTCTCCACCAACCGGTCAGCTTCCAAGGGCTAGTGCTTTAGCGGATTGATCAATGGTTTTTTGTACATAGCCATTTCAATCCACCTCATCCAACGAGTGAGTTGCCATGCTCTCCAGCATGGGCACACTGATCCTGTGCATAAGTGAGTTGTAAATTTGGTTGGAGAAGATGTAATGGATTTTCTTAGCCTACATTCTAACTTCTGAGGCGGGATGTCTTGAATGCTTATGCCATCGTTTGTCAAGACCTTTTTCTTTTTCATCTTTAGCATGGCATAAACATCTCTCTTCTGCCTCTTTTCCACCTTTCGTTCCTATCCCAATGCCTTATCTACCAAGGTCTTACTAAGCGGAATCTGCACTTGCTTGGCTCCTTCTCCCCTCCCCACAGTTACCATCCCACACTCCCTATTAGGGTCGTATGTCCTTAAGAATTCCACACACTCAGTGTGGTCGTGGCAACCTCCTCCTTGGCCACCACCTCTTTGATGTTGTGAATGCTCTTGAATTTGATTTGGTTGTAGGCCCAATTTCCAAGGGAAAGGCCATACTTTGCTCGTCGTTCCTCTTCTGTGAAGGGAAGGCAATGGGCTGAGTCTTGTTGTGACATCTTTAGATCCTATCATGAACCATGGTTCACCATTAGTGCTTTCCAAAACAATTACTTGTTGAAAGAAAAGACTTCATGCTTGCTAAATTGAAACGTTTTTAGTACAAAAATAGACTTTTCCTTCAAGCTTTATTTCAAAATTTTGTGACGTTTTCCTCAATTGCAAGTTAATGTTTTCCTTCCTTTTCTGTTCTTAGGTGTGGATTGAGGCTTTTAAGGTATGTTTTTCATTTTCTTGTTTCATTATGTGTTTGATTTGATTTTGATTCACATTACCCCCTTACCCCCTCCTCCTTGCAATTGAGAAGAATCCTTCCTAGGATTGAAGGTTAGAGGATAGAGGGTGTTCAGCGCATGGGCATGGGCATAGTTACTTTTGCACAAGCCAAACATAGAAGTTTGGATTATATTCCATATGAGCGTATCGGTCCATGTCGAAAGGTTGAATGCCTACCTAGGTGATGTAAGTAAGGACATCGAGAAAGAATTCACTAGAGTCTACGTGACTAGCAATGTGCAGTTCCTCCTCAGTGAGGATGTGATCTAAGTAGGGGTGTCCATGAATGTGTTCTTCCATGGGTCGGTCACGAATGGTTGTTAATACCCTATAAGACGTTGACACGACATAAGTTGGACATACTCTGATGTTTCAATTGCATGTCGTTGCTCTACATTTGTCATGATCTAACATTCTTCGAGTTCCCATTGAAGGCAAAGAGCATACCATTTCCTCAAGAAAGGGGAGTCATTGTCAGCAAGTTGTTTCAAGTCTTCTATCTCTTGATCATTGGCATAAGTTGTGCACTTGTCATACGAGGTGATAAGGCATTGTTTCTACGCTTGTTCATGGGAAACATCAGTGGCAATCAGCTTCTCAGCTGCCTCGAAATCCTTGACAAACGCAAGTTCTGATTCTTCACAAGAATAAGGGAGTGTCCATACTTCTGTCGCTATAAGCTCGCCCAAGAGTCCCAAGTCTAAGCAGTCATAGCTTTTAGCAAGCGACATGAAGGTGGCATCTAAGTGTCTAAGACAAGCAACCACATCATCCCGTGCGTTCTCCGCTAAGTTCAAGGCCACTGTCAAAATCAATTGTCACTCATAAGAGGGTCTAAGGCTGGCAGGGGGTTGGGGTTTGACAAAACTAGAGAGTTCATTAGCTCTGATGGTGGCTACTTTGGTTGTTCCTGAGCTTGTAGTTGGACTTTTTGTATAGTAGGTTGGGGGCTGTGGCTCTACTAATGGTGCACTATGACATTTGAGTGACATTCCATGAGCTATAGGACTAGTCATGGCATGTGTGTTAGTAGTAGGCTATGATTGGGGTTGATAGACTCGCTCGGTCTTCACTGGTTTGTGTGTTTGTGATTTTGAAGGCTTTGAATCCAGAGGCTTTTGTGGCCTTGGCCTTGGATGTGTCATGTGGCCTTGTGTGGTCAAGCTTGGGGTTAGTGTTCGATTAGTGCCTTTGGATGTTTTGGCCTTAGGAATCCATATCCAAGCATTACCCTCGTAATAGCCTTGCACTTGCAATAGGATCTTGGGGACCCATCGCGGCTTGATCGTACGTCGATATCTATAGTTGCATCTTGGGCTCCTAGGGCACGAGGTGGGGTTCTTAGCCTTGCAGTGTTATGGGTTTCTACTCCTAGGTGTGATCCTTGAGAGTTTAGGCATCCATTGAAGCTTTGGCTCATGGGCCTTAGCTTTGACTTCAATGATCTACTGGTCTTGAGGCTTGGTGGATTGTGACGAAGCACTATCCCCCTCCTTAGACTTGGTGGCAAGTTTCTCTATTGGTGGCTTTGCGGACTTGGAAGGAGTCATGCAGCCCTTGCTGAAAGCTATAACTATGCGGATGTTGCCTATGGCTAGGTGGATACGCTGTGACTCGTAGTCAGCATTACAACGAGCTTGCTTCTTAAAGGTTCGTCCTAACAGTAACTCTGTGCCTGCATCTTTAGTGTTGGGTAACACATGGAAGATCATCGGCATGCTTTCAGACTTGATAGAAACTATAGCCTTCACTTTCCCAAGAGTGTGTATGATCAGTCCCCCATATGGGTTGAGTTTAGCGTTAGTGGGCTGTAATTGTGGTTTGCCAATTTGGGTCCAATGATCATGAGTTAAGACATTAAAGTTAGCTCCCTCATCGATCAATGCATTGAAGGTGCATGTGTGCTCAACAGCAGTGATCGTTATGCTTAGGTAAGCTGGTTCTACAACTTCCTCATCCTCATCATCCATCTCAGTGATAGTGGCTACTCATACATTGACAAGGGACTCTAGCATTGGAGGCTCATGCAGTGGGTGTGTGGGAGGGTAGTACTTCTTTATGTGGCCGCCCCATTGAAGAAGCCTATGCCCTCACCTTCCAGGGTTTCGAGTTCTACGTTTCCAGTTTGGCTGATGGCCCGAACTCTAAAAGGTCCTAACCCCCTAAAGTTCATTTTCTATTTATATCCCTTGACTGAGTATAGCAGTACTAAGTCACTTTGTTCAAAGTCTCGTCACTTGACATGCTTGTCAAACCAGAATTTGTGTCTTGCCTTGTCACATATTAGCGTATGGATGGCTAGAAGCCGAGTTTTTGATAAGTGTTCGAGCTCAATCAGGCGTTCCGTCCATGCCTCCTTTCCATCCCATCTCTCTTGAGGGGCTATCCTCAAGCTAGAAATGAAGAACTTTAAGGGTAGAATTGCCTCAGTTCCATAGGTCAACCTAAAGAGAGTTTGACCCACAACTATTTTATAAGCCGTGTGGTAGGCCCACAAGGCCGCCATCAACTTGTTATCCCAACCACTGCACGAAGCAAAGACTACCTTGGTCAGGACGTTCACCAAGATTTTATTTGTGGATTCAACTTGGCCATTTGCCTAAGCATAATAAGGGGAAGATTTCCGATGGATCATTAGGAAGGTGGATAGGAGATGAGCTATCACTTCATTGATGAAGTGTGTGCCTTGGTCATTAACAAGTTCAATGGGGTAGCCAAATCATGAGATCACTTGCTTCCATAAGAACTTGGCAATGGTCCCAACATCATTTTTTCTTGTAGCTCGTGCTTCTACCCATTTCGTTAGATAATCGATGGTGACAATGATGTACTTAGCTTGTGAATACTATGGAGTGGGACTAATGGGTCCAATGAATCCATCCTCCATTTCTCGAAGGGTTGTCGTGCAATGATTGGGGTTAGCTCCATGTAATCCTTAGTTACAATAGGGACCTTAGTCCATTCACACTCATCACAGTGCTTTACAAATTGTGTTGCATCTCAAAAAAGAGTGGGCCACCACAACTGGGACTACAACATCTTGCGGGCTGTCATGTCTCCATTGAAGTGTCCTTCTATGATTTTGCCGCACGCCTCTATGAGAACGTCATGCATTTTATGCTCACACATGCATCTGTGCAACAATCCGTCTTGCCCCAAACTATAGAGTTGGCATGCTATCAACTGATAGGATTGGATCTTCAGGATGAGTCACCTAAGTCAAGCCTTTTCTATTGGTCGTTTAGGTAGTTCGTGCTCCAGCCCTTGGACTATGTCATCTACCCAATACGGTGTTATGTCGGCTCTAAACAAATCTCTTTTACTAGATAAGCTAAATAAATGAGCATCTAGCAGTTGGTCTATAATGCCTTGTCCAGCAGCTTCTCCTATGGGGATGTGAGACATATGGTCAGCCATATAGTGTTGCTTCCCTTTACGCACCACTGCAAAGAATTTAAACTCTAAAAGTAGAAGTAGCCATCGAGTGATGCACCCTGTAGTGACAAGGTTTATTAACAAGATATAACAAGGCTTGATGGTCAACAAAGAAGGTAAATGGCACCAAAAGATAATGCCGAAATTTCTTTACAGCAAATACCATGGCCAAACCCTCTCTCTCCATTGTTGAGTAATTCATTTCGGTCTCAGTGAGTTGTTTGCTAAGAAAATCTCACTGGGTAATCTAGATTGTGTTCACCAGGCTAGCACAACACAGCTCCTATGGAAAATTTCAAAACGTCAATGTGCACATCGAACATGAGTGTCCAATTTGGGGGTCGTAGAATTGGTGCAGTGGCTAAATCCTTTTTCAGTTCCTCATATGTGCGTTGGCATTCCTCGGTCCATTTGAATATGATCAATAGCTTGTATAGAGGTCTAGCAATCAATGCATAGTTCAACACAAATCACCGATAATACCCTGTATGGCCTAAGAAGCACTGAACGCCCTTGTAATCAGTTAGGGTTGGAAGATTAACAATGATCCTGACCTTCAAGAAGTCCGTGTGGCAATGCTATTCTTTGACACTACATGCCCTAGGATGCATCCGTGCTTTACCCAAAACTGGCACTTCAAGGGGTTCAACGAGGGACGATATAGTTGACACCATTCAAAGACCGCTCGTAGTTTGTTTAAGTGTTCCCTCCAAGTAGACTGAACACACAAGTCATCTACAAAGACCTCTAACTCCTTCCTAAGCATATCTTTGAATATGGTGCACATAAGTCATTGGAAGGTAACTGGCATGTTAGTCAACCTGAAAGGCATGACTATGTAGGTAAAGATGCCCCACTTAGTGGGGCGAATGTAGTCTTATGCCTATCATTAGGATGCACTTGCACCTGATTGTATCCAGAGAAGCCATCCAAAAAACTGTACACCTCTTTTCCAGTCGCTCTCTTGTCGAGCATGTGCTCGGTGTACGCCAATAGATAGTTATCTCTCTTCGTAGCAGCGTTCACCTTTTTGTAATTGATGCACACTCTAATCTTCAATATGATGACTATGGGCAAAACCCAATCCATGTGATCAATTTTGTAGATGAATCCTACTCTCATTAGCTTGTCAATTTCTTCCTTAACGGGCATGGGCATGATTTGGATTCATGGAATACGGTTGCTACTTGACCAACATTGTGTCGGGTGTTATAGGTATGTTGTGAGTCACTACACTTGGGTCTACCCCTTTGAGCTCTTCTATGGACCAAGCAAAGATGTCTATATACTCTCGTAAGAGAGAAATGAGACTTTCTTCCTCTTCCTCAATCAATTCATCAGCTATAAAGACAGGTCAGGATGTCTCCCCTTCCCTAGCCAAATTGACCTCCTTGACCTTGACGGGTCCTTTGATTGGTTCACTTGCTTGCCTCTATCATTTGGCTCCCAGAAAGTTCACTACCCTATCTCCTTTTTTGAATTTTGTGAATCGCTAAATTGGTAGGTCTTGTGGTTTTCACTTCTCTTCTACCGTTGTATCCTTAGGCAGTTTCCGTCGTTTCCTCCCTTAACCGTCGATGCCTTAGGTGAACGAGTAGGTCCCCCTTGGTGCATCTAGTCTTGGAAGGTTGAGATATGTCAAGACCGTTATCTAAGCTAACTTCTGACTTAGAATTGGACTCTTCATCTTCGCTAGAAGAGGGAGTCTCTCTTGGTGGTCGCAGATCGGTGAGTCCGTTCTTCAGCAATGGTGCGGCACTAGGCTAGGCCTGCCTTCTCGTAGTCAATTGTGCCTATGTGCTCCAACCAGGTTTGCAATCCATGTGCATGACTCCTCTCTCTATCCTAAAGGAATTCTGTTTGCGTGGTCTAGAGTCAACTCATATTTGTTTGATTACATGTCCCCCAGTGTCATATTCTATAGTATTTATTTTCCCTTCGCTCTCATCATCACTGAATGAACAACAGTCTTCATATTCGTCGTCACAGCTATCTTTGTCCGACTGCTCATCATCTCCTAAGTCTTCTAATATGTCTCTTCTCATTGGTTGGGGACTAAGACCCAATTGTACATCAAGTTTAAATCGTGCACCCTAGACCATCGCCACTTAGGCTCATCCAAGAGATCTTGGAGTGACTTGAGATTTGTTGCTAGATTTCCAACCAACTTGTCAATCAAATATCCTAAGATCTCGAGGAGCTCTTGTCTATTGTTCAGGACTTGGAATGTGATAGGGTTGGGTCTTCCACATAGGCTTCCAGCCATCATATAGACTAGTACTAAGGATGTGTCCTTGGGCTTGCAAATTTGTCTTGATGGCTTGTTCGTACTCCTCATTGGTCGAGCATGGCAGGTCGATGGTAGCAAAAACATGCATCTAGTCTCTCTCGTCCTCAGGACACGGGATATACTTGGTTAAGGGCCCGTAGGATTTCCTAATCTAGCCATCACCCTTGGGCATGGTGCAGATGGCACATCTAGATCAACCGGCATAGTCCTCCAAGTGTCCATCTCTACTCTTATAGTCTCCATTTGATTGCCTAGGAAGATGAGACCGTTGCCCCAATCTTCTATGACTCTTGCGTTGTGCATCCAAGGTCGGCCTGATAGGATGTCGTAGTCCACTCCTTTCATGACTATAAAGTCAATGGAAAATTAGACTCCTAAGATCTTCACTGGCCAATTCTTTAACACGCTAAATGGTTTTACCTTCATTCCATTAGCCAGTGTGACGTTGAACCTAGTCGTCTCCATCGATGGGTTACCCCAAGTTTGGAGTACTACATGGCTTAGCACACTAACTCTCACTCTTGTGTCTACGATTCCCTTTATTGTGACATCTCCAAGAGCTAAGACCGACAGAACTACATGCATCTCCGTGCCTTCCTAGAAATCATTAACATGCAAGTACTTAGGCACATAGTACAGTGTTAGGCTCCGTATTTGTATTTCTGCATCATCCTCGTGCAATTTTAAAATAGCTTGCTCATTTGATTCTTCAACCCACTGTTTCAGCTCTTACCATAGCGTTGGATGTTGCCTAAGTAGGTCTCCTAAGCTTACAGTCACAGGGGTAGTCACCAATGTATTAAAGAGATTGCTAACTACTTACCTCTCTCCTAACTCCGCGGCTCTTGGTCAATGGCCTTGATTAATTTGTTGGCTCGTAGAATTTAGACTTTGCCTAAGCAGCACTACTTGTGGTGCAATCACATCCCTCGATTTTGGTCATGGGGGTGAGACTGGCATGCTTATGCTTGAGAGATCATCGATCTTGTCTTCTAGTATGGGCTCAGCGTCTTTTAGGTTCTCTTGGGCTTCTTTCATCCACTCCTTTGCTTTCTCGATGGCTTCAAGTTGGCACTTCAGGTTGGGGTACTCCCCGACCTTAGCACTTCCCTTTTCAGTTGTCTTTGGAGTTGATGTTTTTGCCTTTGCATCAGTGACTTTCTTTCTAATAGGAAGTGCCGTGGCACTTTCAATTTTGAGTGTGTGACCTTAGCATCTAGTCTCTTATTCCTCTGTCTCTGACTCTTATTTCTGCTCAAGGTTGCGTTGAGATTGCTAGTCCCTGGCAATGATATGTCGGCATGCTTTGTCTGCGTGCTGGTCATGACATGTAATGGGATAGGTGTGGCCTCTCCGTTGAGTGTCTCGACACCAAACGACCCCAATGGGACTGATGGCTCGTTTGCCAAACTAGAGGATGGCTTCTGCTAGGGCAATCGAAAAAGAGATAAGTGATTCCACACTCAATGCATCTTAGGTCAGTCTTGTCTCTATTTGCTTGCTCCATCTCGGGGCAACACGAAAAAACGTGTCTTGGGTGCCAACACACAATTGGCTCTTAGGTCTACCCTCCTAGGCCTCTGCCTCTCCCTCTACCTAATGCCATCACTAGTACTAGTTGATAGTCATAAGGATTGCATTGCCTTCTTCATCATATGATACGTAAGGGTGTACATAAGGCTCTTCACCATTCTGATCCTCCACATAATGGACTAGAGTATCACTCGATGAATGGGTTACTTAGGGTCCAAGCGATCTAGGGATACCTGTACGGTTTATCTTTGTCCTAGGGATGGTTGACTTGGTGTCATCAAGTGCTAAGAGGGCCAATGGGGCTCCCCTTCCAAAGAATTTCAGCATCCTATTTGCAAGGTAGGATTGACTATAAGGCTAAAGTATGGGAGTCTCTGAGGTAATCAACAATGCATGGCATCATGGCCAAACCTACGGCAATTAGAGCAAGTTTGTGACCTAGGATCTTGACACTCGACTGGGAGGTGGTTTCTGCCACAGTACACACATTGGACGTGTGGGCGCATTGGTTTTCTCGTCATCTCTTGCAATTTGGTTATGTCCATCTTCATCTCTGCTAGCTCTTGTCTTGAATCAGTGGCCTTCCCTTTATCCTGAGCACTTGGGCCTGATGTCTCGCTTGGCATTCAAGCTCTCTCAGAATTCCTAGCATTGAATTCTTCTCAATTCGAGCTCATATAGCTTTCTCTCCTTGAGCTGGTCATCCACTCTAATAGCTTCTTCAAAGACCCTTGTCAACATGTCTCGTTGTAGGCTCGAGTTGTTTGCCAAGTCTTTGTAGAGTTCTTCACTTCGTATTCCGTTAATGTGAACACTATGGACACCGCTCTTTTGGTTGGTCTCTCACCCATAGGGATTCTCTTGAAGAGGCTCCTCACATGGGTCACGTAATCTCAGATGTCCTCTTTCTCCCTCTACTTGACATTCATGAGTTGCACTAGCAGGTTGTTGGAGTATCCTAGTTCGGAGAATCTCTTAATGAAGAGATTTTTCAGGCCATTGAAATTAACTCGCTCAACGACATCTAGACTCATGTACCGGTCCTATCC
This sequence comes from Lygodium microphyllum, assembly GCF_053477565.2. NCBI lineage: Eukaryota > Viridiplantae > Streptophyta > Polypodiopsida > Schizaeales > Lygodiaceae > Lygodium > Lygodium microphyllum. Next base: position 122,815,210 of record NC_141149.1, on the reverse strand, counting down.
TGATCGCCTAAGCACAAATGGAAAGATTGTGTGTTGAGTGAGATCAGTGAGGCCGTTGGCCTCACAGACCTGCTCGAATTGCTCTATGAAGCTGTACGAGTCATCGTTCGATTGATATTTGTCCAACTGCTTTACTACTACGAAAATTTTTTATTGTCTCTTAGAGTCTTGGCTGACTTCTAACCCTACAAGTAGCGATGTCGCTAATGCTGCAACACTTTGGTCTGTTGTTGTCATCGTTCGACTGATATTTGTTCAACTACTTTGCTACTATGGGAATTTTTTATTGTCTCTTAGAGCCTTGGCTAACTTCTAACCCTACCAGTAGCAATGTCACTAATGCTGCAACACTTTGGTCCGTTGTCATATTATCTAGCAGCCGCTTCGCGTCAAAAGCTCACCTAGCCGACGTGCCTTCGATCCTACCAGGGTATAGTGAGCTTACCTTGATGCCCGAATGAGTTGCCTCCTCCCTTAGGCACACCAATAGCTCCATGATTCTTGATGCAAGCTCAAGCATCCTCAAGCCTCCACCTCCAAGCTCCATCCTCCATAGTCGTGCACAAGACAAGAGAAAAGAAGAGAAGAGAAGAAGAGGAGAGGAGATAGTGGAGAGCTTCACCTCCTTGATCCCTCACCCTCACACACTCACTTCCTCACACTCTCACACTCCCTCTCTTAAGCACACATAAGCAAGCAAAGAGAAGAGAAGAAGAGTCTCTTGTTGCCACACACCAAAGAATGAGCTTTCATTCACTTTTTGAACTTTATATACATGCCCTAAAATCCCATGGGCACCCATCCCCTTTTTTACATGACTGGCCATTGTGCCAAGGTCCTCTTTTCCATTCCCTTCTACTTGGCCTATTTCTTTAGCCTATGCTCGTCTATCCTTTTACGATTTGCATAGGAGGGAACTTGGTGCTCTTTCACAAAAGTTTTGGGGCACCTTTCACTTAAAAATACACTTTTTCCTTTAACTTGATTTTAGAGGCTGCCCTTGCGTCTTTGCTTGTTCTCCATCCAACTTATTCCATTTCATTCTCATTTCACTTCTTTTGCTTTCGTCTTGAGTTGGGGTTAACAATAGCTTTGTAATTTGAATGGGACTACACATACCTACATGTAAGCGTGCACACACACACACACACAAAATCGAGGGTTGAAAAGGTCTAAGCCTAAATCAATTGGGGAGCAAGGAAAAGAGAAGTAGATGGAATAAATAAATATTTAAACAATAACTCTTCAATATAATGTAGAACACGAAAAATAGATAGACCCAACAACCAATTCTATTACTCTTTTGCATAGTTGCAATAAATCCCTTCAAGCTAAATACACACTATGGCTAAGATAATAGCTTAGGCAAACTCTATCTAAGACAATAGCTCAGTATCACTCTTAGAGATCCAAAGAAATCACAAAAATAAGTATGCCAAATGAGAAATTTTGGTCCTTACCTACAACAATAAGAAAAGACATCTTTAGATCTATCTCAAAAATAACCTCTTATTACAGGCATGCCTTTTTAAGCTAAAGGCACCCATAAAGAGGTAGAACCACTTGTCTTTTACTTCAACCCTATTAATCATAGAAGAAAATCACTTGTTTATTTACCCAAGCTTATAACAATGGCTTAGATCTCTAATTATTACCATTTATAGTAGGTTAAGCTTGCTTTTCACTGTTACTTTCCATGCTTTTTGCCTCACAAACTCTTGCTATTTGCTCTTCTTGCATTCTTTTTTTTGTACCTAGCTACAACTTGTCTTGACTATAACTTTCACATGAAAACATAGGATAAGGTCATCAAGGTACTTAAATAAAAGAAAATAGACTTGATTGACAAGTTAACGTAGGCAGAATTGCAAAAATCCCTTCAGAATAGCCAAAAATGCATTTTTTTGCAAATATGTCCATTTTTTATATTTTTCAACTTGAAAGATTTGCACCACTCAAAATAAGTTTTGGCACAATGGTAATGGTCTCTGATGATTTACTTTTGGTCAATTACATATCCGGCATATAAACTGATATTTTAGACTATGGTGTTCATCATTAACTTACTCTTGATAGCTCACATAAATCAATGAATAACTAGTTCCATATACATACATTGAAATCCTATAATATTGAAGAACCTATGTCATTCATCACTGACTTACTCTTGATAGGTCACAGAAATCACTGAATAACTCATTCCATAGGCATACACTAAAATCTTATAATATTGAAGAACTCATTTGTTTTACACTTTAGAAACGTAGTGTCTTGACATCCACCCCCTCTAAAACCTACACATCCTCCAACATGTGCCCCTTACTCTTCTACAAGTTCAAGGTCTTCAACATCTTTCATAAGCTTTGAATCCTCTTCTTCTTCAAATATCTTGCTCGGTCTCTATATCTTCAAGTTTGGCTCTCCGTATTCCTCTGCCTCTACATCTCCAAATTTTTTAACCTACAATTAGTTTCACCTTTTTATCCATTGTTTTGTAATTTTTCTCAACTTTGGCTTCAAGCCTATTTTTTCCATATGACTCTTCATGCACCATAAATTGAGCAATGATTTGAAACATATTCAAACAATGTTTTTTAGGGATGCCATGCTAGGCCCTTGATGTCCCCCAAAAGACTTTTGTAATCCATAAATGTATGGTCATCTTCTTCTAATATTTCTACTTAGGTAGCATAGTACTTCTTGTATTCTGAACATATTTCTTTTATCATCTCAATGATATCATTTTGCATGAGGGTTCAACTATGAAAATGCTTGAGATTTGTTTTACAAGTAGTTTACCTATGTACAAATGAGAAGGACTTAAGTAGTGCATTTTGAAATTATTGGATGTTATGCTTTGATATGTGCGATATAATTTGTTAGAATACCTCCTCCTTTTAACTACATGGTTTATACATTGCTAGCTACCATAATCTCATAGCTCATTTACCTTTATGAATCATAATAGTAATAAATAGTGTTAGTTGAGTCGTGAAACAAATAGTGTTAGTGGAGTAATGAGATAAGTTTCACATGGCAATATTTTCTAGTAACTAGGTGCAAGTTATTATGGTTAGTATGTGTGGATTTTAAGATAAAATGTGTCTCTTAACACTAATATTTTGCACAATGTTCTGTACTCTCTTCTTATATGAGTTATCAAATCCTTATGGTTAGTATTGGGACAAATGGATAATTATGGTCTCAAATCTTATTTTTGATGTTCTAATTCCTATAAGGACCCTAAGACAATAAACCACATTGTTAAAATACTTTTGAGACTAAGAGATCCTCAATGATACTCATGAATTTTCTATGCAATCAATGTTTATGTACACTAGGTCTATATTTTCATCTTTTTAAGTATGCTTAGTAACATAAACTCTTAAATCTAGTTCTTTTCATCCTCATCATGATTTAGTTTATGCAATGTGTTTTCTTTCAAAATATTGAAAGTAGCCTTTTGATTGTATGTACCAAACAAAGGTTCTTGTGTGATATTTTTTAATGTGATCATGTAAAGACAAAGGTGTACATGTTGGATAACGATAATAATCAAATAATATTTTTTAATCAACATTGTTTGTTAATGACAAAATTGATATTCTTCTTTAGGGTTTATTATTTGTAACATCTTTGTAAGTGCGATCAAGATTACAACATCGGATCCCAAATCAACACGTGCAATACACATTAGATGTTAAGGTTCTTATCTTTATGTTTGGTATGGATGCAAGTAACCAACTGGACCCTTCATCTACTCACACTTGGAAAGACAAATCGCAGGGACTACCTTCGACAAAACCAACTTTCTTTTTCTCCCCCTATATTCTACTTTTTAAGGAAAATTAAATGTGGATACATTCTCAATTTTTGAATTGTACACTTTATTTCAAAAAAAATCAAATTTTGAGAATGTATCCATATTTAATTCAGTTATAGGATGAATAGTGATATTAAACATAAAGAAAATTAATAAAAGAGTACAAGTCAAAAATTCTTTATTAATAACTCATTTATTAATAATCATTTATTAAATTTTCAATAATTCTTTATGTTTCCTTTTTTGAAGGGCCTAATTAATATTCATTTGTTAATTTTTCTTATTAATATTGTTTCTTTATTAGTAACTCAAGCACTCCTTTCTCTTACAACAAACATTGACATTGTGCCTTCTATAGCTCAACATTGCCAAAATCCCCAAAATTAGAACAAATTTCGCCATCATGAAAACAACCTTCTTTCTCTCTCTCTCTCTCTCTCTCTCTCTCTCTCTCTCTCTCTCTCTCTCTCTCTCTCTCTCTCTCTCTCTCTCTCTCTCTCTCTCTCTCTCTCTCTCTCCATAGAGAAGGGATTATTCCCAAGGCTATCATAGGGTATTTGAGGGTCATATAGTGTGCTAACTTCAGCCAAGAGGACTCAAAGAAATTGTAATCCAATAGAGAGCTATTAGTGGATTACTCAAGAACCCCTATAAATAGCCATAGCCAAAAACACAAAGAGCTCACTTTCTCTTGAATTTCTCATGTGTTGAGCATATCTAGTGAGTTAGAAATTCCCTAAAATCATTTCTCAACTATTTTACACTATTTTTCTCTTTCTCAAACCTTGTCATGGATTCAAAGATAACAAAGTTTGATGGAATTGCCTTCCATACCTAGCAAGCTAAGATGAAAGGGTATCTCATGAAGAAGTTGTGGCATGTTATACCTTTTGCTCAGAATCAACAGTTTGGAGCTACATCAAGTTCTTCTAGAGTCACTACAAGATCCTCAACTCAAGCTTAAGTAGCTCAATTGACCCCTAAGCAAAAGAAGAAAGATGAACAAATTCTAGGAAACATTGTCACTAGTCTTGTAGATGAGCTTGTACATCATGTAGATGGGGAAAAGGTTGCATTTGAAGCACAGCATACATTGGAGACTACATTTGGAACCAAAGGTAAACATTCCATTACTAGTCTTAAGATTTATTTTTATGGTTTAAAAAATGGAAGGTGGATAAATTGTTGCTTCTATAGTCAACAAAATGAAAAGCATGAAGACCCAACATTCCAATGTTGAAGAACCAATCAAAGACATAGATGTTGGAGCATTAATACTAAAGAGTATGGAATCCAACTTTAACCAAATAGTCAAAATAATAAAAGAAAAAGAACCAGTTCCAAGTTTAGAAAGTGTGACAAACTCTCTCCTTGAAGAAAAGAAGAGCATGGAATTGATACCTTATGTAGGAGAGCTAGCCTATGGTATCAAAATGAGAAAGTTGGAACAATGCAAACTTGCAAGAAAAGAAACCGCAAATCAAAGTCCTACTTCACAAAATATACTTGCAAGAATTGTGGAAGATTGGGCCATAGAGGAAATAATTGCAAACCACCAAAGGAGTCTACAACAACAAACATGGCGAAAGACAAAGAAGGATAAAGTGCAACATATGTTGATATTGACTATGCATTCTAGTCTACATCAACATTAGAGGTTAGATTTTGTTTGGTATATCCTCTTGTAATCTTGGACTTATTGTTTAAGTTCATGAGTATTTTGTCTTGTAATATTGGACTTCCTCTTTTTGAAGTTCTAGAAGTAGATTTCCTAATATTCCCAATCTTGTTGTCTTAAGTTCCAATGTTGGTTTGGACTCCTTGGTTTGTGAGGAGGATCTTGTTATTTCTTCTAGATATGGTGATGTGTTGAGTGATGTTATTAGTCATCATGATGAAGATATGCATGATGATTGTGGAGTTGTTTTTGGTGTTTTTGGAGACGAGTTGGTTGTAGAGATGGTTGGTGAAGATTGTGTGTTTGAAGGAAGTAGACTAGAGCACCTAACCTATATTGTAGAGGTTGAGGGAATTCTTGATGAGTACTCTTTGGAGTTGGATGATACTTCTTATGTTGAAAATATGTTTTTGGATAACCTGGAAAGTGGTGATGATGATGTTGAGCATGTTGCATGCTAAGAACATAAGCAAAGTGATGTGCATGGAGAAGAATTTCCACTTGTTATCTTTTCCTCTATTTTTTTTGAAGACTATTTTTATGACTTGTACTTGTAGGGTCTACTTTTAGATGAGTATACAGATGGTTGTTGTGGTAAAGATTACAACATGGATGTTTCTTGTGGATGCTCTTATCTATTAGAGTATGTTCTTAATGATGTTGGTGCTATGTTCTTGTTGGAAAGGGCAACGCATGATGTGCCTATCAAAGTGGACCAAGCTATGCTAATAGAGGAGGCTATTTCTAGTAATTGGCAAAGTAATTGTTGGATGTATGGATCAATGTGTGGCATCCAAGATTACACAGAAGGTTACACGATGAAGCCAGTGGGATTACTGCTTGATGTGGAAGTAGTATGGGATTTGAGGTGTGATCAAATCTATTGCTTTGTGGATACCAAGTCAAAGGAAGAAATTGAACTTATTGATATATATATGCCTGTGGGAATGCAAAAGCTCATTCAAAACTTTTTGGTTTTTTCACTTGGATGCATACAGATGTTTGCAAAGCTTGCAATTTTTGAGAAAGAGATTATGGAGCTTGGAGACTGGAATGAGAGTCAGCAAGTTGATGAACTACTTTATGTGGAGATGATTTATATGGACCATTATTATTGGGATAGTAAATTGGAGACCTCATATGCATATGAATTACATGGAGGATCTATGTTTTCTTTAGACATGGAAGTGTCTATTATAAGAGGAAGAGGATCTCATTTATGTGTTTGATCCTAGTTCTCAAGAAGTATACTTTATAGGGAGGCTTGAAGAGAGCAGAACTATCTTTGTGTTTGTGATCCAGGTACTCATAAGATTTTCCTTATTTGTTGATAAGCATGATGAGAGCAATATTATGTTTGTATTTGATATAGGTGGATTGCTACACATGAATGTTTGCAGATCTAGGGGAGGGCTAGGCTAAATATGTCAAGCACTTTCGCATAAATTGAAAACCCCTAGTGAAACATTAGAAAGGTAGGTTTCTTTTTAGCTTAGTTGTTTGTGTGATTGTTTTCTTATTCTGTTTTAGTTGAATTTTTCTTGTGTTTGTCTAGAGTAGGAATTGCGTTTTCTCATTTACTTGGTTCTTTTGTGCTTGAAAACTTGATTGCCTTGGTTCATATTTGTATTTTTTGGGCAAGTTGGAGCTAGATTTCAATTGAAGTTGTTGGGCATCTTAAGTCGGGTATTTTTTTGCTAATATCTTTGCACTTCACGAGGATTATGGATTCACGAGCACTCCACATTGCACTTGTTGGATACACTACACTCGGGGGTCGTCTCCTGATTTTATCAATTACTTCAATGTCATGGGTTTGGTATAATGTACGCTCTTTGCACCAATGTTGAGCACTAGCACAACATGATGCCCACTACAGCTATATGCAATAAATCTTAGATGCACGTGTACTAGAGAGAACACCTTCATTGTACATGCATTGTTCCTTGCGTGCATGAGAGTTGGGATATTCATCACCAAATTATGAACAATTGGATGAGTGAGAAGGTCATTGGGTGAGTTTGAGGGTCGTGAAGGATGCCTACAATTGTGAGATGGGTGGTTTTCTTGGTCAAACATCATGTGTGTAATATTTCCATGCAATAAAAGTTAGTTGGTTAGTTAGCCAGTTTATAAGTTAGTAAGATTACTAACAAAAGACTAACTAAGCTAAAAACTAACTAACATTAATAGATAATAATTTTATTTAATTAAAAATATATTTAAAAATATCAAGATTCTTAAATTTGATATTTTTCTCGGATTGACAAGGACCATACCCACCCTTCACAGAAGTTACAACGTGAACGAGACTTATGAGCCATATTAATCACTAGTATTAATGTGTATAGTTTGGATGGTCAAAAAATAATTAGATTTTTGGGCAAAAAACTAGTATATTTTAGATATTATATTTAAAAGATAGAATTGGATGTCATTATAAAAAAAGGCAAGTAATGTTTTAGTTAGTTTTTGATATTTTATAAAAAGAAAAAATAAAGAAAAGTGATTAGCAAAATCCCAGGAGCCACGATCGCAGTCTACAAGCAGTAGACAGCACTTCGAACACGGAGAGAAAGAAGGAGTGATCTGAAAGCTTTCAAATCAAGTGTCTTGAAGTTTTTCCCCCCTTTTGGAGCCAATGCAACCATCGGATTTATGATCTGAGCATCAGATCATTGATTCTTCCAAGAGCCCCTCCACTCTTGTTCTCAGTCTCATCCCCTCCTCTCTAATGCATTATAAATATGAGGCATGGGGAGGCACGAGGGAGCATAAGGAGACCCCAAAAGGCTACAAGAGAGAGGTAGAGAGAAGGATACCCCTCCAAGAGATTGTGAGAAAGAGCTTGAGAGAGAGAGAGAGAGAGAGAGAGAGAGAGAGAGAAGAGTTACCCCGAGAGACTGCACAACTCCCTCTATCTCAATCCTCGACTTAACCATCTTCTCTTACACTCTTCCATCTTGAATCTATTATGCCTTCTTAATCTCTTGGGTCTACTTGTGAACGATGGTCTCCAAGTGAAGAATGTCGCGTGCGGATGGCAATCTTACTATTAGCAACGAAGCTTTGGGCGAAGGCATCACTATCAATCCAACTGCAGTTTCGGTCGTAAGTAATGTATTTCTAAATTGATAGATGCTTGCTTTGATTCTCGCATAAGATACATTAGGCTCCATACTATGAAATACGAGAATAGGTCATTGGAAGGGATAGGCCTCTTCTCACATACTTGAAAGATTGAATTTGCAAAGTGCATGTTTTAAGGGAAGTTAATTGCACTTAGTTGCATATGCCTTATTCATTGTTTGATAGACAATCGGTCAGGAGTTATGATTAGCATAATCGTAAAAACAATGACATTAAGAATTGTGCATACAAGTATTAAGTAAATTTTGCATAGAATCGCTCTTTGATCCCAAAGGGGAGAGCAAATATGCGATGTAATTATTATCACCTCTATTCTTGTATTGTTTGGGAAAAATACAATTAGTTTTGTTGGTTGATTGAACAACACCCTAAATATTTTTCTTTCAATCAACTGATTGTTGCATTGTGATTTGAATAAATATTCCAAGGCTTGTGTTGATGGCAAATGCATGGTAGGGGATTGTAATGACAAGTTGCCATGGGAATAAAGGAATGTTTTCCTAGAAGATGATATTAGGAATAATTGCCTTGATTATGCTTGATTTATAATTGATTAATTAAGAAAGGATATTTGGACGGGTGGATCATCGAGAGGGCACTGCTCTATTCACGGGCCGAAGGTCGAGTGGTGAAAATGCCAACCACGGAAGTTGTGTCTCACTCCTAGGTCGCTTGGGGTTAGTGGAGCTCTAGACACCCCTTGTCTAGACCGGAACGGAATTGTAGATTGCCGTGAGCCCAACGTCTAGAGGTGTTGGAAGATCCTATTCTAGATAAAGGATGGAAATTATGGTGCCATGTGATTTGAAACGGGTACTTCTGTTGGATAGAAGAGATACATAATTCTCCTGTATGGGTAGGAGACAAAGATTAACTTGAATATAAGTTAAGAAACTTGTTTGTCAAAAGGATTTCTTGCTTTGTTTTCGTGTGTGTGCTGTAAATTACGGGAACGAACCATGTTCTCTAAAAGGTTTAATTAATGAAGCTGATTTTAAATGTCACATATAAATGTGATAGGACCTAATTAGAAAACTAAAGCTATCAAGGGAAGCAGGTGGGCGGAATCCCCGACAGGTCCGTCCTATAGCTGGGTGGTCCCAGAGAACCCCTGACTTCTCACAAGGATTTATCACCATTCGACTTTAGGTATTGTTAAGTTAGAACCCGATTCATGCCGTTTTAGGGGACTGGAATGCGACTATGCCCTACGAGCAGAGAGGTTGAGCGGCGCATCCCTCTTGTTTCCCATTCTCTTTGAACCAAGTGCAGCATGGGTCTTCTTCAGATTGGGTATCTCTAGGTAAAGTAGGATGTCCAAAACCTGACGCTAGAATGCTGTTACGAGACCTTAACCCTAGAAACCCAGATTTCAAGTCGATCCTAGTGGATTCGGCCGTGAACATTCTGTTGCGAGGCAGACTCCGGAAACCCTAGGCAACAAACCCCGGAACATTTCTTGGGAGTGCCAGGCGACGATGCTTACATTCATTTCTCGATGGACCATTGAAACGTGCTTGGACAGTCGAAAGGCAGGCACGTTACAGTTGTATCAGAGCAAAACTTCATAATGATGCATGATTGATTCATGTATGGTTCATAGACATATCCTAAATAGAATAACCTAAGCAGTATGGTTTGACTTTCTGCACCCACAAATGCTGACATGCAAGAGAAGAAGTTCCTTCTCAAGAAAATTAAGGCACCCGAGTTTGATGGAGAAGAGATAGATGTCGCAACAGAAGTGGAGATATGGATTGAGTCAATGGATGACTATTTCTCTGCTTTAGGAATTGCCTCCATGAATCAAGCAATGGTAGCCAAACTTAAGCTAATTGGCTAGGCTCAATTATGGTGGAAGCAATGGTGCAAAGATAAAGGTATTTCTGAAGCTAGTGTCACTTGGGTTCAATTGAAAGATGTTGTACGTGAACGATACCTTCTGCCAACCTACCAGACTTTAAAGATGAATGAATTCTTCAAGCTCAAGCAGCTGGAATTAACCCTAGAAGCTTACTACTCAAATTTTGTAACCCTACTAAAATATGCGCCACCTATGGATATTGCATAGCAAGTATCTAAGTTTTGCCATGGCCTAAACACTCCTATGAACCATCCTCTTGAAGTAATGAGTCCAATGGACTTGCAAGATGTATTACTCCAAGTGAATCCAATCATTCAAGAACTTAAATTGAGCAATTGTAGCAAAGATAACTCCCGAGATCAGGGTAAAAGATACCATACGTATGGAGAAAGGGCACATCCGTAGGAGATGTCCCTACCATCAACAATTCCATGGTAATGAGCTATGACACATCCAAGCAGACTGCCTTGATCTAAGTCCATAAGACATTGAGCCGCCAAGAAAACGAAACTACACAGGTGCAGTCTATGGATATATAGAGGAATCAGATGAAGACAAAGACCTAGAACCCACTATACCTTATCATGATGACTAAAAAACCTAGTGTAACATGTCCGCTCGTCCACTTGTGGGACACGTCTTAGCAGCCCATCGGGAAGAGAGTCTAGAAGGTGCCGCCCGACACTCGCAAGGAATGTCACAGAGTTTGCGATCTAGGTCTTCCCGAGTCTGCCCCGAGTGGAAGTGTCTGGCCATTCCCACTTAGGATCGACCTGAAGTCAGGGTTCATTTCCTATCAGCAAAGTCTCTAGGAAGTAGCTAGCGTCGAGCTCCAGATGAACCACTTTGCGTAGGAACAACAGAGTCGAAGCGGATTTACGCTGCACTTGGTTCATGGAGAATGGAAAACGAGAGGGATGTGAAGCTCAACCTCTCTACCATAATGCATAGTCCCATTCCTTTCCCCTAAAACAGCATAAATCAGGATTCTAACTCTACTGATGCTAGGTCTTCACAGTATCGTTTTCACGTCTTTTGAGAAAAGTTCCTAGCTAACCGGGACCACCCTTCCATAGGACGGACCCAAGTCATGACCACTGCACTTTCCTCGGTTTGCTTAGTCATCTAATTATCTACCACATTATATTTGACATCCAAAATCAACTTCATTAATTAACCTGTTAATCACAAGTTCCTTTACGTAATTTAGGGCACGAACACAAAGACAAGATAAAACAAGATCAAACAGTTCCTTAACTTATCTTCATGTAAATGTTTGTCTCCCGCCCATATAGGAGAATTAAGTGTCCCTTTCTGCCTCAACAAAAATAATCCTTTCGTATCTCGAAAATAAAAACCCGAAGGTTTGTCCTACCAAGATTCTGCCCTATAACTAGTATCCAGAGCCTCAAGATCTCATCCTGAGTCACGCAGGGAGTCATGTAATGAAAGGGATTTATAGCCTATGTCCCCTCGAGTACCCTTAGCACTGTGTCTCCTAAACATAAACCCTGCGGAGAGACCTCTCGCAGCAAGAGTCGGTCCAAGCTCCCGATGCGGAGAATAAAATTACCCCCTTGGTATAGGGCATCACTGCTAGCCGGGGGAGTCGGACTAGAGGAATCCTTCCTTAATTAATCCTTTTAAGAATCAAGCACAATCAAGGCAACCAGCCCAATGTCATCTTCTAAGAAACATCCATTGTCCCCATGGCAATCAATCATCACAGACCTAACCATGAAATCATCAATCACACCCCACTTGGATTAACATCCAAAACCACATTAACAACAGTTTGAATACACAACCACTCGCTTCAAGGCATCGCAATCCCATTACATGCACAACCAGAATTTAACCTGGATGTATCAAAACACCAATGTAATATTTCCACGCAATAAAAGTTAGTTGGTTAGTTTGAAAGTTAGTTAAAAACTAACTAACGTTGATAGCTAATAATTTTTATTTAATTAAAAAATATTTAAAATATCGAGAGTTGTAAATCTAATATTTTTCTCGGATTGACAAGGACCATACTTACCTTTCACGGAAATTACAACGTGAACGATACTTATGAGCCATATTAATCACTAGTATTAATGTGTATAGTTTGGATGGTTCAAAAATATTAGATTTTTGGGCAAAATACTAGTATATTTTAGATATTATCCTAAAAAGATAGAACTGGATGTCATTTAAAAGAAACGACAAGTGATGTTTTAGTTACTTTTGGAGATTTTATAAAAAGAAAAAAATAAAGAAAAGTGATTGGGGAAATCACGCACCCTGCGATCACAGTCTATGGGCAATAGACAGCACTTCAAAAATGGAGAGAAAGAAGGAGCGATCTGAAAGCTTTCTAATTAAGTGTCTTGGGGTTTTACCCCCCTTTTGGAGCCAACGCAACCATCATATTTATGATCTGAGCATCAGATCACTGATTCTTCCAAGAGCCCCTCCACTCTTGTTCTCAGTCTCATCCCCTCCTCTCTACAAGGAGCATAAGAAGACCCCGAAAGGCTACGAGAGAGAGGTAGAGAGAAGGATACCCCTCCAAGAGATTGTGAGAGAGAGCTTGAGAGAGAGAGAGAGAGAGAGAGAGAGAGAGAGAGAGAGAGAGAGAGAGAGAGAGACAGACAGACAGACAGACAGATAGAGACAGAGACAGAGACAGAGAGAGAAGAGTTACCCTAAGAGGCTACATAGCTCCCTCTATCTCGATCTTGACTTAACCATCTTCTCTAACACTCTTCCATCTTGAATCTATTCCGCCTTCTTAATCTTTTGAGTCTACTTGCGGACGATGTCCTCCAAGCAAAGAATGTCGTGTGCGGATGGCAATCTTACAACTAGCAACAAAGCTTTGGGCGAAGGCATCACTATCAATCCAATTGCAATTCCGGTCATAAGTAATGTATTTCTAAATTGATAGATGCTTTCTTTGATTCTCACATGAGATACAATTAGGCTCCATACTATGAAGTACGAGAATAGGTCATGGGAAGGGATAGGCCTCTTCTTACATATTTGAAAGATGGAATTCGCAAAGTGCATGTTTTAAAGTTAATTGCACTTAGTTGCATATGGCTTATTCATTGTATGATAGAGCAATCTGTCAAGGGTTATGATTAGTATAATCGTAAAAAGAATGACATTAAGAATTGTGCATACAAGTATTAAGTAAATTTTACATAGAATCACTCTTTGATCCCAAGGGAGAGAGCAAATATGCGATTGAATTATTATCACATCTATTCTTGTATTGTTTGGGAAAAATACAATTAGTTTTGTTGGTTTATTGAACAACACCCTAAATGTTTTTCTTTCAATGAATCGATTGTTGCATTGTGATTTGGATAGATATTTACCGCACCATAGAGGAGCGGGAAAATGGAACAGAGGAGCGAAAAAATGGAAAAAGGAGATAACCGAAAGGGCACAGGATAAAGGAAGGAAAAGGCGCCTCGGATGGAAGTCAGACCCTGAAAATTTTGAATGACGACCTCTCCAGAAGGCCTCAATGTCGCCTCGAGAAAAGAAAAGAGTAAAAGTGCACCATTAATTGTGAAAGTGCTTCCGAATCCTTGTAAAAGAGTGCCAGGCTAACTCCTGTGCAAATTGTATGCACTAGTTGGGAAGGGGATAAGTTAGAATGGTGGGAAATAGGAAAAGAGGGCCTAGGCTAATGGCTGGCCATGTAAAAAGTGGGGATGACCGCCCAAAAAGTTAGGGCATGTATATAAAGTTCAAAAGTGAATGAGAAGATCATTCTTGTGTGTGGCCAAAGCTTCTTCTTCTTTTTCTCTTGTTTCTTGCCTTCTTGCTTGTGCTTAAGTGAGGGATTGAGGGAGTGTGAGGGAGTGAGGGAGTGAGTGTGTGAGAGTGAGGGATCGTGGAGAAAAAGCTCCCCATCTTCACTCTTCATCTTCTCTTCTTCTCTTCTCTTCTCTTTTCTCGCGCTGCTATGGAGGATGGATCTTGAGGAGAGGGCTTGAGATTGCTTGAGCTTGCCAAAAGGATCGTGGAGCTACCGGAGTGCAAGAGAGAGGAGGGAACTCGATCGAGCATCAAGGTAAGCTCACTACACCCATAAGGTAGGCATTGCGCGTTGGCTATGTGAGAGGTAGCCATGGCAGCTCGGCTTGAAACGCTTGATCAATAAGCAATCCGTAGGTCTCGGGGTAGAGCTCCGTAGCTCCCCTTCATTTTGGTTTCATTGCCAGGACCAATGGAATCGAGCCTCGAGCACTGCGTGCATCGAATCGAGCATAGAAGTAGGGTTTGCAGCCCGAACCGGTGCTCGAGATAGTTAGGAGATTTAGGAGGTTTTAATCCTTGGAGCAAGTATTTTGATTTGTTGTTGAATATTAGAGTAGGACCATCCATCTCCATCTCTGTTTTTTATTTTTATTGCATTAGGTTAAGATTAGGATAGGAAAAAGAAGGAAAACAGAAAGGGCTATACTGCTCCTGGAAACAGGGAAATAGGGGCACAAATTCTGGAGTGCCATTTGATTCGAGCACCACAATGATTCCAGGTATGTCTAGCATTTCCTTGTAGTGTTTTACACCTATCTGGAAGGCACTCGATGATTCCATGGAGTAGGGGCGCTGACCTTGAGTCATCGCGTGCAACAACCCGCGGGCTATCATCTGTGCAATTGGACCAAGTTGTCTGGGTTTGATTCCCAAAATCGGACCACCCGATTTTTAGAGTCGGGGACCGTCCGATTGCGAGAATCGGACCGTTTGACTGCGAGAATTGGACCACCCTGTCCGATCCAATTCTAGCAGTCGGACCCAGTGCCAAAATCGGACCATGTGAAAATCCTAGTCTCAAAATCGGACCAACTGCAAGGATTTGACCACTTTTCCTAGCGTGAGAATCGGACCATTGGTCCTAACGCCACAATCGAACCACTCGTCCTATCGCAGGAGTCGAACCACCCTGTCCGATTTTCACAAAGGACCACCCTGTCCGATTCCCAAAATCAGACCAACCCGTCCGATTCCCAAAATCGGACCACTTCACTAGAACTTAAAATAGAGGGTTTTTGAACCTGCCTAACAATTCTAGCCACCCTATTCACATCTCTGACCCCCCTAGAAACCCAATTTAGCCCTTAGAAGCCATAGACCAGACAGGATAACCAAGGATTCACCCCAAACAGCTAGACACTGCGGACCGAATTTAGAACTTGACTTGGTTTTCGGTAACCAACCAACCAACCCTACAGCAGAATAGAGAACGCAGCATGGACTTTCAGTAAGACCTTAGATCAGCCAGAACCTACGCTTAGAGTCATATCAGGCTACGAACGTGAGGGGAAGAGTGGAGTTTGCATTGAGCATTTCCTGCATCCGCACCTCACTTTTGATTTTATCACCAAAGGTGCACTACAAGAAAAGAAAAAGCATGTTTTCGCACTGAGCACTAGAAAGCACGAAGCACAACTTGTGAATAAGATTGACAATTGCTTTCAATAACAAGGAACTCATCGTGAGATATAATAACATCAAGGAACCCACTATTAGAAGAAGATCCCAAAACATAGTTGGGTGCCTGAGAGCCCCATCAGTAGGACCTTAAGAGGACATGAAGATCCAGAAGGTGACAATATAGAGCATCGGACGCTGCCGGAGCTACTCAAATTGATTGACGACCTTGTGGAGCTGGAAGTGGGAGCAATGCCAAGATCATGAGGCGGACAAGGAGAGAACCAACTGGACTTGGGAGAATTCCCAGTCTTAGTGCAGGAGTTAGTCAATGAGTACGACTTGTTGACTAGGATAGTAGTTCAGGGCAGACTAGTAGAGGAAGTGGTAGCATGAGCAGAAGGCTAGGAAACTCCAACAAGATGTAGACATGTACGAGACCCGTGTAGCCTTTGCTGGTGCAGCCAAAGAAGGGCCAAATGCAGACATGTACGAGGCCCGACGTGTGCTAGCCTTGGCTAGTGTAGCCAAAGATGTAGACATGTACGAGGCCCAACGTGTGCTAGCCTTGGCTAGTGCAGCCAAAGAAGGGCCAAATGCAGAGAGAGAACGAGCCGCAGAGGTTGACTTATCGTTGAGTGAACTCGTAGCCAAGTGGCTCATGGACAATACGTCCGCTGGGCAGATCGCAACAGCCTTAGCCACTACATTACTCTCGGGATTAGGGGTCACGCAAGGGGCAATCTAGAATCCCTATTGTAGCAAAGTAGCTAGACAAGTATGAACCTAGCAATGGCCTATATAGTTTTGTAGGGCAATTTGAATAAGTTTGTGAAGCAAACGGTCTCACAGACCTTGCACAATGCTCTCAAGCTTTTGGTCTATGCTTAGGTGATAAGGGGAGAATTTGGTACAGTAGTCTAGATGCAGCTGAGGGCACGAACTTTGCATGTCTTAAGGACCTCTTTATCAAGAGATTCTTTAAGGCAGGGTACTATGAAAATATATTTGTCCGGTTGATGAATGTCAGTCAAAGGGAAAAGGAAGACGTAAGGGACTATGTCACTCATGTGTGTAGCCTCTTCAAGAGGATCCCTGCAAATGAGCGACCTAACAAGAAGGCTATGTCTACCGTATTTATAAATGGAATTCGAAGAGAGGAGCTCTACAAGGTTTTGGCTAGTAACTCCACTCTACACCAAGATGTGTTAGCTAGAGTCTTTGAAGAGGCAATAAGGGTGGACGATCGGCTTAGGGAGCGAAGCATGAGGAACACCAGTCGGGATAGTACAAGCCAGAGAGCTCCAGAGTGGTCAAAATTTTCAGGAGAGAGAGAGAACTCTAGCATACAGGATAAGGAAAAGAGTGTTGACCAAGGCCAGGAGCTCGCTGAGGTGAGAATGGAGCTTGCACGATTGCAAGACCAAATGAGGAAACCTATGCGGTCGCATGTGTAGTGTATACACTGTGGCAGTAACCACCTCCCAGCCGAGTGCCAAGATCCTAGATCTAGGCCGTGCTCGAACTATGGTAGGTTCGGTCATGATGCATTACATTGCAGACTACCAAGGAGATTCCCATATGCGCAGTAATACAACCCTCCATACTTAGGCAACATGCCACCTAACCTCTTTGGCAAGGGAGCCCAGTTGGCGCTTCCAACACCAAATGACGCAAGACCGACCATTCCTAGGCTAGAGATGAACCCAACAAGAATACCCAAACCACCAGGGCCCTATGTAACCCATCCACCGAGTGACGCTCCTATTCATTATGTGGAAGAACCTAGTGAAGAGGAGACCTACGTGAACCCATGCATATCCTGTGATGAGGAAGGCAATCCAATCCTGATGGACTACTGACCAGTACCGGTGATGGCGCTAGGTAGAGGAAGAGGCAGAGGCTTTGGAGGACCAAATGTCGCCTCAAGAAAAGAAAAGAGCAAAAGCACACCATTAATTGTGAAAGCACTCCTGAATCCTTGTAAAAGAGTGCCAGGCTCACTCCTGTGCAAATTTTATGCACTAGTTGGGAAGGGGATAAGTTAAAACGGTGGGAAATAGGAAAAGAGGGCCTAGGCTAATGGCCGGCCATGTAAAAAGTAAGGATGATCGCCCAAAAAGTAGGGCATGTATATAAAATTCAAAAGTGAATGAGAAGATCATTCTTGTGTGTGGCCAAAGCTTCTTCTTCTTCTTCTCTTATTTCTTGCCTTCTTGCTTGTGCTTGAGTGAGGGATTGAGGGAGTGTGAGGGAGTGAGGGAGTGAGTGTGTGAGAGTGAGGGATCGTGGAGAAGAAGCTCCCCATCTTCTCTCTTCATCTTCTCTTCTTCTCTTCTCTTCTCTTTTCTCACGCGGCTATGGAGGATGGAGCTTGATGGAGAGGGCTTGAGGTTACTTGAGCTTTCCACAAGGATCGTGGAGCTACCGGAGTGCAAGAGAGAGAAGGGAACTCGATCAAGCATCAAGGTAAGCTCACTACACCCGTAAGGTAGGCATTGCACGTTGGCTATGTGAGAGGTAGCCATGGCCGCTCGGCTTGAAACGCTTGATCAATAAGCGATCTATAGGTCTCGGGGTAGAGCTCCATAGTTCCCCTTCAATAAATATTCCAAGGCTTGTGTTAATGGCAAATGCATAGCAGGGGATTGTAATGACAAGTTGCCATGGGAATAAAGAAATGTTTTCCTAAAAGACGATATTAGGGATAATTGCCTTGATTATGCTTGATTTATAATTGGTTAATTAAGGAAGGATATTTGCATGGGTGGATCATCTCCAAGATCGCACCGTGGATTACCTCGAGAGGGCACTGCTTGATTCAGGGGTCGAAGGTCGAGCGGTGAAAAGGCCAACCGCGGAAGTTGTGTCTCACTCCTAGGTCGCTTGGGGCCAGTGGAGCTCTAGATACCCCTTTCCTAAACTGGAACGGAATTATAGATTGCCGTGAGCCCAACATCTGGAGGCATTGGAAGATCCTATTCTAGATAAAGGACGGAAATTATGGTGCCATGTGATTTGGACCGCGTACTTCTGTTGGATAGAAGGGATACATAATTCTCCTGTATGGGCAGGAGACAAAGATTAACTTGAAGTTAAGTTAGGAAACTTGTTTGTCAAAAGGATTGCTTGTTTTGTTTTCGTGTCTCTGTATAAATTACATGAATGAACCCTGTTCCCTAAAAGATTTAATTAATGAGGCTAATTTTAAATGTCACACATAAATGTGGTAGGACCTAATTATAAAACTAAAGCTATCAAGGGAAGTGGGTGGGCGCAATCTCCGATGGGTCCATCCTACAGTTGGATGGTCCTAGAGAACTGAGAGGCTTCTCACAAGGATTTATCATCGTTCAACTTTAGGTATTATTAAGTGAGAACCCGATTCATACCGTTTTAAGGGACTCGAATGGGACTATGCCATACGGGCAGAGAGGTTGAGCGGCGCATC
Organism: Lygodium microphyllum; assembly: GCF_053477565.2. NCBI lineage: Eukaryota > Viridiplantae > Streptophyta > Polypodiopsida > Schizaeales > Lygodiaceae > Lygodium > Lygodium microphyllum. The sequence goes on along the minus strand of NC_141149.1, from coordinate 122,795,808 downwards.
CCTCTCGTTTCCCATTCTCTTTGAACCAAGTGCGGAATGGGTCTGCTTTGGATTGGGTATCTATGCGTAAAGTAGGATGTCCAAAACTCGACGCTAGAATGCTGTTAGGAGACCTTGACCCTAAGAACCCAGATTTCAGGTCAATCCTAGTGGGTTCGGTCGTAAACGTTCCTTTGCGAGGTGGACTCAAGAAACCCTAGGCAACAAACCCCGGAACATTCCTTGGGAGTGCCATGCGGCAACGCTTAGATTCGTTTCTTGATGGACCGCTAAAACGTACTTGGACAGCCAATAGGCATGCACGTTATAATGAGAACCACTTTTTTTATGAGAGATTATGAGGTTTGGGTGACTGGAGTGGAGTGCAACAGTTATTCTTTTCTCTAAATTTTGAGAGATAAGGTTAAGGATTGTAAAATAACCAAGGAACTGTGTTTGCATCTTGCATGATGCACGGGCACTTGTAGATAGACTAGACACAATTTTTTCAGTACATTTATCTTTTTGTGTATTGCATGGATTGTTTGACTACATTGCATGAGTTCTGAATTTGCATTTATTCTCAAATCATGTGTGATTGAGCATGAATCTCATCTTCAATAGCATATTTTTTATAGCCTGATAGATTGCATTGAGACAAACGTGGTCAAAAGGTGTCAGAAACAAGCAGTGTCATGCCAATTGTGAAGATCTTTGTGACAATGCAAGGATCTATATTTCTAATTTTCCGTAAAATGTTATAACTAATGAATTTGGAGAGCTCTTTGGAGGAGCTCGCCAAGTGGCAAGGATATAGCAAAAATGTGGCAATAAAGATTAGTGGCCATGGAATATCAAATCTATACAAACGAAGCTAGGCAAAACAAAGGAGATGCAGCTTCGTCTTACGAGGATTCCTTAGCACCACCTACTACTAGTTGTTTCTTATATGTTTATGTCTCAATGACTCATCAAATCAAGGTTGCAGTAGCTTAAAATTTAGCTCTTGGAGCCGTACTGATTATTTTGCAGTGGGCAACGTGACAGGGACTAAGCTAGTCGACCAAACAACAATTGTGGCAATGTAAACCTTGCATGGAGAATAGAGTGTAACAAGTGTGGAGCAGCCAAGCTTCCTGAATCAGGGCATGTGTTTGGCTCCAATAGTGGTAGTGATTGGCCACAATCAGCAAATAGTTGGAGAGGCAATCCCCGAGAAGACGACAGAACCAAAATCGAGGGACTTATGATACTTAGATAGAGTGTAGTCTATCTTCAGCAGGAGGATGGTATGTGGTATATCAGGAGCATTTGGAAGAAGCAGCGCTGGTGGACTAGAGAAAATCTGAAAAGGCCATCTTCATCCAGGGGTAGCTTAATGGAAAAAGTGTGGATTGTTTACAAGAAACCTTCGATGCTGACGACTTCCTTATTCGACTACTGTTGCAGCTGCAGTGCTTATGCATTGGCAACCGAGGCCGCGGCGGCCTTTTTTCCTAACGATTGTGTAGAGCTGGAGACTACGGGATACAAATTATACAGGACTTCTATGGGAAATTAGATCAGGGAGACGAGACTGTAGTATGCATGCGCATTGAGGAGGTTGCAGCCAACTCCTTACGTAAAGGTTAGGCAGGGAGACGTGACTGTAGTATGCATGCGCATTGATGAGGTTGCGGCCAAGTACTCGGCCAACTCCTTACGTAAAGGTCAGGTAGGGAGAGGAGACTATAGTATGCATGCGCATTGAGGAGGTTGCGGCCAACTCCCTACGTAAAGGTCAAGCAGGGAGACGTGACTGTAGTATGCATGCGCATTGATGACGTTGCGGCCAACCCAGCCAACTCCTTACGTAAAGGTCAGGCAGGGAGACGAGACTGTAGTATGCATGCGCATTGAGGAGGTTGCAGCCAACTCCTTACGTAAAGGTCAGGCACCTGACGATTGTGATGTTGTGATGGCAGTGCTTGGCAGCTCGGACGAGGTAGTTGCTGCTTTGGGGTACGCAGCAAAGGTTACTCCTTTCCAGAAAGGATTGATGGGTCGCATTATCTGGGACGCATAGCATTTCTTGAGCTTTCTCACAAGATCTGGGATTTTGGGGTCACAGTGGTGGCAGTTCTGAAAAGCGGCAAAATCGTGTTATTGTCTTAGCTTCTGAAGCTTGTGCGGTAGAACACACACAGAAGTAGAGTCTGGTGAGGTAGCCATTGTTGACGAAGAAGGCGTAAGATACTGAGAAGATACTTCAATTAGCTGAGAAGAAGGCCCCGTCAGGCATGTGTTTGTGAGCATCTGTCCTTCTCGATGCACAACAATTCAATTGTTTCCTCGTTATGTTTTCGAAAAAACATTCTGGAAGGAAGGTGTGCAAAAACATGAAGGAAAAGCTTTTAAAGCACATATCGTGTTTGAAGGGAGTAGTAAACAATATAAGCTCTTGTAGGATTAGAGCTAGGGACCCTTCGCTTGGTTTTTCTAAAACCTTGTATCATGTTAGTGAGAAGGGTCGCACAAAATGAATTCGGATCGAGGATGCTGTGACCTATTGCTGAACACTTAGGTTAATCATTTGGGCTTTGAGGATTGAGGTGTTAACGTGCAAGTGGCTACGCGAATTTAGTCTATTCAAGGTACAATGTTTGCATGTTTATCTTCTGCTTTCTATGTGATTTACGGTGTCAAGAGGCTTATGTGTTGAGCACAAGAAGGGGGGGGGGAAACTTAGGGCCTAAAACATTATATCCTCTTCCCCCATTAAAAAAATCGAGATGTCCTCATCTCGAAGCAAACTGGGGAAACTATTTACATAGTACATATTTATCAATCCAGGTAGCATCCTCTTTAGGATAGTCCTTCCACTGGATGAGATATTCTCTAAGGGTTCTACTTCTCAAAACCCTCTCTCTGACATTAAGTATCCTTTCACACTGGAGCTCAAGGACTCCTTGGCTTGGCATTACAATATATTGATTGTTAAGGACATAATCACGGTTTGCTACATAAAGTTTCAATAAGCTAACATGTGATACACTGTAAACCTTCAAGTATTCATGTTCATGAAGTTGTAGCTTGTAAGCATTAGGCCCTAGATACTTGAAAATCTTGGGCTTAGCTCTTCTTGAATTCTCCCAAAGATAAGGAACTCTTCTTTGGGTGGACATGGACAAAAACCATGTCTCCTTCCTCGAAGTTTCAATCATCCCTTCCCAGATCAGCATAAGCCTTCTACTGATCCGTGGTAGGCTGAATGTCTTGCCTAATAGCCCTAACCTATTCATCCATTTCTTATAACATTTTCTGCTTTTACCCTTAAGGTAGGATTAGAGAAGTTAAGCGATATAAGACAATTTTTCTCATACAATGCTCGGAATGGAGTCATCTAGATACTTTAATGATAGGGTGCATTGTAGGCAAACTCTACCAAGGGTAGATATTGTATCCACCTCTTGGGTTCTCTGTAACACTAAGCTCTAAGTATGTTCTCAATGGCTTGGTTAACCAACTCTATTTTGACCATCAGTTTGGGGATGGTAAGCTATGCTAAAACAAAGATGATTTCTAATAGCCTCAAATAGGCTCCTCCAAAAATGTGATGTGGAAAGAGAATCACAATTTCTGACGATCCTTTTAGGCAATCCATGAAGCCTAAAGATCTCTTTAACAAAGATCCGTGCAATATCTAAAGCCTTGTTGTTGGTCTTGACTAGGGCAAGGTGAGTAACCTTTGTCAACATACCCACAATCACCATGATTGAGTTATATCCTCCTTGCATAGAAGGTAACCTAACTATGAAATCCATCCTAATAACCTCAAATGTCAAGTACTCGGAGCTTGCGTGGAATCTTGACACACTCAGCTTTCACTTTCTAGCAACTTAATCATTCAATGACATACTTATGTATATCATCTTTGAGTCTCTCCCAATGATAACTTTTCCTAACAACATTGAGAGTTTTGGCATAGCCAGGGTATCCCAAGAAAGGGGAATCATGAGTTCCCAAAGTATCTTTCTCTTGACCATTTAACTTGAAGGAATGTATAGCCTTGTCCTGAAATAAACAAGTCCTCATTCTACCGAGAAATTCAGATACTTGATCTTGAACTCAAGGTTAGTCTCCTTCGTTAGGATCTCCCCTAACATCTATTGATTCATTGGATCCTTAGCTGATTCTTCTTTGGTCAACTCAATGATAGGGTTAGTAGGCATTGACACAATAGCAACTAATGAGTCTACCTTACAAGCTTCTTCTAGGATTATGGTATTGAGGAATGCTTTGTGGTTGAGAGCATCTACAACCACATTCTCTTTTCCTAGCATGTACTTGATCTTAAAGTTAAATTCTTGCAAGATTTGTATCCATTGTTGTTGCCTCATGTTTAGATCTGATTGACTGAAGATCCACTTGACTCTTATGGTTAGTGATTAAAGAGAACTTATTTGCAAGTAGACAGTATCTTCACAACCTAAGGGCGTAAATCATAGCTAGTAGCTCTAGGTCATGAGTAGCATATTTCTTCTCATGAGTCTTTAACTTCCTTGAAGAATAAGCTAATAGCTTTGGGTCATGAGTAGCATAGTTCTTCTCATGAGTCTTTACCTTCCTCAAAGAATAAGCTATGGGGTGACCTTCTTGCATAAGCACACAACCCAATGCAAGGGAGCTAGCATATGTTACAACCTCAAATTCTTTGCTTAGGTTGAGAAGTTTCAATATGGGTGTTGTCACCAAGCTATGCTTAAGCTTTTCAAAATTGGCTTGCTCAATGGGCATCCACATAATAGCAACTTGCTTCTTAAGCAAATCAGTGAAGGGTGCAATGATCAGGGCATAATTCTTGATAAAGATTCTATAGCATCTTCTTATGCCTAGAAAGCTTTGCACTTCCTTAGTTGATGTCGAAGGTGGCCAGTCTTGCACATCCTTAAATACTTTGGCTCGATCAATTGAGATTCCCTCGGTGGACACTATGTACTCGAGTTACCTAATTATCCTCTTAGAGAATGCAGATTTCTTCTTCTTTTGCATAAAGCTTGTGTCACCTTATGGTTTCAAGGAAAATATGAAGTTAGTTTTCATGTTCCTCATCCTTCTTTGGTGTAAGTCAAGATGTCATCAAAGAAGACAAGAACAAAATCATCGAGATAATGCCTGAAGATGTCTTGCATTAACTTATTATAGGTGGTGAGAGCATTAGTCAATCTAAAAAGATATCACGATGTCTCATGAAATACGCATAGGAGTTCGTGAAGTTGCTCGCCACAGGGACGCTTAGCAAGATGGGAGTTTATTGTAGTTAGCTCCTTTTGCCATTTATAGTAATGATGCTATTGATATTATTGACTATAATGATGATAATGATGATGTGGCTTGATTCAATGATGCTCAGAATGACGATATGTCAGGTCGACTAGTCCAAGGTGATCTGTTTTAGGTGCAGCATGGGTAACAACACGTGGAAGCCAAGACATAATGATGATGAAGGCGGTTAAGCAATACAATTAGGAGCAAGAGTATGACACTGAAAGAATTCTTATCATCATAAGGCATCTATTAAATCAAGCATATGATAGGGTGAGGAGGCTGTATCAAGGCAGGTGAGATGCCAACCAGGTGTACAGCCAGATGGCTAACTTCTATCTGCACTACCCTTCGGGCACAATCCTTTTTATAGATCAAACAGGAGTCAACTTATAGGCATAACTTTCTTTTTGTGGCAACTTCAGTGAAGAGAATCGGCATAGTCCAGCTTCCAAAGATTTAGTACTTTTATAGATATTCCATAATTCTGCGACCAACCTGGTGAAGTCCTTACACACAAATTTCAATCTTATGAGTCTTCTTCACCATGGTGACAGAATAGAATTGAAGGCAAGGCCAAAAGGTCGGTCAAGACTTGCAAGAAAAACAGGAGGGAGAGAAAGTCAATGGTAGCGCTCCCTTCAATCGATATTCACACTGCAATCAATCCTTGATTATGCAAGCTTTGCATTGTAGGGTGGCGGTGTACTCTTGTAGTTGAATAAGTTCTCCACTGCTAATGAGTGTTCTTTAAATTTGATTCAATGGTGTTAAAGAAGACGACTGAGTTGCTAGATTGAAGCTGCTAGCATTGAATATGATGATGATAGAGTTGCTTGGAATTAAAGTGGATGACATTGAAGATGACGATAGAGTTGCTGACGATAGCTCTTCTTTGAAAAAAAAAGAATGTACATCCATGGCGACGGCAGTTGATGCGATGGCTCCCACCGACCGCGTCCTCTATCAACCTTCCGATGAATCTAATTTGGAGGTTGATGAAAAAAAGCAGAAGCTCGTCTTCAAGGAAGACAACCAGGAGTACGTGTAGTTCTTGTGGATGCTTGGCGATGGCCGCTATGAGACTCTCAGGTCCTCCTCCAGACAATTGTGATACTTCTAGTCTTCATCTTTCTTGATCTTACAAAAACTCTTGTATGATAAGAAAGTGCCTGGTCGTCAGCCTACAACCTCACCCTGACTCCCTATAATCTTACGCTTAACCACCTCCCCTTTTAAGCTCGACGGCCATGCTAGTCGTCATTGTCATCCTCTCTTTCTTTCCAATCAGGAGCACGGAGCTAAAAAGTACGAAGCTTTTTCTTCAAACAGCTTAAGACTTTAAAATCTTTTGCTATTAATCTTCTCTATCGCCAACCACTACAACAGAAACAAGGCATAGACGCGCATGTTAGACGCGCAAAGTCGGGCGCCTATATCACAGCGTCTATAAGTGCGTGTAAACGTGCGTGTAAATAGACGCAAATTTATATCCGCAAAAATAGACGCTAATATAGATGCATCAGTAGACGCACAATTATTTAACCACCTAAAATTAGCAATTCACATAATTAAAATACCAAAGTTAATAATTATTTAACCACCTGAAATTGATTCTTGAGCATGCACATGTGCACATGATAAAAACCATAGAATTAAGAATACACATTGAATCATTGAATTAAAAAAATAGAGTTAATAATTACTTTTTCATTGCTCTCTAATGAATGGCAGTTCCTCCAGTTGACAAGTGTGATATAAGTAATTAGCGGTAAGCGACAGAAACCTTACAATTAGTAGCAAGCATTGCAATATGTATCTCGTAATTTCTCTACGTACTTGAAGATGATAAAAGATACTTCCTTTTTATTATGAAAAATTCAGTGTAGCTTTAAAATTGACTATTGATTCTTCAGTATGCACGTGTGCGCATGATAAAAACCATATAATTAGGAATACACATTGAATCAATAAGCAAATTAAGTATGTTACAGTGAATGATCCATCTCATCTTCAATGAGATCAGCCCTTGCTAAACTATCTACTTCTAGGTCTATGTTACCAAGAGGTAACGAAACAAATAAGTCTATCCCACTAGCAGATGTGTTGTTATATTGCTCAATAACTTCATCAATATCATCGACAATCACATTATTGTCTTCTTCTGAATTTCCTTGAACATCCTCGCGAGGTTCATCTTGTACTATATCACGCATATCATCCATTATGGTGTCATCATGCACATCATCATTAATTGTTGGATTGTCATCTGCTATCTCCATGTCGGTAATATTACCATATATTGGTTTTGAACGATTAGATATAGGGATGACATACCACCATCGGTTATTGTTTACCATTGGATGATACACAACCTGTATTTGAAAAACAAAAGCAAAAAACTTAAGTACTTATTATATTGTATATATGTATCACATGTATACATATAAAAAAATTAGCCTTTGCATATATACCTGCTCGCATTGTTGAGGTAGTACTAATGTGTCATTCTTATTTTGGTGAAATTTTGTAGAGTCAATGATTACAAAACCACTTGGATGACGTCTGATTGTGCAATGCTCACCATTTATTACCACTTCTTTAAACCACTTCACATCCAGTACATATATAAAGAATCGTCTGAAGTCAAGCTTCAGAATATCTTGGATCAAGCCACAATAACCTTCCATGGTACCATTGGCATCCTCGAAGTGAGCAAGGACACCACAATCTTGGGTATTTCTCTTTTCATCTATACGTTGAGTTCGAAGATGTTTACCCTCACACCAAAGTGCATTGAATAATGTGCACTAGTAGTAAAAGATAAAAGATCAAACATGTCAATTATTTATATAAAATAAAATTATAGAAACAAATTAATTGATAGTATGTCTCACCTTTGATAAGCAACCTCGTGCATATTCCCACTCTTCTCGAGATATATTAATTTCCTCCTCTTTTTCCATTCTCTCCATTTCCTCATGTAACCAATCTATATCAATATGACGTGGGAGTGCATTTAGATGATCTAGAAATGAGACATTACGTCTATATCTAGTGCGAAATTCTTGTCTTTCGCTTTTTCTTCTTGCCCTTGCTTCATTATATAGTGTCACCCATTTACTCATTACATCACTATTGAGCACACAAAAACTATTTAGCTTACGAAGTTCTTCTTTTGTTAGCACTTTACTCATTCCTTTTCCTTGAGGTACTATAGAGATCATCCTCAAGTCTTCATCATCTTTCCATAGTCGTGGTTGAGAGGGATCCACTTCAGCAAGATATTCAGAGATATAAACAAGGGATGATTACACTAACCAACCCTCAGCCATGCTTCCCTCAGGCCGTGCTTTTTGCCTCACAAAATCTTTCAAGGTTTTCATGAAGCACTCAAGAAAAAACATCCACCTTACATGAACTGCCCCACAAAGTGTGATCTCATCAATCAAATGTACGAGTAAATGTAATTGAGTAGTCAAAATGGATCGAGGAAAATTTTCCTCTACCAAACAAACCACCTCAACAGATAATACTCAAGCATCTTGCAATGTGTTTGGATCAATTTCCTTCGAGCTCACGTATCTGTCAAGATGTATTTGAGAATTGTTTATTTTTGTGTAGAAATTCAAAGATATATAATGAAAAAATACAATGTATACACACCTCACAAGCTCTCCCATCTTGTAAATGATATCACGTACATCTTTGGATACACAATGGGATATGCTGGTAGGAAGTACAAACTGAATGTAAACAATATTCATAGATCAAATGATTAGTTGAGGAAAAAGTCATTATATCCCAAAGTTTACACATAGTTACTCCACTAATTACTATATTCATGGTTAGAGATACCCTTACTTGAATCATTTTGTGCCAATCATGGGACTTCAAACCAGATAGTTACTCCACACCTCTTTTCTTTTTCTTTATGAAGGCTCCCTTGAGACATCTCATACATCCTATGGGTGTTGGAAAGCTATATATTTGTTCCTTCACTATTTTTTCCTCATTCTTTGACAACATCCAAGGTGCATGGGGTAGCTCAATCTTTCCTCTGGGTCCAATGCATGGCCAGGCTCGTCTCATGCGACCAATGTTACGTAAATCCTCCCTTACATTAACTGAATCACGAGCCCCTATCAAGTGATCCCATAATGTAGATACAACATTTTTGAATATGTGCATGGGGTCCAATAGGTGATTGATCTTGAGTTCAGTCCAGTACGGAAGACGAAAAAATATAGAGAACCTAGCAAACAAACAATATATTATGTAAACAATTCATCATGCTAAATACTTTAAAGTCAATCGAGAGAAATGCACTTCTTCATGCCGAGTGGAGGGTGGTTGTCGGCATTATCCATCTCTCCTTCCAATCTCGAATGGTTAGAGATTGTGAAGTCATTCTATTAGTAGGGAGAACATATTTGGGATGGTCAATAGGAAGAAATTGATGATGATCGTCATAGATAAGCTTCTTTAAATGTGTCGGCCTAGAGAAACCTAGAGAGGGACCTCAAATAGGACATGCATGATATCCTGACGTGGTTAAACCTGAAAAAACAAGTGAATTAATAAAATGCAATTGATTCAAGTCTTGAATTTTAAATATAGAGTTATATACATGTACCTGAACACTCTCCGTATCCTAGAAAGTCGTGCATGGTCCACAACAACATGGCCTTCAATGTGAAATCTCTAAAGGATGCAGATGCACTTGTATTTTGCACCTCAATACCTTCCCATAACATTTCTAACTCTTCAATCAAAGGCTTTAAGTAAATGTCCATGTTTCTTACCTTGTGCTTTCCAGGAATCAGAAGGGACAACATCACATGTCCCTTTTTAATTGCCATGGATGGAGGAATATTATAGTTCACCAATACCACGCCATACACTGTATGATGTGCTTTTGATGCCAAATGGATTGATTCTATCCATACCTAAACCAAATCTCAAATTTCTTGGCTCTTCTTTGAAAACGGGCCACAAATTATCAATACATTGCCATGCATGTGTGTTTGCAGGGATCCTCCATTTTCCATCACTTGAATGATGACTAGCATGCCATGACATGAGCTTTCCAATAGACTTACACTTGAACATAAGTTTTATATATGGAACAATCGAAAAATGTCGCAAAACCTTACGAGGCACATCCATTAACTTCATCTCCACTTCGTATCTTGATTCGCCACAAACAGGACACTCTCGTGTGAACTCATGAATCCCACGAAATAAGACACAATCATTGACACATGCATGGATCTTGACATAATCGAGGCCTCCCAGAGATGTCATGTAATGTCTTGCTTGCTCTCTCTTAGTTGGCAATTTGTTTCCTTTTGGAAGCATTTGTGATAATAACCTACATATATTTTTAAAAATGAGTTAAAAAATCACCAACATATATTTCTGTCTGATTTCAAAATAGAATAATTAATATTATGATTCATAAGCCAAACTGAATTGATACCTACTTCAATAACGTATCCAAACTGACATTACTCCATCCATAAATTGTTTGTAAGTTAAGTATCTCGAGGGACGCACGAAGAATGGAGTACATATAACCTTCATACAACGAAGTAGATGATGCTACATATAGTGGATCATCTGGCTTCGTAGAGTGACCTTCTCCCTGAACCGGTTGCAAAAATAGATGGTGTACCATATTCTCCAAGATCTCATCCTCTACGACTTGATGGGACATTTCATGAGGGCTACTATCATGGCCGTCAGTCTCTACTCTTCTTGAAAACTCTGCCTCCTCGCGTCGACGTTTTGCAGCCTCTCGACGCTCGGGAGGGAGCATCTGAGGATGTGGCACCACATCCTGCTCAACCACAAAAGGGAGTTTCATGTACGTTGATATATAATTTCCATAACATAGACATGCTATCTTAGTGGTAAAAAAAAACAATGAATACCGGTGATTTTTCTCGGTCCCATTCTCCATACAAGCTGAGGTGTGACATTGCAATTCGACGTGCTCGAAAAATACACCCTCGACAACGATCACACATGCATTTAATTTTTTGTCATAGCCATGCATCTCGATTATGAAGACACAATGTTTCATCCTCACTTGAGGATGTGCTCATTGACTCATCAGCTTGCACCACACTAGGTGATGACGACGTCGACATGATTAAACCTAATTCATGACAACATCAAAATATTTATCATTCATATGTTTACATAAGATCTCAATTTTAAATACACAAAAATCATCATAAATACATTAAAACTTATAATAAGAATTCACTATCAAAACTTATCTTAAAAACAAAAAATTATGATAAAGCCCAAATACGTGTCTATATCCGCGTTTACCTACGCGTCTATATTGGCGTCTCTTTCTGCATCTATATTCGCGTCTATACTCGCGTCTATCTGAACAATAGACGCGCATATACACGCAAAAATAGACGCATACGTCAAAATTCAAACCATACTTAAATCATTTCTTTTCAAACTGCGCCTTTCCTTTCCTACGTTTTTTGCGGTTCTGAAGCTTGAGTTTAGCCGACATGCAGTCTCTTCATGCCTCACCTAGTCTCTTCATGCCTCACCTCCTCATGACTCACCTCTTCTTTCATTTCAAACACACAAGAAGGGAAAAAGGAAAGCCAAGGAGAGGAAGAAAGAGAGAACAAGAAAGAGGAGAACAAGAAGAAGCAGCAAGTAAGCAAGCAAGCATCAAGGGAGGGTAACTTACCAAGGAGAGGAAGAAGGAGAAGGAAGAAGCACCACCACCCGCCACACCAAACACCCAAGGTGACTCTCTCTCTCTCTCTCTCTCTCTCTCTCTCTCTCTCTCTCTCTCTCTCTCTCTCTCTCTCTCTCTCTCTCTCTCTCTCTCTCTCTCTCTCTCTCTCTCTCTCTCTCTATTTCTCTCTTCCTCTCTCTGCTCTGTCTATGTATTTAGGATTTGTGATTCCATTATATATTGCATTTTGTAAATCATCAATGGCGGTCGTCGGCCTAAAATCAACCGACCGAGCGCGTCTAATAGCGCGTCTACATCTCAGTGTAGACGCAGATATAGACGCTAAAAATGTTTCCTCTCATAGCGTCTGAGGGCGCGTCTTAGAGCATGTGTGCTGGCACGTGTGCTCTTGGTGCGCAGATCGGACGCAGGTAGCTCACGTAGTGAATTCCCAAAGGTCCCCAAGAACAAAGCACTCTACTTTTTAGCACAAAAACCAATGTAAAAACAAGCACGACATGAGACAAGAGACAAATTGGGTTGAATCTCCCCCATGCCTTGTGTGAGCGCTTCACAAAGCATGTATTTAATGTATATTTCCAATCTTTATGCTCAAAAATAGCCCAATTACAAAAATATGACAAGCTTTTAGCTTTTGAGTTTGCTTTCTACCAAAAATAGGAAAATAAAGCTAATGGACGGTGCCCAAAGAGTCTGGCACGCCCAATCTCAATGTCCAAATAAAAATAACATATCCAGGCGCATAAGCGCATACAAAATAATAATAAATAATCGATGTCTCTATAGACATAATCAAAATATAGGCGTGGCGCCTATCAAAATATAGTCCAAAGATCGAAAACCCGCTAGACTCCAATGCTTTCCTCCGCCACTGCTGCTATCTCTATACATCAACTGAAGCATTCACAATCGTTAGTAAAATAACACAATTAAACCGACAAAAGTGAATACCTAGCAGTCTTCAGCTACATAAATAAATCAACTGGTTAGAAATAAATCCTAACCTTAATTTATTACGAGTGCACACTCTAAACTCATAAACGTTTATTAATTTAATATGCATTTTGCGGAATCACCCGCTATGGAATCACCCATGTACACACTAAATTAATGAAACGCCCGAAAAGGACAGGCGTCCCCATCAACTTCTCGCACAAAGAATCCTCTTTGCGTATGAGCCCCGGTCATCTAAGTTTACGGAATCCACCGTAAAACCTCACGGAATCCACCGTGGAATATGCCTCCTGGCATCAGCTCTGCAGTGTACACGCGATGATACACGCGCTGCACAGAAGGTTGACCTGCAGTCTACATGTGATTATACACGCGCATTAACCTGGGATGTGCGTTTGACAGCGTGTCTGTGCTGCATCTTAGATGCGCAGATAGACGCGCTGGACAGAAGGTTCACTCTGGAGCGCGTTTGAGGGTGCGTCTAACCTGCAAGTTAGATGCGGGGATACACGCGCCAGGTCTCCCAGTTCTGATAGTAAACAATATATTTTTGCAATGATGAATGTGACCAATCCCATGTTTGTGTTTATCAGTTTTCTTATTTAAGAGAAGCATTAGCACTTAAGTGTTATGCTTAATGTCTAAAGAAAGCTCTTTGAAAATGTAGGTAATATATGATTTTTTGTATGCAAATAAATTTGTATTTTTCCTGTGTTTTTCTTGCAGATATCGTATCCTAGTTCATCTAGCAATGACCCGGATGTGGATCGCATGAATGATGCATTGGCCTCCTTTGGCAGGGGGGTCAAAGCATTTTTTGGAGGTTTTCCTAGTAGGGAAGACTTCATGGGAGAGATGACCAGACACCTTGGCCACTCTCCCACAGCGGACGAGGTGTTCAGTGTCATGTCTAAGATGCCTCTGGCATCTTTGCCTGGCACTACTTCCCAGACTCCACATGCAGGTACTCCACATGCAGATACTCCATATGCAGATACTCCACGTGCATCGGTTGAAGCACAAGCATCTGCAGAAGCACGTGCATCTGCAGAAGCTCGTGCGTCCAACGAGGCAGAGGGTAGTCGACAGAGAGGGAGGAGGGAGAGTCAAGGGGGAGGACCAGGCTTGTGTGGGGGTTGCCTAGGAGGTGGCGAGCGATCACCCTCACCAGTAGATCACGTAGAGAAGGTTGTACGCCAGTACTATAGAGCTACAGATGCTGGTGGCATCTTTCATGATGATGAGGGAAGGGATGTAATGGCGTACATGAGGAGCGTCGTGCATGCGACGTATAAAGATTGTTTCATTGCCTTCAAAAATCAGAAAAGCGGCTTGTGGCAGGAGGTGTTGAGGGCAGTCCATAGGAGGTACCCATATCCTGAGGGTCAGCGATTCTCAGATGACTGGGGACGTACAAAAGTGAGGGATATGCTTCACAACAAAAGATCCCACCTCATGACACGGGCCAGGGACTCACTGCGGAGGCTGGAGGAGGGGCATGGAGCCTATAGCCAACCACCTATGTGCCACCGCATAGAGTGGAAGAAAGCCAAGAAGAAAGCAGCTAAGAAAGTGAAGAGTCGCCAGCACGCAGAGGCGCAACGGATCCAAATGGAAACCATGGGATCGTCACATTACGGATCGGGCGGCAGAGAGTCGTGGAAGGTAGAGTTTGTAAGTATATTTTGATTTCTAGTTTTTTTTTAATTTATATTTCTTTCAATTATTTATATATTTTAGTCTAATATATTGTGACTCATAATTGTTTGTATATCTCTAAATGTTTTGCAGACTACCATCGTTGGTAGTGCACCTACTCCTAGAGAGGTAGGTTACCATCGAGGCCATAACCGCGCAGCGACATGGCTTCACTTTTATGAGGAGAGTCTCATCACTGAGGACCAATACAACCGGGCCATGAGGATTTGACAGCCAGAGGAGGTATGTTTTTCTTACTTTCCTATTAAAAGTATAGCTAATTATAGCTTTTTCTCCACCTTGTCTATGTAAGCAACTCTGATCTTTTGTGTGTGTAGGCGAACCCGGATGTGAAGCATAGCGAGGAGGGTGATAGCGACACTAGTAGCCATGGTGGTACTAGCGAAGATGTTTCCTCTTCAGATTCGTAGAGGAGCACCATACCTCCTCATGAGGCCTTCTTTTCTTGTATATGTATGATATCTCTTTGAGCCTACTACTTGCGGCCACACTTTAGGTCGCAAGCACTTAAACTTCCCTTGTAAATGCTTTTAATATATAATGAATACATGGACTTTTATTTTCAATTCTCGTGCCCATAAGATACATTGTATTTTTCCCAAATACACAATCTGATGTATGGGAGGGGGAAAAAAAAACAGAGAGCAACCACATGCCCTCTGGTTTTTTTTTCCCAGTTCTGTTTTGCGCGTCTATCAGCGCATCTAAATTGCAGATAATTCGCGTTTATACGCACGTCTATAATGCAGACTATACGCGCTTCATAATTCAAATTTAAAAAAGAAATTAAATATCCTTTTTTTAAATGACATTTTTTGTTTTCCGTTTGCATCTATCAGTGCTTGTAAAAGTGCATCTACCAGCGTGTCTATATGCGCGTGTATATGTGCGTCTATTGCGCGTCTATTTGTGCATGTAAATTCGTTGATACATGCGATTATAGATGCGAAATGGTAGACGCGAAATGGTAGACGTGCAAATAGACGGGCGGATAGACGCGCCCGTAAGAATTTCTCTATATTCAAAAATCGCGTCTAAATGTGCGTCTATGAGGCCTTTTTGTTGTAGTGAACTTTAAAATCTTTTGCTATTCTTCTCTATCGCCAACTTGCCATCAATGCTTGTGTCATCCTTCCTCCGCGTAATATCAGCAGTCGTCAAAACTGCCGCTTTCAATACATGTAAAACTCTTTAATATCAACAAATAACTTCCCCTTCCAAGACCTCACAAACGCACTGATATGATAATCTGATAGCTTGCAAACAATCACTCCACCTCCTGCACAACCTAATCAATAGCATCTACGAGGTCCCTTAGCGCTAGCATTTGGCTTCTTTCTTTCTTTTCATCTTCCGCTGTTGACTCATTCTCTATCTTAGTCGTATGCCTATGGTTAATCCTCATCGTATTGAGCTTTAATGGCGGTTTCAGCATTATAGTTTTTTCTATTATCTTGATGAACAAGAACCTTCCTCTTGCATGCATTCAAAGCAATAATATCTTAGAACCCCCCCAAATGCTTTAGTTGTACATATTGGCACTTGAGTCTTCACGCAATGTTCTCCTAAACTCTTGCATTAATATGGACCTTTCAAGCCTTGCAAGCCCTTAAACACCTTGTTGAAAATTATTGGATGCACCAACTATCACATTGGCATCTTCAAATATAATCTCCCCATCACCAACAGAATGTCCAAAAGACAATATTCCACCACTGAGAAAATTGCTTTTACCCAAGAAAACATAGTAGGTAACCCTTTGCAAAGATGTGAATACCAACTTAATCCTTTGATACTTATTTTCCATACCCATCTGTTACCTTTCACTATCATCACCTCCTGCTTGATTCATGCAATGTGTCCTAGTAGAAATATGTTTTGAAATAGAACTTCGTGCCCAATCAAATATGATTTAAAGAAGACAAGAAATTTTGAATCCATGCTATGCAATCAATCACGTGATGCTCACACGAAATTTATGGATGCACTAAAGAACTATGCCTAGCCTATCTACATGTGCTCGTGTGTCATGCAAAATGCAAACAAAAAGACACACAGAACAAAAAACAAATTGCTAATGATGTTGACTAATGAGTTCAAATTCCTAGCAAAAAAACTCCACCCTCAAATTCGCACTGGTGGACGCATAGCATCACGACAATGATGAATTTGAAATGACCATATCTCATATTGAAAGCAATCTTTGGAATGTCTTCCTCCTTGATCCTGACCTAGTACTAACTTGACCAAAGATGACCTTGGAGAAGGTCTTTGCCCCTTGAAGTTGATCAAGTAACTCATCTATCCTCAAAATCAAGTACTTATTCTTGACTATCACTTGGTTCAATCCACAATAATCAATGCAAAGGCAGAGAGTTCCATCTTTCTTCTTTTGAAACAACACTATGGATCCCCATGGTGAATTACTTGATCGAATGTATCTTTGGTCCAAGAGTTATATGAGTTGCTTCTTCACCTCAATAACTTCAGGGCTAGACATCCTGTAGGGTCTTCTGGCAATTGGGATGACTGGTAGAAGCTTGATTTCCTCCTAAGCTTCAACAGTACCTAAGAGTTGGTACAGTATTCTTTTTTTTTTACAACAATTCCAACACAAGTTTTTCATGTGAATTTGCTATAATTCTGCTTACTTGTCATTTCATGATAATACATCTTAAAAGTTTAGTACTCATAATACAATCTTAACTAATAACTCAATTTCTTACAAAAGTAGTAGAAATCTCTTTCATTTAAAGATGGCTAAAGCTAGATTTATTAAAAGTAGAGAATCCATCCATGTGGATAAGCAGAAAGGGATTCTTTACTTACAACTTGAAAGCTTACAGAGTCTAATAACAAAGTTGCAAGATTCCTAGGAGTGAAGATTTGATACATTGATAGGAAATACGTTGGGTGATTGCCATCAATATCTAAAAAGCTATATTCGGGAAAGGGAAGGTTTGGAAGACCTTAAACATGGTAATTGTTGCAACTATGGTAGCCTTGAATAACCACCCTATTGATACTACTAGTTACTTTGTCATAGACATAGCGATCCAAGTGAAATTGCCATGCATTGTTCCACATCATGGGGTTCCTCCTAAACTTGCAAAAAATGAAAGCCTCAACTTTGGGCTAAAAAATAAAATATGTACAATGCTAACTAGGGTTAGTTATATACAAGAGGTGATGGCTTTTTCAACTTTGGGAATCCACCAATTCTAGAAATTTGAGTTGTACATAAGAGCATCCAAGTCCATTGATTTGTTTATCAATCTACAAAGATAAATCATCAGATTGCAAGGGAAGAGAGGTCCTACAAAGCGATTGGCTATATATAATTCCTCTTTAGTCATATTTTTATCAATCAATATGTGATATTGTAGCTATAATGCTATAACAAGATCCTAAGCATAGATGATATACTGCAATGAAGTAGTCTTATGATGAGTCAAGTCACAGTTGAGATCAGATTGAAGTGTACTGGTTGTACAGTACCATTGCTCAGTTATTGTCCTGAGGCAACTACCATTGCTCAGATTGAAGTGTACTAGCTATACATCATTGCTTAGCTATTGTCCTGAGGCAACTACCATTGCAATAAAGCTGAACTCAATGAGAAAATAACTTCTATAACAATGAGCTTAAGGAATGGCAATTCTCCTCAAGTTGATCAAGTACTCACACTAGTCTTCAATTTTGCTCGCAAAAACATAAGAAGGGATAAGTTGGTACCATTGCAATAGAATTTGAGATAGGGTCTTAGCATAGTCAACTTGAACCAACAGGCTTTTGCAGTAGAGGTGTTCACTCTCTTCCCAAGTGGGATGCCATTTGGAAGCAACTTGAATTGCATCATTCTTAGTAATGCATAAATCAATTATTGCAAACAACTTGGCATAAGTAGTGAATATGGAGTAAATTGGAGTAGTCACTCTACTTTAGAGGAACTGTCCTTTTTGGCCAAATCAATAGCCATGTTGCTTAAATCTAGACACACTAGCAAAGATTTCATATGAATAGGCAAATCAATTTTTGTGACATTGATTTTCAAGAGTCTCTAAGCAACCTCCTCTAAAGTGTTTTGGGATTTAGTCATCTCAAGTGGGTGGATTTAGTAGGGACAATAGTAGCTTTAGGCTTAGGGTTTAGAGTCTCAAGTGCACTACTTTTTGCTATTATGTCATTATTTGAAGGTTTATATACACCACTTTGTTCCACAATATTCAATGAATATGTACTTTGAATGGTAACAGAAATAGAGGAAAGTTTCGTTTATATGTCACTTAGACTTGGAATAAACCAATCAAAGAAATTGGGATTGTATTGAAGTGGAGCATAGTCATCAAGGAATGGTGGTTCCCTAAGTAGTAAAAATATATATACAATAATGCCAAATACAATGTTCTCTTGGTCCATTCTATTGAGAACATGTAATTCTTCCTCATGAGAAGCTAATCTTGTAGAG
The DNA here is from genome assembly GCF_053477565.2 of Lygodium microphyllum. Taxonomy (NCBI): domain Eukaryota; kingdom Viridiplantae; phylum Streptophyta; class Polypodiopsida; order Schizaeales; family Lygodiaceae; genus Lygodium; species Lygodium microphyllum. Next base: position 122,776,645 of record NC_141149.1, on the reverse strand, counting down.
GTGGCCTTGGACCAATTTAAGGAGCTTAAGATCTCATAGGGTTGCAAGTACTCTGAGAGAAGTAGGAGCAAAGCATCCTTCTTTGCTCAGCAATTGTCATTACATGATAGCCAATTCAAGCTACTAAACAGTGGCTAGAATGTAATTCTAACATGCTTTGTCCTTCTTTGTTCCATGCCAATGCTTCAAGTTTCTCCTTGTTGGTTTCAAAATGGCTAGTGTAGAATGAGGGAATCAAGTGAAGCTCCTTTTGTTTAGCTTTAAGCATGGACTTGATGACATCTCCTATTATTATTGGATAATGCAAGTAGATGGATTCTTGCTCTACCCATGTCCATGATCTTTCTAAGAGCTACTTATGTTCTTCAATAGGAACTCCAATGTCAACATGAACAAACAATGAAGTCAGTGTTATATACAAAACCTTAAGTCTCTTAATCACCCATTGATCTTCTTGTTATCCCATCTTTTCTAACTCCTCCTTGATAAATCGTTGGATTGGCTTAAGACTTAATGCTTTGGAGCTTCTAGCTAAGAAGAGTAAGACTTGTGAATCAACAAATTCATTGTAATCTCTGTGCTAGATTTCCCATTCTTTTATAATTCAAAAGAATGAGAGACATATTCCTCAATAAGAGTACAAGTTTTTCGTAGCCAAGGGCTATGATTGTGGGGATTCCACCTCTTCTTGGATCCTTGAACTGATTTGAAGTATTCTCAATCTTGGAATTTCTTGACTTATTTTTTACAATACTCTCAAAAGGAGGTTTTTAATCATTTGATGCTTACTTGGATGTCCCTTGTGGATCCTTTTTCTTTGATTGAGTAGCTGCGTGAGGCTATTGCTACAATTAAAAGCTCTATCATGTCCTTCATTGGATTTTTTATTTTAGCTTGAGCAACATCACATGGATATGGTTGATTTCTTTCCTTCTCTTGAGTTGATGAATTCTTAAACACCATAGGTTCCTCATGTAGATTAGCAATTGCCTCAAGAAATTGCTCTTCCAAAATTGTGGGCTTATGTGTCACAAGAACTAGCTTTTTAGTAGCTGACTTATCTATTTTTGTCTCCTCAAGTAACTTGGTCCATGACCTAGATCTATATTTGGATCTCTTCCTCTTTCTCTTTGATTTTGATGGAACTTGGGTTACAATCAATGAAGGTAGCTATGTGGGAATTTTTTACAACCAAATCCACTAATTGCTTGTATAATACCCTTGCACATGTAATAGCACTTTGGAAACCCATCATCACTTTGTACCTAACTCTCCATTGAGGCTACCGACTATATGCCATGTGTCTCCTCTTCTTTTCCATATGCAGTCCTTTTCATACTAGCTTTGGAAGCTATTATATTGTTCCTAGTAGCTTGGGTGTTTGCTTGGGTTTAGGAGGGTCGATGCTTCTCTTTTAGGAACTTTTTAGGCTAAAAATATGGATACCAAGACAAATCAAGCAAAAAATAGAGTCATTTTGAGCCCCCAAAATTATAATGACCACCTAATATTGAAAATTTTGGCACAAATTTTGATCACATAAGATTGGTATTTTTGTAGATGAAAAGCACGGTTATCCATAGACATCCATAAGAAAGTGTATATCAATATATGATAAGATACCTCTCAAGTTGAGAACCTTGTCACCAAATCATGATTACTTTCTTGAGAGAGAACTTTGAAAAAGAAATCATTGAGGAGGAAACACACCGATAAGTTCCCTCTTGTCCTCTTGTGCCTTGAGTACTTCTTTCAAAAATCTTTGTCTGTCTTTACTAGGATTCAGTCTGATTCTGAGATAGGCTTCTTCCCTTTCCTTAGAGAAGAAACATCACACTTACTCAAAGTAGTGATGATTAACTTGATATTTTTCAAGCTCAGTTGTGTTTGGTATCCTATGTACTCCACTTTACATTAGGTTTCACGCTTAAAACATCTTCCAAGAAGGATTTTTTGGCATATATCGTCTCAATTTGGAAGCATATAGAAAATGATAGGCATGCTTTCAGTCTTTATAGTTAGGAAAAGTTTTCATCTTCCTAAGAGGGAGTATAGTGATCCTTTATAAGGTTTGATAGTTGAATTTTTAGGGAGAAATTTGGGTGCAATCTCAATCCATACTTCATTAGTCATAATGTTGTGATTTGAACCTTCATCAATGAGAGCATCAATGACGAGGACTTACTTGGTAGTTAGTTTGACTCTAAGATACATTGAAGGTATTACCTTTGCATCTTCCAAGTCAATATTTGTGGCTTTGACTTTCGGATATTAGGCTGAGTAGAGAAGGTTAGAGTGCTACTAGACACCTTGCATATCAAACAATCATGATACATGTGAGTGATTCCATCATCAATGAATCTTAGGTCAACCTTTGTGGTTTATCAATCCCATCTAGTCTGCTAGTTATGGTTGTAGCCTTTATGCTGCTAGCTCTATCATCTTATCAATGGAGATTTGGATGGGAATGTTTTCTCTTAGTTGATTTATCAAGTTTTAGGAACTCTAGACTTCTTAATCTAGTCCATTATTAAGCATATTAGTTGAGTATCAAGGTCTCAATAGCTAGATGAAACTCATGGCTCTTCTTGTGAGGTCAAGTTATTGTGTGCTCATGTCTTATACATGCTTCTTCTCTTTCAAACTTCAAGACTTGTCGATTCTTCTTTGGTCTCTCAATATTATCTCTTCAAGATCTTATCATTTAACTTTGTCTCCTCAAATTCTTGACTTAACATCCTTCTCTTATCATTCATCTTTGTCTCCTAAAATTCTTAACTAGTGTCCTTCTCTTTGCTCTTGCATTAGGTGCAATTGTCGTTGGGTTTCCTTTGATACATCTCTATGCCTAGCTTGGGATTTGATATTTCTAGATAGACTAAGTCAATCACTTAATCAATGAAATCCTTGAGATGTGTGGTCTTGAGAATGGACCCATGATAATGGTGGATTTTGATGTTGATGTTGTAGTGATTGGTTTGAGGCTTGGGCTATGCTCACTAGGAGTGGATATAGGGTAGAAATTAGGGAAAAATTTTAGCCCAATGTATATTTTTTGGAGTTTTATTAGTCATCGAGCTAAATTTTTAGGCTCAAAGACTCCAAAAACAGCCCATATATACAAAAATTCATGTATTTTGACCTAAAATTTGCCCAAAAACAACTCAATATTAGGGTTTTCTCTTGGCGTTCATTCAATTTTGTGTTTATCTATGTTTATCTACAGTTTGTTTCTTACGATGTGACAAAGTGTTACTTGGGCTACTTGATCTTAATTTTTACAAGCTTCTTGTTGAGTTCTTGAGATGCCATGGTGTTTCTTCAAATACTTGATTTCAAAACATACAGCTTCTCAAGGAAATTAGATACACTTTGATTTCAAAATACACAAGAGTGACTTGTGCAAAATTAGGCTTTCTTCCTTCCTAAAATCAAGGTGCACATATGCAGAACCTGCCACAAAGTATCATGCTCAACAAGGTGTCAATGTGTCAAGTCAAATGCAAAGAGAACACTCCTAGTTACAATTATAATGTAAGTGTGGATGCTTTCCTAGATGGAGTTCTTTTGAAGCCAAGAAAAGAGCAATTAACATATTGTTTTTAGTCAAGAAATCCAAATTTAAAGTGTGTGATGAGCAAGAGTCTTGGAAGTGTAGTGGAAAATCTCTAATGGTTGGCAAGGTTTGTGTATTGAATTGGGTGTGTGTGGAAGTAGTGTGTGTGGAGATGGTGTGCATGTGGAAGTGGAGTAATATGGGAGTAGGGTAGCTATTTTGGGATTGCATGTGTGGGAGTGGGACAATGGGAGAGTGCATGTGTAGGAATAGGAGTGATAGAGTAGGAGTGCAAGTATGCAAGTAGGGGTATTGTGGGAGTGACGAGAGACAAGATATTAGGGATAGTGGAGGAGAGCTTGTGGATGAGAGGTAGTGACAAGAGATGAGAACTTATGAGCAAGAGGTAGTGGGGATGAGAGATTGAGCTAAGACCTAGTGGATGAGAGGTTGACACTGGAGCTAGTGGATGAGGGAGATGAGAGCTTGTTGTTGAGGCATTCACAGCCATGCATGCCAAAATTAATAGAACACCTATTGTTTCAAGTAATACGAGCAATGTGGCTATGATTACCTCTCATCTAACTATTGCAAGATCACTAGACTAACTTAGCAAACCAATTGATTTACCTTCCTATTGTAGTCTATCAGCAAAAGGCTCGTCAATGGCTCCACAATCCTTGTAATGTGTCTCAAGCAAGCTCCACCTCCTTTGCTTCAATCACCACATAGGCTCTATCATGAGGAGGAGGAGGAGGAGGAGGAGGAAGAGAAAGAGAAAGAGGAAGAGGAAGAGGAAGCAAGAACCGGTCCCTCACTCTAGCTCATATCCCCCCTAGCACCCCTCTCTTTCGCATGTTTTGGTACTCCAACTTTGTTGCCAACACTTTTCTAAAAAATATTAATGCTAATCCCCCCTCTCTCTCATGTTTTTGCATTCCAAATTTGTTGCCAACACTTAACTAAACAATATTAATGCTAAAAAACAACACACATAAGAGACATGATTCATCATATATAATAGACTTGAAGCATGATGAAAAAGCCAAAATTTTAAAGCTATTGACAAATTGCAATGAATGTTTCTCATGTTGTACCTTATCAAAGCCTTAAGTTAGCACTAAGTTTCCAAAAATATTGAAGCCTTTGTATGATTTCAATACATAGATCAAGATATTTGAGATGTTTGAGGCAAGGTTCATGGACCAAAAAGAGAATGAATGGAATGTTCTCAAGTACTTGAAGGCTCTAGCTACCTTGGCAATGAACCTTATTTAAGAGGATTCTCCTCGTGATACTCTAAGCTTAGAGTACCTTATAGACAAACAGGACATCCATATGCTACTCCAACTCAATCTCTCCCTCTCTCACATAAGCAATAAGCAAGAAGAGAGCTTTCAAAATTGTGCACTACAAAAATCCTTTCACTTTTCAACTTGTATATATGAACTCAATTTTTTGGGCAGCCTCCTATTGCATTTGCCTCGACTGGCTTTCTTTTACCTTGGATGACTAACCAGTTATATTTTTTGTAATCATTTTCCAATTGGCTTGGTCAAAATCCATTGTTACAATTTGTACAAGAGCGAGCATGTGACTTTTACAAAAAAAAATTCAAGTAGTTCTCTAGTTCCAAAAAATTACATGCACTAAGCCATTGGTCCATTTCTGCTTTTTTGTGTTCTATAAATTTTTAAGATTTTTATTTTATCTTCTTCTATGCTCCTTGTTGGTTGTAGCTTCCTCAAGGGTTTAACATTATTCCCCTCCTAAAGTTGTGCCAATCCCGTGGTAATCTATGGTCTAGTGGGATCTAGGTGCACCCAATGTTAGTTGGAGGTGTAGAGGGCGACCATTAGTACCTTGTGCTTCAGGCCAATATTGGTGGGAATAGGATTAGCTCTAGGTTAGTATTCAAGGGTAGGCTTAGTATTGACACAAAGGAGAGATAAATCAAGATGATGTGGCCCACCAATGTTATTGGTTTAGTTGAGCTACTCTCCAAGATGATTTCTCACCATAGAAGAACACATGTACTTTCTAAGGCAATATCTACCTTATCGTGTTGTGACCCCGAGGAGGTCAGACATAAATGTATGTATGTACTTTCTAAAGGAGTATCTACCTTATCATGTTGTGACCCTGGGGAGGTCAGTCATAAGTACATGTATGTATCACATGGGTTCAACATAAGAGATTTTCAAAATAGCATTTTTACACATTTTTTAGAAGGGTCCCATATAAAGGGATTACTTATAGATTGAATAAAAAAGGGTTGCATATTATTTTTTAAAAATTCACATATAAGGATATTTATAAATAGGTCTTGAACTCACGTGATATAGAGGGTATACATATAGTGAATTTGCTGGGGTTGTGACTCTTGTGCACATGCAAGTGCAATTGGGAGATAAGTCAAACACAAGTAAGCTTGGAGTGTTGTCCCACACTTAAGGACCTAATTAATGCTAGTAGGAGAGGTGCATTTCAAAGTTGAGGGTGATAGATCTACTAACGTTCTCAAGATGTCTTGCCCTTAAGATGACTAGAGTTTGTGAAGTGAGAAAAGAGCTAGGGGGTAAGACCTGCTAGCTACTATGACTATGCATAGGCTCTTGTTCTTTTTTCCCCTCCTTTTTTCCTCTTATTTCCTTATTTTCTCCTTTCTTTAAAGAAAAATAGTATACAAATAAATGATGATGAATTCATTGTGGATCTCTTTGATTCCTCAATGGTGGTCGAGTTAATGACTGCAATGATCTTTCCAAGCATGCTCTACTCATCATTTAGGTTTTCAGTGCGGACCTTGCTACTAAGAGTGTTAATGGAAGAAAGAGGTGGCTGCAATGGACTGATGTTCATGCCTTCTAGTAGTTCAAAGAAGTATGTTGATATCAGTGTAGCAAGAAGGATCAATCTTACATTAGGAGAGTTTTGAGGTCTCAAAATTTTCCTTTTAGAATGTAGAAAAAGAGTACTCTAGACCAATGGGAGTAAAGCCTGCATAACAAAATTTTTATTTTTTAAAAGAAAAAAATCATTTTATAAATAGATATGATACAATAATACTATGATTTTGTATAATGAATCTCTATTTTTATCACCTCATAATTATAATTATGACATCCTTTACACTGATGACATAGGGTCATTCACCACTTTACATCAGTGGTATATTTGAGACTATATGATAATGACAATTGTCACTAAATTCAAATTACCAATCAGCTCAATTTTCATCTTTTTTCCTCCCTTATTTTGTTCTTCGCATCTCTTTTCTTCCTTGGTGGTGGCGTGTTTCTCTCTCTCCCCTCTCTTTGCCATGTATAAAGGAATTCAATCTTCAACAAGGTGCCAATATTCTCTAAAATCACATGTGTATCTATGTTTAATTCATTCCAAATAGATAGAAGATGGATTCCTATCATTATTAGTAAAGGTAGCTAGATTAGCATGTAACAAGAAAAATCTTGGAAATAATAGAGATGTGAGAGCTCTTTTATCTCTGCTTAGAAAGGTAAGATCAAAAAGTTCAGACTTGGAGCGAACAAAAATAGCATCAAAGAGATTTTAGTACAGTGTGTATTTATACATAGAAAGTTATATTTAGAACTTGGAGCTTCAAATCCTCCACTACATTAATAGTATTATAAGTATTGTATCCTTAATGCTTTTCTTTTATTAAACTTGATATTAGGTTTTATTATGACACACATTATTTTTATTCATAGATATCTATCCTTCTAATTTTAAGAAGTAGGAGCATGTTGAGTCTATTATTGATATTATGCATGGTTTGATTGGAGAAGAAGTGTATAAAGATAGGAGAAAATCACAACTCGTAGAGAATAGAATATTTTATAATGACCATTCTTATATTATCCCTATACATCATGGCTAAGGGGGAGCAATATCATTGCTTCCTTTGCCTGATTTTACAAGCCTTGAGTGGTCTTTGCCAAGTATACTAGCCACAAGCTACATATGTAAAATATTTTCCAAGATATAGAAAGTATTAACATCTAATATCTCAAGTAGACTAAGAAAGGTTTTTTTTTAATACCTACTAATGTTTTTATTGAATTTTTTTTGTAATGTTGAGATAAGAATATCAAAGGCCATGTTATCAGTTAAGAGGTTAGCATATGATCATGTCTTATAATTTGTCAATGATAGGTGGTATACCATGATAGAATGCAACATAACTTGTAACATAGATCAAGACTCTATTGCTTGTAAATACATCCTTGCTACTCAAAATTTCATCATTAACTTTTATTACAATAGCTGATATTATATTGGTGGTAGTCCAATTACTTTGGATTAGAATCTTGAGGATTTTAGTAAAGATCCTATAATGGATCTTGATGTTTGGCTTAATTAGGTCATCATTATAATACTGAATGTTAGATCATCATATACACTAGAACAAGTGAGACTAGATTTACAAAATAAAGATATCAAATTGCCATGTTCATTTGTATTTTAACTCAACAACAAACAAATAAGTTTTGTACATCAAGTTATATTTAGTAGCTACATATTTGATTCCACTTCTTGAATGTTAAATAGTTATGCTAATTTTTTTATAGATATCAAAGACAATAGAGAAAAATATAGCGTAAGGATATTGAAAAAAATATACCTTTACTTTTAATATAATTACAAGTTCAAATTTTGTAATAAATCTATTTTTGCTTACTTCATGATCTACATACGTGAGGTCTTACAAGAGAAAAAAATATATCTTTACTTTTAATATAAATACAAGTTTAGATTTTGTAATAAATTTGTATTTGCTTACTTCATTATCTACATACATGAGGTCTTACAAGACAATACATAGAATCTATCTCTTTTTGTGAGGAACATCATTTTTAGGAGTTCTTTTGCCTTCCATTGATGTTTTGGTTGCCGTAGGTATTGAGGGCATCTCTCCTTCCTTCTCTACTTCCACACTCTCTACCACCTCCTTATTTCCTTGTTCTTCTTATTTGCAATTGATAAGTATATACTTGAAAAGCTTTGCCCATACATACCAAACATATTCACTATTGTAACCATCCTTGGAAAATTATCACATTTTTAAAAGAAAAGGATATTAGTTCATTGTTACTTTGCAATGCACTATCTTTTAAGAGAAACACTATCTTGAACTTAAACATCTTCCATATTATCTTTATAAATTTTTCCTAGTATGCTCAACTAATCTCTTAGTATTTACAATTATCCTCCAACCACAAGAATGACTATCATCTTAATGAGGGCTCTACAATTAATAACACAAAGAAAAAATATGCAACTTATTTATGGTAGTTTATGGAATCAAATATTTTCATATATTTTGATTAAAAACTTACCACAACTCATCTATACTCCGTTTGTGTAAGTAGATCCAAAGGTATAAGAGGCTTTTTCTATAGCACTTAAATCTATCTAGTTGCACCTTTATATTAAAAAATAATAGAATTTAGAGTACTTAAAACAAATAAAAGTTTGAATGATCAAGGAGCCTTGGATTCTTCAACTTATATATTAGCATTTCCTTGGATTCCTTTCAAAAAATTGATTTAAAAACACTGCTTACCTACACAATCTATGGTAATCAGGCTCCAATGAGAACTTGAAATAATTATAGGTAAATAATTTAGTATAATTAACTCTTTTGGAACTAGAAAAAGTACCAAACTACTTACTTTTCATAGTATAAAATCAAACCAAGCTCCAAAGTATCAAAATCAATTCGACTAAGCCAATGGTCAAATCCATTTGCTTCAAGCTCACTTAGCTTCATGTAATGGGAGATCAAAGAATCAATAATCTCTATTAATTATTGTATATCAAAATAGAGTTTATGCATCATATACACCTAGTAAAAGTAGTAATATTGTTATTATATACAAAAATAAATATTGCCAAAAAAATATCATTCTTAAGAACAAACAAATTTAGATATGTTATACCTCAATCCAATAAGAATGGGATCAAATCCTTTCTCTTGCCTATGTCACCAGGAAAGAAGCAACATACATTGAAACCTACTACATTAACCCTCTTAAATATATTAAAAATCTCATCCTCTAGTGGCCCTAGTTGCTATACTTCTTTTTCTTTTGCTTTCTTCCTCTTATATTCCCTCTATATAGCATCTCATACAATCTTGTCCTTAGAGAATCTATATCTCTATCTTCTTAAGATAATCACATCCTTATCCATAAGTGTTATCTTATATGCATGGGTAGCACAAATGTATGCATCGTATAAAAACTCAACTAAGAAATATTCTATAGCTTCCTATCCTAGATGAAATGGAGGGCACTCCTTTTCCACATGTAGCTACTGAGACTATGCATGTCACACATATCTCTCGAATGACCCTTTGGAATGGCAACTTTGAAACCACATTATCAAGAGCCTTCATTGCATTCTTGATCTCTCTAAGACATTTCACAACTTATGAAAATATCCTCTTATGCTTCTTTGGTGGCTTGGATGGCTTAGAGGAATAATGGATCTTCTTAGCAATGTTCTTAGGGGATCAATCTTCATAGCTTAACACACCAACAACAAAAGAAGATGTAAAAATATAATTGCTAACCACTCATTTACACATTGACATATTATACATGAAAAATAACCCTATAGCAATAAGACAACCATCAAAATTGTGTTTCGTACGACATGTATCAAAGCATGATTACAAAATGTATAAAATGCAAAAATACCATAGTAACAGTACAAAGCATGTATATAATTTTGTATTTCACATGAAAAAGCAATGATGGCAAGCAAGAGGACTCAACTGTATAAAATGTGACTAGGGGACTCGAGATGCAAAAGGTTTACCACTCTAATCATGTTTTATTAGACAAATATGCATCAAAAAACTAGCAATAGTAGACTCTTTGATCCATATCTTGTGACTTGATGAAGTTTTTGTCTTGGAGGGTTGGATCTTGCTTGTGGAGAGTTGAGTGTTTTTTGGATATTTTTGCTAAGATTGAGAGCTTTCTGTATTCGAAATGAGCTTCCCTTGGAAAGGCTAGATTAAAATGTGTTTTTACTAGAAAAGGTGGATTAAAATGCTCAAGTTTATCTTAAGTCAAAAAAATTACATTGGAATCATTAAAAATATTGGTATTTGATAACATATGCTCTCACTAAACACTTTTTGTAGACCCCAAAAATAGCCTCACTTGTGAAAATTTACCTTTAAAAAAGTTAAAAAATAGGATCTCTCGTTTTAGGCAAAAAACAAGACATGAGTTTCAAGAAAAACAAATATATTAGTATATGCTTTTTTAAAGAGCCTTTTAAGAGTAGCATCCCACATAAACCAACCATTTCTAAATGTAATCTTCTTGTATCTCCATCAAAATGAAGCAAAGTCTTCCTATGCCCTATTGCAAGGAAAAGCAAGTATCCATCACTAAATCAAACCCTATAAGTAATCAATCCAATTCATTTTTTGTCTCAATGTTGTATGAAACATGAATTTTTAGCCATTAGTATGTTTCTCTAACTTTTACTTGCATTTCATTTGAACTTATTGTTAGTCAAGTTGTCTTGGATTCCACTATATGAAATGTGATTTAATGCTAGTGTTTTCTATTGGCTATAAGGGATTTCTCATTTCATATATTGGGATTTTGTTATTTGCATATCCCACTTAATTTTTTTATTTTTCTTTCTCATTGGGATCTTCTTTATAGTTGTTTGTTTTTGTCTAGTCATGAGTTCTCATACTCTTGTGCTCCAAAACTAAGTGTCTTTGCTACATCATGGATGGTTTTTAATTATGAATGCATTGAGTTTTTTGTTGTCTATTGCTTGATCAACCACACTTTCTAGCATTACTGCCTAGATTCTACTCATCATGGAGTTATACCTATTTCCAGAGAATAGAGAATGTACCAGTTTAGCTTGAATTTTAAATGAGGGATTTGGGATCTCTTTAAGGCTAATGCCATCATTAGTAAACACCTTCTATTTATCCATCCCTACCATTGCATACGCATCTCTCTTTGGTCACTTCTCCTTCTTATCCTAGTAGGCCCAAGACTTTGTGCACCATTTTTGGATTAAGAGGGACTTCCACTTGTTTTTGTCCACTGTGATCACTGACCCGCTATGCCTAACAGGATCGTAGGTCATGAGAAATTTAGTGTAATTCTCATAATTTATATCTCCCTCAAACTTTTCCATGCACTCATTCAACCCACATTACTCCACTAGTTCCCAAGCATTTGGATTTTTGGCAACCACTTCTCTTAAGTTGCAAATTTATTTGTACCACAAATGACAATATCCCTTAACTTCTGTATGCTCAACTTGCAGTCTACCTATTCTTTCTCAAAAAAAGGTGTATGGGACGTGGTTACCTTTTCTAATGCAACTTTTTCTCCTTGTCTTTCCATATCCAAAATCTAATAACATCTTGTGGTGAGAATTTGAGAAGAATTAAAAATGATTTGATACATATATATAAGCAAAAAAACATATGTACACCTTTCCAAGAAAAGTTAACCTAATATATTCAAAATTTACACCTAAAGCATTAAATGTTGCATTTTAGGGAGACAATCAATTTGCAAGGTTTTTGCAAGTTGCAGGCCCCTCCTCCTCGCAATTGATTGTAATACTTCTAGGATTGCGCAAGGGAGTTATGGCACAAAGATTTGATTTTGAGGTGCTTCCCCACTTTCTTATATACAAGGAGATGCTCAAATACTTTTTTAACCATCAATCATAGAAGTGCCAATTATATTTCATGGCTACATAATCGTTCACATCCTGTGGTCGAATGTCAATATGGGTGATATAGGTCAAAACATCAATGAAAAGGTTATGTGAATCTATTTGTCTATAGGAATATGAAACTCTTCTTCACTAAGGACACAATCTATGTATGGATGCAACTTCACATCATCTTCTAATGGACATTTGTTTATAAGTTAAAGCAAGTGACCAAAACAAAGTGGGGGCAATGTAAGTAGGATCATATTCTGGCATCAATGGCATGTTGTTGCTTAGCAACAGTAGTCATGATCTAACCTTTCACTCTTTCCCATTTCAATTGTAATGTAAACCAATGCTACAAGAATGAGCACTCAATTTGTATGAGTTGATCAATGTTGGCAAGTTCATGAAGTGTGGTCTCCACATAGCTACATTTGAAGGATGCAAATCATCCTTTTATAGCTTGCTCTCATGAAACCTAAGTTGCAATGAGCTTATTAGTGATTGAGGCATCCTTAGTGAATATAAATTCATATTCTTCCCATGAGAAAGGTATATATGTCACATCGTTTGTAGTATTTTCATCAAGGAGGCCTCGGTCAAAGCCGTTCATAGTAGCTACTTGAGAATAGAGTGAAGGTGGTGTCCAACCATGGAATACATGAGACTATGACATCATTAGTATCCATAGCCATACTAGCATCTAGTCATAGGAGGGATTATCTCTAGTAAAAATGTCATATGCCTAGGGGGATTTGGCTTTTGGTGGCTGGTTTGATCAAGAGATGTGATTGCTTGACCTTGGCTTGTTGTAGGCATTGAAATGAGGGTGTCCTTAGGGTCAAATGAGAGTGTTATATCTACTTGTTGGACTTAAGGGTAAGAATGGGGCACAATTCTATCATTGTTGGCTTCTCTTAATAGTTAGGAACAACTAGCCTATGTGGATTTGTCAATTCAATGAGTTGTGATTCTTTGAAGGTTGTTTGAGAACATTCGGAGCCTAGGCTTTATGTAGGGTTGAGTAGTAATGCTTGTGGTTCTTTCCTTTTGTGGGTATGTTGAGGCATAATACTTGGTGTTGGTGGCCCTGGTTCTTGTCTCCTTAGTTATGGAGGTTAGGAACTCCAAAATTCTTGTGGCAACTTTATGGTAGCCTTATGTATAAGCTTTGACAACCAGGTCTGCTTGTTGCTAGTGTAGTATCCTTGTGCCCTAAGTAGTGATTTACGAACCCATTGAGTTGGATTGGGGGCATGATGTTTGCATTGCCATCGTACTTGGTTGGGGGTCTATTTTTTTTTATGACGAGCATGTGAGTAGACATGTTTGCCTTTTCTAGTCAACATCAAAATCCACTCTAGAATATCTAAGTATATTGTGTCGAGAGAAAAGCAAGGTTAAGAAAGAGAGAGAAAGAAAGTTTTACATAAGGGGAATTTTTTGGGGGTACAAGTGTTTAAATCACATGACCTATACCTAAACATCAAGGTGAGTGCAAGGCTCCTATAAGTAGGAGAGTATGGGAATGAGAAAGTATGTGTGAATGAGGAACTTAGGATTGTGAAGCTCTTATCTATCTCTTGTTTCTCTTCTTCTTTCTCCTATTTTGATAAGAGATTAAGTTTGAGATTTTGTGTGAGGATTGAGTTTCTAGTTTAGTGAGAAAGTGGTGAAGTGAAGCTCTTCTCCATCTTCTTCTCTCAGTCTTCTTCTCTTGATGTGGGTGTGCTTGGTGGTGGATGCAAAGGGGTAAAGAGAATATACCATGGTCATATTGGACCAAAGTGCATGATTGACTCATTTGCTATGGTATGCCTAAGCTTTGAACAAATCATTGAGGAGAGTATCATTATTCTCTTTAAGGGGTAAATTTGGGTGTGTGAAAGGTGTTGATGGCACTACTTTCTCATTTGAAGTTCTACACCCTTGCTAAAAGCTATGATGATCATAACATTGGGTAAATCCAAGTGGATGTGTTGTAGTTTGAGGTTGACTATACACATGGTTAGTCATTTGAATGGGCATCCTAGTAGTACTTCATTACCAACTCCTTTGGTGTTAGATAACATTTAGAAGATTGTGGGTAGACGTTTGGTCTTGAGGGTCAACACGATTTGACATTTTCTCAATAGTTCATAAGGAGATCCAACATATGGATTTACCTTTGCAATTATTGGAGCAAGTGGTGGTTGCCAAATGCTCATCTAGTCATCATATGTCATAATGTTATAGTCAACACCTTCATGGATTAGGGCAGTGACTTTGTGAGATTTCCTTGTTATCACCATGATGCTTAGGTAAGCTATGGGTATGGGGTTTTCTTCTTCAAGGTTGATCTTACTGATTCTAACTAATCATATGAAAATAGGTGGTACTGCCATTGGGGGGTTCATGCAATAGATGTGCAAATGGTTTTTTTTTTTTTTACTTCTATTGAAGAAGCATATGCCTTTACCATCCAATGTTTCAAGCTTGACATTACCGGTTCTACTAATTGCATGCACTTGAAAAGGGACTAGACCTTGAATTTTCATTTTTTACTTATATTGCTTTTTTGATGGAGTAGAGAAACACAAGGTTGCCTTTCTCAAAATCCCATTGCTTGATGTGTTTGTCAAACCAGGCCTTACATCATGCTTTTTCATAGATAAGAGCATGTGTCACCAACAATCGGGTTTCAAACAATTGCTCTAATTCAATTTAGTGGTTGGTCCAAGCTTCTCTTCCCACCTTCCTGTACATCCACTCTCAATTCAACCAGCATAACTACATCAATATCACAAGTCAATCTAAAGGGCGTTTGGCTAGTTACAGTCTTGTAGGCTATGTGATAAGCCCATAGTGCTACCATGAGATTGTTGTCTACATCTCTTTGAGAGGATGTTAATGAGGATTTTTTTTGTAGCTTCATTTTGACTATTTGCTTGAGGGTAGTATGGGAAAGATTTTTGGTGTATGATTATGAATTTTGAAACCATATGTGAGATCACTCATTGATGGAGTTTGTGCCTTGATCACTCATGATCACAATAAGGCAACCAAACTATAAGAATTCTTTTATCGTTCTTGCATCATTCTTTCTTATGGCCCTAGCCTCATCCCATTTTGTCATGTAATCAATAGCAACAATAATATATCTAGCCTAAAAATATTGAGATGCAAAACTTATAGATCCTACAAAATCTCTCCCCCACTTTCCATATGGTTGTGTGTGATTACCAATGTTAGCTTCATTTTGTCCTTTTTGACTAAAACTTTCATACACTGGCATTCATCACAGTGCTTGATGAACCTTGCAACATCATAGAATAGGGTTGGTCAACACATGTATGACTGCAAGAGTTTCTAAGCCATGGAGTCTCCATCAAATTGATTGCCTATAATTCTTGCATTTTCTTCATCCAAAACTTCTTGCATCTCATGCTCTCAAATGCAATGTCTCAAGTGGTCGTATTGGCCTAATGGATACAAACGACCATCAATCAGTTGTTGATAGGGTTGCACTCTAATTATGAGTTAGTGAAGTTGAGCTTTTTCTATTGGTTAGTCAGGTATTCTATTTTCCAATATCTCAAGAATGTCATTAGCCTAGTCGTGTGTGAGGTTGGCTTTAAAGAGATCTTTCACTTTAGATATTTTGAATAAATGTACATCTAGTAAGTCATTTGCAATGCCCCTTTTTTTGGCTCTCCATTGGGTATGCGGGACAAATGATCAGTTATATAGTGTTTCTTTCCTTTTTATACTATGATTGAGGAGTTTAATTCGAGAAGTAGCAATAGCCATTCAGCTATGCAACCAGTAACGCATGGCTTATTAACAAGATACAATAGAGCCTAGTGGTTTAACACTTGTAAATAAGAGGTCATGAGGAGAGATGAGAGTTAGTAGATGGCAAAGACAAGAGATAAGAGCTACTAAATGAGAGCTTGTGATGAGTGGACAAGAGCTAGTGGATGAGTGGTTGAGATGAGAGGTCGAGACGACAAGAGATGAGAGCTTGTAGAAGATTGACGCAAGTGACAAGAAATTGAGACAAGAGATTATGGATGAGAGGGTGAGACAAGAGATGAGAGGTTAAGAGATGATATGAGAGCTAGTGGACAAGAGCTTATGATAAGAGAAGAGAGCTAATAAATGAGAGCTTGTGGATGAGAGCTTATGACAAGATATGAGAGTTAGTAAACAAGAGTCTATGGAGGGAACTTCCTATTCCTCCACATGGTAGGAGTGTGAGAACTCAACAGTTACATCATCATTTTTCCAAGTAATAGAACCCAAATGTTCAACTAAATGCACAACAACTAGAACATTGAACCAACTTCTATGCTTCTAGAAGCTGCAACTTGCTTTCACAAAAATCTCTCACCTTGTTTCAACAACACTCTACTCTAGCTAACCAAGCAACCTTCTCTCTAATCTAAGAAAAATTAAGAACACAAGACTAGCTTTGAGATTTAGCGACCTGACCAACCTTACCTTCTTGCATTGTAATTGAGACCTCCCACCTTTATGTAGACCAATGTTAGGGTTAGCGTTAGGTTCCTTCTCAAATGTAGTATCATGTTTGCATTTTAGGGCTTGTGTCTTCACGTTTTAGGGTTTGCACCCCTTAATATCTTAGGCTTCCACATCTATGAATTAGGGTGTGCACCCTCTTTTAGGCATCCTACTGCCCTTGTGGATCTAGATTGGTCAATCCTTGAAGCACGCTTTGGCCTTAATCTAATTAAACATATGCTACACTAATGTAATTACATATTCATGTACGCAACTCATGCAACAATTGCACATGTGACAAATACAACTGTGGGAATGAATCCAAAAATAATATACTAAAGCTTTGAAAAAATATATATCCTTTTAAAAAATATTTTTTACCACTTGCAATTTAATTGTCTTTGATTTTTCTTGACTTTGTCTTTGATGGTAACCTTTGTTAAGGGTTGAAATGACTTGATTTTTTGGGCTAATTGTTGTTGTTTTTATGGACTGAATGATTTATTTTTTATGGATTTTATGTAATGATTAGTTGTTTTGGAAGTGTTTGAGAGTGTTTTGGATGAGGTTGATTAGGTTTGAGAAGCTCATGATGTTTTTTAGTGGAGATATGATATTCTGACATGTTCTATTAGTGTCTGATTGGTTTTGATTGAGTTTGTTGATCTTTTGTTTTGCTCTAATTTCTTTTGTATGAGAGGTTAGAATAGTGATTGATGGAGTTTGATAGTATTTGGAAGCTTATTGGTTAATTCTTGATGGTTTTGAATGATTCAAGTTGAGCTAAAGGCTCTCTGATGATCTTCTATATGGTTCTGTAGACCCTCTGTTGAGCTTCTATAAAGCCTTTGTCTCTATTATGTTCTGTTATGTATGCCTCTGTAAGTGTAATGATGGATGAATGTGTTGCTTGTAAATTTTTCCAACCTTGGGAAGAAATGAATATAAGTTCAAAATAGCTCAAATAAGTGGAAGAAGTAGCTGTTGAAGATTCAAGTAAAGACTGAAGTGACAGTGACATTGTTAAGCTACGAAGGGACATTGTTGTGGCTCTGGTGACCTTTCATATCACACGTACCTCTTGGGAGGTGTATCCATGACCAAAGAGGGATTATGGATTATTATTCTTTATTATTCTATTGTACTATTGAGAGAGAACATGTATGAGAGAGATCTATGCAAAACAATATATCTATGAGTGAGAGATTGTGAGAGAAAGCTATGGAACCTTTGAAGAAGAATACTATGTGATGATTTCCATTCAAAGTGGTATATTCTCTTGTGTCTTTGTGGTATTTTGATGAATTATATGAAGAATATTAAGAGCATAATCAATTTTGTTCAAGTTAAAGGCATGGGAGAATTGTTTCTATAAAGCTATGTGAAGATTTCTTGTTCTTGGTGTTCTTTTTTGTTGTGGTCACAGCAAATACAAAAAAGATGTTTGTTGATTATACAAGATAGATTTTCTTGCATTAGATTCCCTATTTTCTTGGTGTTCCTCTTGGGGCTCCATGTTTTTGGTACACAGCCAAGGAATATTGCCATCAACAAGCACTAGAAGAGGTTAAAAATGAAGGAAATTGCATTGTTGAAAGGAGAAAATTTCTATGGATGCTTGCAAAGTTCCTTCAACCATTGAAAATTTGGAAATTTTCATTGTCAAAGCCACTTTCTACAAGAATTTCATCCCACAATGGTAGAAATATACTACCATCATGATACACGCTCTATGTGGTGGACTATTTCCTCTCCATGTTGAAGCAACAGAGATGTGCATCTTGGTGGCGAATTGTCTAGGAGCAAAGTGAAGTGCAGAAACAAAAGAATGACCATCCATGGAAGATTTAGCATTTATTGAAGATTTTTCAAAAATCATTAAGTGGAAAATTGTGAAGAAGCTTTAGGAGTTATGGTCAGTGGAAGATCTGTAGTGGAATGAAAGTTGAATTTAGAGATGTTGAAAAGAATGAAGTAGAAGAATTGTTGGCAAAAGAGTCCTCTAGACACTGAAGCCCCCTCTGATTCTATTATATGGAGTATATATAGACCAACCAGGTGGAGCTAACTCCCTGATGAATGATGCAATCAAGAGGCAACCACTAAAACAAGTCCAGAGGTACGTGAGAATAGAGAATGCAAAAATCAAATATGAGAATGAGCTAGTAGTAGAAGCCTCCTATGACGCCTTAGCGGCACTCTTTACAAAAGTCCCCATGGCGACTCAAGGTTCCCTTCCTAGTCAAATCCGTCTTGGCAAGAAGCCAATGAATGTAGTCCCATTGCCCATGTTTAAGGGAGAGTACAATGAAGACCTTGACTTCATGTAGTAGAGTTCATGGTAGTGTGTGTGTCTAACAATGCCAGAATCCCCAATCATTGGTTGGTGATATTCCTTAGCACTTTCAAAGGCACAGAATTTCAGTGGTATGAGAGACAAGCAGCATGAAATTTTGGCACATGGGACAATTTAAAGTTGGCTTTCCTCACTAAATTCAAGGGTGAAGGTTTTCAAGAGCAGATGCGAGAGTTCATGTCCTCTGGTGAACAAGTGGAAGCATATGTCTCTAGAATGGAATCCATACTGAAGAGATGGACCAATCATCACTTGGATGAAGGCATCCAAAAGGGAGCTTTTCTCAGAGGCCTACAACCAGAAGTTTGTAAGTTTGTAGAATTGAGAGGACCAATCACTCTACAAGCTATAGTGGAATGTGTAAGACTGCATGATGAAGTTGAAGCAAGGCTATCAATGACCTTAGGAAGAGGAGTCCTACCTCCTCCTATGCCAAGAATGGTATACCCACCAAATGCAATCCTAGGGACAATTTCCTACCCCTACCCTCAAATACAAACAGTGTTGCAATACAGTGTACCAAATCCACAATAACGGCAAACAATAGTACCTCAAATGATGGTTCAACCACAACAACAGTGGCCTTAAGTAATTCCCCCAGTGGTGACCCAAAAACAGCAGTGGAATCCTACCAATTGGAACCAACAACCCCCAATCTCAAATAGGAGCTCTATATCAGAACCAGAATAAATGACCCTCTAGATCAACTCAACCAGCTTATGCAGTAATTACAGAAGCTTCCCAAAACCCTACTGCAAGTACTCCAGGAGGTGAAATTTTAAAGGACTACCTGTCCAATTCAATAGCAAGCATCAAGAAGGAATTGATGGATGTGACTACGAAATAGCTACAGACGCTGAAGGTGAATACCGCAAACATATCCACTCCTATAGGAGGTGGAGAGATGTACTGCGATCTAATACATGGTGTGGAAAGTGCCATTAAGTGGGACATTTAGCCACTGAATATACCCGAAAACCAACCATCCCTGGAGCCTTCTGCTCGTATTGTTTAAGGAATAACCATACAGAGGATATCTGCCCTCTGAAGGAGATCTATGAGAGAAGAAAAAAGGATGAAAAAGCAAGATTCATCTTGTCGGAATCAAGGATGACAACTCATGATATCATATCAAAGCCTAGAGAGTTTGGTCCTAATTTCTGCCCAAGGAGGTTTCCCTCTCAAAGTTACAAACGACAACATTCTAGCAATGGCCAGAGATTAGAGGTGGAGTGTTACAAATGTGAAGAAAAGGGACATATCTCACCAAATTTTCCCAACCCTAGAAGGTCTATGGACTACAAGCCCCTATGCAGACAATGCAAAGGAGAAGGCCGCACTGTAAAAGATTGTCCCAGTCCAACTCCTATAAAAGCTACTACTAATACCCAACGAAAGACCCAAGAACCTGCCTCCAACTTGGTGGAATTGGAGATTTTCGCAATAGCACATGCAAAGAAAGGAGAACCCGCAGTTTCAAAAGAGAAAATTCCCTCAAACAAAATGGTGAAGGTCAATCTTCTTAAGGAGAAACAAGTACAACGCACTACAAAGCCACAGAGAGCTATAGAGATAGTTACAGAGACAAGACCAGACGTCCAAGAGATGGAGGATGCCAAAGTACCTCCTATAGTAGAAAACGTATAGATGTTGTTGCTCCTAGAAGAGAAAGGAAAGATAAAAGTGGGTATTGTCCCATTCCCTAGCCAATTGGAAAAGCTCATGGATCCTATCAAAGAATATAACTTGGTCAAAGACCTAGACACCTTCAAACCAAATCTGACATTCCAGCTGTTGCTGATGTTGTCTCCTAACTGTGAAAGAAATTCAAAAGCATATTGACCATAAGAAGAGGCCTAATGATTGCTCCCTCAACAGCAACCCAATCCAACAAAGCCTCAGAGCCTGTGAAAGAAGTGGATGTGGCTAATGCCTTCTTGGATCTTGGAACCCCAGAGATTGGCATGTGGATTGAAGGATGCTTTATAGCAGACACATCGATTGATGGAGGTTTATCAATCAATATCATGACATATGTGACAATGAAGGATCTAGGCTTGCAAGGTATGCAGCCTACACAATGGCTTATTAGACTAGCAAACCAAAGTAGAATTAAGCCTTTGGGCATTCTCCCATATGTGAAGACAATCCTCACAGGAAGAGATTATTGGATGACCTATCTGGTGGTAAAACCAAATTCCTACGGGACCTCATACCCTCTGTCTGGGAAGACCATGGCTTTTTGAAGCAAGGACATGAACAGATTGGTTCAAAGGAACCCTAACCCTTGGCAAAGGACCCAACAAAGTGGTGTTGAAGTTGTATGGATCACAAAAAGGTAATGGATCCACTTCCATTGAAGTTGTCACAAACTCTTCCAATGAGATAACAAACGGTACATTAGGAGACGAAGAAGACGTCAAACAAATCTTTTCCAAGAAACACAAGCACAATCCCTAACAGCGGACACTATAAGCCAACTCCTAAAAGAAGCAAAGTCTTTGTCAATGGCTAAATACCTCTTGCTTGAACCCAAAATGACTTTTGAAGTCACCTCTAACAGTGAGATAGAAACATGGATGTGTTGTTCTTTCTGTTACATGGCCACAGAAGAGATAGAGCCAGAGATAGAGACAAAAGTAGAGACAAAAGCAAAGACAAAAATAGAGATAGAGTTAGACGCAAAAGTAGAGGCAAAAAATACAACAGAGAGTCTTCTCTTATAGAGGCCCCACAAAGGTGAAGATGGCATTGCAAAAGAAGATTATGATAGTGCACTAGAAGAATCTATTCTACTCGCAGAAGACACAAATGAGGAAGAAGTTCCAGAGGCTACAGAAGCAAAAGACCCCATGATGTTAGACAGAATGACTCTAGTACCCTTTGGACTAGCTAATGGGCCACATCACACGCAAAATATCCATAAGAAATGGATTAGGCAAAATAATCCTTCCTTCAACAAAGGCTCTTGTCGCCCTAATCCACCCTTCTCAAGAGAGGATGATGACAATGCACCTTGCCAACAACTACCAGTCCGACAACCCAAACAGAACTAAGGAGGTTCATGTTGTGTAACGTTCTTGGATGCATCCTCAGAAGATAAATCCTCAAGTCAAGATAAATAACCCTCCTATAAGATTTGAAATAGCTCTAATTTCAAAAGCAATTAACTTTCCTAGATGCTGATGGTACGGAACATCACCTGAAGGTGGGTATCAGTCTTCTAAAAGAAGAATTGTTGCTCATGCATGACCTCTTGAAAGAGAACTTGGATGTGTTTGCATTGTCCTATAAAGATTTGAAGGGAATTGATCCCACGGTGTGTCAACATCACATTGACCTAGAGCGTGATGCCAAGCTCGTGAGGAAAAGATAGAAGCACATGAATCTAAATTACTCTGCTCTCCTGAAAGCTGAATTAG
Organism: Lygodium microphyllum; assembly: GCF_053477565.2. NCBI lineage: Eukaryota > Viridiplantae > Streptophyta > Polypodiopsida > Schizaeales > Lygodiaceae > Lygodium > Lygodium microphyllum. Next base: position 122,754,069 of record NC_141149.1, on the reverse strand, counting down.
TGAAGCTCCTTGAAGCCAAGTTTATCTATTTATCTATTTAGTGGGCAATAGTGAATGGGTTTCACCCATCATGGTAGTACCCAAGAAGAATGGAAAGCTACGAATATGTGTGGACTTCCAAAAGTTGAATTCCAAGACTACAAAGGATCATTTCCCGATCCCTTTCACATACCAACTATTGGACACAGTGGGCTGGCCACATGAGCTCTATTCCCTCTTGGATAGCTTTAGTGGATACAATTAAGTCCAAATCGCAGAAGAAGATTAATCAAACATAGCCTTCACCACAGAATGGGGAACCTATGCTTACAAAGTGATGCTATTTGGGCTCTGTAATGCTCCCACTACATTCCAACTAGCCGCATTCCAAAATCATTTGCATGATTTCATTGAGGTCTACCTAGATGACTTTTGTGTCTATAGCCTAATCGCAAGCAGTAGGGATACCTAGAATAGTGCTTTGACAAATTTTGAGAGTATGGGATCTCTCTTAACCCTGACAAATGCGTCTTCGGAGTCTCTTCAAGTGTTCTTCTGAGCCACATTGTTTTTGTACAAGGAATAGCAAAACAGACCTTGCCAAGATTGAGAAGATTGCAGCTCTAACATTACCAACCAACCTCAAATAGTTGAGAGGATTCCTTGGCCATGTGGGCTATTACAAAAGGTTTATTGCACACTTTGTAACAAAGGCAACCCCCCTACATAAGCTCTTGAGGAAAGATGTCGAGTTTATGTGGACTATTGATTGTGACTAAGTATTCAATACCCTAAAACATTGTCTAATTGAAGCACCCATCATGTAGCCTCCTGATTGGATAAAGGAGTTCCATATGCACACCAATACGTCAGTTGAAGGCTTAGGTGCAATCTTATGCCAAAAAGGCTCATCAAAGTTGGATCAACCTTATCTATTATGCAAGTCTAAAACTAACCGACAAAGAAAGGAACTACATAGTGACGGAACTTGAGTGCCTAGCCATGGTGTTTACCTTAGAGAATTTTCGACATTGCCTACTATCAAAGCATTTCAAATTCTATGTAGACTATGAGGCCTTTTCCTTCTTGATGAACAAAGTAGATGTGAAGGTAATAATGATGAGATAGCTCCTTCTATTTTAGGAGTTTGACTTTGAAGTGGTTACCAAACCGATTCATTCCCATGTCCTAGCTGATCATCTATCATCACAAATCCCTCAAAGTGATGAAGAGGAGTAGGATAACCTAGACCTTCCTGATGCTTCCCTCTTTCTAGTCGAAACTATAACTCCATGGTATGCAGACATAGCCAATCTCTTGGCAATGCAACAGTATCCCCCCGATATCTCCAACCGTAAGAAAAAGAAGCTTATGTTAGAATCATACCCCTACACCTTGTTAGGTGGTGCTTTGTACAAGAAAGGCAAACATGAAGTATTGCATAAATGTATTACAAGAGATGAGATTGGAATAGTGCTAAAGGCATGCCATGATAAGCCCTGTGGAGGACACTTTGCAAGGGAAGTGACAATCAGAAAGGCCTTGCTTGCAAGATATTGGTGGTCGACCCTCCACAAGGATACTTATGACTATTGCAAACATTGTGATCATTGTCAACGAATGGAAAAGCCTACCAAATCTAGCACTATGCCACTACAGCCCATCCTTCCCCTAAAGTTGTTCAAGAAATGGGGGATAGATTTTCTTGGTCCCATTAATCCGCCAACCAAAAGGAAGCAAAACATATACATTTTGGTCTGTATGGACTACATTACAAAGTGATGTGAAGCCAAAGCTCTGAAGCAAGATGATGGCAATAATGTGGCCTTGTTCCTGTGCGAGAATATCATCACCCATTTTGCAATCTCCTAGAGCTAGTAAGTGATAGAGGTACACACTTTCTCAACTAGATTATGGAAGAATTGACATAGTTGTATAAGATCCACCATAGTAAGTCCACACACTACCACCCTAGAGCCAACGGCCAAGTTGAAGTTACCAATCGCATCCTCTACTTGATTCTGACAAGGACGATTGCTGCACATTGTCGTGTTTGGGATGATCGAGTTATAGAGGCCCTCTGGGCATATGGAACCTCCCATAAGGTTGCTACAAGACATACCCCTTTATAGATGGTGTATGGTACAGAAGCCATCTTCCCTATTGAGTTAAAGCTACCCTCTCTGTGCATAACTATCAAAGAACGCTTGGGAGATTACAAGTCCTTGCAATGCCATCTCTTGCACTTGGAATGTCTAGATGAGACTCACAAGATGGCCCTACAGTGCATGGAAGCTGTGCAAGCTCGAAAAAAGGCCTATCACGATAGCTTTATCAAGCAAAATGAGTTTAAAAAGGGTGACTTAGTCCTTGCTTATGATTTGAGATTTGACAAGTTTCCAAGGAAGCTGCTTCAACAACAATGGATGAGCCGCTATAAGGTTCTTGTTGTCAATCCTAATAGCTTTTTCCAAGTGCAAACAATCGATGCTTTTGATGATCCCTTCCTGATTAATGGCTATCACCTAAAGAAGTATTACCCTCTCTATGGATCTTAACAATCACCGACAATAGCTCCTTCATTCCTTGTGCATCGACTAGTCAAACTTTGCCTATTGCTATTGATAGTCCTCCTACTTATCCTAATGAGGTGGCCTCATTCTGCTACCCCTCACAGTCACCTTCCACCCCTTCTTTGCTTCCTTTTTGTCTAATCCAGTAGAGGTGGTGTGGATGGTTCTGATACATGGTGTTCCTGTCATTCTCCTCTTTCAAAAGAAGAAAAACAAAGAAACTATATATATATATATATATATATATATATATATATATATATATATATATATATATATATATATATATATATATATATATATATATCGATCATGAGAGAAAAGAACTTTGGTTCTTGTCATGCCGATCTATTTTTCGAAAAAATGTGGAAACACCCTTGGAAGTAGGGAAAAAAGTTTAAAAAGAGAGAAAAAATAAATAAATAAATAAATAAACAAAAAATAAACTATTATGGGAGAAAAGAAAGAAATTCCCTACCATAACATGCCTCGTTCCAAGAAAAGGTGGCAACCACCCTTGGACGGGGAGCTGGTTGTGGAAAAGGTGGTAACAGCCCATAGTCTAGGAGAGATGAATCATTCATTGATCATCCAAAAGCAATTCCAAAGCTACCTTCCTTGGTGCACAGAATCCTTAACCCCATCAGTGCTTTTGATTCCTACAATAGAAAATATTTCCAATGTGCAATTCAAGTACTAAACTTGTTGGCTATCTCCCTGGGTATGCCTCTTCATCAATCGATACAAGTTGACATCATTAACCCAACAAAGTTGATATTCATCGACAATCCCTTGAGCGATGTGAGCTTTCATTCTAACTGGATTGGGATGTGAGTATGGGTTGCCCTCTATAAATCATCAACAGAGCATGAGACGATAGAGGGTGGGGTGAGTGAACAGTCCTTGCTCTTTATATCCAACAAAGAGGTGAGATATGTGAATGGAGTGTTGCATGTATGGGATGGGCCTCTTGATACACAAAGCACAAATTATTTCTATGCACAACACTATAAGGCTTCCTGGCCTTCCTTCTCGCACCATATATCGGCACACCGGGCGGGATGCACTATTGCACCATCAATTACACACAAGGTATACAACCCTTGCACAAGTGACAATGAGAATTCAATCAACAGGGTGTGAGGAACTCGGTTGCCCTCCTGTATTCATCAATAAAGTGTGAGACAAAGGGGGGGCTGAGTGTGACTGGTGTTCTCTTCAATCACTTATTAAGAGGTGAGGATTGAGGGACATTAATGACCATTGGAGACAAGTATGTTCTCGTTTTCCTATGCACACACAGGATGGGCCTCCTTCGCTATCACTACACACATCATTTTATTTGACACACTGCACAAGAAGGCTCCCTAGCCTTCCTTCTTGCACCTATACCAAATGGGTTGGGATGCACTGATGCACCATCAATTATGCACGCTGGTATACTCCCTTCTCTGAACCATTTCTCTTGTCGATTTCTAAACCAGGTGTGAGCTATGGGTTTCAATTATTATCCCTCGAGTGACATACGTCATGGAGCGAGTGATTGATCTATCATTCCAACATGAGCGACTATCGAGATTGAGTGATGTATACTTTTCCATTGACAATTCAATCAACGCTTCATCAAAAAAGCTACCTCCCTAGATACTAATGCATGGTCCCTGCCCTGCCATGCTGGACGAGTGTGATGTGGTGGGCCATGGTACCTCCTATTGACGACTACAATCCTTTACGTATCAATGATAGTTCACCTCCACCATCTACAAATCGGGCCAAGTTTTTCTAATCCTACCCCTTTTGTTTACAAGAGTCGATCATGTTTTAAGTGTGGGGACATACATGTATGCATGGTGGTCAAGTGTTAGGTCCTTGTTGATTCATCAATCTAATCTATTAAGGTCTTAAGTGGGGGGATGCATCCATGTGCATCCGTTTTGCATATCCTCATGGAAACATCCCTATCAAATCATTCAAGCACACCATCTCCCGATCTTGCCCTGATGGGGTCCCTTCCCCACCCTTTTATCTTATTTTTACCCCATCCTGGGGTCCTTACTTCTCTGTTTGACTTTATCCTTTGTTTGTTTCCATGAGAACGCATCCTACATTCACCAAAATAAAAATCTAACCTTGGAGCCTTGTTCGTTCCTTCACACTAGCCAGTTTTTCCTTTTACAGCCCTTAGTTTCAAGCCACTAATCATGAGTTATTAATTTTTGAACAATTTTCTACTAATTTAATTTACTTCCATACAAATGCACCTTCTTTGCTTTGAAACAGCAATCTGATGTGCTAACCTTGACCAACGCCATCCTCTTTATAGTTTTCCTTTTTACTACCCATCATTTCGGTGCACAATTCGTCCTTTATTAATTTTTTCGTATGTTTGGGTATCCTCACGTGTGTTTTTGGCTCTTTTTCCATGTGAGCCTTCCCTAACCCCCTCAGAATTCAATTCTATTAGATAGAATCGTTTGACTTGCTCCCCAGCCTAATTTTTCTTTTTTTTCCCATCCTATTTCAACCCATCGATTTTATGTTAGTAATTTTTCTATGTATTTTAGTGCTCATTTTTCCTCTTTTTTTCATGTGAATGCTCCTTAATGCCACTAGAAATGTGTTCGAACCTGATAGACTTGTTCCATAGGTTTTCCATACCAATTTCTCTTTTCTTTGTACTCCATTCTGATGCACGGATCTTCTCGTATTAATTTTTACCATATTTTTACCATGTTTTCCATGCAAACGCACCCTACCTCCCCAAAAACTATATTCTACCTCACCCATCTTGTATGTCACTTCCCTGCGGACATTTTTTGTTTTCATCCTTCTTTGTTTTGACCCGTAAATTTTTCTGTATTAATTTTATTCTCATTTTTAGGTTTTTTTTTTACTTTTTCCCATGCAAACGAGTCTTATTCATGTCGAAACTGTGTTCTAATGTGATAGGCCTATCTATCATATCATCCTAGATATTTTCCATTTTGTCTGCCCTTCGTTTTGGTTGACGGATTTTTTGGTATTAATTCTCATGCATGTTTGCATGCCCGATTTCCTCCTTTTTTCCATGTGAATGCCCTTAATTGTTCCCAGGTCCTCGGACATCCCATTTCATTTTCCCACCCTTTTCCTCTCGTCTTTCATCTTATTTTTCCTTTTTATTGTCTGTTCATCTGGTGCTCGATTTATTTGTTATTAATTTTTTTGTTAATTTGTGTTTTGACATTTCACATGTTTCTGCATGAACGCCCATGTTTTCGTGATTTTCCATGTGTCACCGCATCTGTGATGTCGGCATTTCCCCGCGCACATGCCTTGTCCACCATGTCGACTCCGCCGTCACGTGCACAAGATGAGGGAGGATCCTCTTTTTTTAAAGAAAAAACAAACAAACAAAAACAAAACACTCTATCTCAAACAAAAATTCAAATTTTTTATTTAAAAAACCCAAAACAACAAAAAAAAAACCCTTTCCCATCCCCAACCGACACCCCCCTTCTCTTCCCTCCTCTCTCTCCTCTTTCTTCTTCTTTTCTCTCTCCCTTTCTTTCCCCTCTTTCTCTCTCCCCGCCCCTTGCATACCCCCCTTCCCTCCTCCATCTTCTCCTCCCTATCTCCTCCCTCCTCCTCTTCCCCCTTCCCTCCTCCATCGCCCTCCCCCTCCTCTTCTTCTCCTTTCTTATTTCCCTCTTCTCCATCTCCTTCTTCCTCTTCCTCCACCTTCGCTTCTCCTTTTTTACTTCCTCCCATAGCGCCTAGACTCGCTGCTGCATGCCCGCTCGCCAGACAACTACCACGCCTTTGCTAAGACATGCCAAACGATCGCCCGCACTGCTAGACAAAAGACCCCACACAAAGACCTCACCGCCGACTCGCAACCCACCCTCACACTTGTCAACTCTCTATCATTACACATGTCTCACCAACAATGGTCCTCGACAGGGTCCCCCCTATCCTTTATATTTTTGGATCCTTCACATGCACTGAAATTGTCAAAATTAATTGGGAACCAATTATTTGAATGAAAAACCCTAATTAAACATGTGAATTTTTGAAATTTCCTTTTTCAAATCCAAAAAATGGCTAGAAATTTTATGAAAAAAACTATTGGACCTTTGTGCTTAGCTTTCAACCTACATTTTGCTGAATGAATAAAAGAGAAAAATACTAATCACACATCCATATCAAAATCAATTAAGAGGGAAAAAAAAACCCTAAATTGACAAACATAAAAAGGAGAGAAAAAATCAAAGACAATCAGCAAATCACATACTATAAAATGGGGTAAAATGTAAAAATCTGTTATCTGTCACTACCCATCCATGGGAATTTATTTGCTTTAAAAAACCCACACTAACCACAAAACCAATCAAACAAACCAATCCACACATAGTAAAACCAAATTCAACATATCTAATGGACATAATTGAATTAAAATATTACAAAAAAAACACATCACAATGTTTTGAAAAAATTTTGTTGTGGTGTTTGGTCTATTTAGCTTATATGGGCAAAAAAATTTCAGCTCGTTGGATTTTCTTTTTGGATTCCATTGTGGTTGCATCACACCAATACTGATTGTACATTCAAAATTCATTTGCATGCACACCCTCCTCCAGGTATCTCATTTCTTTCCTTATTTTCATTTTTGCACAAACATCACAAATAATTATTTTTATTTAAAAAATCAATTGACCACATTTTCCATGTGCATTCGCGCTAAACACACATTTTAATTAATTAAAATGGACCAACCATTTACATTTTTAATTTATAATAAAATCAACCCATCATCACAAGTGTATGCACTGGAAAAAAAAGTGCTACACATATTAATTTGTAAGAAGGAACTTGCATTTAGAGACCCAAAGTTGGGACATAGTCTAAGAATGTTAATAAGCATCGTACAACCTAATAAGTTTTTAATGGATAAAATAAACCGTCATTTTCTTATTAAGATTTATCACCTAATAAAATTTCACCATTTGATAATTAATTTGTAAAATGAACATTAAATTAAATTCCCCTTTCCCCTCACATTGCACATTCCCCTTTTCAATGAAGCATTATGTGGGGTGAGTGATGTGGCAGACAATTATTCTCTAATGAGGATATTCTGAAGTTGTGACAACAACAGACCTAGGATGGGTTGGACCCTAAGAGGGTTATACTACTTCAGGCATTAGTGTATCCATAATCTTCAAACCTATATGGAAGCAATTGTGCCAATTTCTTCAGGACAGGTTTATGTCTACCAAAACCCCTTCTAACTAGCTTTCGAAGGGGTTATGCACAGCTTCTCGAATGGTGTTGAAAGGAATTACTATTGATTGGAGTTCCTATCTCTTGGCAAAGATGGATCAGCATTTTGTTAGAGCCACAAGGGGTAATGTGACTAATGTCACATTTGGTTCTTATCTATCTATTTTCTTGGCGTATGCTACCCCTACAAAGGAAGTTCCTACCAATTGATCCTCCAAAAGTTCTTAATCCTCCTACTGAAAGTACTGATGTTCTCATTGAGGATATTGATCCCCTCCCTTCTGTGGTGATTCAGAGGAAGTGACTAAAATGAGTAGCTGAATCAGCCCCAGTTCCTCCTCCTCTAGTCTCCATTCCTGTTGAGTCTAGCAGTCAGCTGCTTACTTTTCTCACAATACCGAATCTTTTCAAAGCACATTGAGATGGTATTTTGGAGATTTCTATTCCCTCTCTATAATGCTTGATGACAAGAGACGCAATTCCTTTCTTATGCAAAGATATCAAGAGCTCTATTGAACTCTTAGTTAGTGCCTATATCTCACAACTTTATTCTTCTTGTTATGAAGAGGTTCAACAATCCAAGGAGGAGTTGAATAAAGTGAATAATGAGCTAGCCTCTGCTCAATAAATTTTTCTTACCTTTGTATCCAGATGAAGTAGTAGACTAAGATCATTGATGCCCAGAAAGAGGAAATTTTTAGTTTGCTAACTCAGTTGGCTGAAACTAAATTCCAGAGGTCACTGTTTACTGAGGAGAGGGATAGGTTATTGTAGAAGTCTCAAGAGCTAAAAGCTTTGATAGCTATCCAGATAGAAGAGCTTACATCAACTAATACTATCCTAGAACAGAGCAACACTCAGATTCAACAACTCAAGGAACCATTGGCTCAATCCCGTTCTACTTTATAGAGTCCTTCTCTACAGCCAATTCCTTCCTTATCCCCTGTGGATTTAGCAGTCCTTGAAAGGAATGCCAACTTATGCCGCTTATTCCAAGCTAAGGCAAGCTAAGGTGGAAAGGCTTCAGTTCACGAATGGATTTATTGTGGTCTTCATTAGAGCAGTTTCAAGAGTTTGTTCCTCTAGACCACTCTTTCTTTGTTCATTATCAGCGACACAAGCTGGGATTCTATATCAAGATTTTAACAATGGATTTGCCTCTTCCAGAGGATGATTGGAGTGGATCTTGATCTATTGATTTATTGAAACTAAAGTGGCTAGAATGGTTTTTGAAGACTTTGTGACTACATATACCATGCTAATCTTTATATGTACTTGTGAGGTGATTTGTTAATCCTAGATGATGAAGACTTGGCTTGGTATGTAGGGGATGTGGTATTACAAGATACATTATACATCATATATTTGGAGTTGCAGATAGATCAAATGTTCAAGACATATTCCTCCAAAGTGGTTGATTGTCCTGAAACTTCTTGGCATACCATGACTCTGTGATCCTGAATCAACACCGAAACAAAGCTTATGTTCATATGTAGAATACAAACCAACTGAGGGTGGACCTCTCAACCCATCTTTCAAAACAGCTGCCTTTCGATTCATCTTTCTTTGATGCCTATCATCGTCGATCTGTCTTAGGTCCATTAGTACCTTGTTTATCTTATTATTAGCAGATAGCCCATAGATATGATGCTTATCTTTCCCTTTATAAATTTAACTCACAAGTTATTTTACCTCTTCTTTTTCAACCCCAAGGTGCTCCTCAAATTCCTATTTTCACTCAATGTTCTTTTATTGAGGATCATGTATTTTTTCCTCCTCCGTCTTGTCCTTCCCCATCCATAACTATTCCTTCCACTTTTCCAGCCTATTTATTAACAACCTTTTTAATGGATTCTCCACTAACACCCTTTTTAACAAATTCTCTTAAATTCTCCACTAATCCCTCTTTAGCTCATTCTTCCTTTTATGATTTTGCTTACCCATCCCTTCATCCTCTTTCACTTGTTCCTCTTCCCTCTCCTACCACTTCTATCCCTCATCCCCCTCAATTGGTTAGTGGTTATACATGCTTTGATCAAAATATTCTTGGATGACGGGGATGGAGTTCAAGAGATTCACTTATAGGACCTCAGATCAATTGGCCATTGATTCAAGGAGAATGGATGACTACTAGCCAAGCTTTTCAAAATTATCTTTATTTTGCTCAATCAGCAGTATTCACAATCTTCAAATCCATCAATGAGATTGACTGCTTCCTTTGCTTGGTATTTGACATATATGCACCGGCATTTGCATAATGATTAGAATTCAATTCCGAAGCTATGCACAAATGTGAATGTGACTATTGATCCTCAACAACTGGATATCTTGTACTTTCATGCCCTTTGTTTGCCTAGCAGATATCTTGTCTTGATGGGGAGGATGTGTTATTTGCAGTTTTTTCAAAATCCTCCCAAGACTTTTGTAGATGAGTCTTTATCTATAGATCGCTTCCATAATCACCAAGCCTTCAAGAGGGATCATCTTCATTGATACACATAAATGTAATTTTTGATGATTTATAATGATATCTCTCTTTTGGAGGTGCCATTCAGATAGTTGTTTTATGTTTAGTGTGTGGGTGTGTGATGGCTATTTTGTTCTATGATGGGGTCGTGGGGGTTGGAGATTCAACAATGTTTAAGAAGTTATCTTTTTGAAGATTAGTGGTGATGATGCTGGATGGATAGCTCACAAAGAAAAAGATGCAGAATCTCTTATATCCTTTAAAAGTTTATCATGATTTTATATTTCTAACTTGTGTTAATGGATACATGTGTTTTCCTTTCGTTGCAATTCTTTATTAAATAATATAGATTATAAGTTGGGGTCATATTTGGATGGTGTTTCTTGAATATGTTGAGGAAAATTAAGATGAGCTATATTTTGAACTTCTATTCTCTTTTTTCAAGGTCGTGAGGATGCTCCCTGATTAAGTGTGGGGATATGTTGAGGGTTGAAATGACTTGATTTTTTGGGCTAATTGTTATTTTTATGGAATGAATGATTAATTTTTTATGGATTTTATATGATGATTAGTTATTTTGGAAGTATTTGAGAGTGTTTTGGATGAGGTTGATTAGGTTTGAGAAGCCCATGATATTTTTAAGTGGAGATATGATGTTCAGACATGTTCTGCTCATGTTTTGTTAATGTCTAATGGGTTTTGATTGAGTCTCTTGATCTTTTGTTTTGCTTTGTTTTCTTCTGTATGAGAGCTTAGAATAGTGATTGATGGAGTTTGAGAGTGTTTGGAAGCTCTCATTGGTTAATTCTTGATGGTTTTGAATGATTCAAGTTCAGCTAAAGGCTCTCTGATGACCTTCTATATGGTTCTGTAGACCCTCTGTTGAGCTTCTATAAAGCATCTGTCTCTATTCTATTTTGTTATGTATGCCTCTGTAAGTGTGATGATGGATGAATTTGTAGCTTGGAAAGTTTTCCAACCTTAGGAAGATATGAATACAAGCTCAAAATAGCTCAAATAAGTGAAAGAAGTAGCTATTGAAGACTCAAGTAAAGATTGAAGTGACATTGACATTGTTAAGCTACGAAGGGACACTGTTGTGGCTCTAGTGACCTTTCATATCACACATACCTCTTGGGAGGGGTATCCATGACCAAAGAGGGGTTATGGATAATTATTCTTGATTATTCCATTGTACTATTGAGAGAGATCATGTATGAGAGAGAGTGTGTGAGAGATAGCCAAATCTATGCAAAACAATGTATTTATGAGTGAGAGGTTGTAAGAGAAAGCTATGGAACCTTTAAAGAAGAATACTATGTGATGATTTCCATTCAAAGTGGTGTATTCTCTTGTGTCTTTGTGGTATCTTGATGAATTCTATGAAGAATATGAAGAGCATAATCAATTTTACTCAAGTTAAAGCCGTGGGAGAATTGTTTCTATGAAGCTGCGTGAAGATTTTTTGTTATTGGTGTTCTTTTCCTTGTTGTGGTCACACCAAATATAAAAAATATGTTTGTTGATTATACAATATAGATTTTCTTGCAATATATTCTCAAATTTTTTTGTGTTCCTCTTGGGGCTCTAGCCTTCCATATTTCTTGTTAACAACACATACTACTCCAATGGCTACCTTGGATGCATGAATATACACATGAATATATTTTACCAATATTTGGATAATAGAAAAGGTATTATGGTAAGAGACTTCTTTAATACTTCATATATAGCTTGGCATTCTTTGATCTAATCCTAGATTATCAAGAGGTTGTACATGGGTCTTGCTATAGACAGATAATTTAACACAAACCACCTATACTACCTAGTGTGGCCTAAGAAGCATTGAATCCCTTTTGAAATAATGTGTATAAAGTGCATGATAATCAAATTGTGACCATCTCAATTACAATGCCTCTTATTTTTGTATATTTTTCTCCAATCAAACCATACATAACATTAATATGCCCAATAATAGACTCAATTGACTACTATTCCTCAAGATTAGAAGGATCAACATCTATAAATAAAACCAAAATTTGTCATAAGAAACCTAATACTGAGTTTAATAAAAGAGAAGCATCGAGAATGAAATACTTACAATTTGGTCTATGCAATGGAAGTTTGGAAGCTCTAGGTTCCAAATGCAACTCTCTATGCATAAATACATATTGTACTAAAACCTCTTTTATGCTATCCTTGTTTGCTCCAAGTCTGAAATATTTGATCCTACTCTTCCAAGCATATATGAAAGTGCTCTCATATCTCTATCTTTTCATATGTTTTGCTTATTGCTCTCTAATCTAGCTGCCTTTGCTAATAATAGTAGGATCGATCTTCCATCTCTTTGAATGAATTAGACACATATATGGATGTGATTTCAAAGCTTGTGTGCCTTGTTAAAGATCTGGGATTTTTGTATCCATGGTAAATCCCTGAAGCATTGATAGTTGCTCTCTTGGTGTGGTTGGACTTTCGTTAGATGGTTGATGGTTGCTCTTGGTGTGCAACCAATCTTAGGGCTGATTGTTGATCTTGGTGCATTTTCTCTTATGATTGATGTTTTCTTTTGGTATAGCTAGTCTTAGGATTGATTTTCAATATTGGTGCAATTGGTCTTAGGATTGATGGTTGCTCTCAATGCAGCTAGTCTTTCATTACATGGGGCTAGTCTTGGTGTAGCTAATCTTTTCTTAGACGGGGCTAGTAAAGCCAATTGTATCTCTACAAATGACCTCCTTAAGGGATTTGCCAACTAAATTTGCACTACTATTTAGTATTGCTTTGGCTTCACGTAACATATGAGTAGTCTATCAACACAACATCATAGTAGTTGCCTTGGTTTAATTCAAAAAATGGACTAGCGATATCCCCTGTGATGACCAAGTCAATGAGTGTGAGAAACTGGGAGAGTGAAGTCCTCTCTTGCATTCCCTTCATATCCCTTTTCTTTTCTTCTTCTTCTTCATCTTCTTCTTCTTCTCCATGCATTGTAATATGCAACTTGAGGCTTCCATATCCATCGAGAGTACAAAGAGAGTGAGAGAGTGAGGGAGAGATTGACAAAACATGAAGGAGAAGCTTATTTTTCTCTTTTATTTATCTACATTCTTTTGATAGTCAAGAGGGGAGCATGATGATGGTGCATCAAAGGCTTGGCCTATGGGAAGCATTCATTTGGATTGACGTGGACATCTACTACTTCTCCCTTCAATGATGGACTAAAACAAGAAGGCAACCACAATAGGCGAGCCTACTACAACTTTGAACCTTCATTATTTCTTAGCTTTCATTAGACTTTGAGAGAGAGAGAGAGAGAGAGAGAGAGAGAGAGAGAGAGAGAGAGAGAGAGAGAGAGAGAGAGAGAGAGAGAGAGAGAGAGAGAGAGAGAGAGAGAGAGAGAGAGAGAGAGATGCATTGGCTTAAAGCTAGAGTACAATATAATTAGGTGAGAGGTAGTTGATCCATGGCAAGGTTGAACTCTTGAAAGAATAAGAATTGAGAGCTAGATTTTGGGACCCGTTTTTGAAGTATTTGAGCCGAATCAACTCATCAAGGCACTCCTGTTGTCACCATATGGTAGAATAGGAGGCTTGTATGTTTGACTAGGATGGAACAATGAGGAATCAAGCATGGCTTGTGCACCTCTCTTACTTCAAAACATGGATGGCTAGATTAGGAGAACGATTCAATTGTATACTCGGTATGAAGTTGATTAGAAGTTTAAATGATAAATTAGACGAGCATAGGAACCATTGAGTAAGAGAAAACTTAGAAAATATTTTGAAATTTTTGACTCAATAATCTTTTGTGGCAATTTTATGCTTGAAAGTTCATTTGTTCTTGCATTAGATCAGTTGCACTTCATGAAGCATCTATTATTGAATTGGTGTGTGTTTGAAAAGAGAGACATAGAAACAAAACAATGAAGGATGGAGCAGTAAAGCTAGTCTACTTGTACTTAAAGTTTGATTCCACATGTATTTGAGCTTCAGTTTGTACATATTACTAATAGACAAGTCTGTGTGTACTCAAGATTGAGTCTACTTTCCTAATGTGTTAGAGAGTGGACTAGAGAGAGAGAAAGAGGAGAGAGAATATTGCAAAAGAGAGAGAGAAAGATTGCAAGAAGATAGAGAAAGAGAGTGACGAGGAAAGAGAAAGACAGAAAAGAGATAGAAGCCATAGAAGCTGTGAGCAAGATGGGAGAGAAGGATAGTAATTGTACTAATGTGTCAAAAAAAGATGTGAAAATTTACATGTCCTCTCCTTTTATACCAATGTCAGTGTGACATGGCATAACACCAATATTATTTTTACACTAAATCCTTATTATTCCCAACTTCTTACAATCCATCCCTTCCCAAAGGTTTTTGCCCTCAAAAACAAACTTGAAAGACTAGAACAGGATGGATAGAACAGATAGTACTCTGTTTTTAGAGCTTTACAAATGGGAAAATGAATGAAAAATGACCAACATATGGACTAAAATATAAGAACAAGAGTAGGCCTCAACTATATACATGATCTCAAATACTTCAAAAGTATATGGAGCCATAAAATCTTTAGCACATAATCTCAAAATGAAGTAGACAGCTTGCTGTGTAAACAAACCCTACTAGAATAAATCTGCCATAACTTCTAGTACAAGTGTCCAAATGAAGCTTGGCATATATCAAAATGTAGCTCTTTGAAGATTACTTTGACGCCATGTAGATAGCTTAATTCTGAAAATTAGACACAATAAAAACTATTCTAAAATAGTGTGATGTCCTGACCCTGTCTCCACCAAAACTAGCTCCAAAATCAATAGGCTTCAACCACTAATGTATCCCTTAATAAAGGAAACTCATCCAATATAGAATCAGGCCTCCAAGAAGCTTCCTCAGGTGGTAAACCTCTCCATTTGATCAAATATTCCATCATAGAACTAGATCGAAGCTTCTTCTCATGCTGATCTATAACAGCCTCTGGGATGTACTGAATAAGACCTTCTTCATCAATAGGTGGGAGCTCATCAATTATATCAACTGGATCACTATAAAAAGGCTTGGGCTGACTAACATGAAAGACATTGTGAATCTTAGTGGAAGAAGGAAGCTCTAATCTATATGCCAAGTCTCCAATGCGCTTTAGGATCCGGTAGGGGCCATAAAATCTGTGTACAAGCTTATTACTAGATCCATCTTTTAATGTAGAGTATCTAGACTTGGGCACCTTCAGTAAGACCAACTCTCCTTCTTGTAACTCTAAAGGATGCCTCTTCTCATCAGCATACATCTTCATTTGGTCTTGAGCTTTCCTAAGATTCATCTTACATTGCTGAAGAAGGGTTTGCATTATTTCCAACTCTTCCTTTCCATGAGGGTTGATCCTTTCATTAAAGATGACTGTGGGCAAGGGCACCTTGTAGCCATACATAGCCTCAAAGGGTGAAACTCCAATACTAACATGGGTAGAGTTGTTGTAAGCAAACTTAGCCAAGTGTAACCAATAACGCTTTGAATTTTGGACATCATAGTAGAAATGGCAAAGATAAGTCTCCAAAAATTTATTAACTATTTCTACTCTCCATCAATTTGTGGATGATAGGCCATAGATGGAGCCAATTTAGTGCCCATAGATGTAAATACCGCCTGCCAAAAGTTACTCATAAACTTTGAGTATCTATCATGAACAATCACCTACAGTAATCCATGTAGTCTAAAAATCTTCTCTATAAACTGACTTGCCACTTGAGAGGCAGTAAATTGGGTCTTGGTTGGAATAAAATGGGATACCTTGGTGAGTCTATCTACCACCACATATATACTATTCCATCCCTTCTTGGTAGTAGGCAAGCCAGTAATAAAGTCCATGGTAATGGGCGTCTATTTGCCTGTAGAAATGGGTAATGGCTGCAACAAACCACCTAGCTTATGGGTGCTGTCCTTATTCTGTAGACAAGGGTTTGTATTTTTAGTTTAATGGCTTCCTGTGGAAATTAGTTTCATTACACTGGTATCGGAGCACATTATTTTAAATCTAATGGAAAGGTCACTTTCATGGTGAAATCTGGTTACACTTTATGCACAGAGTAACTAGAGGACAAGAATTAGTCACAAGTTTTGATTCATTAAAATTGTGACTAGTTAAGGTCTCTACAATAAACCATGACTAAATTTGATGGTCTCGAAGAATGTTTGAAAAAATAATGACGGAGTAATGGTCATTTTGGTGGTTTGTGGTAAATTTTGGGCCATTTTGAATGATCATGAACTTAACTGAAGCCTAAACACGGTTTAGAGAGGTTAAACTGTGGTTACTTTTTGGAACAAGCTTCTCTTTCCTCTTTCCGAGCTTCTTGTTGAAAATTGCTGTGGAAATCTCTACTTATTTCTCTTTGCCATGATCATTTCTCTTCAAGCCACCTACTAGAGATGATTCCTGATACCTTGGGCAACAAATGGACTACCTATTTAATGGATCTTCATCAAGATAATCAACATGTGATACAGGAGAAGCTCTAGGATAGTTTGCGCTAGTTTTCAGCTTGTTGTTGATCATCTTGATCAGCTCACTTTCTCATTCTGAAGCTATGCCCTCTCTTTCATGGTCAAATGTATCCCTAACCTGAAGTATTAGGCATCTCTTACTTGATATTTTACCTTCCTTCATGTCTAGCTAAAGGCGAAGAATGTAGTTCCTCCATAATTTTTCGTGTAAAAGAAGAGGTGTAAGGAATGACAATCTTGCCTTTCAACCAAACAAGGCCATTTTTAAACTAATAATGCAAGTTTTCTTTCATAAAACCTTGCTGTAATTTCTAAAAAATATGGTTGAATTCCTCATCCAAAAGATAAGCCTCATGTAGTTCTGCAATCCAATCACTATGTAGCTGAATCATTGCTGAAACTTTGCAAGCCCGCATACGAGAAAGAGAATCAGTCACTATATTGTATTTGTCCCTCGTATGAGTGATGTCAAAATCATAATTCTGTAGAGTAGCTACCCACCTATACTGCTTAGGAGTAAGATTGGACTGAGTAAGGAAATACTTAAGAACCCTGTGATCACTCTAGACTTTGAATCGGTTGCCATACAAGTAATGGTGTCATTTCTTTATTGCATGCAAGATAGCCAGCATCTCCTGGTCATAAACATTCATGGCCATTTCTTTATCTGTAAGCTTACGACTCTCAAAGGCAATCACTCCATGCTCTTGTAACAAAACAACCTCAATGCCACGGCCATTGGCATCACACTGTATGGTAAATTCTTTGAAGAAGTCTTGGCATACTAAGATAGAAGTAAAAGTAAGGAGTCCCTTTAACTAGTTGAAGCTTCTATCTATAAGAGCATCCCAAAAGAAAGCCTTCTTCTTTAACCTGTCAGTTAAAAGAGTTGCAATAACTGCATAATGCTTGATGAATCAGTGATAGAATGAAGATAGACCAAGGAATCCTCTAAGAGAAGTAGTAGTAGTGGGTGTTGGCTAATCTTTTATACATTTCACCTTCTTAGGATCAGCCTATATCCCTTTTTCACTAACAATATGTCCCAAGTATTCCACTTCAGTCTACATAAAAGAACATTTCTTCTCCTTAGCAAAAAGCTTGTGATGTCTCAATACATCAAAAACCCTCCTCATATGTGCTAAGTGATCTTGTAAACTCTTACTGTAAATCAAAATGTCATCAAAGAACACCAAGACAAACTGAAAGAGGAAGGGCTACAAAATCTTATTTATCAGGCTTTGGAAGGTAACTAGAGCATTTGTAAGCCCAAATGGCATCACTAAGAAATAATAGAGCCCTCGATCAGTCCTGAAAGCAGTCTTGACTTCATCACCCTCTCGCATACGAATCTGATGATACCCTGACCTCTAATCAATGTTCGTAAAGAATCGAGCCCCCTTGAGCTCATCAAGCAAATCATCAATCCTGGGTATTGGATACATGTTCTTCACTGTGATCTTATTAAGTTCCCTGTAGTCAATGCACATTTTGAAAGATCCATCTTTCTTTTTTACTAACAAAACTGGAGATGCATAAGGTGAAGAACTTGGTTTAATGAATCCCATCTCAAGAAGTTCCTTGATTTGCTTGGCTACTTCCTCTTGTTTACACTTAGACAATCTATAGGGTGGCTTATTGATTTTCTTTGAGTTGGGCTCCAAATCAATAGGGTGATCAACTGCTCTCTTGGGAGGCAATGAAGTAGGCACCTCAAATAAATCCCTATACTCCTCAAGAAGAGCTATCAATGCTGGATGACTTTTGCTGAATTATTGGATTGATCTTGCATCTCTTTATTCAAATACAAAACAAATATTTGTGAATACCTCTTATACTCCCTTTTGAGTTGTTGAATGGTGATAAGCTGAAAATCTGATCTACTAGGAATTCCCTATAAATGGATGAGTTGTCCATTGAAGATAAACTTCATATATAACTATGAGAAATCCAAATTTCATGCAAAACTAGAGGTAACTAGGGTAAAGGAGAGTTAATCGCGCTTATTTTGGGGTTAAACTGTGGTTACTTTTCAAAAGAGGTCTTCCTTTCCTCTTTCTCCAAGCTTTGGCCAAGCTTCCATGGAGTTCTTCAGCAAAGATCTTCTCTTTATTCACTAATTCTTACTCTCCTTCAACAATGGCAAGCATAATGGCCTTCTAGGCATCAAATGCTACAGGTTGCATACCATTTTCTTGACTGGAGGATCAGCCATGTGTGCACGACAGTAGCCCAAAATTTGCACTAATTTTTTTCGGCCCGTTCTTTACTAATCTTTAGCTAATCTCCAGCACTGATGCTTCTCAATGATCTTTGGCATTGATTATTTCAACTCTCTAATGTGTAGACTCCAAAATGGGGCTATATTCTTCATCCTTTCTCTCTCTTGAAACCCTACATGAATAGTCCATGGGCAACCATGAAAGCTTCAGCCAAGCTTTCATTCTTCAACAATTTCTTGAGGATTCTTCACTAATTCAGCCCGTGGCATCATCTCAGTTTCAACAAATTGCAAAGATTTCAACGTGGAGGACATTGGAGCTCATATTGAAGGTTTATTTTGGGGCTTTTCTTCAAGAGGCTTGAATCTTTGGTATTCAAGTGTTCAAGCAAGCCCGAGGCATTGATTCTTCATAGATTTGATCATATCGGAGCTCATATGGACTAATGTAATGGATATTTCAATCTTCATGGTGGATTCATGGTGGATTTATGGTGGATTTTGAATATTTCTTCCATCAATGGGATTGGAGCTGATATCTATCATCCTCTTCAAGCTTAATCAATGTATTTCTCTTGCTTAATCTCTGAAATCTCTCAATAATCCACTTGCTAATGCTTTTCCACTTATTGATGAGAGATTATTGATCAATTAATTCTCTGAATTGATCAATAGATGAGATATTAGTATTATTTCCATTAATCTAAGCCTATTCCATTGAATTTCAGTATTGATTCAATCATAATCTCATCATAGGTATCATTTGCCAAATTTGATGCATAACCTTGACTTGTTTGGTTGAATTCTTTTGCCCAAGATGAAATATTATAAAAGGGTAAGTTCTAAAGCAATCAGTGAGTCACTGAATTGCATTGGTAAGATCCTTTCCTTATCCAAATTTTTCAGATTTCATTCAATTGCATCTCATGAAAGGGGTTGAATGAATATTTCAGCAATGCATTACATGCTGGTTGATTAGAATAGAATGCCATTGCCATGTTGATATGTCCACAAAGGAAAAAGGTGGATGTCGGGGGAGATAATGGGATAAAAGAGAGGTGACCCTCCCTCACTATCAAAGAACCCAAAGGGGTGCAACCAATCGACCTGGGGGGAACTTTGCCCACCTCGCGGTGATTCGAAGCCCATGTAGGGAGCCTATCATGTTGTTTTATCCCTCACATAGGTACAACGAGTGGATAATTGAATATTGAAAAGTTTCCAAAGGCTCAAGTATCTTCAGGATCAAAACAGTGTAAAACAAGGATTTTACAAGACGCTATAGGGTATTTACAGGTTGTTACAGGTACACCCTTCATTACTAAAGTATAGATGCAGGTACTACAGGGTATCCACAAGTCCTACTCAGCCTTTTACAGGTTTGGTAACCATTTGGGGTTACTATTTTACCTTACAGGGTCAAAACACGGCATTCACAAGTCAAAACAGGGTGCAAGCCTAAACAATTCAAACTCAAAGATTGAGTTGCAAAATTTTCTGTCCTAAATCTATTATAGCGTGATATAGCTCATTTCGAAGAGGGCATTCTTGGCTTCAATTTGAACTAAAAAAAATTGGAATCGGAGTTCCCTAGCCAAAGTTATAGCCATTTTTCTAACAGGGGATACTCCAAGACTGCACTATTATGGCAGGGCATAAGGGTTAAAATAAGGTCCAGGATGATTATGCTCAGCAAATCAAAGATTCCATGTTAGAGAGTGTACCTCAAGAGAGCCCTGAAGAGCCTCAACAACAAGGTAAAATCAATGTACTCAATGATACCTTGTGTGTACATGAACGAAGGCATAGAGAACGTCATGAGACCCTATTATCAAGAATGGAGCAAATGGTTTTGTCTACTGATCAAACGAAGTCTTCCATTGAGAAGTTAGTAGATTCAATGGCTCAAACAAAGGCTTCTATTGACAAGTTGGTGGAATCCAATGCTCAAATTATGGCTCAATTCTCCCAATGGATGCAGATGCAAATGGGATCTAAAGAAGCAAAGGAGAAAGTTTATTCAAACAGTGAGCCTTCAGCCCCACTTCATCCATCTAGCCAAAATGGTCATGGTCATGGAATTATTGGACGAAGAGGCACTCCAAATAGCCAATATAACTTAGGTGAGACCTCACAAAGGCATGATGACTATTTGGGCAATTTGAATGGAGCCAACTCTCAAGATTTTGGGCTGAATACTCAACTTCCTAGGGGTACTCTACCAATGGGAAGATTGCATAGTGGTTCTCAGCCACCTATTGGGAGATTTCCAATGCATGGCACTCATGATCAGTCTATTTTGAGACAGCAACCATTCCATGAAAGAGAGCTAAAGGACAATATCATTTTAGCAAAGTTTAATGGTCAGTCATCTTCACCATCTGATTTAGAGGAGTGGACCTCTAAGATGGAATCTTACTTTGACATATTTCCCAAACTGATGACATGAAGATTCATTTTTCTTCTTTGCATTTGGAGGGACTTTCCCATACTTGGTGGAGGTATATAAAAAGGGAAAACATACTTGTAGAGAATTGGAAAGCTTTCAAGGCACTTATGACTGAAGTATTTGTCTCCCCTCTTAAAAAAGAGAAATTGGCATGAAGATGGTATGGTTTGAAATAAAGAAGCCTAAGTGTAAGAGAGTACACTAACCAATTTCTCAACCTAACCATGTATGTAGAAAGCATCAGTGATGAGGCTAAGCTCCACAAGTTCATGTATGGTTTAGAGCCATCTTTATCAGTTGATGTCATGGCACAAAACCTTACTTCTCTTTTTAAGGCTATTGAACTTGCAAAGCGCTATGGAAGGAAATATAGAAGAGAATCTTTCTTTCATCTTGGTTTTGGGCAGCCAAGGACTGTTTTTAAACAGGGACAAGTTGGTAACATTTATGGCAACAATTATGTGCCAAATGGGAGCTTAAGGGTGCCAACTTATCCACCGTTTAATGCTTCTAGACCTCAAAGTAATTTCAGGACATCAAACAGTCCTAGAGTTGACTTCAAACAAGGGGATTGAAAGCTCAAGGGGGCTTTCTTTACAAAGATTGATTTGAGGTCAGGGTATCGTCGGATTCGCATGCGAGAGGGTGATGAAGTCAAGACTGCTTTTAGGACTGATCAAGGGCTCTATCATTTCTTAGTGATGCCATTTGGGCTTACAAATGCTCCAGCTACCTTCCAGAGCCTAATGAATCAGATTTTGCATCCCTTCCTCTTTTAGTTTGTCTTGGTGTTCTTTGATGACATTCTGATTTATAGTAAGACTTTACAAGATCACTTAGCGCATATGAGGAGGGTTTTTGATGTATTGAGACATCACAAGCTTTTTGCTAAGGAGAAGAAATGTTCTTTTATGCAGACTGAAGTGGAATACTTGGGACATATTGTTAATGAAAAAGGGATACAAGTTGATCCCAAGAAGGTGCAATTTATAAAAGATTGACCAACAACCACTACTACTACTTCTCTTAAAGGATTCCCTTGTCTATATTCATTCTATCACCGATTCATCAAGCATTATGCGGCTATTGCAGCTCCTTTGACTAACAGGTTGAAGAAGGAGGCTTTCTTTTGGGGCTCTTACAAATAGTAACTTCAACCAGTTAAAGGGACTCCTTACTTCTGCTCCTATCTTATTATGCCCAAACTTCTTCAAAGAATTTACCATACAGTGTGATGCCAGTGGCCGTGGCATTGGGGTTGTTTTGTTACAGGAGCATGGAGTGATTGCCTTTGAGAGTCGTAAGCTTACAGATAAAGAAATGGCCATGAATGTTTATGACCAAGAGATGTTGGCTATTTTGCATGCAATAAAGAAATGGCACCATTACTTGTAAGGAAGCCGATTCAAAGTCCAGAGTGATCACAGGGTTCTTAAGTATCTCCTTACTCAGTCCAATCTTCCTCCTAAGTAGCGTAGGTGGGTAGTTACTCTACAGAATTATGATTTTGACATCACTTAGACAAGGGGCAAAGACAATATAGTGGCTGATTCTCTTTCTCGTATGTGGGCTTGCAAAGTTTCAACAATGTGACTGAACTACATAGTGATTGAATTGAAGAACTACAAGAGGCTTATCTTTTAGATGAGGAATTCAGCCATATTTTTCAGAAATTACAACAAGGTCTTATGAAAGAAAACTCGCATTATCAATTTAAAAATGGCCTTATTTGGTTGAAAGGCAAGATTGTCATTCCTTCTACCTCTTCTTTTACACGGAAAATTATGGAGGAACTATATTCTTCTGGACATCTTGGAGTTTTCAAGACCTATGACAGGATCAGCAAAAGTTTTTATTGGAAAGGGTTGTGGAAAGATGTCAAAGGCATTGTCATGAAGTGTATGCCTTGTCAACAAAATAAGAATAGCACCCATAAGCTAGGTGGTTTGTTGCAGCCATTACCCATTCCTACAAGCAAATGGACACACATCGCCATGGACTTTATTACTGGCTTGTCTACTACCAAGAAGGGATGGAATAGTATATATGTGGTGGTAGATAGACTCACCAAGGCAGCCCATTTTATTCCAACCAAGACCCAGTTTACTGCCTCTCAAGTGGCCAGTCAGTTTATGAAGCAGATTTTTAGACTACATGGATTACCGCATGTGATTATTCATGATAGAGACTCAAAGTTTATGAGTAACTTTTGGCATGCGGTATTTACATCTATGGGCACTAAATTGGCTCCATGTATGGCCTATCATCCACAAACTGATGGACAAACAGAAAGAGTTAATAAATGGTTGGAGACTTATCTTCGTCATTTCTGTTATGATGTCCAAAATTCATGGGATTCTTGGTTACACTTGGCTGAGTTTTGCTTACAACAACTCTACTCATGCTAGTATTGGAGTTTCGCCCTTTAAGGCTATGTATGGCTTCAAGGTGCCCTTACCCATAGTCATCTTTAATGAAAGGATCAACCCTCATGGGAAGAAAGAGTTGGAAAGAATGCAATTCCTTCTTCATAAATGTAAGATGAATATTAGGAAAGCTCAAGACCAAATGAAGATGTATGTTGATGAGAAGAGACAGCCTTTAGAGTTCCAAGAAGGAGAGTTGATCTTAATGAAGGTGCCCAAGTCTAGATACTCTACATTAAAAGATGGATCTAGTAATAAGCTTGCTCATAGATTTTATGGCCCCTACCGGATCCTAAAGCGCATTGGAGACTTGGCATATAGATTAGAGCTCCCTTCTTTCACAAAGATTCAAAATGTCTTTCATGTTAGTCAACTCAAGCCATTTTATGGTGATCCAATTGATATAATTGATGAGCTGCCACATATTGATGAAGAAGGTCTTATTCAGTACATCCCAGAGGTTGTTATAGGTCAGCGTGAGAAGAAGCTTTGATCTCGTTCTATCATGGAATATTTGATCAAATGGAGAGGTTTACCACCTGAGGAAGCTTGTTGGAGGCCTGATTCTATATTGGATGAGTTTTCCTTCTTAAGGGATACATTAGTGGCTGAAGCCTATTGATTATGGAGTTAGTTTTGGTGGATACAGGGTCAGGATAGCACACTATTTTAGAACAATTTTTATTGTGCCTGATTTTCAAAATGAAGCTATCTACATGGGGTCAAATTACTCTTCAAGAGCTACGTTTTGATATATGGCACACTCCATTTGGACACTTATACTAGAAGTTATGGTAGATTTGGTCCAGTAGGGTCTGTTTACACAGCAAGCTGTCTACTTCATTTTGAGATTATATGTTAAAGATTTTATGGCTCCATATACTTTTGAAGTATTCCAGATCATGTATATAGCTAAGGCCTACTCTTGTTATTCCATTTTAGTCCATATGTTGGTCATTTTTCATTCATTTTTCCATTTGTAAAGCTGTAAAAACAAAGTAGTACTCTGTTCTATCTATTCTTTTCTAGTCTTTCAAGTTTGTTTTTTAGGGCAAAAACCTTTGGGAAGAGATGGATTGTAAGAAGCTAGGAAGAATAAGGATTTAGTGTAAAAATAATATTGATGTTATGCCATGTCACATTGACATTGGTATAAAAGGAGAGGACATGTAATTTTTCACATCTTTTTTTGACACATTAATACAATTACTGTCCTTCTCTCCCATCTTGCTCACAACTTCTATGGCTTCTATCTCTTTTCTATCTTTCTCTCTTCAATTCTAGTCTTTCTCTCTCCTCATCACTCTCTTTCTCTCTCTTCCTACAGTCTTTCTCTCCTCTTTCTCTCTCTCTAGTCCAATCTCAGACAAGTCCTCTCCCATCTTGCTCACAGCTTCTATGGCTTCTATCTCTTTTCTGTCTTTCTCTCTCCAATTCTAGTGTTTCTCTCTCCTCATCACTCTCTTTCTCTCTCTTCATGCAGTCTTTCTCTCTCTTTTGCAGTCTTCTCTCTCCTCTTTCTCTCTCTCTAGTCCACTCTCTAACACAATGAGTCTACATACTCTCAAGGTTAACCCACTCAAACTCATTTCAAGTCTACCCCACTTAGCTTGAAGGCCCGGCCCACGAATCTGCATGCCTTTAAACCTACTCGACCTAACACAAATGCAAGTCTACATCATGTGGACTTGAGTCTGCCGCACACACAAATGGACTCAAGTTTGCCTCATAAAGTCTAAGCCAACTCCAACTTTTGCATCTGAGCTTTCATTTTGGAATTTTGAAATAATTTCTATGATAAATTAAGCAAGCCAACATAAGTAGTTTCATAAAATTCATTCATCAATGAAAGAAAAAACAAAATATGTGTGCAATCCTTCCCTAATTACTATGCTACCCATGATTCCAACTTTCTTTTTATCCCATGACTCCCAAAAGGGCATTGCTTTGACAAAATTAGAGTTTCTATTGCATGTTGAGCATATAAAGATAGCACATAACTAATAAACAAGGCTCTCCATAATTGAAGAAGATAACCTACAAGTTGCTTGCTTACCCCCATCATCACAAGCATCAAAAGAAAGAATGCCCCCAACAACCTTTTCCATTCCCCATCATCACCTCATCCTCACTAATCTATCCTCACCACCACAATCCAAGCCTACTCACTTGGACTCACTAATCTCGATTTTGGCAAAAGAGGAGACATTTACGTGAAGGACTTTAGGGAAAGGGAAAGAGAGAGAGAGAAAGAGAGAGAATAATTGTACTTGTCAAACATGAAAAGGGAGAGAGAGAGAGAGAGAGAGAGAGAGAAGCAAAAAAAAAATTGAGAGAGAGAACAAGGTGCATCAATCATTAAATCAAAAATACTTGAATTCTAGGTTTGCCCCCAATTGAGTCTGAGAATGACTTGGTTGAATAGGTTTCAACCACTTAGACTCGATTTCAACTCATTTAAGGGCCATCCACTCGTCCATTCTTCTGCTCGCCTATTCATGTGCTCACCTACCCTTGTGCTTGCAAACTTTTCCACTCATCCACTTGTGTGCTCACCCACTCTTCTGCTCACTTACTCACCCACTTGTGTGCTCATCCACATGTGCTCGCCTACTCATGTGCTCACCCATTTAATTTGCTCGTAGATTCAATTACCCCATGTAGGCTCAACCATTCCAACCACTCACTCCCACATTTGTTCTCACCTACTAATGTGCTCACCCACTTAATTCACTTGTAGATTCAATTACCCCCATGTAGGCTCAACAACTCCAACCACTTACACTCCCACATTTAAACCTAATCCCTCTCACTTAGACTTAACCACATCAACCTGACTTAAGCTACAACACTTGAACTTCTTTCTTAGTCTTGAACTCAATCCGTTTAGATAACCCACATCACTTAGATTGAACTAAGAACCCTTTGCTTAAATTACCATTTATATGATCCACATCACTTAGAGCCAACCATCGCCCACTTGAGCACACCACACTTAGGCTCAACTTCACTTTGACTCAACTTATCAAACACTCTTAGAAAAACCCTTAGGCATGACTAACTTAGACTTGCAATGTTTTGACTCGCCCCTTGTAGACTCAACGTAACTCTTCCACCTAGTCTTAAACTTCCTATTGCTTCAATCAGGATAATAGCACAAACTTGACTTAACCACCTCTTGTAGACTCAACCTAACTCCTCCATCTAGTCTTAACCTTCTTGCTACTTCAATTAAGTAATAATGCAAACTTGACTTAAAAATTAGACTCATTAATCTAGGCATAATCACTTGAACTTACTTGGGCTCAACCTTCCATGATGGATCACACTCTTAATAGCTTCATGGAATTCCTTTAGGGTATGGAATTTGTCATGATATTACAAGGTCTTTTTTCCTAATATCAAGTATTATGATATGGTATTGTGGCATGGTCCAAGCCTACAATATTGAGCACATAAACACATACCTACAAGAGTATACTATTGAGTTTGAGAATACTACTGAGAAATGGTTGCCTTGCAATCTCATGAAGTACAATCATATAAAGAAATTTCACAAACAACTAGGCCATTTTGGTGCAAATCTCACCCCCACCTACTTCAAGCATCTCACTTCTTGGTAGGATAGGAAATATGGCTTTGATCAGCATGGCACTGACTACCTCTCATGGACTGCCACCTTTGTTTTGTTACTCAATGAAAGTGAGGACCCCCCTGCAATCATAGTTGATACTAAAGAGCACATGGGAGGCTTGCTGAAGGATGCCCCCCTTAACCCAAATCCTTCACTAGTGGACAATACTAGAGAGGAAGTAAAGGCTATAGAAGAGGTAAAAGGTCTAGACCTTATGATTAATATAGCTATAGTTGCTATGGGCAACACCTCGAGAGGTGGCTCAAGTGAGCAGGAAGCTACACCCTCTACCATCAAGGCAAACTATCACATAAATAGCATGAGTGAATTCTTCATTGACGACAAAGAAAATTTCATCAAATGCAACTAATAGAGCTAGGAAAATTAGTCTCTAGTCTTGGGATAAAGAAAACTAAAAATACATATACTAGACGTTAAAATGCAGTCAATAGAAATATTAAGTACACATCATACAACAATAAAATAATGCAAATGTTGGAAATAAAGGGCAATGTACCTTACCACTGGGCCTACCCGCCTGGCATTGTATTCTATGTACTATATACCTGTCCAAAAAACCAAAAGAGATACACTATTGTACCCACACACTATGATATTGTCTCTCTCTCACACACACCCTTGCATAGCATCCACCATTGAAGCTCCATTCTCTATTCAATCCATGCACTTCAAATTGGTATCAGAGCTTGGGATTTGGGAGCAAGAGCTTGTGCAGTAGGGGAGCAACAGCACCGGCTTGAAAGCTCGCAGCTATGGTAGCCATGGTAGCTCTTCGTTGAGGTTGTCTTGATCTCATTTGCTTTGGCATCTATTAGGGCACCTCTGAACCTCATCAAGGTAGAGGTGGGACATTACTGAGAGTGTCTTGATGAGCTCTTTTGGAAGAGCACTTCAAGCTGGAAACGTGACAACCATGTCTCTTTGCTTCTTGTGAAGCATAAGAATTACCATTGCCTCTGAGCTTCAAAAAGGAGCTTGGGAGGGTCATTTGGGACCCCCCCACATTAGCATTGAGTCATTGTAGCCTTCCAGCCCTCCCAACCAACCAGACACCATCATGTTAGCAGCCATGAGTCTGTCTCAATTCTGGATAGATTGACCATATGTCACTATTTTGATCATAACTTGAGCTAGAAAACTTGGATTCAAAAAAAAAAAACAAAAAAAAAAAAAGCTCACTTCAATCTCTACGACTTTGTAGGGGAGATTGTGAGCTTATTTGGAGTGCAGGTATGTCTAAACTTGAAAACACAAAGGCTTTTTTTCTAAGGACAGTGTATATAGATCTTGGCTACATGCAAATCAGCCCACTATCTTGATCATCTCCTTCATCATTGGCAACTCCAAGACCATCATTGTGTAAAGAAGGTCTATTCTACCATGAAAATTAATAGAAAAAACTAATGAATTGAACTAAGAAAATGACAGAAATCACATGAAATGCTTCAATCATGGCCATGTCATAGACATCTTCCATTATACCACAGCACAACATAGCCATGGAAGCTGAAATCAAGATACAAGAAACAAAGCTTGGTACTCACCCCAAGATGGTGATGAACAAGAAATATCTAAGAAAAAATAGTGTAAGTGTCAAAAATCTACTTACATTAGCACTTCTTGCCTTTTTATAGTAAACCCCAAGATCATCATGGCTAAGGTATTTACATGGTTTATTTTGATAAAGGTAAGTGAACTAATGTGGCTAATTTGCTTCATTACAAACCATCCCTTCCCAAAGATGGTTTTGTCCTCAAAACTAAAGATAATGGGGAGATAAACAGGTCATTAATGAATCAAATCATGTCGATGAAGATCCAAAAGAATATGGAAGCATTTTCCATGAAGAAATCTCATAATGAACCTAAAACAGTGAAATGACTGCTTGTTGTCCAAATCGGGCTAAATTCGTAAAACTGCCATAACTTTTGACTAGAGTGTCCAAATTGAGTGTTTGAGGTATAGAAATGAAGTACACAACCTAAACCATCAGTTCATACCATCAAAACTGCTTCTTGATGTTGCAAAGGCAATTCAATTCATGATAGTATTTTTATACAACAAGCTATTCTTGTACAGACTATCATAATTCTTCCTGTAATAGCCATGGAAAAGCATCCAAGTATGAAGAGGGTTGCCAAGTGAACTCTTCCATAGGTAGGCCCTTCCATTTAATCATAAATTTAGTAAATGTTTGGTTCCTAAGAACCTTCTCACGCTTCCCAATGATTTTCTCGGGATTATAAACAATAAGTCCTTCATCAAGTGGTGGAAGCTCTTCAATAGCTTGTATATATGGCCCAACTTATTTCTTCAATTGTGATACCTGAAAAATATTATGTATGCGGGTAATAGAAGGTAATTGGAGCTTATATGCAAGCTCTCCAATATTTTCCAACACCAAGTATGGGCCATAAAATTTGTGAGCCAGCTTGGTGTGCCCTCCTTTGAGGGTAGCATAATGAGACTTGGGAACTTTCAAAAAGACCCAATCTCCAACATCAAATTCTACATGCCTCCTCCTATCATCAGCATAGGATTTCATGACATCTTGTTGTGCCTTCCTTACATTCTCTTTACATTGCTTCATAAGCATCTCCATTCTCTCTAGCTCATCCTTTGAGGATTAACCTCTTCATGGAACATGACTGAAGGAATATGAACTTGTATCCATAGAGTGCCTCAAATGGAGCCATCCTAATACTCATGTGATATGTATTGTTGTAAGAAAATTCAGCAAGATGCAACCAATTATCCCAAGAGGATTGAGTGTCATGGTGACAAAAATGTCTCAAGTAGACTTTTACCCAATGGTTAACCCTCTCGGTTTGGCCATCGATTTGAGGGTGGTAAGCGGTACTTGGAGTGAGAGTAGTGCCCATGGAAGTAAACAAAATCTTCCAAAAATTTTCCATGGATCTAGTATCTCTATCTGACACAATCCTCAAAGGCATTCCGTGTAATTTTAATACGCTTTCCATGAATTGATTGGCTACTTGCTTGGCTGAAAACTGTGTCTTTGTAGGATGAAAACGGGCTAATTTGGTAAGTCTTTCCACAACAACAAAGATACTATTCCAACCATGCCTTGTGGTAGGGAGGCTCATAATGAAAACCATAGAGATATCGGTTCACTTTTCTTATGGAATTGGCAAGTGTTGAAGGAGACCGGCTCTGGTAATAAAGAGAATCTTTATTTTGTTGGCATTCTAAACAATGAGAAACATACTCCTTCACATCCCGTAATAATCCCTTCCAATATAAACTTTTATGTACTTTATCAAAGGTCTTGAAGAGGCCAAGATGACCAGCCAAGGGCAAAAAATGCATTTCTTGAAGGACTTTCAGCTTAAATTTACTTTGAGGGATCAAGTAGACCTTCCCTTTATACCATGAGAGACCATTATGCCATTTGAAATTTTGGTGGTGAGTCATTTTTCCCTTGTTGTAATTTTTGCATAATTGTGGCAGCATGCTCCTCCATCAAATATTCTTCTTGTATGTCATTTATCCAATCCTTGTATACATTAAAGATGGTAGATACATTACAAGCCCACATTCTAGAAAGCGCATCTGCCACTATATTATATTTTCCAATCATATATGAAATCTCAAAATCGTAAGATTGAAGGGTTGCCAACCATCTTCTTTGTTTAGAAGACAAGTTGGGGGCTAAGAAAGAAAGTACTTCAACACCCTATGATCACTTTTCACCTTAAAGTGGCTCCCATAAAGATAATGATGCCACTTTTTCACCGCATGTAATATAGCCAACATCTCTTCCTCATATACATGCATTTTCCTTTCTTTTTCATCAAATTTTCTACTCTCATAGGCTATGACACCATGTTCTTGGGCTAAAACAGTCCCCCAATCCTCTTCCACTAGCATCCACATAGATGGTAAAGACCTTAGAGAAGTCCAGGTAGACCAATATAGGTGTTGAAATGAGGAGTTGCTTAAAATAGTTTGTCCTTCCTCAAGATGTCAAACACCTCTTTAACATGTTGTAAATGCTCTTCTTTACTCTTACTATATATCAATATATCGTCAAAGAAGACCAAAACTGTCTTAAACAAGAAAGGCTAAAGTATTTTATTCATCAATGCTTGAAATGTGGCTGGAGCATTTGAAAGACCAAAGGGCATAACCATAAAACGATATAGACCCCTTTCAGTCCTAAAAGCTATTTTATATTCATCTCCCTCCTTCATAAGTATTTGATGGTATCCCAATCGCAAAAAATGGATTTTTTAAAAGACCTTGGCATCTTTCAACTCACCCAAGAGATTATCAATTCTCGGTATTGGATACATATTCTTGATTGTGGCCTTATTCAATTCGCGATAATCTATGCACATACTGAATGATCCATCCTTCTTCTTTCCCAAAAGAATGGGAGAAGAAAATGGAGATTGACTTGGTTGTATGAGACCCATCTTAAGTAATTATTTTACTTGGCACTTGACTTCTTCTCTCTCCACCTTTAAGAGATGATACGGAGGCTTATTGATAGGCTTGGTATTTGGAAGCAAGTCAATGGGATGATCCACTTCTCATTTGGGAGAAAGAGAAGAGGGAGGTTGAAATAGATCATCATAATCTTCCAACAATTTGCAAAGGCAAGGATCCATCATGTCCTTGGGAAGTGTAGAGGGTTGATTTGAAGAGGACTAATCCTCATCAATCTTAGATAAGAGAAGAGTGAACATACATGCCTTAGCATGGATTTCCCTCTTAATCTTCTTAGGAGGACTAATCACCTCTAACTTCTTCTTCTCAATCTCTTGAAGAATAACTTGATGTCCATGCCATTGTAATTCCATTTGCAACCTTTCCAAATCCATGGTAAATCCACCAATACTCTTCAGCCAGTTATAGCCAAGTATCACATCAATGGGGTCCATTTCCAGAGCAATAAGATTGACCGAAGTGGTACATGATGAAGATAAAGTGATAGGAACATTAGAGCAAATCTAGTTACTGCTCTCATAAGCTCCGTTTGCCACTTGGATCTGTAGAGAGGAAGGCATTTCTTGAATGCTCAATTTCAACCCATCAAGAGACTTTGTGTTTATGAAGCTATGAGTACTCTCGATGTCAATAAGAATATGAGCCATTCTTTCATTGATGTAGCCTTTAAGGCCTAGGGTATTATCCCCTTTAGATCCATTCCATGTGTCATCATGGGAAATAGAACATAACCTCAAAGAATCCAGACTAGTACAAGGATCAACCCTATAATATCCACCCATATCAAATGGAAAACCATCCATGGGATCATAAAACTCCTCATGGATGTCCTCTTCATGGTCATGCATCTCTTCAAGAGTGGATGGGCTCTCAAGCTTAAATACATTGCCATCATTTGCTTCAACGTCTGAATCTTCCTCAAAGATCATACTTCCTTTGACATTATTGGCTTTGCATTTTGCTTCATGATCGGGAGACCATTTCTCTCCACATTTGTAGCATAGTCATTTTTCGTACATGTCCTTTAGCTTGTCATTGGAAACATGTTTTCTTGCACCAAAGGAGCTAAAAATTTTCCATTAATTTCAGTCCTTTTTCCATTTGATCTATTTTCAGCATTAAATCTGAAATTAGCACCCTATTTTGACCCATAAATTTTAGGAAATGAAGGAATCTTGCTATAGGTATTTGACTGCTTTCCTCCATACTATAAATCAGTCTTTGTCTGCCCAAAATTAGCAGTTGTCCTAGTTATTTAGTTTGGTTGAAAATGATGCCCTGTTCTTGATGGAAAATTCTTGTACTTTTGGCCATACCTTTCAACCAATTGTATAGCTACTTGTAAGGAAGAAGGTTTCATGGCTCTACTTTTGAAGATAGAGAATATTCAAGCCCAAATATGTATTTATTCAGTTTGGCATTGTCGGATACTCCATCCACGTATGTAGAGAGGTTAAGGAACTAGTTAGAATAGTCTCTAACTAATAATCCCCTTTGTTCAAAAGCATACCACTTCTTTCCTAGCCTCTCTTTTTCGATTGGAGAAACAAATAATTCGATCATTTCTCTCTTTAATGCTTCCCATGTCAAGAACTCATGACTAATCCTTGACATATACCTCCACCAAGTGTGTGCATATCTCTCCAAGTGTAGGGCTGCAAACTTGACCTTAGCATTTTTCGGTCTAGGATACAAAGATTAATACATATCAAGTTTATCAAAACATTCTTCTAATTCAATTGGGGATGGATTATCGCCCTTGAAATTAGAAATGGTAATCTTCTCCTTGTATTCCCTCTCAAATTGATGAGGTTGGCTATTATAATGTTGATGCCCATAAGTATTTGCACCAAATGAATTCTGCCTTTGAGTATCATTGATCCATGTTCCATGAGCATATGGTTTTTGCTATTCATGGGGGTTTCCAAATCCATGTGGCTAATTATATTGTCATTGTGGCTAAGAGAAAGAATTACCCATGACATGTGGTTGTCCATATACTCCTTGATGTTGTCCATACATATGAAACTGAATATTTGTTGTGGCATTTAGTTGTGGTTGCTGTCCACTAATTTGATGAGGCCAAAACTTATTACAATGAGGACTTTGCTTAGAAGACTGATTGTAAGCATGATTAATGTTGGTGCTACCCATAAAAATTTGGGGTTGAATTGACATGATCATTTCCATTATAATGGTGTTTTCCATGAGAATTATTGCCCCCAGTTTCTTGACCATGATATGATTGTTTTTCTTCAAACTTCTCTTCATTGATAAGTTTTGGGATGGTTGATGGTTGAACATGGAAAGATTTGTAGAAAGGATCACACCCATGTGTGTCTTCATCATGCTTAGAGTTAGCATGGATCCTCTCTTGTGGGTCTTGACTATGAGAGCTTGTGTAAATCTTTTGCTAATAATGAGGGTGAAATTGTGGCTGAAATTGAGATGGTTGAGATCTCGATGGTTCTCCAACCTCATAATGCCCCCCCAACCTTAGGCGTTGTGATCCTTGGATGCTCCTCAACAATGGGAGGGCTTTGAACATTTGGAACTGTTGTAGGTAATATTCTCTCGCTTAAGAGAGCCACAAGTTTGTCAATGCCCGGCTTCATTTCTCTTATATCATTGGATGGTTGCTAAAAGTTATTAGAATCTGTAGATACATGAGTTGTGTCAGTCCCATTCACTTGATTGTTGACTGCAGCATGAGTTGAACTCATTTCCACCTCCTCATTATCATGGCTCACATGCTAAATAGCTTCTTGGGAGGCTTCATGCTCTCTTTCCTACTGGTAATCCTTTAATCCTTCATTAATAGTATCCATAATGGGATCCTTCTTCTTGTGTTTGGCCATTGTTGATGATCTATCCTGAATATACAACAGCAGTAAAACTCACATATCTTGAGCTTCAATGATCCAAATGATGAACTTCTTGGCTCTGTTCGAAATTAATAATGTCTCCTTTCCAATGAGCTATCAAACGTTGAAATTAGTTCAGTACAGAAATTTCTATAAGCAATTTTCAGTGGCTGTTTGCAGTTCCCTACATTCTGCAAGTACTGAATAATCTCTACAAATACCCAAAACAAGTTGACTAATCCCACTATGACTGTAGAAAAGTAATCCAACAATGAATCCATGTTTGCATTTATTGCCAAATTCTTCAATGCTGATTTGAAATACTTCAATGCATCAATAAGCATACATGTTTCTCTACATATATCTATCCATATTTGCCAAGTGTTTCGTGTTGTCATACATTTTCCCAATTCACCATGGAGTCATTTGCCAAGTACATCATGCTATAGGCCAAAGTACGTCACTTTATATGTTGGTACCTGCACCTAAATTGAAAAATGTGTGGGATCCGTGACTTGAGGGGTTTGAAAATTTCCCTCTCAAGTCAATTTGTGCTCCCCTTCAGGGTCCTCGTTAGTAGGGGAGGATCACCTCACTATTGTCCTACCAACTTGCCTAGCATCCATTTTTCATCGTCATGGGAAATGACATGGTAGATCAATACTAGGCTAATAAAACAGCATGAAATGCATGGCTTGAAGAAAAATACATATCCATTTCATGATATGTAGGAATTTGAGTGAAATGGACTGAAAATTGAATGGGAGTAGGTGGGAATTACCTTCAACAGTGACTCGCTACTTTACAACCCCTTTTTTTTAAACTCACCATTGGGCAAAAATTTTCACATGACATTTGAGACAACAATCAAACAAGGCAATGTCAAGGTTAGGGAAATTATATATGAGAAAAGTATGGTTATGGCAATGAAATCAGAATGATTTTCTAATCATTACCATCAATGAAAGATCTAATGAAAATTTATGCAATACATTTAAGAATATGGACAAACTTTTTATCAATTTAACCTCTCTTTCATCAATTGGATAAGCTCAGTAATAGGATATTCAAGGGAGATTAAAAGATGTTTAAAAATACCTTTGTACTTTGGGTGGATAATATTGTTGATGAAGAATCCCTTTGACAGAATGGTTTCAATTCAGCCTCAATAGACCTATGTTATCCTCAATAAGCTTCAACACACCATCAAACCGATATCCATGGTGCATGTCTATTGAAACTAATCCAACCATCTTTCCAGTTTTTGTTCATCCACTATAGTTTGCTAGTTGTTCTTGAGCTCATCCATTTGCTACTATGCTTCTGCATTACAAGATCGCAATACCAAGCAAGGTCGAAAACTACCAAGCATGTTGCATCACCAAGAACTTGATGAACAGATTTAATTGTCTTCCAATCACTAGTATGGAACCAGCACAAGTCTGAGTGAAGAGAAAATTCAATTCCTGGTTCTCCCCTTTTGCAAAGAAGGCTAATTAAACCTTGAAGCATAACCTGATTCTCCCTTCCCTCAGAGAATGTTGAAGGAGGGCATTATGGTGCAGGGAACAAAATGGAAATGGATCCAAAACCTTCTGCAGTTGATTTGCTATTGTTCATGTTGTACACGTGATTGAAGTCAACCTGTTCAAAGAGCAAATAATGCTGGTTTAGAATAACAAGGACGAGCAAAAGAAATTCAAATGATCAATCAAACTATCCAGGACACTGACAAGCTAGGGGCACAAGGTACAAGGCATGAGGAAATATATCAAGACAAAAGGTCGATTAATCCTTTCACAATTGTCAAAACTGATTCAGAAGAAGAGGCCGAAGGAGGACATTATGATACGTGTCCATGATTGTCTTGACACACTCCGTAATCTAGCTTCGGTAGCCTACATTTCACAACTATGGTACAAATAATCCATGAGATGGGCTCATGACCTTGTACAAGGGCCTTTCACTAGCGGGTTTCTATAGGCGAGCCTACTTATGCCTCGCTGAATTTGAGCCAGGTCAACAGCAAATGCTATCAAATACTGCAGACCTGTAGTAGCACTTATGGCAAACAAGAAGCCCTGGAAAAGTGATGTGCATCAAATGCTCCCCTAAGCTCCAGAATTTTTGCGGCATTCAAAATTTGTTAGCATCTGTTAGACTTCCTCTTCTCTGAACAACCAAGCTTTCATTTAGGGTACGTTTGCCGTCCACCATGTCTGCCTTAGTTTGGCACCATAGTTAAAATGGTACTCCAAACGATTCTTAGAATGCAAGGATTAGTGCTACAAATGAAAATTACTTCTGACATGATCTAAACCAATGCATGAAAATGACTTCTGACATGATCTAAACCAATGCATGAAAATGACTTCTGACATGATCTAAACCAATGCTCTGATACCAATGTAAAGAAGGTCTATTCTACCATGAAAATTAATTTAAAAAAATAATGAGCTGAACTAAGAAAATAACAGGAAATAACATGAAATGCTTCAATCATTATAACGTGTCCCCCTTTCCACTTGTAGGACATGTCTTAGCAGCCCATCGGGAAGAGAGTCCAGAAAGCGCCGCTCGGTACTCCCATGGAATGTCATAGGGTTTGCGATTTAGGTCTTCCCGAGTCTGCCACAAAATGGAAGTATTCTGGCCGTTCCCACTTAGGACCGACCTGAATCAAGGTTTTCCTAATGGTCAAGTTCCTAGAAAGTAACTAGCATCGAGCCCCAGACGAACTAGTTGTGCAGAAACGTCAGGGTTGAAGCGGATTTATACTGCACTTGGTTCAAGGAGAATGGGAAACGAGAGGGATGCGAAGCTCGACCTCTCTGCCCATAAGGCATAGTCCCATTCCGTTCCCCTAAAACAGTATAAATCAGGACTCTAGCTTTCTAAATTCTAGGTCATTGTTACCTCGCTGTCAATTCCTTTGAAAAAAGTTCCCGGCGAACCAGGACCACTCTTCCGTAGGACGGACCCATGGTCACATCCATCGAACTTTCCTCGAGTTGCTTTAGTTATCTAATTACCTACCACATTTAGTTTGACAAGCAAAAATAGCTTCCTTAATTAACCAATTAATTACTGGTTCCTTCACGTAACTTAGGCACTGACATAGAAAAACAATGTCAAGCAAGTTCCTTTTCAACATTTGATCTTTATTTATCAGTCTTTGGAATACATCATATAACCCAGCCCGAAAGCTAATCCATAATTCGCCCAAAGGTAATTCCATAATCCGCCCGAAGGCAATTCCAGCAATCCTCAGGGATCGCTATTCCAAGTTTCCGCCCATTGACTAGTATGCGGGCCTCGAGATCCAATCTCGAGTCACGTCGGCCTCTTGTGCAGGACCCGAATGCAAGGGATTTACGGGGCCCAGAGCCCCCCTGGCACCCAAGTATCCTCCTGCTCCAAGTAGCACCCACAGAGAGACCTCTCGTGGCGAGTTCAATCCACGTACCCGGCGCGGCTAACAACCCCCTTGGATAGGGTTCGGCAGACAGTCGGGGATAATTGATGCTGCCTCTCCCTCCAGGCTTTCAAACTGAAGCATTAGTTATTTTCCAGCATTAGTTCCTTGAGCAAAGAAGAACAAACAGTGCTCCAAGCACTCCAGTGGTTGTTTATACGACCAACTGCTAAGGTATAATTCCTTGTCTCCGAATACATCTAGCATTCGATCCGGGATCAATTTCAACTTGGCAAGATCCCAAGGGTTTCGTAAGCTGAGTTGCTTGCTTACCCTTAATCCTTGGGTTAGGGTTTATACCCTATTCACCTAAATTATCAATACTATAGGTTTCCATATATTATGATTAATAAATCCTGGACAATCCCGTTGTCCTCACTTGATTGGTCAATTGCTTGCCAGGCAATCCATAATTTCCCTAACCTTGGCAAATCAACCCCAAGGAAGGGTTATGTAGTAGAATGACTACTCATCCTCTAGAAAATTAGACTTGTACTTAGAACTTGCCAATCTTGTTCTAAGGAGTGGCAATACTATTTTAATTTAGGCACAAAACCATGCAATGTTGCAACTTGTTGCACGAGATAAGTGTCGCACCTAACTCGTGGGATTATTACTCCCATCGCATGGCATTCCTTGGTCAAGATGTAGGGTTTGGGATCCTCTTGACCCAACCCAACCCTAACTCTACTAGGCCGATAACACTTTGGCCCTAGGGTTCCTAGTTCCCTTGCGAAAATCTAGCATTTGGTCAATTGACCCTTAGGATAAGAACCCTAGATCATTCTTGCATGGGCATTTAGATAACCCTAACATTTTCGAGAATGTGGGTAGGATCTTTGGGATCGAAAGTCTTAAATCAACATCCCAAGTGCGATATTAGGCAAAATTTTAACATAACTTAACCCTATCTAGCACTTTGAGGTAATCGTCATAAGCAATCTAATCGTACCTTATGTTTTTCACGTGAGCTACTCAATTATACGCGAATTACTTAGTTGATTTAATTAGCCCACGATTAGAGATGATCATCCTTTTTAAAGATGCAATTACTTCCTTCTAAATTAGCAAGTACATTTCCCTAGAACATGCTAATAATTGCAAGATATAACATTCCATGCAAATATGCGATTTCAAGACCATAGACTTTTTCCTTCTATGTAGATATAAGATCTACAATGATCATTAATCAAGCTTTAATAATTTTAATGAAGATGCATTCAAACTTTGATAGAGAACTCCACTCTTGAGCGAATATCATGAGTCCATCATTAAATTAATCCTTCCTCTAGTACTTAACCCTACCTAAAATGCAACCATCTTTGCATGCAATTTTCCATGTATTGCAACCATTTGGACATCATTCAATTGGCGTCTACGATGATTTTATATGCGAAATATAGCTAGGAAATTATTACCTAAGTGCATTATGCATTGTTCTTTTTGTGAGGCAACAAGGATGCCTTTAGACAAATCCATCTTTTAACTTATGCAATATGCATTCAAGAATGCAACTACCATGACCATGCAAGTAGTCATCATGCAACTTACTTGGTAATTCGATGCAAGTATATATAAATTTTTCAATTTATTCAAACTTGTCTATGTGAATTAAAGACATGCTCAAATGCATCCTTTTCATGTAGGGAATTAATCAGAACCTAGGCATTAAGATTCGGGGTGTTGTCCACTTGCGTACTCGGAGTAGAAGCTCCCGCGTGTGAGCCTCATGACTTTTGCTTAGGAGCCATCGAGGACGTAGGTCTTGACTCAGCAAACTCACCTTCCCCTTTATCCGATTATTCAAACTTGCTAATGTCCATGAATTTACTCCTCTTCGCAAGAAACGAGCCTTATAAACTCGGTTTCAAAACCCACGGAAAGCACAGGTGAATGGGGGCCTATGGAAGCCCTTAATGGAAGCTTCCAAAAAGAAGATTCTAAGCTTCTGAGACAAACAGATGACATCGTGGAGATAGAAGTTGATAAGGATGGGGGTGGAGATGTCGATGAGGATGACGATGAAGGAGAGGAAGAGGATGATGTTTATGATGATGATGGCAATGATGGCGCAGCTTGGCGGCAGCAGCTCGTGACGTGGCGGCGGCAGCGTGACTCCTCACAGCAGTAGGGCGGCACATGATTTCCTCCTCTCCCTCTTAAGCTTGAGAGGGGGGGTCATATATAGGTAGAAGGGGGAGGGATAGCCACACATGTGGCTAGTTGCATGCCTCCTCCTCCCCCCGTGCTCTCCTACTCCACACCCACTCCTCATACTCCCTCTCCCCACCATGCAACGGCTGAAGGGGAGAGGGTTAATAGTTTTAAAAAAATTGCAAAATTTTATCCATTATCCATTTGCCTTTTCCCGTGAAGGGTGTTCCCACGTGGGACTACAGGTTTTTAGCCACGATCTTCCATACACGACACGGAGCTGGAGTTTATTAATGCGCACCGAGGGAGCACTTAGCCACCAACATTTATTGATGCAGGAGATTATTTTGAACCGCTTTTTGTGTGGGGTGTGCGGGGTCTAGGATCATTAATATTTCGTGCAGAAATATTACAATCATGGCCATGCCATAGACAACTTCCATTATACCACAGCACAATGTAGCCATGGAAGTTAAAACCAAGATACAAGAATCAAAGCTTGGTACTCACCCCAAGATGGTGATGAACAAGAAATCTCTAAGAAAAAATAGTGTAAGTGCCAAAAAGCTACCTACATTAGCACTTCTTGCCTTTTTATAGTAAGCCCTAGTATCATCATTGCTAAGGTATTTACATGGTTTATTTTGGTAAAGGTAAGTGAACTAATGTGGCCAATTTGCTTCATTACACATTGGATACTTGAGAGCTCACTCTTGAGCTTCGCATTGACATTGGCAGTGTTTTACTCAATTTCTTGGACTAT
Source organism: Lygodium microphyllum (assembly GCF_053477565.2). Lineage (NCBI taxonomy): Eukaryota > Viridiplantae > Streptophyta > Polypodiopsida > Schizaeales > Lygodiaceae > Lygodium > Lygodium microphyllum. Next base: position 122,712,814 of record NC_141149.1, on the reverse strand, counting down.
TCATAACAGTGTATAGGGTAGCATTGACAGTTCATGCATGTGCTTGAATAGCATTAGCTATTTGATGCTTATACATGCCCAAATCGATGCCTACTTGTCATGGGATGTTATGCCTACCATTTGGTACTAATTTGGAGCTAATTCTTGCAGTATCATTGCTCATTTTGATAGTGATTTCACTGCTATAATAGTAGAGGCCGAATGCAATTTTGTCAGTGAATGACATGCCTATTGGTTGCACGCACTATCTCGGGTACTCAAAGTGATGTCTAAATGCTTATCTTGGATGTCATATACCTAGGAATAAATTTGGGGATGCTTTGAGCTTGGAACATTTTGTCTTGGCTAGAAAATTACAATATTCAAGTACCATAACAGAGAGGGTATTTTGGGCAGTTGGATGGTTCCCATTAAGGTCCTTATATACTGATTTGGTACTGATATTGTTGACATATGCTTGAACATTGGGTGCACATGCTTTATGCCTCATTTTTAGGCTGAAACAAATCAGTCTATGCAAGCATTTTGATATTGTTTAGAGTGAACAACAAATCTTGCTTGTAAGTTTGCATCTCTTCTTGGTCACTTGTTTTTTTGACAGATTTGGCTTGTTTTCTTGTCATTTGAGCTGCAATTATGGCTGGCAGCAGTGACAATAGTCATCTTATGCACATTAAGAAGCTTGAAGAGGCACATAATTTTGCAATTTGGCAAAAGTAGTGCTACAATGTCTTGGTGCAAAAGAAATAGGTGAATCATATCAAGTCAAAAGGAGCATGACCAGTGAACATAGAGCAAGAGGATTGGGATGAGTTGAATGAGCTAGCTCATTTGACCATTGAGCTTTCAGTTTTCAGTGCTTTGTTGTTCAACACAGAAGGGCTCAATTCTGCCCATGCCATTTGGAAGTGATTGGCAGAATTTTATGCTCAAAAGAATGCTACAAGTAAAGGCTATTGGCTGAAGAAATTGATGGATTTATGCGTGAAGGAGGGGACAACCATGTATGTACACCTCAGTGAGTTTAATTCCATTTTCAACTAGCCGGTTGCCTTGAAGTTCAATATCAATGATCAATTCAAGGCTACTTTTATGTTATGTACTCTACATAAAAGCTAGGATACATTTAGGACAGCCATGAGCAACTTGAATATTATGATGTTGTACTCTGCTGTAGAGAGTTCTTTACTCATGGAAGAGATGAATTAGCAAAAGAATGCATCTAACAAGTCATCCAGTGCTTTGCATACTAAAGGTAGGTCTTAGCAAATAGGGAAATCTAAAAGAAAAGGACATAGTAAATCTTGTGGGAAAGATGTGGAGTGCCACCATTGTGGCAAGAAAGGACACTTTAAGTGGGAATGCTTTAAGTGAAAGAAAGAGAAAGGAAAGAATAAGAAGATTGATGATAGCAAGGATGGAAAGAAGGACAATCATCCAGTTAAGAAGAGCAATGTTAAGATTGAAGAAGTGAATGTAGTCAGCCATGAGAGCGACAATGACCATGATGTACTCCTTGTCTCTTATTGCTTCAGTGCACATGCCTTGGTAGCAATACGGATGATGACGTGCATACCTAGATCTTGGATTCAGGTGCCTCATTTCATGTCACTTCTCATCATGAGTGGTCCTTAGACTACACTAGGGGTAGACATGGTGTTTTCCACTTGGGGGACAATTATGCATGTGACATTGTAGGCATTGGCAGTGTGCAGCTGTAGTTTCAGTATGGATCTATCTTTACTCTTTAGAATGTGTACCCCAGCTCAAGAAGAGCTTGATTAGTACTGGGCAGCTAGATGATGATGGTATTCATACCACCTTTGGTGATGGTAAATGGAATATCTATAAGAAATCTAGGGTTATTGCTAGAGACTCAAAGAGTGATACTTTGTATCCGCTACATGTATCTAGTGTGCGTGACCATGTCATTGCCATGACCGACCAGCTAAGTGTTTCCCTGTGGCATGGCTGATTGGGACACATGAGTCAGATTGGAATGAAAGTACTTACTTGTTTGGGTTATTTTCCTTATCTTCAATATGCCATAAAAAGTTAGTACATTCACACTTCACATAAAAAGTCTGTTTCATTGAAATATTTGCCCTTAGAGTTAGTACATTCAGATGTATATCAAATTCCAAGGTTATCTCTAGGGGGGAAGAAATACTTTGTCACCTTTATCGATGATGCTACAGGGAAAGTCTAGGTGTACCCTATTCGTAGTAAGACTGAGGCTCTTGACAAATTTAAGAAATTCTTGGCATCGGTTGAGAACATGACTAGTAAGACACTTAAGTGACTTCGTTTCGACAATGGTGGGGAATCTATGTCCAAATCCTTTTAGGACTTTTGTGACAACAAAGGGATAAAGAGGGAGCTCACTACCCCTCATAATCCACCCCAAAATGGAGTTGCAGAGCATATGAATCATACCATTCAAGATAAGGTCTGTACTATGCTGTCTCATGCTGCATTACCCCATGGTTTGTGGGTAGAGGTTGTTATGATAGTCGTTCACTTGATTAATCAATCACCAAATAGGTATTTGGGGGGGAGAGTCCCTCAAGAAGAGTGGTTAGGCAAGCCACCTTCATATTCTCATTTGAGAGTGTTTGGCTATGAGGCCTTTGTGCATGTCTGTAAGGAGGAACACATCAAACTTCAACCAAAGTCATGTAAATGCATTTTCCTAGGATATAGTGATGAGGGTGAAATGGGATACAGGTTATGGGATCCTGAGAAAAGGAAAATAGTACACAGCAATGATGTAATCTTCTGTGAAGATCGCATGCATAAGCAGCCCAAAAAGACAGAGGAGATCAAAAGTCTTGTTTTCAGGGAAGATATACATGTTGGATACCAGATTGTGCTTAATAGACAGTAGAAAATACCTATTGTAAATGACCCTGAAAATGCAGGGAATGATGTTAAAAATGGTCAGCAAGGTATTGCCCATTATGCCCCACAGTCTCAACATGAAAACATGTAGTTTGGGCAACTAGATGTAGCAAGACAACATGCTGAAATTTCAGGACATCAAGTTGTAAATGCAGATTTGCAGGTCACTCCACAACCAGCAAACCTTCACTTCATAGGTCCACCTAACCTTTGAGACCGCCTAATAGGTTTGTTCATGGTGCTCAATATGATGTTGATTATGTCATGGTAACTGATTGTGGTGAGGCATCATGCTTCAAGGAAGCAATGACTAGATAGGACAACAAGAAGTGGTTCAAAGCTATGTTGTCAGAGATGGAATCTCTTGAAAAGAATGGTACTTGGGATTCCGTGCATTTGCCTAAAGGACAAAATATTCTTCCATGCAAGTGGGTTTATAAGATGAAAGTCACTTCTGGTTCCTCACCAAAGTACAAAGCACGGCTGGTTGCAAAGGGGTACAAGCATGAACATGGGATTGACTTTGATGAGATCTTCTCTCCTGTAGTCGACTACTTTGAGAACTATCTTGGGCTTGGTTTTGCAGCCAAGTATATGGAACTCATCTAGATGGATGTAAAGACTGCATTCTTACATGGTGATCTTCATCATGAGGACATATATATGTAGTAGCCTGAGGGTTTTGTGGCAAAGGGAAAAGAGAAGATGGTATGTAAACTCAAGAGGAGTTTGTATGGGCTGAAACAAGCACCTTAAGAATAGTATCACAAGTTTGATACATTCATGTAGTCTCAGGGCTTTCACTGGAGTCAAGTGGATCACTACTTATATACCAAGAAGGCACAGATGGCAACCTGATCATCTTGGTCTTGTATGTGGATGACACGATGATTACAAGCAGGGATGTTCATGCCTTGCACTCTCTGAAGAAAAGTCTACACGGCAACATTGACATGAAGGATCTTGATAATGCAAATCATATTCTTGGAATGTAGATACTCAAGGAAAGACCAAAGGGGCTTCTCTATCTATCCTAGCAGGAGTATGTATCCAAGGTTTTGCAGTGTTTCAATATGGAGGGGGGGAAAGCAGTTGGAGTTCCATTGCCTCCATATGTGAAACTCAGTGCAGAGGATAGCCCTACAATCTGATGATGAGAAGGCTGAAATGGCCAAGATTCCATATGCTTAAGATATTGGTAGTTTGATGTATGTTATGGTTTCTACATGTCCTGACATTTCCTTTGTAGTGGAGTGGTTAGCAGGTACATGGAAAACCTTGGCAAGAAGCACTGGGAAGCAATGAAAGGTATTATGAGATACCTCAAAGGCACAAAGGATTTATGCATCTACTTTGGTAAGCAAAAGGCATCTGTCGTTGGCCTTACGAATGTAGATTGTGGTGGACATGCGAACTGCAAGAAGTCCACCTCAAGGTATGTACTTACCTTCGCAGGGGGATCAGTCTCTTGGATATCCAGGTTGCAGAAGTGTGTCGCATTGTCTACTACAGAGGCAAAGTATGTGGCTCCCACTAAGGCATGCAAAGAGACCTTATGGATGTCACGTTTGATTGTGGTGAGCTTGGTATTACCAAGGTTTCTGTCCTCCATTGTGATAGTCAAAGTGCTATCATGTTAGCACGGAACATGTCTTTCATGCAAAGACAAAGCACATACAAGTGAAGTATCATTTCATCAGGGAGGTACTTAACAGCAAGAGCATTGAGTTGGTCAAGGTACACACTGATGATAACCCTGCAGACCTTCTCACAAAGGGTCCTCCAACAGAGCAGTTTTCCCATTGCCAAAGGCAAATGATGGGGATTGGATAGGTATAGTCTCTTCAACTTTGTACATACTTAGACTTAGCTTATTCTTTTTTCTCTACCTTTGGGCACATTGCCTTTAGGGGGGAGGTTGTTGGGAATAAAGGGCAATGTACCTAACAACAGGGCTTGCTCGCCTGACATTGTACTCTATGTACCATATACATATCCAAAAAACCAAAAGAGGTACACTATTGTAGCCACACGTTGTCATTCTCTCTCTCTCTCTCTCTCTCTCTCTCTCTCTCTCTCTCTCTCTCTCTCTCTCTCTCTCTCTCTCTCTCTCTCTCTCTCTCTCTCTCTCTCTCTCTCTCTCTCTCTCTCTCTCTCTCATGCATAGCATCCACCATTGAAGCTCTGTTCTCTCTTTGATCCATGCACTTCAGCAAAAATAAAACACTAGTTGATGTTGAAACGAAGGCAATAGAGATTGGAAAATAGGCCAATTCACACCAAAATTGGGTCTCTTGGACAAGAGCAGTCAAGGAGTAGCAAAATCAGTAGTTGGTAGACTTGCAACAGTAAAAGACAGTACTATAGGACCTAAGACAAATGTTTGATACCATGTCAAAAGTGGGTGCAATGATGCAAGCATAGAAGACTATTATAATAGTCTAGATCAAGCTAAACATCTCAAGAGCACATCAATAGAGTAGGCAACATGCTAAATACGTTCTAGATGAGGTTGACGACAATAGCTCATTAATAAGTGTAGTCTGTAAATGACCTACACTAGCAAAACACAACCAGTTGATGGTCACCTAGTTGGTAGTGATTGCTAGGAATAGCCTACACAAAATGAAGTTCAATTTTCCATCACATGATTATGTATAATGGCCAAACCTTAGCCTTGCCATTCAAAGGTATAATTGGGATGTTTCAATTTGATTGAATCATAAATAACTCCCTTGACAAACAATTAACATGTTTAAAAGAGTCTTTTTGAAATTGATGCAATACAATTCGATTCCAACCCTGATTTCAAATATTACTATTGATGATAAGCTATAGCATGTAGTATTTTGTTGATTATTAGGATTCATCATTCAACACTCTTTTCGTCATAAGGAACATGCTTAGTATTCTACATAAGAAGAATTGGCCATTTGAATCCATAGTGAAACTTCATTTGACATAACATTATGTGGGTATTTGGTAAAGCAACTCCTTCGTGCACATAAGTGAATAAGAGGTTAAGAGCATGCCAGTTTTCTAAAAGTCATTTGGAGGGGCACCATGACAATGTAGTAATCCATGAGGCAACTTGGAAATTAGCTCATTTGGAGTACCTTTGCAAGCAAAGTACCCTTTGGCTAACGCTCTACAAAATTTCACACCCCAAATATATGTTCATTATGGCATTGATTGAGACATGGCTTTTGGTCTTTGCAACAAGCTTGACATTCTACCCTACTCTTCAACCCTTCAACCAACTGAGGAGTACCATATTCTTTCAATAGCTCAAATGCACACTTTAGAGTGCTATTGTGTTTGAATTTGGATGCATTAGTGCCTTATCCATTAATTCAAGCATGTCCATTGCTTCATAATGATTTATGCCAGTGTAGATGGGCTACACATGTTCCTACCAAAAAGACAAGTGCCCCTGTAAGCACTTTATTTTGTCATGTAAGTTTGTAGTTTCTTAGTCTAGTGGAACCAAAATTATCAAGGATGACATGAAAGGACATAGAATGAATGAGTAAAATGCAACTAAATTATGGGTTGAATGCAATGAGAAAGAAAAGACAATTTATATGTCTATCAATGGCAAGTTGCAAGTGCTTCAATTCCTTGGAATTAAGTTCTCTATAAAATGCAATTGTAGCTATTGTAATGGCAACCAAAAGCACTTTTCGAAGTGGGGCAAAGCTATCCCAAACTACTACTTCTAGTTCATCTCAGTTCCATACAACCGTGCTAGATGTTACAACATCAATACTGACAAGTAGACCATCCAAGCCATTTTGTTTACTAGCCCATCCTATAGGGAGGGTCCATGACATTTTGCATAGCAAAAACAATGTTGAGAAAGCACTCATTGTATTATCCAAATTCCAAAAACTAGCATGCATACTTCAAACTTTGAGACTTTTTTGTATGGGATTTGTCTCTTTCTTCTCAAAGACACGCAATGAACTATCCTCACATGATGGTCTGATAGAAGGCTTGATGTGCTTTCTTCATAATTACATACCTGCTTGAAAAAAGAACTATCACCCCACAACTTTTGATTAGAGAACTTGTAAGATTTTCATGCATGAAACTGCAGTTGTTTTAGGTCACATAATGGCTCAAATCTAGATTTACCAACTTGTTGTAACTCTAGATCACATGTTTCCAAAGTATCAATTAAAGGGTGATGCTCTGCTTCCTATTCAGAACACTTTCTAAACCACATTTCGTAATGTCATTAAGTAAGCTAGGTTCATATACTTCATCATTCCCTCTTCTATACCCATCCATCCTACCTTGCCTTGCATAGATTTTATTTGTGGACTTTGGAGAATGCTAAATCTCCTATTTTATCTCAATATCATTAGCAAACCATCAAAAGAAAGAGAAGAAAAGAAAAGAAATATATAAGACCCTTGAAGCAATGCTATTTGAAAGAATAATCCATCTCATCTATGGTCTTAGTAGGTTCTTAGAAAATCGAGATGCACCTATTTACTATCATGCTGCCAGCAAAGTTGCAAACATAGATGGTGGTTAATAATGTCACCCCCCTTGGATGGTGTTTTGGGCCCCCGAAGTTTGCAATGGTGCAATTTTTGTGCTACCAGAATGCTATTGTTAGGGGTACCATCATAGAACTACTTGATGTGGAGAACATAGTGCCTCCACGTGCAGCAGCTCTTAGTGCATCAACATATGCTAACATTATCTTATGGAAGGCTCCCCTTGTGGTTGGCCCATGTTGCCCATGGAAACTACCTATGTGAAGGACCATCCATGGGCCCAGAATTGGGGGAGGCAATTGTAGTTGACATAGGAACATCAAGAATACACCTAGTATTGCAGTGCTTGATTGGTTTGGGTGCCACTGCCCAAATATGCATCATATGCCAGGCTCTCACTAACCTCTAATGTAGGATGAGAAATGAAGCTATGGTGATGGAATCTCGAAAGCATATCTTGGCCCATCTCTGATGTCACATTTGCTTGGCCTAAGTTCAATCCCATCCATTCATTGGCATGCATACCTACTCTCTCATATAGAGGCCGCATCCCACTCAAACTTGCTATCTTGCTCCAACTTGTGATCAGATTGCAGGGTCTGATGGAGACCTAAGGGATGTTCATTATTAAAGGGTTGCATGTGCAAATAAGCAGTGACTTGTTGGATGCATGCATGGATTTCATTGAGCCATTGGATGTCTAGAAAGATGCAGGGATGCTACATGTGCCTATTGTTGTGAAGATGGCAAGCTTAATGTGATGCAGTAACCATCATTTAATATTCTCACCATCTGATTTGTGCTCCAATTCACGCATAAGTTGAAATATCCTAGCTGCACATGTTGTTGCATGTAGATATTCCTTCCTCTATTGTCTACCTCTGTGTCGGTCCTTGGACAACAGTCCATGGACGAGGTCCTTAGACGAAGACCTCTTCGGAAGCCTTGGATATTGAACTCTTTGAAGGATTCTTGGACTCATCCATAATATTGGATCTCCGCACAAGCATTGATCGACTGGTGGTTGCTCTGATTCAAAAATTTTGTGCTTTTTCCCAAAGCTCGATGGCACGATAGATTTAATGGCAAGCAAGGCATCCACATGTGAGGAGGGATCAAGGCTATGGGAACCATCACCTAGGGCTGCCATAGCTTCAACTTTAGCAACTCCATTGAAGTGTGTGTTATGATGATGATGATGCCATAGGTGCCAAACATGGTGGATCAGATGTTGGAGGGGTACATGGCTTTGTGATTTATTGCTTGAACTTATCAAGTCATTAATTGTAAGCACTATTAAGTGCTAGAAGTGTCTCATGGGGATAGAGAACAAGGATTGATGCAAACTCTTTACAAAACTGGATGGTTTTCACACTACACATGCTCAAGTCATGATTTTTCATCACTTTGAAAGAAGCTTCACATTCTTGTAGGAGTCAAAAACTCAAGTTTTAGTTTATTTCTACCTTATGGTAGCTTGATTCAGAGCCTTTATGTAGGTGCTAGTTGTGCGAGCAACAAACAAGCTTGACATGCTTGATTCAATCCTTATTTAAAAAGGTTGCTTTGATAAGGTGGTGAGTATTGGTCTTCCTATTGAAGAGGGGAGGCTTTTGATATTAAGGGTATGTTAATATTTCTTCTCATTTTCATAGGGGGATGGGTTTGCTACAATGGAAGGAAGGATTGATGAGAAAACGACGAAGGAAGGAGATGCGAAGAGCAGCCATTAATAGTAGCAAAAGTGGGACGATTGATTGTAGAAAAGGGAGTCCGTGAGAAACAAGAGGATTGCTGGATTGGTTTAGAGGGTGGTTTTTTCTGATCAAAGGACAGCACACATATAAGGGAGATGGAAAAGGATTGAGGAAGGTTGTAATACTATGGCTAGGAAAGGAGGTAGAGGTAGCTCAAGCTTTGAGAGAGGAGTAGCCTACTACTTGAAGACAAGAAGATCATGAGGAGAAACAACAAGAAGAAAAGGGAGAAATAGAAAGAGCCTATGTATGAAGGGATAATTGAATAGGGCCAAAATGAGAAGAGTCTAATCTTTTGAAGGAATGACATGCAAATATGGGGCAGGTGGTGCTTCAAGAGAGTTGAGAATTAGGTCTGCAAAAAACAAATTAAGCACTACAAGCTATCATGATCATTGATAGGTTTTATCATGTGATGTCATGATCTTTGCTCATTGATATAGATTATTAGCCCACCTCAATATCGGGAAGAAAAACTACAACTATTAAGTTCGTCAATCTAAGAAATCAAAGACCAAAAGTTTCTCATACACCAAATATTTCTTGCTTACCTTTGTGTTGTTTCAGTAAGTACTCGTGAGCCGCATAACCTATGGCAACCGTTTTACATTCTTGTTCTTCTCAGCAATTTGCAAGGAGTCATCATCAAGAATGAGTGTAGGCCTTAACCTTTGCAAAATTGTCGCATGTGATATGACAATGTACAATAAGCATCTGGGTACCAAGCCAATTGGGCGAGAAGGGTAGAACTAGGCTATTTATGACAGCTTATAGGATGCATCATTTGCAAATAAGGAGGCAACAAAAGAAAAGAAATATATGTAATGGAAGCAAAAATTGGGGGCTCTCAAAAGTCTTATTGTCTCTGAATTTTTCACAATTTGTAGTTTTAAAAGTTTGAATTGAGTGCAATTGAGATCGTGTGTACAACAATGAATCTATGTATCGCAACAAGTTTGTGAGCATTTATATCAGTAGTGTGACTTGGAAACTAGTTGCAAAGTCCCATAGTCTTTTGAGTTTGAGAAGGTGCAAATGGAGGATGAGTAGTAGCTTATAGCTGGTAGTGCAGACAACAATGGGTCTGCAGACAACACTTATGTACATAGTGGAAGTAGGCTGACAGGCAACAAATGCAAATGTTGTGATGATGGCGATAGCTTTCTAATGTAAATTGGATGTTGGGCAACCTATGTAGACAGTAAACTCTAGGGTAGATCTCTACTATAAGTTGGGCAATCTATATAGATAGCAAATTTTGGGGTAGATCTGCTATAAGTGAACAAAATCAGCTGCGCATCTCGATTGCTGATGAAACATGGTTGGAAAGGGTGCAAAAATAGGTCACCACGGTAGATAGGATTCGTGGGTAGCAGGAAGGACAGTGGAAGCCACCCTACTGATCACCTTCCATCTAGAGCCATCCAACTAACATCATCATCTTCTCCATTAGCATTTGTATTTTCAACCTGATCAGCTACTGCCTGCACTAATGTCATATCACCGTCATCATTAGACACATCGACACTACTATTGTTGCATTTTGGGATCTGTTTAAGTATGACAGACTCTAACATCCACTGCTTTAGCCATCATTGCTTTGGGAGTCAGAAGCTTTTGCAATCGCAAGCTAAGAGGCTTCCATCTCTCATTAGGTGTTGGCTATGGGGCCGCCGCCCCGGGTAGACACAGGCTGGGACAAGCTTCACATCCAAACCGGGCCTATGACTGTGCCGTCTATGAGGATTGCTCCCATGTGATGGTTTGTTTACAGCCTAGTGGAAGAATTCCAAAATTACCCCTCTTCTCTTTCACATACCCCCCTCACTCTGTCGAGAGAAGAGTAAAATGAGCATTTTAAGACTTTTTTCTCCCACAAGCATCAATTCTATTCAATCTATATCAAGGAAAGAATCACACAATGGGTTTGTTATAGGTCTCAACTCGTTGAAGTCTTGAGATGCTAAAGCACTTTGCTTCCAATAAAACAAGCTTACCACTAACATAAAATCCAAGACTCTATATGCAGCTTGTGCATCACAATTTAATTTTGTGTTGACAGATACTGCAATGCATCCATCAATATGAATTTCCTATATCGACTAAATTCCAATACTAATAAGTACCGATGCACTAATCTAAATCAAAGGCATTTTATCCTCATGAACAACTCTACATAAATCATACATGAAAGGAGATTATGAGGTCCTTGACAAGATCACATCTACCATGGAGAATTTGCCTTGAACTATCTTATGCCAACGATTTGTATCTAGATGCCCTATCTTAAGACAAAAGGTGCAGAATGGTGGATGGTCATGCATTAGTCTTGAAGGCGTCGGACACTCTATAACCACATGGCCATACCCATGACACTTACCACACCAAATATTGGATCTAGGTGGGTTTGGAGTTGAGCTACTCAAGGATTGTTGTGCACTAGAAGACTATGTTGTTATCAAATAAATTTCTTTCAAAGGTGCTTGCACTACACTCATAATCTCCTCCTTCAACTTTCCTAGTGATTTTGCAATAATATTAGCTACTTTTGCTTCATTGAGAGGGGACTGAGATTGCGGCATAGAAGGCATCCCGTTTGCATCATATAGGCTAGAATAGACGTGTACGGATTTAAAGGTACACTTGATACATTTGGATTTGCTGATACCGATGGATTTAAAGGAATGGTCACATAAGACACATTCTTAGATATCCCACTTGAAGTGCTTGAATATTCCATTTGAGATTCTTTAAATAAGTCCCTCCATTGTTGTTGGCTGATGTTGAATATTAGTGGCATTGAAGATGATGATTTGCTAAAGGTTGCAGCCGCAAATGCCCACCTCTCCTTTGTGTGGAATGCCGCCCTGTCTATTGACTCTGCCTACTAAGTTTGACACATTTGATGCATTTCACCCTACTTGGTCAACTCACTGTATCTATTGCCTAGTGCTTGCTTTGTTGTGTGTGTGTGTGTGTGTGTGAAGAGAGAGAGAGAGAGAAGGGGGGAGGGGGAGGTGGATGCAGAGGGAGAGGGAGGAGAGTGACAAAAAGTTATTACCTTGTCGAAGAAGGAAAGAAGAGGGAAAAATAGGAGTTTCAAAATTGAAATTTTAGAGGTTTAGCAAGAAGGTTGTAGGTTTCAAAGGCCCTCTAGATGTTTAGGGCCCCTCAAACCTACAACCAAAATAATATAATATAGATTTAAAGACAAATCTTTGTTTACTTGAGTGCCTTTGGCTCAATAACAAACATTTTGTCTAGGACTAAAAAAGTCAATCCAAATTATTTGGTTCCTTTTGAAAAATTAACCACACATATTGGTTGTGTGGATAAGATAATACTAGCATTCCTTGTGCGCTTTGCACATAGATAATGCTATGCCTCTTCTTTGTTGTTGTGAAGCAGTGTTGCAAGGGAGGTGAAGTTGCGCGCTTACTTGTCACACGGCAACTTCAGTTCCCTCACTTCTTCCTATGTCCTCTCTCCTCATTTTTCTTTCTCTCTCTTCTCTCTCTTGCCTTTTAACTTTTTTCTCTTCTTATTTTATCTCTCTCACTTTTCTTTTCTCTCTATTCTTTCCTCCCCTCTCTCTCCATGTCTCTCTTTAACTGCTTCTTCTTCTCCCCCCCCTCTCTCTCACTTTTTCCTTTGACACGTGTGTGCACACACACACACACACACACTCTCTCTCTCTCTCTCTCTCTCTCTCTCTCTCACACACACACACACACACACACACACACACACACACACACACACACACTTTTCCTCTCTATCTTCACATGCACCCAAAAGCCAACAACGATGGAGGGACTTATTTAAAGAATCTCAAATGGAATATTCAAGCACTTCAAGTGGGATATCTAAGAATGTGTCTTATGTGACCGTTCCTTTAAATCCATCGGTATCAGCAAATCCAAATGTATCAAATGTACCTTTAAATCCGTACATGTCTATTCTAGCCTATATGATGCAAACGAGAATGCCTTCTATGTCGCAATCTCAGTCCCCTCTCGATGAAGCAAAAGTAGCTAATATTATTGCAAAACCACTAGGAAAGTTAAAGGAGGAGATTATGAGTGCAGTGCAAGCACCTTTGAAATAAATTTATTTGATAACAACTCAGTCTTCTAGTGCACAACAATCCTCGAGTAGCTCAACTCCAAACCCACCTAGATCCAATATTTGGTGTGGTAAGTGTCATGGGTATGGCCATGTGGTTATAGAGTGTCCGATGCCTTCAAGACTAATGCCTGACTATCCACTGTTCTGCACCTTTTGTCTTAAGATAGGGCATCTAGATACAAATCATTGGCATAAGATAGGCCAAGAGCAACAACAAGCTCGTTTAATGCAAATGAATTACAATTACATGGATCGTAATAATACGACTTATGCGATTGGACCACCTAATCAAACTTTTAGGTCGAGAGGATTGCCAACCCAAGATAGACCCCCAGTACCTCAAAATAATTACAATAATGATAGAAATAGAGGAAGAGATTCTCCTTTTTGGAGAAATAATGGTCCTTTTCGTAATCCAATGGGTCAAGGGGACCACAAGGACCTAGGGGACCAATAAATTGTTATCGATGCCAACAGGAAGGCCATATCACTACATATTGTCCAAACGTGCATAAAAATCAGGACTATACTTCTTTATGCAGGAGGTGTAGTGGCGAAGGGCATCACGAAAAGGATTGCCCTAAGCGAGAAGATAATCAACCTAATGACAAGGGTAAGCAAATTTTAAATGAACCCTCAACCTCATTCGCAAATTTAATTGAAGTTAGGTCTAAATTCATACCTCGTAGGGTGACCTTTAAGATTGACCCCATGATTGGTGTAGTTATTAGAGCGCAAAAGCACAGTATGTAGGAAGGTTTTGGCTTTGCTTGTAGTTTTAGTAGTTTTGACTAAGGTTAACTTTTACAATTTGGGTTCTTCTAATTGTTTTGGTAGTATTTGCAGTTTTAAAGCCTTGTTTATTCTCAAAGTATTAGTGGCAAATTTTGGAATAGCAAATTTAGAGAGAGAGGGAGAAGGGGGATGAAATTTTGGGGGAAAGAGAGATAGAAGACAAAAATATTGTAGAGAGAGAGAGAGAGAGAGAGAGAGGTCATGAGAGAAAAGAAGAAGAGAGAAAAATGAAAGAGAGTGAGAGAACAAGAACAAGAATAAGAAGGGAAAGAAATTTAAGAGAGAGAATGATAGAGAAAAATGGAGAGAGAGAGAGGGGGAAGAGGAGGAAAACAAGATTTTACAAAAGGAACGAGAGAGAAAATGCAGAGGGAGAGAGAAGAAAAAAATTAAGAGAGAAGCGGAGAGCGAATGGAGAGAGAGAGAGAGAGAGAGAGAAGAAGAAGAAGAAGAAGAAGATAAACAAGGAGAGCAAATGGGGAGAGAGAGAGGGGGGAAAAGTTGAGAGAAAAAAAATGAGAGAGGTGTAAAAGAGATCAAATAAGAAGAGATAGAGAAAAGTTAAAAGGAGTAAGAGAGAGAGAGAGAGAGAGAGAGAGAGAGAGAGAGAGAGAGAGAGAGAGAGAGAGAGAGAGAGAGAGAGAGAGAGATTACCTTTCACAAAAAACTGTTAGGGTTTTTAAGCGCATGTGAAGAGAGAGAGTGTTCGAGTGTGCGTGCGTGTGTGTGCATGTGTGGAAGGAAATTTTGAGAGAGAGGGGGGGAAGAAGAAGAAGAAGAAGTAAAAGAGAGACATGAAGAGAGAGGGGGAGAAAGAGCAAAGAGAAAGGAAAAGTGAGAGAGATAAAATAAGAACTACCATTAAAAAGACAAAAGCAAAAGTATTTTGGATGAAGACAATCACATTTTACAGAGGTTGGATCACACCCACGGTCATACTCATGAGCTCTAACAAGCTAGGCTACTCCCTTGATCTTGTGCAGAGACTCCCATTGAATGCTTTTAGATCTAAAGAGGTTGTTTTTCCTTCTTGTAGACTTCCTTTTTCATTCAATGCTTTTTATTGATTTTTCTCAAATTATTATACTTACGTATATCTTATCACTTCAAAATGCCATTCCTACACAAATAATATGCATGGTTAATTATTGAATATGACCCAAAGATATTTGGGTCCACCTTCTTGTCATTAAGATGAATGGTTATCAATCTTCATATGCTTGCATGGCAATATTTGTTTGGTTTTTATAATGCACTCTTCACTATTTCAAAAGGAGGAGTAATAATTACACCATCTCTAGGATGCAGTTAAAGCACTAAGCTTCTTCCAAAATAGTTTAGCAATCCAATATTTGTCTGGTTATGGAACAATGTTGCTATTTATTAGAGCTTTTGGGTCCTCCTTTCATGGTTTTGCTTGACTTTTTCATGTGTCTATATATAAAGGAGAAAAGTGATCATCCTTACTCTTGCATAGAAGATCCACCATTGAATGCTATTACATGTACATGACTTGTTTTGTCTTGTTATGGACTTACTTTTTTATTCAAGATTGTTTAGTGGTTTTTCTTGTCTTCTTTTATGTTTAGTTGCTTGTTATGCTTCCACATTTTGCTAGGAGAAGAATGCTCAATTGCATTATACTTTCCACATTTTTCTATTTCTTTGTTATTTATAGCAAGATTCATTGGCTCTTTTTAAGGAAGTATCAAGGTTTTTCAAAGGTCATCTTTATACATTTCTATTATTTTATTATCCATTTAGTAGGATGGCTGCAATCATTGATCTCTTCTATCTTACATGTAAAGATCTGCCCCCACTTAACTATATTTTGTTTTATTCTTTTGTTTTCCACCTCCTTCTTCAATTAATGTTTTTAAAGAGTTAACATTACTTTTAATATTGACACCTCTATCACAACTTTTTTTGACACAACATGCTTGTACTCTTTATTCCCTCTCAATTATAGAAGAACCGTTAATGTTTTTTTGTTGTTCTTGTAGCACAAAAGTTGACATCCTACCATGCATATATTGGGATTTTGTTAGGAAGCTCCTTGACTTGTTACTGTAGGGGGATGGGACTGCAATATCTTTTTTTGGGGGGGTGTGGGGGGGAGAGTGCGCATATAATTAATGAACCTTCATATCAGACAATAGGCTAGGTATGGGGTCACTCCTTGGTAGGAGCTTATATGTAATTTTAGAGAAAAATCAAGGTTTAGCATTAATCAAATTGTTTATTTTAGGAAACTTACCTTAAGTTTGTAGTAGGCAAGGGGATTTGATTTGAAATATTTGGGGCATTTTATGAGGCAAAAAACATAGAAGCCATTGCTCCTAGAATACTTCCATGAATATTACTCATATGTTGACATCACATGAGAATAGTGACATATGTCTAATAACACTTATTGGATAGGCTTGCACATGAGGCTCTCATTCCCCATACCAACAAGCTATGTTTGTGGTCTTGTGTGGTCTCTTTTTGAGAGTTCCAAAGCCCCACTATAAGCATTTTGACCTTCAATAGAAGGCGATGTAATTTACAAGCTTAAACCTTACCATAGAAGGATAATTTTTCCCTTGAAAGCTATTGTTACATGTATCTATGCATCTATGAGTGGAATTTGGGGGAGGTTGAAGAAAGTGGTAAGCGCAAAGTTATGTCCAATACACATTCTAACTTATGTATTTCTGTCATGTGTACAAAAGTAGATAGTTTGACCTTTATAATAACTATGCTCATGTGTACAAAAGGTAGATAGATTGACCTTTACAATAAGTGTACGAGTCATGTGTACAAAAGATAGATTGATTGACTTTACAATAATTGTGCTCATGTATATATGTCATGTGTACAAATGGTAGATAGATTGACCTTTACAATAACTATGCTCATGTGTACAAATGGTAGATAGATTGACCTTTACAATGCTCGCGTGTACAAATGGTAGATAGATTGACCTTTACAATAACTATGCTCATAATTATGTTCTAATGCATTAATTTTTTAGATGTCTTATGCTTGGGCTTCATCCCAATCTTTTTAACTAGAGTCTAAGACATTGCTGAGCCACTCGAGCTAGTATTTGAGCTCTTGACCACATAGATAATACATAATCATCCTACCAATTGAACTCTTAACCACATAGATACAACATAGTCATCCTGCTAATTGAGATGCCACTCGTTGATGACTATGCACATAGTAAGTAGATAACGGTGCATTTATGAGCTTTGAAATTTGAAGTTGACATTACTTTCAAGCATGCGAGAAGTGGGTAGTGAAATAGATGTTGATTGGATGCCATTTATGTCACATAGGATGGATTGAAAGCTCATTAACATGCTAATGTGGCAGCAATAAATTGATGGAAGGGATTGTATAGGTAATGGGCATTTATGATGTGGTTGTGTCATTGTTTTGACATGAGATCATGCACGATTGTAGAGCTATCTTATAACCTTTTTACACAATCTCAATTGAGCTTTTTCATGGTACGACACATTTGTTTTTATGATAGGCTATGGAATGTACAATGATATCATAATTTCATGCTTAAATTGAGTGGTTAGACATAATCATACTTTGGATCATGTCATAACTATGAAAGGTGTGTAGAGACCAACATCTTTTAAAATGTGAGAAAAATAAATCTACATAAATCCTAATAGTCATTAAAACAACTGTGCACAAATTATATCCTTACAATAGTAGAGATGCAAATTTTGAATGGTGGCATAAAATTTTCGAAAAATCCTTCTTTAAGAAAAGCATTTCTTCATCTTTAAGCAAATTGTATATTGAAAATAGTAGAAACGCAAAAATTCAATGGTGGCATAAAATTTTCAAAAAGCTCTCCTTTCAAAAAAGTATTTCTTTGTCTTTGGGAAATCATTATATAAGTAGAAAGGCATAATTTTAAGCGATTGGGTAAATTTTTGAAGAGCTCTTCTTAAAGAAAAGCACCTCTCCTTTTGTAAGAGAGACGTATGATATAAGTAAAACTAACATTGATATGATGGCACCGTATTAGGGGTTCATGATATCAATGCTAAGAAAAATACCTCTCCTTATATGGGCAAAGACCTAGGATAATTGAAAAAATAAACACTAGTGATGGCTTCCTAATATAATAGGGGTTCATGATTGATACCAATGTTATGAAAAAAAACATCTCCTTGTGTAGGAAAGGCAGCTCTCCCTGTATGGAAAAGAACTAGGGTACTTGTAAAAAGAAAACATCAATTGGGAGGGTACTAGTACACGTGAATAGGTGCAAGTACGTTTTTAAGAGTAGCAAATAAGTAAAGTATGTCCACTTGACGTTCACCAAAAACATTTTGGTAGTAGATATAAGAACCTTTAACTTAAATTTTTGGAGGAACATTTAATCAAATTATTTGTACTTATGATGTTTATAGATCTCAAAAGTTTGAAGCCTTATTTCCTAAATTTGGAATGCCTTTTATAAAAGTTTACAATTTGTTTTACATTAAACCTTGACTTTTCCTATAAACACTCTCACAAAGTTCAATAAGAGCTAAATCTATATTCACAAAACCCCTTTTTTTGGCAACGGATACAAAAGCCTTCAACTCAAAACTTTGAAGTAGATTAAATAACATATATTAAAAATTTTCATTAAACATATTTGCAAAATTCAAGGTTTAAATGATTTCTTTAAAATTTTCATGAACATTACTGGTCTAAATTGAATGGATGTTTGCAAAAAAACTAACCTTTAATGTATTTTTCTAGTTACATTTCCAGAAATCTGGTTGGGATTGAAGTTTTTGTCAAGAAAAAGATTTTTCTTAAACAATTGGGTTGGACTCTATAATCCTACAAAGAAGGCCTGAATTTGATGGAAGTTTTTCCTATTTTTGGCCATTTTGCCTGTCAAAACAAGTAGAAAAACTCATCATTTGTTAAATGACATATCTTGTTAAAGATGTTGCCTATCATTTTTCACCAATACTATGCACAAGATACTTAGATTTCTAGATAGTTTGAGACTTGTTTTAGGTAAATGAAAGGTATTTCGACAAACTTAGTTGTCACATGAAATATTGAGTGTCTCCTGAAATTTAAGGTCTAAAGTTGATTCTTAGTCTTTGTTAGAATTGTCCTTTAGGGCATATGCTTATACAATGGTGTAGTGATAAGGTGGTGCAAGTTCCAAGGAAATTATCGAGTGGTAACTTCAATTAAGTGGTCCACTTAGCCTTGAAATGTGTAGATATATTGCTTTTTGAGAAATAAGAGATTATTTTATAAAATTAAAGAAAAGGGTATTCTCTCTAGGGTTCACAGAAAATAGTCCTTTAGTGTATTTTTAATCAGTTGGATTTCTTAGAAATTGATGGAAATTGAAGTTTGTCTTGATAAAAATCGGCTATTTTTAAAACAATTTACTTATAAAACCAACTAATTTCCCCTTAAAATCGGCTAGGTTTGTTATTGGATTAAAAAAAATAAGGGTGGTGGTTTGCGCTCTCTCTCTCTCTCTCTCTCTGTGTCACCAAAAAAAGGGTTATGTTCTTGCACGCGATAATGTTCGCGCGTGTATAAAGATACGCATGCACGCACACACACACACACACACACAAGCGGGGCAATGCTCTTGTGTGCGATAGTGCGCCTTTGTTAGTGTGGGTGTGAGGCTTAAGGGTACAAATATCACAGACAACATCTGGTGGCGAAGAGCTGGGCGCGGGACCCCCTTGCCCATTCGAAGGAAGGACGAGATGAATGCGACTCGGGTAAGCTCATAAAGCACGTGCCACAAGAGCGGCTCGTCAGGACTCAGCACGCACAAACTAGCAACTCCATTTCTCCTCCCTCCGACGTCTCCGCCCAGGCGGGAGAGCTGTGGCCATGGAGGTGCTGTTAAGAGGCGAGGGAGGCGAAAGAGAGAAAGGAGAGGCGCTCGGCCTGGCGCTGTGCGCGTGGACGGCCGCCTTCGTGGCCGTGCGCTTCCTGCTGCTCCCCAGGCGATCGCACGACTTCTGCAACCGCATCGTCTCCCTCATCCACGTCTTCGTCTCCCTCACCCTCGCCTCCATGTCCGTCCAGGACTGGCACCACATCTTTTGGCCTCTCAAATCCGCCCCCTCTCCCATGCAGGTCCGATCATATCCCTTCGAAAGATTTTGCAGAAATGGTGTATTTTTGTGATGTTCCCTTGTAACACGTTCAGCGCGCTTCCATTCTTCCAAATCAGATGTTCGCAAAAGCGATCATGTAAATGATTGCAGACTTAGCAGCTCAAATTGCAAAACAATGGTCAAATTTGTAAGGCTTGGCCTGTTAAAACGCAAGACCATGTCTCACCTTGAAAGAGGTTTGCCTGTTAAAAGGCAAGGCCACATCTCATTTGTAAGACCTTACCTGTAGAAACGCAAAACCACACAAACACAACTAAAACAAGGGGAAAGAATACTGTTTGCTATACTACATTAGCATAGCAAAACTGTTCCAGTTAAAAAGCGATTTGCATGATGCATGTTGCCATGACGAACAACCAGGGAGTGGACGAACAACGTTCAGATGAGAGCGTTTAACCACATCGGATCTCAAAACTATCATAGTTCTTGATTGTTTAGAGGTGTTGCTAAGTGACAAGGACCTCGAAATCCATTCAATAATGTGACATAATTAGGATTTGCAGGACGCATGTTGCTATGATCAACAACCAGGGTGTGGACTTGGTTAACAATGTTTAAATTAGAGCCTTTGACCGCATTGGAACTTGAAACTATCAAGAGTTATTGATCATTTAGAGGGGCTGCTTAATGGCAAGCACTATGAAACCCGTTCAAAAATATGACATAATTTAGATTTGTATAAGGACCATGAAATCCATTTGAAAATATGATAGTTTCCATTTGAAAATATGACCCCAAACTATCAGAAGTTCTCGATAATTTAGAGGGGCTGCTAAATGATAAGAACTACGAAACTTGTAAAAAAATACGACATAATTTGGATCTACACAAGGATCAAAATATGACCCTAAACTATCAAGAGGTCTTGATCTTTTAGAGGGTTTGCCTAGTGACAAGGACCATGAAATCCATTCAATGATATGATATGACTTGGATTTGCAAGATGCATGTTGCCATGACCAACAGCCATGTTGTGGACTTGGGTAACAAAGTTTAGATTAGAGCTGATGACCACATCCGGCCTTGGAAGTATCAAGAGTTCTTGATCATTTAGAGGGGCTCCTAAATAGTAACAAAGTCTAGATTAGAGCCTTTGACCACATCAAGCCTTGGAAGTATCAAGAGTTCTTGATCATTTAGAGGGGCTGCTATTGCAAGATTGAGTGTGCTTGACACATTAAACTACTGGGACTTTGTTATTGTCCCTACTCCTTGTCTCATTATGGACCCTCAAATTGGATTGGTAGTGGATTCAATAGCCTTGTGGGATTAGCCAATTCTCTTCGTCAACTCTTGTTTATGTTTGGCGCGTTTGTAGTATCATTGAAGTTTGGAACTGATTGTCTTCAATTTATTAGGTTAAGACTGTGAAGATATATTAGGGTTTGCGCTAAGAAAACATAGAATGTATTAGCACATATGAAATACTAACTCAAACAATGACGCAATAAATGCAATACCAAAAAACACAAACATAAGTTTAGAAGAAAGAGAACTTCGAGGTGAATGAATCAGTGCTGTAAATGAAGGAAAGAATGTATAATATGCTCAAGGATAGAGTTGTCCAATAGCTGGTGGCTCTGATGGGAGTGGGCTGAGGGAGTAGTCGGAGTGTGACATCCATCAGAGATGGTTCCTGAGTGCTATAACCACCAATCGGAGCCAAAGGAGTGCTGAATGTGGAAGGGCGGTAGGCTGTGACCAAATTGCAACATTTTGAAGGCTAAAATTTGATAATTGCAATAGTGTACCACTGATAAAAGGTTGGAAACTGAGGGGAAGGAGATTGATATCAAAGACAAATGCCAAAACGTGTAGAATACCAAAAAAGGGTAGGAACCCCCTCAACCATGGATGTCAATGTTGAAGGAGGAAGAGGAGCTTGATGTCGGTCTTTGTGGTTTCAAGAACCACGATGAATCTAATGATGAAGGTAGACTTGACATCCCTTAGTTAGAATAGCCAAAGGAGAATTAGCCATCAAGTATGTGGAACATGCCTATACTCGATCTCGGGAGAGGGCTCCAATACTGACCAAGTGACATAGGCAAGCCTAAAACTCAACCTTGGGAGATGGCTCTATGCTAGTTGAAAAACAACAAGATAGTAGTCCACCTTGCAAATGGATCTAATGGACGAAGAAGTAAGACCTAACACTCCCCGACTAGAAGAGTGGGGGAAGTGTCAACCACTAGGGTAGTTGGGTTTGCGTGTACTTGATCTTAGGAGATGGCTCTAATGTTAACCAAGTGTTGTAGGCATGAACGAAACTCCACCTTGGGAGATGGCTCTAATACTAGCTAAGAATGCGAAGGCACAACCACCAAAGTAGGAGTGCACTTGTCATGAAAAGTAAACAAACTAGTAGTGTAGGAAATGATGGTTGAATGATAAAAAAAAACACCTCAGCTAAAACTAAAGAAAGATGGATGTCAAGAGAAGAATGCACAAGATCCGATATAAAGAGAGAAGATACTGTCTCCATCTCCATGCTAATGGGCGCAATATTCTCTAAGGTAGAAACCAGAAAACAAACCTTCAGTCCAGGTAGGACCAGTAATATGCCTGCAATGTTAGTCTTAAGTGAAATACAAAACCCAGCATGAAAGGATCCAGAAAGAAACCTACATAGTAGATGCTTTATATTGAGATGCTTTGGATGTTGTGCTAAACGAAAAAGAAAGCTTAAGTCAGTGTAGAATGCAGCGGAAGACTTGAAAGAATATGGCTAAACCTAAAGAAAATGTAACCTAACTAGCCTAAGGGTAACCTAGGAGTACTAAGAGACTAGCCTAGGAGAAGGTAACGATTGAACTAGTCAAAGATGTCATAAGACATTGATTGAGGGGGAGATCCAAGATCCACCATATTGCTGGCAAGCCATTGATGAACATAGATACCAGGGGGTGGAGAAACTATACTACCACCCTAGGAAAGACCCCTTGCCAACCTCCTTGGAGTGGCACTATCACTGTTGGAAGGAGAAATGGGGATTGGATCTTGCTTTGGTGTGGACACAAGACTCTTAGTTATGAATGAGGTGATTTTGGGTTTGTCTAAAACCTTTGGTCTTTATCATTTGTAGGGCTAGGTTTTTGGCAAAATGTGCAAAACCTATTCTTTTTTGGCAAGAAGTGCCAGGTGGGTCTCTGTGAGGGTGTGAGTCTCTCTTTTTTTCCTTGAAAGAAGGAGATTGACCATTGGCATTGAAACATGGTTTATGTTTAGGGTCAATTGGGGAAGGCGGTATTGGGTCTATGGGACTGGGTCTAAATGTGGAGGTAATTCCTTTCCACTCCCTTGATAGCATGACACAATTACGGGTGTGTAAGGCATAATGTTAAAGGATGGCATTCCTTTTAAAGATGAACCAAGTTGCAGAATGGTACACCTCTAAGTGTCTAATGATGGCCGAAAACCTTGGTGTGCATTAAAGACAATGTGTGCTAAGACTGGATAACCTATTGTAGTTCTAAAGTAAAGGTTTAAGAAAAATCTAAATGTGAAGTGAAAGCACGAGGGAAGGGTGGGGAATGTGAAGGTGAATGGGAAGCACCAAACTCATACTCAAATGAAATAAAAAATGAAGGATTATCTCTTGTGGAACATCTTTGAACATAGTTTTTTTCAAATCCATACCGGTACCAATCTAGGTCTCCATGGTGACTTACAATTAGTTCTTTGCATAATTAAAGGAGCAATATAGACAAAATTAGACTCACACAAAGGTGGATTGTATAAACCTGCTGTTGGGCTTGATTGTGAAGAGTTTGAATGTTCGGCTGTGTCCAAGTGGATAGTCTTTCCTCAACTAAGAGGTGATTAGTATCGTCGGGGGAGTGCTCCAATTGAGATGTACCTTGTGAAGAGGTATGGGACGAAGAAGAGCTGGGCTGTTGTGAATGAACCCTAAAAGTATGGTTAGTAGATGAAGCGTTGTCCTCCAAATCAAGACCATCCTACCTCAACAAAGCCTCCATGGGAGTAGCTCGAGAAAGCATAAGAGGATCCAAAGATGGAGTGGGTTGAGCCATCATGAATTAATTACATGTCCTTCGTGTGTCTTGCCCAAACCAAGCCTCCACTATAGCCATAAGATACTCTTCAGAAGAGCATCGGCTTTGATACCATATGAAGATATGCTAGGTTTTGCACTAAGAAAACACAGAATGTACGAATACTTCTAACACACAATAACTTAGACAATGATGCAATAAATGAAAAACACAAAAACACAAACATACAAGTAGAGAAGAAAGAGAACTTTACAGTGAATGAATCAATGCTGTAAATGAAGGAAAGAATGTACAAGATGCTAAAGGGCAGAGCTGTCCAACAGTTGGTGGCTCTCGTGGGAGCAGGCTAAGGGAGTAGTCGGAGTGTGATGTCCACTAGAGATGAATCCCAAGTTCTATAACCACCAGTCAGACTTGAAAGAGTGCTAAATGTGGAAGGGCAGCAGGATGATACCAAAACAGAGCAATCTGAAGGCTGAAATTTGGCAACTTGCAGTAGTGTATCATTGATCGAAGGCTGGAAACTGATAACTGGAGCTGTAGGCAGTAGGGTGACAGCTGTAGAAGTGTAAGTTGATGCAGGACAGCTTGCTGGACAGCAAAATAGAGCAGTCTGAAGGCTGAAATTTGGTAAATGTAGTAGTGTATCACTGATCGAAGGCTGGAAACTGATAATTGGAGCTGTAGGCAGTAGGGTGACAACTGTAGAAGTGTAAGTTGATGCAGGGCAGCTTGTTGGACAGCAAAACAGCTGTGGCAGGTGCAGCAATGACATCATCACCTGGGGCAGCAAATGCAAATTGTACAACAGCTTCTGGAGGAAGGTGACCGGTAACTAATGTCCACGAGAGCATCTGGAGGGGTAGACTGTAGCAGACTAGAGTGAAACACAGGCTGATTAGGTTTCGAGGCTGATGGGTGTCGGTTGTGGATCACCTTGGCAATAGCTGGAGAGGGCACCTAATGGAGAAAGGAGAGCCAATGGTAGAAATCTACAAAGACAGGATGGGCTCAATGATGGACATCCTATCTATTTATAGATGCAAAAGGGTCCTCCCAAATTAGGGTTTTGCTTATGGGGTAGAGAAATTCTCTAGGAACGCATTTTGTTTTAATGAAAGTTTGGTAATATTTGAGTTTTGGGGAATATAAAAGAGCCTATTAGTTTATAATGCATTTTTAGTTCAATAAAGACCTCTGCACACATGATGACTCTTGCGATAATGCTATGATAACTCGCTATTGCAAATTCCTCAACCATGAAATATCATATACTAAGATGGAGGAGATACGAGATAAGCTTGTATCCCTTGGAAAGGAGGTGGTGTCGGATGACATGGCCATGACCTTATTGTTACATTTATCTTACAAAAAATTTGATACCTTCTACATGAGAATCTCACCTTACATGTTGAGGACAAGGAGGGGTTAGTCGTTATAGTTCTTGAGTAGGATATGTGACAATAGGATATAGGATTATTTTGAGATTAGTGCATCATTAGGGAAAGTACAAAAGAAGATGAAATCGGAATCTTATTTCCACTCTAATTTTGTCAAAGAGAAGAAGCTTTAGTGGTATGGGTACCATGCCGATTCTATGTAGTTGTCCATATTTGAGTTCTGTGAGGAAAGTCCTCCATGTTTTGAATTTGGGCTTCCATCTCCTATCGGTCTATGGCCTTACCTACCTTGATACCCGAGTTATCTTCATCAATGGGGTCATCTTTGTAGAAGATGGTACCTTTCAGAGCCATTTGTTGGAGAAGTTGTTAGGAGTGTGGGCTTTATTGACTTCATCTTCCTTAATTTATGTAGGGTTCTCCTTAGCGTCAGCCATTATGTCTTGTTCCCTCAAATCCCCATCCCTTTTAGAGAGGGATATCAATATTGGTGATGTAGTTGTGGTCTCAGGAGCTCTTTTAGGAATTCTCATCTCAAAGGGCCTTTACTTTATGGAAAGACTACTTTTTCTCTTCTCTCGTATACCCTTCATTGTTGCTGTTATTCCCATTGTGAACCCTTTGGTTCTTCATGTCCATCGTTGGCATGGATGCTTTACGTTGCTTTTGATAGTTTTGAACGATGGGAAAAATGTGAGAATGACAATACTTTGAACTTAATTAACTCAATTAATTATCACCATGAAAATTAGAAGATAGAGAGCAAGAGAGAGAGAGAAAAAAGAGTTGGCACCGTGTTGAGAGGGGAACCAACCCCTCCCCCTTTAGAAGAATTTATCGATACAAAACCACGGGCACCAAGTGCTTGAACCATATACAAAAGAGTTGATTTATTGCAATTTTGAAAAGTAGAGTTTTGAAATCTTAATTTCTACAAACTCTGAGCAGCAAGCTGATTTTCTTATTTAGTGCTTAGATTAGATTAAGCTAAGTAGAAAGTGCTTCTTGGATAAGAGATAGATAAGAGACTACAAAGCTTGTGACTGAAATTTCAGTATGAGAGCTTATTCCAAACGAAGAGAGAGACTTTCAATATATAGGTGTGAGATTGGGATACTCAAAAGTCCAAAGTAAAGGCTGCAAACGACAAGTGTTTGTTGAAAATGACAAGTGTAGGATCACTTGTCTATTCAAAATGACATGTTCTATTCTCGATGTCACATGTCACTTTTCTAGAGAAAGAAGCTTTTAAACCTTTCACTTTAAAAATCTCTCAAATGTTTAAGAATTTGAGATAGTTGCTAAAGACCAAATTGTTTCTTGCTAAATTCGAGAGCTTGACGCGAAGAGAAATTCCATTTGAGCAACTTTCAAAAATAGTATTCTCCTAAATTTTAAGAGTCGCCAAATTTAGCTTTTGGAGAGTGTCATTGTATATGTTTACTAGTTCATGGTTTGTTTCTTTGAATATGAGCATGTGGTGTCAGTTTTTGAAACCACTCATTATATGAGCTTTTAGTGAATATGATTGAGTGTAAAAGTCTTAGTCATTTGAGCTTTTTGGTTGATTTGACCGCTCGGCTAAACTTTTAATTTCTCTTGGGCATCTCATCAATGACGACCCAAGTATAATTATAGAGCGCTTTGGCCATTTATGACTCTTAAATAGAAAAAAGAACATTTAACTATATTTTGAAATACTAAAATAACATAAATCGTCTTTCAAAGTACTTGAGCATCAAATTAATTTGGCATCATTGTACCAATATTTCTTCGTAACAATTGATATACGAAAGGTTTATTACATCCCTTTCTTTTGAGATCCGTCTTGTTTTTGAGATGTTGCTTGATGTATTTCTGATCCTACAACTTCTTTATAAGTTGTAAGTATTTCTAGATAGTCTTTAAAATACTTCTCGAGCATCCATTTAGAATCTAAATGAGAGCAATTTTAAAAATTTAGAAGGAATTTTGTAGAAATATTTCTTTATTGTTTCCTAATCATATAAAAGACTATTTGCTATTGTTGAAGTATCTCCTCTTGTTTCTACTTCAAGTGGATGCTCTATTACAGGTTCCAATAGTGAAGGCTCTTCATAAGGCTTGAAAAGATGGATATGAAAAGTATTGTGAATTCTCCAATGCTTTGGAAGTTGTAACTTATAATAAACATCATTAATCTTTTCATTGACTTGAAATGACCTATATTTTCTTGTTGTGAGCTTAGTGACTTGGGATGAAGGCTTGTTAGAGCTTCGTTAACGAGCTTTGTGAAATTTCAGTCATACCCAATCTCCCTTTTGTGAAATCAAGTGTTTTCTATGCTTATCTACTATTTTCTATTGTTTTTCTTGAGATATTTGAATAGCTCGTCTAACTTGGGCAAAAGTTGTATCTTTATTACTTATGAACTCATCAACATGAAATATCTTCTTTGTTTTGAGAATAGGTATTAAGAATGATTTTTCATATATGATTTTAAATAGTGCTTTACTTGTAGAAATATAAATTGTGTTGCTATAGGCTTATTGTACCAAAGGTAAATACTTTGTCAATTGTTGGTTGGTTTTTTGGTAATAACACTTTAGCATATACAATATTATGAGATTGGTTATCTCATTTTGGCCATTTGTTTGAGGATGATTGGAAGAAGAAAAAGCAAGCTTTGTATCCAAATTTTTAAAAAGAGCTCGCTAGAAGAGACTAGTGGTTTGTGGATCTCTATCACCCATGATGGATTGTGGTAACCTATGATACTTAAAGATTTGTTAAATAAATATTTTTGCCATAAGTTGAGACTTGATAGTCTTCTTGATTGGAATGAAATGTCAATTTGCTAAATCTCTCAATGATAATTCATATGTCATCATTATCGTTTGTTGATTTTGGAAGCTAAAAATAAAATCCATAGCAATGCTTTCCGAAGGTTGGTTTGGAATTGGTAATGATTACAAAAGCCTTGTAAGCTTTTGGTGATGAAATTAATCTTTTGGTACATAAGATATTCTTTGAAAAATTGTTCAATGTCTCATCAAAGACTTAGGCAAAATAAATACATTGCAAGTGTCTTGATTATGGCCAAAATACCTCTATGAGCCATGTAAGGAGTTGCATGACATTTTTCCATTACTTTAGGCTTGAAATATTTAGTAACACATAACTAATTCTCCATAAAAAGAAATCCATTTTTGATAGCATAGAAGTTTATCTTTTATAAAGTTGTTAACTCTCCCAAGTGATTTTAAAATCTTTAGCAAAAGCATATATGTGTCTCATACTAGTGAAATTTATTGATGAATCATGAATACTGCATGAATTTGAGATATTCTTGACAGGGCATTAGCTACCTTCTTTTGATTTTCAAGAATATGCAGTATTCGAAAGTTAAATTGAGCTAAATAATTAGCCCATCAAATATGCTTTTCGAAAATCTTTGGTTGGTTGAGAAAATGTCTCAAACTGTCATGATTTGTCTTGATGAGAAGTTTTCCACTTAAAAGATAGTGTCTTCAATCTTTTAAAGCTTGAATGATAGCCATTAACT
The DNA here is from genome assembly GCF_053477565.2 of Lygodium microphyllum. Classification (NCBI taxonomy): domain Eukaryota; kingdom Viridiplantae; phylum Streptophyta; class Polypodiopsida; order Schizaeales; family Lygodiaceae; genus Lygodium; species Lygodium microphyllum. The sequence goes on along the minus strand of NC_141149.1, from coordinate 122,683,592 downwards.
CCTTTTTATAGGTAGTAGCATTTTTTTTTTTTGCATTTTTCAACATTTTGCTCGTGTAAGCAATTGTACGGCCTTGGTTTAAGATTGCACCAATGTAGTCTCTTGAAGCATCACATTCCACAAGAAATGTTTTAACAAATTAGGTATAATCAAAATAGGTTTTTTGCCGATATAGAACTTTAGAGTTTCAAAAGCTTCCTTATTTAGTTTAGTCCACTGCAATGTCAATGCTTTATTAGTTTAATCATGCAATGGTCCAGTAACCACTACAAATCATTTAATGAATCTCATGTAATAAGAGCATAATCCCAAGAAACATAAAGTTTGTATTTGCGGAGTTCTTGAAACACAATTTGAGTGTTGCTTATGTTTTTTTTAATTTTTTAAATGAACCAAAATATCATTAAAGAAAATACCTGTAAACTTCCGATGTGCTCTAAAGATTCTTTTTAACATTAATTCTTGGAATGGAAAACCTATTCTAAATTATAATTTTATTGAGGGCCCTGTAGTCCATACACATGCGCCAAGATCCATCTTTCTTTTGCACTAAGAGGACTGGAGGGCAAAAAGGTGAGGAATTGGGTCTTATTAAACCCTTTTCCAAGAGCTCTTTCACTTGCTTTATAATCTTCTCTTTTTGTGTTGGACTCACATGATAGGTTAGCCTATTTGGAGATGAGCTCCCATGAATGAGATCAATGTGATGATCTTTTGGTCTCTCTGGTGGTAACTTGTCAGGTAAAGTATCTGCAAAACAATCTTTATATTTCTTTAAGAATCTCATTCGCTCCTTGTTTGTTTTCAAAGTATTAGACTTTGTCATCTTGACAGCTCGTTGTATTATTGGATGTAATATTGGATGGAACTTTATCAAGAGATGTAAATTTAAGAGAAACAGTTGTAAACCTATTGATATATGTTTCAACATTGTCTCCATGACTTTGCTTCAGCTTGTTCCATTCTTGTTGCACATTGGCTTCAAAGGATAAAGGCAAAAACTTCTTGTTGAACATCTCCTTAAACTCTTTCCAAGACCTAGGTTACTTTTCCTCTTGAACAACTTTGAGGCACCAATTCAAAGCGGATGATTTTTTAAATATAATCTTCACTACCAAAAGCAGTATTAAATTGTCTAGCAAAAGACATAGCTTTCTAAGAATCTCTCTTACCATAGAAAATGTTAAACTTGACGCTCTTCTCTCTTGGCTTGAAGTCTCTTTTTGCATCGTTTTTCTTTGCTATGGAGATTCGGCTACCATGGAAATGGCCAGTTCTTTGAATTTCTCCTTGTCTTTCTTCATGAAGGGATTCTTGGGACAAGAGAAAGCAGCTTGTGTATGATGAGACTTTGAAGGCGTTGCTTGGATGGATTCCTGAATGATAGGTAATGTGTTACCTTTCATAGACTTAATTACGTCAATAACATTGATACCCTTTTATGTTGAGATAGGTGTTCGCAGCTGTAATACCATCTATCTTAAGATCCTTCTCGATAAGGAAATCTCAAAAGACCTCCACTTCAGTCCATACTTTAGCTCTTCTCTCCATAAAAACTTGAATTTTTGGATTAACTTCTAGCTCCTTATATCTTTGCATCTTCTCATAATCAGAGAAGAATATAGATATAGAGTGTTAGAAGCCTTCCGCTTGTTTACCAAAGTTCTCTTATTCGTCTCTTAACATGGTGAGAGAATTGGATGCAAAGATCTTGTCACCCAGAAAAGTTCTTACAAAGAAGAAGTCCTTGCAGTGATACCAATGTAAATGTGGGAAAGAACACGAGAATGACAATTCTTTGAACTAACCGACTCGATCAATTTTCACTATGAAAATTAGAAAAGAGAGAGAGAGAGAGAGAGAGAGAGAGAGAGAGAGTTGACATCATGTTAAGAGGGAAAACAATCTCTCCCTCTTTACAAGAATTTATCGAAACAAACCATGGGCATCGAGTGCTTGAACCATACATAAAAGTTTGCTTTGCTGCAATTATGAATATTAGGGTTTTTAAAACCCTAATTTCTACAAACCTCGGGCAATAAGCTGATTTTATTCTTTAGTGCTTGGATTAGATCGAGCTAAGTAGAAAGTGCTTCTTGGAAGAGAGATAGATAGGAGAGTACAAAGCACGTGGTTAAAGTTTCAGCATAAGAGCTTTTTCTAAATGAAGAGAGAGACCTCCAATATATAGGCGGTGGGACTTGGGTGCTTAAAAGTGGAAAGTAGAGGTTACAAATGACAAGTGTTTGTTAAAAATGACAAGTGAATGTAAGGATACTTGTCTCTTCAAAATGACACATGTCCTATTCTAGATGCCATATGTCACTTTTCTAAAGAAAAAAAGCTTCTAAACCTTCTACTCTAAAAATCTCTCAAATGGTTAAGAATTTGAGATAGTTGCTAATTGCTCGACTAAACTTTTAATTTATCTTGGGCATCTTGTCAATGATGACGAAAGTATAATTATAGGGCATTTTGGCCATTGGCCGCTCTTAGATAGAAAAAATAAACATTCAATCATATTTTAAAGCACTCACATAATACAAATTGCCTTTCAAAGTATATGAGCATCAAATTAATATGAATCATTGAGCCAAGATGTCTTGGTAGCAATTTATATATAAAAGGTTGGTTACAACTATAGCTTTGTTTAGGAATAAATTTTTGTGTGGGAGTTAGAGCTTGTGTATTGTTTTTGCAAGGGGCAATTCTGTAGATATCTTTACATTTGAACACTCACGTAATATAAATCACCTTTCGAAGCACATGAGCGTTAAATTAATTCGAATCATTGAGCCAAGATGTCTTGGCAGCAATTTATATATAAAAGGTTGGTTACAACTATCACTTTGTTTAGGAATAAATTTTTGTGTGGGAGCTAGAGCTTGTGTATTGTTTTGAGTTGCAAGGGACAATTTTGTAGACATCTTCACATTTGAAGGCTCATCCATAACCTTTGTTTCTCCATCATTCTTGCTCCTCGGGTAATCAGTAGCACACCTAGGATATTAGAGGGGATGTTTGCAAATTCTTGATCTCATGCTCATGAGTCCCATCACTTAGTTAGTGGGGAGTATTAGGAACTCAATCTTGTTGGTTCTTGCTCAATTGGTTACCGGTTATTGGTCTATAGCCACTGATTTGGCTGACTGAGTCTTAGGGATTTCTTGGCTGTTGATAGCCACTTGTCATCATTGTGTGCTTATTGAGTCATTCATCCATTCTTCTTTACTCCATTGTCATCATGTTAACTAGCAATGCACACACACGTACAAAATTTGGGCTTTTGATAAACTATTCAGATTTCCTTCTGGTGCATTTATACTCTTTCATTGAACATTTATGCACTTGCTTCCCCTGGCTTTGTGATATAAATGATGCAACAGATAGGGAGAGTATATGTATGTGTTCCTACAACTGATGGTACAAATGATGCAACAGATAGGGAGAGTATATGCATGTGTTCCTACAGCCGAGGTGATTCCATAATCTAGAAATTGGCAATTGTTTCTCAGGTACTAACTATACATGCAAAACTAAGTATCAATAATGAGAATAAATTCTAGAATGAAGTAATCATTTGAGAGGATACTTTACATGCCATATCTTTCAATACCCCATGTCGTAGATTCTTTGATTCTACCAAGTGAAGTGGAGCTTCAGTTTGTTTTTGTGACTGTGATCGAGTTGGGGCATATTCACATGCTACCTTTTGAAGGGGACACACATAGGAGGTAGTTTAGTCATTGATGGAGTCTAAAAGTCATCATGTTAGTCAAGTTTGTGCTGGGATGGAGTATAAATGCCAAAGAGTACATTGTAGATATTCTGGTTATGTTCTTCAATGCGTCTTTTTCAGGATTGATTGAGCGGGGGGCCTTGTTTGAGCACGAGGGGTTTCAACTCTAGCTTATTCTTTGTAGCTTATCCTAATGCAACTCCTTTTTGTCTTGTTAAAGCTTTCTATGCTAAGTTACTTTTTTTTAGACATCCAACGAGCCAAGTCAATTCGGTGTCTTTTACTGTCTTAAATGACATCATGAAATGCAAGATAGGATTCTTGCTTAGCTATTATCATGTTAACATTAATGCATTTCACAAGTCCATTGTTTTCATGTTTGTTATTTATGGGTTTTTGGGCAGAAATTGAGGTTGGTAAGCTGATTTCTAATTTTCTTGTCTTGTCTGGTTCAGTATATGAGTGTTCACTTGTCTGAAATCTAAGTGAAGTGGTTTTCTTTATTAGTGGGTTTTGGACATGGCTAATAGCGGATGAGGTTCTTTTGCACAGACGAGAGCGATGACGATAAGCTTGGGATATTTTATTTATGATTTCTTTTGTTGTCTCCTCGACACACCCATAGATTATTCCAGTACAGTCCATCATATTGTTGCAATCAGTGTCCTTGGATATTCTGTCTTCTACAACAAGGTACGATTTTTGTGTATTAGCTTTTTGCTGTTTGCCTTTATGCTTTCAATGGATCAGTTGTGTGTAATGTGAAACTTCATATATTTATTGATTGATGAGATTGATCCAAGTATAATCGATAGATAGATTTTAGGTGCATTTTGTATGTCATACTCACGTAACAGGACCGGGATGGAGCCTAAACCAGACATGCAAATCTAGTCATAGCTCACAAAAAATGTGAAAGCATGAACAAAGGCAATTTGGATTTGCATGCTTGTAATAGATTCCAAACGCCTAAAAAAACCTCAAAAATGACTCCATATAACTACTATCCCCACCCAACCACCCCCCCCTTTCCTTTTGGATGGCTTTCTCATAATGCTTTTAAAATAGTGAAAGAAAAATCCCAAATGGTGTGAATCTCCATGATGAAATAAAAGGTTAAAGACTCAAGTGTTGATTACTTCAGAGGCCTGATGGAAATGAAGGAGCAAAAGAAGGGGGAACAATGCGAAGGTGAAGAAGGTAAAGGGATTTGCAGACTGTTGAATGATCCTAGGCTGTAAACTCCAGGTGCAATGAAATATTGAATGTGAAATGAAGTATGTTTAGTCTATAAGTAGGTCCAAATTGGAAAATTGACTGGCCTAAAATAGTCATGCTCACATGTGGCAAAATTGGTGCTTGGACATTGCGCATACATGGCAAAGGGTGCCCAATGTGCAGATGGACATATGATCCTCAACATCAAAGGAGAGGAACCCAAATGAGTTGAGGGGTCACATGTCATGTCACATGTGTATGATGACATGAGGGTTAGAACATGGTCCCCCTTTGACCAAAGATACAATCACGGAGGTCCAACTCTAGCTCTATACAAGAGATCTCTAAGGCTGTTGACAGGTAATGCCTTGTTGAAGACATGTTGACTAGATTTGGGTTAAGCTAGGGAAAAGGAACTCCAGCTATTGGAGTAGGTGTCAAGGAGCTGATTTTTTGAATGCATGTATGCTTCAAGAAGCTTAGGACAGATCTTGGGTACTTAATCTCAAACTTGCAAGCTAGTGGAATTGAAACCTCCATCCTGTGGAACTCGAATATAGGAAGATCCTCAGATATTGAGTAAAGTCTAGTGGAATGGAATAAGAAGAATCCTCTAAGATGGAGAGAGAGAGAGCAATTGCAAAATTTGGGAGCTGTAAGTAGAACGTGAAGATGTCAACTAGTAAGATAAAAGACTCGTGGAACTAGGTTGGCCCTCTAGAGGATGTGGAACTAGGTGGCCTCATTTGGGACCTAGATGAGGAAGTGGTTGGTCCCTTGTGGGATCAAGATGGCTTACTTAAGTACTTGGATATTGGCAATTGCCACCTAGGATGGAAAGAGCCCCTCTAGATTTTGAATGTCTCCTTGTGAGATGAAACTATTCTGTGATGCCATATCTTCCATCAAGTAAGCAAAAATTAGTAGGGTTATTAAAATAATTGTGTAAAGTAGTAGCCCCCTTTGCAAGCAAAGAAATTGTAAGGGCTTAATCGTCCAAGCAATCATCAACCAATGGATAAGGATTCTCCTTAAGATGGCCAAGGTAGTTCTCAGTAATAGCATCTAAATAAATGAAAACATCATTTGAGTCATAATCAAAACAAGAAACCTCAACCACTTAATCAATCTCTACACCACCATGATTTGCAAATAAAAGTGTATCACAAGTGATTGAAGCTAATGAAATAGGAGAGTAGTATAACGAGTAGGAAGCATCAAGGAAAATGGAATGGTGAAAAATTTACTCACACCATGAAAAAATAATCTTGATGGATGAGGATGGGTAGGGATTTGTGAAGAGGTTAAAAAAGGTGACACTTGCAAAAAAGGGTGAATCGCAGAATTGGGGGGCACCAAGTGAGCTTGCTAGACTCGTTGAATAGGTAAAGGAGGGGGATAGGAGAGTGCTAGATAAAAATGTGAGGGGTGGGATGGTCATGCCCAACCAAGTGAAATAGAGGGCATCTTGCCTTGGGAAAATGAGAAAATAGAGCACTCAAGATCAACCTCCTCTTGCTAGTGCTAGCCATTGGCCACCATGGAGCTTCTAAATGAGGTGGGTATTGCCTAGGCTTGGTAGGATGAGATGGCCATGTGGCTGTTGATGAGGAAGGGATAAACTAGAGGGTGGAATGCTTTTTTTCGTGTTTTTATATGCCTTTTGGCAGATGAGGGCAGCTTGATATTTTGAGGGAGTTGGGAATCGAGCACATGCACCCATGCTCACAGCTGTGAGCTCTAACCAGCCGAGCTACGCTCCCGACCTCAACTAGAGGGTGGAATGTTGCAAAGAAAGGCATGCTTTGAAGGTGTATCTAATGGAGCCACATAGCACCCATTATATTCGTTACCATGAGCTCCTCGTCCACGATAGGACCCCCCTGTGAGGCTTGGAACTACTAAACTTTCCCTCATGATCTATCCATTGGTAATAGCCTCTATAGTGGTGGTATCTGTGTCAAAAGATGAGGTACCAGCGAGACAATAGGGTTTGTGGGAAGGAACACGGAGTGAACTCGGCAAACACGGAGAAGAGAAGAAAAGAGAGAAGAAACTTTGATGAATGGAATGATGAAGTTCTGAATCATGGAGTGAATGTGATACAAGGGAACAAGGGTGCCGTAGCACAAGGAAGATGATGAAGATAGCCACGAACCACGAACCACAATGTCCTCCTAAAGGGGTGTGAGGGCAGTGGAAAGGTTGGAGAGAAGAGGTGACAGACTAAATGAATCAGCTTTGAGGAGTGAATGAGAGTGGCCTATAAATACGCACAGTCAGTCTAGGATGGTGCCCCTTTTTGGGGATGCAAACCCTAAACGTAAAACGCAGAAATGTAAAAACACAAACTGTGGGTGAAGGGTTTTTCAACACCCCCTCTCAAGCCCAAAAAGGGGAACAAGAGAAGAGTGAGGTGGAGATGGAATGCTACATGCTGAAGAATGCTCATGCAGCAGGTGCCACTTGGACAGTGTCTCTCGTGGGGAAATTGTTCACTTGCCCAAGCGCCCTAGTACAAAGATGATAAAAACATGCAATGCAGAGGAGGAATGTCAGACTTTGTGTGGTGTCGAGAACCATAAGGATATGTACGTACTCGATCTCGGGAGTTGGCTCCATGCTGACCAAGTGACCAAGGCAAGAAGAAGAGGAGGAAGAAGATGTAGAGGATCCCTAAGATCCAAGATTTCCACATGAAAGGTAACCTGTAGTAAAGAACAGTAGACGGAGAGAACTGGAGAACCTGAAACTCAACTTAAGGAGAGAAGCCACTAGCTCCGTGCATCCATGCAGGAAGGAATACGAAGGGCTCATCACCAAGTCGCGGTTGAACCTTCAAGGCTCCGATCTAGGTAGATCCTCGAGATCCTGGAAATCAATAGGTGAGATGACCGATGGAAGGAAGCCACCCCATCCAAGGGTAGAAGAAGAAGGTAAAAGGCCTCCGCCAGGGTGTGCGAAGGATTGAGCGGTGGGTGGGGACCCCCTTTGAAATCAGAGGAATAGGAGCCCCCTCTGAAGTCGCAGTAGATGTAGATGCCCCCTCGGAGGGCAAAGAAAGATCATCTCCCTCTGAGGTAGATAGAGAATCCAAAAACTCATGGATCACGGACTCCGAAATGTTTGAGGGTGAAGGAAGTGCCGCCGGTCGTGTCGAAGAAGATATTTGGGGTGGTGAAGAACACCTAGAGGTGGCCTCTCGAACCTGAGTAGGTGAGGGTGAAGGGTGGGGCTTAGACTGAGCAATGAGTAGGCAACAATCGCTACTTCTCAATAGAGTGGACCGGAAAGCCAAAGAAGAGGAAGGAGTCGAGCAACCATTGTCTCTCGAAGGAGCGGATTGACAAGGAGACGGTATCAAACAATCACTATCTCTCGACGGAGCGGACTATAGAACCGCGGGCCATGGTAGCCATTGTACCCAAAGTTAGGTGGGAGAAGATTGCCGTTGGCATTGCGGCGATCTCCAAGAAGTTGTAGTGCCAATCAATCCTTCATGTGCTCGAAAGGACTTAGTGCGCATCGGATGCGTCTTATTGCCTTGAGCATAGTACTCTGATAGCCGATGCAGAACGATCTCTGTGGCCTAGAAAGGAGAGGTGGCACAAGGAGTGCTTGGTGGAAGACGCGTATACTTTGGGGGGGTGTGGATCAAAGGTTGAAGTTGGCAAGCATCGGTGGTGTGTCCGATGATGCCATAGTAGAAGCACCTAGTAGTTTGAGCGTCTGTTGGCAAAGAAGCCATGGATACCAGTGTGCCTTGTTGAAGAAGGAAGAGGTTAGCCATGAACCATGAACTGCAATGTTCGTCTCAAGGGCTAGGAGGGCAGTGGAAGGGCTGGAAGTGAGCTGCCAGTGGGAGGAGGATGCGACTAGCAGTAAGAGGTTGCAACCAGTAGAAAAACGTAGGCGAGGAGAGAGAAAAACTAAAAATGCATGTTGTAGGAGAGAGACTAAAAAACGTAGAAAAAACTAGCTGTAGTAGCCAACATGCTAAGCTGTAGTAGCCAACATGCTAAAATCAGCTCCGAACAATGTGTGATAAGCTGGAAGCAAGCGCTAGACTGTTGTAGACAGCAATGGCCAGCTTGGACCGTGATGTCCTTTGCATCTGGGGTGTGGGCAAAAAGCTGAAATACTTGGAATTTGCAAAAACGAGATTGTTTTCTGAATGGAGAGTGATCAGCAACAGTTGCTTTGTTGTAAACAGTTGCAAACTGCAGGTGGAAGGTTGGAAGTAGGCACCAGGCTGTAGATGACAGCAAGGGACAGCTGAGACTGCGATGTCCTCTGCGAAAGGGGTGTGGGCAGCAAGCTGAAAACACCTAAAACTTGCAAAAACGAGATTTTGATGCAGCGGAAGAAGAAGAGAAGTGGATGCTGAACCCGCCACTGGTCTTTGCCTTCATTGGGGTAGAGGATCTTTGCCTTCATTGGGGTAGAGGACCGTGTCAAAAGATGACATACTAGCGAGACAGTAGGGTTTGTGGGGAGGAACACGGAGTAAACTTGGCAAACATGGAGAAGAGAAGAGAAGAGAGAAGAAACTCTGATGAATGGAATGATGGTGTTCTGAATCATGGAGTGAATGTGATACAAGGGAACTAGGGTGCCGTAGCACAAGGAAGATGATGAAGACAGCCACGAACCACGAACCACAATGTCCTCCTGAAGGGGTGAGAGGGTAGTGGAGAGGTTGGAGAGAAGAGGTGACGAAGTGAATGAATCAGCCGTGAGAAATGAATAAGAGAGTGGCCTATAAATAGGCATAGTCAGCTTAGGATGGTGCCCCTTTTTGGGGCTGCAAACCCTAAACGCAAAACGCAGAAACACAAAAACGCAAATTGCGGGTGAAGGGTTTCTCAACAGTCTCTAGCTACAATGTTTGCTTAGGGGGGCACCTTGTATGTGAGAAATTAGTGTCCTTGTTGTCATCAATGCTGCAATCACCATTTTGTTGCTTCTTGTCGCATCCCCAATTGTGATGCGGTGACACCTTGAAGAAACAAGGGCCCTTCCAGGAGCTATAAGCAACTTTCTCTTTTTGTGACATAATATGAAATGAAGGTCACTTGGGTAATTGTCTTCAAGATTGATGGCAGCCTCAAATGCATGACATGACTCTAGTGACTTTTGAATGATGTACATAACTTAGTCATCATCCTTGAACTCTTGCTGTCTTTCTCTAGCTACCCATCAAATCAATAAAATTTTGCACTAGCTCTATGAAAGTTTTGCTGAGCTTCCTCAATAAAGGCTTGCATAACCACTAAGTGATCATGTGTTAATGCCTAATTTTACTCCTGTAAAACAGCTTATTTTTGGACAGTAGGAAAAATAATAAAATTCTTGAAAATTCCCTATCAAAGGACATGTTATGGGTGTCTAGTTTGATCCCTAGTGTAAAGAAAATACCCTAACACAGAAGCATAAACAGAAACCGTACGACAAAGCACAGTCTGATAAAAGAACACAGTTAGGGCTAGGGCAACTCAGAGACAATGAACACAGTGAATAAATGAAATGATATGACTACTAATAATACGATGCTTATGCAGTAAACACACTATGCAATGAATGAATATTGAACCTCGAACTCCTGTATCTCAAGGATCAAGGTAGGGGTAATGAGCAGGAGAGTGTGTCGTACTCCGAACGGATCCCGAATCGCAGCAAGGCAGCCTCTGGATGTCGAACACCAACAAACACAGCAGTGAGAAGCTGGATCTGATGCAGGCCGCAATGAGGAGAGAGAGACTAAAAATGCAGGTAGGACAGCCTGCAGGAGAGAGAAAGACTAAAAATGCAGGCAGGACAGCCTGTAGGAGAGAAAAACTGCAGCGACTATAGAAGGAGAGAGAAAACTGTCAGGGCAGCAGCTGGGGCCTGCAAACGCAGCAGTTTGCTGATGTGGCAGGCTGTACAACAGCAGTGCAGATGATCAGCAGTCAGTCGCTAGGTAAAAACAGCAGCAATCAGTGTGTGGAGGGCTGGAAACAGGCGCCAGACTGTAGGGAACAGTGATGGACAGCAAGGGCTGAGATGTTCTCCGCGAACGAAATAAGCCTAAAATAAGCATGTTTTGGGGCTGTTTAAGTGGCTAAGAGCAATTCTTAGCACAACATCTAGTTCTTGCTTTTCAGCCATCATCCTTTACTCCCCAGCCTGCCCAACCCTAGAGGTTGCATTGCCATCATTTGGAGGTCATCGTCAACATTGGTGGAGGTTTGCCCTGCTGCTATAGCTGCTGCCCAGCTGCCCAGAATGCTGCCTCTATTGATTACCATGTTTGGAGCTTGTCACTAGCCATGGCCGTAGTTGGCGTCATCATCATGCGCTACGTTTTCTCTGAGCTGCCTGCCTTTTCCCCTTTTGGAGGCTAGCTTGCTATTGTCATTATTGGCTTTATCTTTTGCTATCTGCTGGTATACCTTATGTTTTTCTGCTTGGAGTCATCCCACATCCTGCTGTCCAAAGGACTGTGTTTTGCTCTCTCCTTTGTGCCTACAACATTATCAACCTCGGTGGACAGTTGCTGCTGTGTTTTACGATTCATCACGAGTATAACACCCTCTTGAAGATGTTTTTGGTGTCTCCAACACTATTCTCAGCTCTCCCTTGCCACGGTCCTTGCAACATGGAGGTTTGAGGCCTTATTGTATAAATCACTTTTATATATCACACTCATCTTCATCTAGCATTCGTTAGACTATGTTCATCATGCTGTTGTGCTTTCTATGTTCCTTTGTGTTTGCCCTAGCATGTCTTTAGATTGTATCACAATAGGGTTCTCTTGACAGACACTTGTGCCTTGATTGAGAAAGCTTGGCCTTCAAGAGCATGTGAGAACACTGTCTAAGATGTCTCAGCCATCTTCATCAAAGCACTCCCCCTGGGAGCATATCTTCTTGGTGCGCATTTTCCCCTTATTGCAAGCTTTGAGCAAAGGACACAAACAAACATAGGCACAATGCCATATCAAATGAATCCGCTCTAATTGCAATTAGTGCAATGTTCTTATATTTTTTCATTTCGTTAGTCCTTTTGTTACTCCTTATGATGTGCAGCCTATGGGTATAAAACCTACATAATCATGGAGGCCCAAACCCAAACCTATACCAGCATGTGAATGTAAGAAGATATGGGTCTAGAGGATAAAGATTTTACTTTTGGTACATCTTATCATTCACAAAACCCATCCATCCCACCCTTTCCCAAATCATGCCTACCTCCATTCCTCTATCCACATACGCTCGTTTCACAATTTACCCCAGATGTCCAATATTTACAGTTGAGTATCCTTTTTCCACTCGTAAGTGCCCTGATTTTTTTGAACGACTTTGTGGTATATATTGAAGCGTTCCACTGCAACAAAAGCAATGATGCAGCATTACAGCCTTAGCTGCTTTCATCTATTCTTTTATTCTGATCAAGTTGGTAGAGTTACTGTATATTTGTGTCTGCAACACAATGAAAAAGGGATTACAAATAGGAAATGAATTAAAGCTGTTTTCACTCCCAATTTTTTGAAGGAACACATTGCTGTTGTGTATATATGATCATATTGCTATTGCTGATGTCATAAGTTGGATAACAGTTAAAGAAGTTTTAGTCTATCTTATCTATGCTAATACAATCTTTTTGTGCTATCCTATCCTGATTCAGTGTGGAACCGAAGTTGTGATGTGCTTGTGGCTAGCAGAGCTCTCAAACCCATTTATGCATGCCCGTGAACTACTGAAGGAGCTTGGTCTGAAAGATACAGCTCTGAGTTTGGCAAATGATGTAAGCTGGCCTCTTGGCTGGAGGATGAAATTATTGTCAAAAGTCTTGGTTCATATTTGTGAGGAAGTGTGCTGATATTGAGTGCTTGCTAATAATGTTTGCAGGTCTGCTTTGCCCTCGTTTTTGGTTTTGCTAGATTGGTAGTTGGCCCTTACTTGGTATATTTGACTGTATTTGCAGACAACCCCTTACCTGTAAAGGTGAGTAATGTTCGGAGAGCTAATCCGCCTTTGCAAAGCTATATTTTCTGACAGCCTTGAAATGAAATTAGTGGATGTTATTTGTGAAATCTGCTTCTGATTTCTTATATTTTTTGGCTGTACTACAGCTTGGGGCCCTGGGCATACAGTTTGTGAGCATTTTCTGGTTCTACAAAATTGCAAGGATGGCTATATACAAAATGTCAAAGAAAGGAAAACAGAAAAAGAGGATGTAATGGAAGTAGGCCTACTAGTAGCTGTCCAATCTTTTTTTGTTTTTTTGGATGGCAGCAAATTCTTTGATTGTTTCAACAATCACATGTACTTTATGCAAAGTCATGCAGAGAAAAGTGGGAGTAGTCTGCTTGATCATGAACTTCTGTCCTGATGAGGGCTGTACTGGAAGACGTGCATGACATGTCAATGTACTTCTCAATTTAATGCAATGTTGTTTGGCAAGGTTATTTGAGTACCAAATTGTTAAGCAAGCTTCTTAAGCAGCTTGTTGCAGGCAATGCATTACATCTCTTCTGGTTTGGATTCACATCCGTATAAGTAATGGAAGGAGCTAAATTTTTGTAATTGGATTAAGGACAGGGAAAAGGACATTGCAATTTCTAATTGGACTAAGTTCTGGAAAGGGGCGTAGTACAACTGGACTAAAATGGGAAAAGGCTATGGAGTTACATAATTGGACTAGGTAATGGAAATGGCCTACTATAAGTGGACTTGGGTCGTGGAAATTGACCTTGGGGCTATGTAATGACAAACGACCTTGCAGTTACTTGAATTAGTTGGCTCGATGATGAGACTGCAGGCTGCTGCACTACATTGTGCATTGGCATCAATTGTTTACGCTTGATGGCCATGCTATGGGAATTATTAGTGCACAACAACCATTGATGCCACTATTATGGATGGATGCACTCCCTTTTGGAGATTCTTTAGGAGATTTTTGTATCTGTCCCTTTTTGACTCACAAGTGCTTTTGAAATCTGCAAGGCATTAGTCTTTCTGAGTGTAGCCATGTTTTACATTAGTCATAAATACAGTCATTTTCACTCCAAGAAAGGTATAATAAGAACGATTGGAATATCAAAGTTTCTTCAGGTGTTAATGATGCAAGTATCATGTTAGTGGTGGATTGGAAAAAGTGATGTTCCTGTGGATGTGCCGACAAGAGTATAACAATAGAAGAAAGATGCTCCCAATGTGATTGCTATCAACAACATTTTTTCTGCATCAAATTTTGTTTTGTAAGTAATTACTATATTGAGTTTTATGGGATTAAAAATAAAGCAATCTGATAGCGTTACACTGGGTGTCAAGCTTTGTATGCCAACAACTGAACTTCATCTTATTTACTGCATTTATTTCTGTTAGAATATATATATTACCAGTCTAGCATTGTTCACATGATGGTTCGATTGAAGTTCACAAATCTCAATCAACTTCTCAAAATGAGAGGGTTGAAAAGGAAAATGGTTGTACAAATGATACAATCTATATGTTGTGAGAATTTTATCAGTAATGCTTATGCGGATGTGCTTACAAGGGTATACAACAGAAGAAAGGCATTCCTGAAGTGATCGCTACCAACAACATTCTTTTTTCATCAAATTTAGTTTTCAGGTTACAACTCCTTTGAGTTTTATGGGTAAAAACAAAGCAATTCGATTATGCTTTCACTGGGTGCCAAGCTTTGCATACCAACATATGAGCTTCATGCATTTACTGCTTTTATTTCTGTCAGAATATACCCAGTCTGGCATTACTAAGCATGATGGAGTCTGCAACTCTCCATCAATATCTCAAAATTAGATCCTCAAAGAGGAAAATGATTATACAAATATCACAATCTGTATATCGTGAGAATTACATTAGAGTTAATATTCATGTATGTTTGTTGTAATTTACCCAACACCATCTAATGGACCATTGAAACTTGGAAGGATGGATCCAAACTACAAACATATTTTGGTTACTTTTCTTTCTTGGTGAGGCAATTGGCTATGGAAATAGTGCCTACCTATGACAATTGCAAGCTTGCTTTGCTTTTGAACTCTCTTTTGGAATTGTCAATCAATTTTTGAAGAGTATAATTGACATGGCGTTCTTGTATGGCTTAGGATTGATGTGAATTGTGTGTGTGTGTAAGAGAGAGAGAGAGAGAGAGAGAGAGAGAGAGAGAGAGAGAGAGTGCCTCTTGATCACTTCCACATTGTATCTAGCTTAGACATCATTTTGTTCTCATAAGTTATGTATTGTTTATTGTTTATTTTCCATTTAGTTAGTCATAACATTAGATGACATCAATTTTGCGACAAAGAAAAATTCATTGCCCATTGAGTGATTTATATTATATGATGTGAATTCTAGATGGAGGTACTAGTGTTGTATGAGTTTGTCACATGATGGGTTTTGAGCACCAGGAGGGTTGTCGAAGGAGATTGCTAGCACCATTGAAGTGAAACAAGGATGCCCACTCTCACCTACTATATTCGACCTTTGTATAGATGAGATATCAAATTACATTGATAGACTTGGTGGGGAGAGAGTTTTCCTAGGGAGCATTGATATCCATATTATTGTATATAGATGACACAATTGTCATCTCCAATATACTGGAGGGACGCCACCTAGATGCACTATATGCCCTTTGTTAGGATAGAGATCTCATAGTGAACCTTAGGAAAACCGAGGTTATGGTGTTTAATACTTTCTCCCAATGGATTTGATGATCAGTATCCCCTTTCACATATGGAGAGGAAATGGTGGAGGTGGTCTAGAGAGATGTTTATTCAAGGATTATATATTCAGGGCCAAGATTCACTTTGAGAAGGGCATCAAAGGATAGATTGACAGGAGGCTATGTACTCCAAGATCGATGGAGAGTGAGTGTGTACACATACAATTTCAGGAGCCTTACTCGAAGCCTTGGCTCTTTGACACCTTGGTCACAACAGCAACTCTATATGGAGTCCTCATATGGGGATTGCCTCTACTATGAGGAGAGCCATGCAAGATTAGCCACTACCTAGGGGAGGAGATATATGAGGGATGAGAGCAGATGGAGAGACCCCTAGTAGTGATTTGAAGTAAGCGCTCTGTACCACATGGGATTATCAAAGCAAAGATGGGAGCATCACCCATAGTGGCAAAGGCCCTTTTCCAGATAATGACCTTCTTACACCGGCTTTGGGACTTGCTGAGACAGAGATACTCTTGGCTCGCACTAGAGTCATCTAGATAGCTAGTATGGTAGGGGGGTATTGAGTATTGGTATGCTTGGACAGAGGCATGGTTATGGCTACAAGGATTACACATGAATCACCTCTCCCACCACTATAGTACAACTTGGATTGCCCTCACCTGGAGCTTAGCTGAGAGGAGCTAAACTGCATCATTAGGATGGACATTATTCAAATATACACAACCATGACATGGGTGACACCTGTTGAGGATTTGGAGACGAAGACGACTTTCTATCGGAAGCATCTACTACACATATCTCCTGATGGATTTGTTATTTGCTCGAGATACATGAATGCACACTTGTCTCTTAATGTACAATGCACCATTTGACAGCTTCATACATCTTCACATCAGCTATGGATCGAGACAAGTAGATATGGTGCAAGCTCCCTCCCCTTGGAGGATAAGATTTGCTAGCTTTGTCAGCTTGAGGCAAGAGACAAAGGAGTACTGCTTATGCAATCAACTACTCCCCCCACTACAGAGCCCTCCTTGGATTGCTTAGTGGCCCCACCACGGGGAACCAACCTAGACATAGCCACAAAAAAGTGTATAGCCCATCATCCATGTCCATCCAGTCCATGCCCTTGTAGGAGGCATCATTTGATACTACATTGCCATTGGGGGGCCATACCTCACCGCTTCAGTTTCTTTATGCTAGACAGACCCATGACAGGTATCTTGGGATGAGAGTGCCTCTTGAGCAGTTCCACATCGTATCTAGCTTAGACATCGTTTTGTGCTTATCAACCATGTATTCCTTATTGTTTATTTTCCACCTAGTTAGTCATAGCATTAGATGATAGCTATCTTGGGACTTGCAAAAATTCATTGACTTTTCATATGTAAAATTTTAGTCTCATAGGCCTATTTGGCCTTTTTTACACACACACACACACACACACACACACACACACACACACACACACACACACACACACACACACACACACACACACACACACACACACACACACACACACACACACACACACACACACACACACACACACACACACACACACACTCATTCTCTCTCTCTCTCTCTCATGTAATAGGAAATTATATTAATCACATGAGAAGTACAAGAGTCACAATAGAGTAGCTAAAGAAATTGTCGAACGCCAATAAACTAAATCCTCTTGAGTGACAAGGCTAGCATATTAAACAAGATTTAGCTACCAATGGAGAAGACCCTTCAGCCTAGTGACATGAATTTGAACCCTAGAGGCGGAATTGAGGATGAACTCCGTGTGTGTGTGTGTGTGTGTGTCTCTCTCTCTCTCTCTCATATCATATTTGTTTCTTAGAATATAATCGTTAATTAAACCCTAGAGGCGGAATTGAGGATGAACTTGCTCTCTTACTCTCTCTCTCTCTCTCTCATATTATATTTGTTTCTTAGAATATAATCGTTAATTAAATCCAGGGATTGTGATGAGATGATTATGTTTTTGCAATCTTGGAATAATAACATGTTATTAACTTTGAAATTTTACATTAATAACATTAACTTTACTATGGTGATCAACTGACATGGATTTTATATAACTTAGCGGGCCCAACTATCGGGATATCAATTTTGCTCGACAGGATATCTAGATGGAGAGGACCCTCTATATATAGAGATCTAGGTCACATTTCTCACTTTTTCTGCTTTTGGGTTAGTCTCTTGGGAAGTGCATCCTTGTTGGGTGAAGAACTCTCTTACGGAACAAAACCGTGAGAGTATCTCATACATAGAGTAAATGGTTCTGAGAATCGTTTGATGAGCTAGGTTCCATTCTTTGTATAGGGATACTTAAAAACAAGGAACCAAAGAGTGTGTAGACAAGATTAGGTTGCTTATTTCAACAACTTATTTTTAAAAAAACATTGGGACATTCACAAAGTGCTTTATATCTTGGGTATTTGGTCCTCTCATGGGTGGTAGTTATCCTAGATATGAAACATTGCATTAGATAATAACAACTAAACATGTGTGATCCTTTTTGAATGGACTGACCTCCTAGCTTGGGCAATGTTAGTTCATGATATGGTTGTTGTTTAATGCTATTTGAACTATGTTATCCCTAATTGGGCAAAAACAATTCATTAATGTTTATTTGTCATTAGTTTAAACATGTATTTTAATGTTATGTTTATTGCTTGCAAGTTGTGTATACAAATTAATTACTTATGCAAATAGTAGTATATGTATGTGCACACAACACATGTATCTATGCATTTTTGTGTGGTATAAAAGCTATCAATATTTAAGAGTATTATTGCATGTTTACTTGTGTTTGTGCATATCCTTAAGATATAAAAACTATCAATCTTCAAATCATTATTGAATGTTTATTTGTATACTTTATTAATTCTTTCATGTAGCATGCATTATGTGTCCATTAAAATTAAACAAAAGATTCAAGATCAAACCGCAATAAATTTGTTAAACAGTGATTGACTACAAACTTTTACTTTATCGCAAAAATGAGTAGTGTGTGTATATAGCTATTAAAATCATATAGTAAATGCATTCACACGACGCCCTATCCTCTACCAACATATGAGTCCTTGCCTTAGACTCTATCAATTGCATGATCACTTTATTTGGGGCATCCCTCAACTCCCTACGCAACTATAGGTGTTGCCCTAAGTGCCAAAACTCAATGAGGCAAAAATGAGCTAGCCAATTACATAAATATTTGACTCCTTGCTGTAGGTAGACTAGCACAATATGTTGTCAATCTTAGGTGCATTCCATGGTATTCTTTTCCTTTCCAACTCCCCTTTCCATTGGCGCTCATCTATAATGTACATGGGTTCATCTGGTACCCCACATTGCTAGTTGAGAGCTAGTGTTGTCATGCTTAAAATAGGCATTAGACCCCAATCTATGAGGCCTAGCCTAGAGGTGTTATGTTTGGCGAACTCTAGTACCATGTTGTTGGCATGAAAATATGAATAGATGGCGTAGGCAGTATGGATGCCCTTCATTCCATGCATTGGTGCATGAATAATATTTAGCATATTGTTGATGACACCCATGCTCATAGATCTCTATTTGCACACTGGGATCCATATCATGAGTAGATCTAAAATTTAATGATGCTTGTGTAGGCACTTGATTGTTTTTCTATATTTGCATTGATGAAAAGGGCCACATCAATATATCATTTAGCACTCTGCCATTGAAGAGAGGGAAGATTGTAACCCAAGGAGGCTCATAAGTAAAGGCAATTCATTGCACAATCAATGCATTGATATTTTTAATCCCATGCTCGGAATTGCTATAGTGTGGAATTGTTGGAGTCCTTGTGCATTTTGGCACAATATTTTCAATTTGAAGGAAAAAAACTAAAGCTATCTATGGTCTCTTTGACACACTATCCGAAGGTACCTTGATCTATAACCTTGCCTCACTTGATGGAATCAAATGGAATGCTAGTTGTTGGCATGCATTAGTGATTTTGCAATGTGCACATATTACTTCCCATCATCTTATTGTCTTTTGGGATTGGAGATGGGACTTGTACCTATAATGGTCTCCAATTGCTTCGGAAGACATTGTATCAAACAAGTCTTTTACTTGCTTTGAGCATGCTAGCTACATATAATCTTTGATTGATAATGTTAGTGGCAAGTGTGTGACATCAATTCCAAGTTTAGTTGATGTTGTGTGTGTGTGTGTGTGTGTGTGTGTGTGTGTGTGTGTGTGTGTGTGTGTGTGTGTGTGTGTGTGTGTGTGTGTGTGTGTGTGTGTGTGTGTGTGTGTGTGTGTGTGTGTGTGTGTGTGTGTGTGTGTGTGTGTGTGTGTGTGTGTGTGTGTGTGTGTGTGTGTGTGTGTGTGTGTGTGTGTGTGTGTGTGTGTGTGTGTGTGATACAATTTTAAGTTAAATAAATGTTGCACATGATCTTCAATTAAAAACATACTAGCATGACATCAATATAAGTTAAAGAAGAGTTGCACATAATCTTCTGTGTGTGTGTGTACAGGTGAGGACTTTTTTTGCCGAATATATGGCCTAAATGCCCATCCCATCAAACAATACCAAACAAATAGCACATCAAGACATTATGTAGCCAAATACATGACCAAATACCTACCACTTATTTATTCATTTATATCACATCAAGACACTTTCACAACCAAGTGCCCAAATACACAACCAAATACCTACCACTTATTTATTCATTTATAACACATCAAGACACTATCTAGTTGAATTCACAACCAAGTGCCCATCCATGCTTGAGGGGAAAGGGAGGGTGTCACAATCAAAATGACACCTTTGTGTTGAGTTTGCAACATAGTACCAAGTTATTTATTATATACTTGTCAAAAGACACAGACTTGTCAAATTCACGACAATTGGGTATCTATTTGAGAACTACCTTTGTCCCTTCACACACACCCATCACAAGATAGAGATATCATGATATGTATATGTCAATACACGATACATGCCAATCTACATTTCCCATAAGTGACAACACAACATAGATACAAACAAAAACTTCAACATACAAGCAATGCATGAGAAAGGAGAATCACCTCATGACATGTGTAGCATATGACAATCTGTGACCTCCTCCTTGCCATACATGTGTGAAGAGTGTACACACACACACACACACACACACATAGTGAGTGATAAGAGAAGATTGTCTCATCAATCCTCATGATAGGCATGTCCAAAATCTTGGCACATGCCAATTAAATAGCCCCTCCTATCTCACACACAACGTGGCAAGTCATGGTTGTCTCATAATATAGATATGTCAAATTCATGGCACATGCCAATCCTACAAAACACATGCTACACAACATGAGAGAGAGAGAGAGAGAGAGAGAGAGAGAGAGAGAGAGAGAGAGAGAGAGAGAGAGAGAGAGAGAGAGAGAGAGAGAGAGAGAGAGAGAGAGAGAGAGAGAGAGAGAGAGAGAGAGAGAGAGAGAGAGAGAGAGAGAGAGAGAGAGAGAGAGAGAGAGAGAGAGAGAGAGAGAGAGAGAGAGAGAGAGAGAGATCACCTCAAAAGCAATTTGAATAAGGCCTAATAGGATCCCTAGGTGATTTTGTTGCCCATTTATTGAGACTAATGGGCTTTTCTAATTCCTTGATGGGCCTAGCAAGATATAAAAAAAGCTCGATGGCCTTTTAGTCAGTTATTAGGTTTCCTTTTACATGTTCAAGTTAATCAACTATCATTGTAAATATGTTAACATAATAATCACACACCTTGTTTACATAAATTTTTGTGATGATGTATGCTCTCCACAACTCTTAAAGAGCCAAAGGATGTCAAGTGGTCTTACTCCATGTTTGCTTCAAGAGACACATAGAGTTACCTCTTGTTGAGTTTGTTTGCTAGCCCATTTTACATCTACAAAAGTCTTTTTCCATTCATGATCGATTTAGGTGGAAAAGAGAAACTATCAAAATTTTCCTAAAATTGTTTACTCCCAATGAAACATTCCAATTTCCAAAGTGGGATGTGGACATATTAGTATGCATACTGTAGCTAGTATTTCAGACCAAGGTTGCCATTGTTGGACAAATTCAACCCAACAATGAAGATTTTCTAGTCAACATATGACAATGAGTATCTAATATATCCCATCGTGAAATCCTAGAGAGCACAATTCATCAATAAAAAAATGGTCTAAGACATGTGACATGCATTATTTTTCTAGAATAGATATTTCTATGAACACGAATGCCTCAATATCTACTTTTCTCCAAAGACTCAAGCTGTAAGAAGGATTAGTTATAAGCCTTGATGATAGCCAACATATGACAATATCTAATATATCCCATCACGAAATCTTAGAGAGAATAATTCATCAACAAAAAAATGGTCTAAGACTTATGTGACATGCATTTATTTTACTAGAATAGATATTCCCATGGACACAAATGCCTCAATATCCACTTTTTTCCAAACACTCAAGTTGTAAGAAGGATTAGTTATAAGCCTTCATGATAAATTGGGATATTCAAAATAGAATATGCAAAGGTGAAGTTAATAATTTCCAATAGTCAATTTTAGCACAAACTATTTGCTTGAAATATATATTCCAAGACAAAGGATATCCCAAATGATAAACAATATTATAAGCAATAGATATTTGACTAAACCAAAACAAATGATGCAATTGTTATTCAAAAATTTTAAATCATCTTGTCCATCATTTCTTGGGATGAAAAATGAATTATCAACATATTCTCAAGCTAGAAAGTATGAACCAGAACCAAATATCAAACCATAGAAAATGCAGGTAGTTGTTGGATAATCTAGATATTTCAGAGTCCGGTGGGTATTCAATACATATAAGGCAATCAAAGGACAACCTTACTTGTTGATCTTGCCAAAGACCATGATTTTGATAAATTGTGCATATCGCCAAATGCAAAATTTTGGAAAGTGGAGCCAAAACCAAATTCAATCAATAGTTAATGCAATAGTAATCCCAATTTGTAAGAATCAAAACCTTCTTTAATGTCAACCTACATAATCAAAACATCCTTATGGGTATATTGACATATATATGCATTAGCTATTGTATTATTAATTCGTCTTCCTAACACACAACCATATTGATGCAAGCCATCATGAAGAAGAAAATTTGATTCTATTGACCAACATTTTAGTCACCAACTTGTATAAAACATGCATTAATCTTACAGATCTTCAATTACAAAATATTTTATAAATCTATATTGTGGGAAAAGTTTAACTGAACGTTCCTTCTAACAAGAGGATGGCATTATCCCCATCTATGACAATATTTATTTGTCACAAAAAGATAGCCACATTAAAAAGATATGAGTAAGCTTGAAAGAACTCAACCAATGTGCCATCCTATCAAGGAGATTTCCATTTACCTAAAGTCAATGCACTACCTAATTAATTCATCATAAGATGCTCATCTCATGAAAGAGAATCAGTCAAATCTATAATTGTGATGAACATATTCTAGAAATTGATCTCTCTACTTATAGCAACATGTGTTGAAGAGAAGGAAGCGATAAAAATATGAGCAAAACATTGAAAATAATGATCCAAATTCATATTTTTCATTCTCTATTCATTCATTTTTCCAATTTACATTGATGATTACTACTTGTGGTATGTTTTGACTTATCAACATAGCTTTTTTCTCAATATCACCTCGATTAGGAGATTGATCAACAATGATCAAACGGTGCCACACTTGCTTGACCTCATGCAATACTTTCCTTTCCTCTCCTAGGAACCAACTACCATAGACTTGACCAGTTGCATATGCTAGAACAAGTTAAACCAAACAATGTATACATCTTTATAAATGGAATCATTCAAAAGAATCATAGATATTTGAACTGTAGCACAAAAAGCATTGAATGTAGTATAACTATTATTGAGTGACCAACCATAGATACTTATGAGATAATGTAGGTTCACCTACTTCCATGTTGGATGAAAAGACCAAACCATAACATCGCATGATCATAAGTAATTGATTTTGATCCATCCACATTTAATATATATAATCAACCTATTAGGTTGCATATAGAAAAAATACCAATGATCCAATCTAGCCCATGCATGTTCAAAAGCATTGGGATAAAAGGTAAAGTCAACTTAAGGAGGACTCACATGTTACCACTGATTTAAATAATTTCATAGAGAAAGCATTCAATTGAATTATGCCTTTTGAATGCTAGTATATGGAAGTGGCCATGTATGCTATTAGAGGAAATCAATGCATTATTGAAACCTTAATAAGTAAAATATTATGAAACCACGGGAAATTTTGTATCCTAGCCCATGTTAGAGCTCTTTATTGAGAAACTTGAGAAGAATACATCACTTTTTGGTCATTCGGAAGACATTGGGTGACAATCTAACTTCCATAACAGTCATTAAACACAACTTGAGATTGAAGTTCTTAGATGAAAAAGCATCAAAACTTTCCAAATAAAAACTAGAAGTTATTCTCTTAAGTGTGAGATGAGGCAAAAACCTCGGGGAGGTCACTCATGAATATATGTACATATAACGTGAGTTCAAAATAAGGGGTTTTAAAAATACCATTTTTATACATTTTTTACATACAAAAGGGTGTCATATAAAGGGGTTACTTACAGATTGAATAGAAAAGGGTTGTGTTTTATTTTAGAAAAATTTACAGATTAGGATATTTATAAATAGGCCATGAACGCACGTTTTATAGAGAATATATATATATAGTGAACCCCCCGAGGCAAAAACACAATGATGATTAATCGATGTACTCCATTGAAAGCAAGTCAAAGTACAAGAAATTGAAATAGAAAACCTTAGGGCTAACTTTATATATCGGACACAAGGACTTAAATTTGATGATTCTTATCCTTGATGTTGATGACATGTTTGTTAATGGTATCAATGTTGGTGAAATTATAACCTTTAAGAAGGGTTAGTATAGGCATTTACTATTACGAATTTGGGTCTACTTTGCCATTATTTGGACATTTAATTTTCCATCATTTAGAGGGTCATCAATCCAAATATACTGCATAGACTTTAGAATGATTTCAATTTGAGGATTTTAAGCTAGTGTTTGTGCATTTAGAGCCTAGTTTCTATGTCTCTTCTATTGATGGCAATGGATCTTTTAACATTACAAGCTTATACATGCCAATCAAAGCGGGTAGCAAAGTGGCAACACAAATGATAGGAGTAATGTGTGAGGTAGGACCAAATGTCTATGAAAAATCAATGCCTTGTTGTTGGGCATAGCCATTGGTAATGAGATAGGCTTTGTAAGTGTCCACAAAACCATTAGATATTCTCTAATTTTATAAACCCATTTTGTACCTATAACATGATTGCTTGGATGTAGGCCACATAGCTTCCAAGTATCATTCTAACAAATAGAATCTAATTTACCTTTCATATCACCTAGATAAATTATTTGCAAATGTATTCTTGTGATAGAGGGGCTCCACGTTGCATGATCTAGCCCCACCAATTCTCAGAAATGGCCCTAGCCTTAACTAGATTCTACTTGTGTATGGGCAAACAATGGAAGGGGCTTGTTGCTATCTTTGAAGGTCTATAATAGCCATTGAGGAGCTCACTTTGATTGTCGAATCTCTAAACATGAGTGTTCCAAAGTGCAATGATTTTTTTTGAACAAAGAAAGTAAACTATCAAATATGTTAGAGGTATCAATAATAAGGGGATTTTTGGGCAGACTAACAAAGACATAATGGAATGCTCCAACAAAAAAGTAAACTACAAATCAATAATAACCTTTCTAGTAGACAAATGAAAGAGAAAATAGCATTTTCTCTCAACATTGTAACCAAAGAATATGCACCTAATAGTCTTTGTGATGAAGATTATGCCGAAAAGAGGAAATATGTAGAACAATCCCCAAATTGGAAGCCAATGATGCCAGACATCATTGCAACCTTGTTCCAACGTTAAAGCCAAAGATAGAAAGGTGAAGATACTTTTCTAGGGAGTGATGATATCATTTTTGGTTAAGTAGATGGTGGCATGTTATGCAACACAAGGGTGATAAAAGGGTAGTTTTGCAGAAGGTGGTTGAGATGGTGATTTTGGCAGTACTGAAGCTTCAAGAGTGGATGCAACTTTAAGGGAACTTTTGGTTTCAATCAAGGTGGTAGGTTGTTTCAAAGGAGTTCCAATGTAGCATGATGAAGCTGAGGGTTATAGTAGTGGCTAAAATAAGGTAGTAGGGTGGAGGGTGGTGCTTTAGTAAGTAAGATGGACTAGGTGGAGCTCTTACATTGTTGGTTGGTGTTGAACTTGGTTAAGTTTAACATCAACAAGACAAGTTTGGCATCAAGCAAGGTGGCATAATGAAAGTAGCTACAAATTGAGCTAATAGCAACTACTACAAGGGTAGAGCTATAGAGGAATAGGAAGGTGATGCCAAAAGGTTGTAGAATCATTGAGTGCTTGGTGAGAGAAGAATCTAGGATAGTGGCTTCAAACAACACAGTTAGTTAGAGCTAAATGCCAATGGTTTTCAAAGAAGATGGTGAAGAGTAATAAGATTAGATGGAGGGGAAGAACATCTCTCTAGTTTGTTTTCTAAATTTTTGAAAAAAAAGGGTATATTGAGGTAGTATACATGTACATATACTTCGTAGAAAAATGGAGTTGCTGAGCAAAAAACACGCATATTGCAGAGGTGGCTCGTGCATTGATGTTAGAAAGAAACTTGCCTCATTACTATTAGGCTAAAGTAGTTGCCACTATTGTATACATTATGAATAGAACACCCAATACTGTTGTACATGGCATGACACGTGAAGAGAAGTTTACAAGTAAAAAGCCAAGTCTATCCCATCTGAAAGTATTTGGATGTATTTCTTATGTATATATTTTTGATGAGTTCATGGTAAATTTGATCCCAAAGCAAAAAAATGTATATTTGTTGGATATTCTATTGAGAAAAAGGGATATAGATATTATAACCATGTTATATGTGAGTTGAGAGCTAGAAGGGATTTTGTCTTTGATGAAATGAGTAGCTGGTATAGTAATGTGAAGAATGGGACATGGGGAAGCTATCTATGATACCATTGTTGGCCAAGTTTTGAAATGAATTATGTGAAATGGAGAGATAAAGTACAAATATAATGATGATCAATCAATGTATTCAACTGAAAACAAATCAAAGTACAATAAATCAATGTATTAAACTATCCACCATGATGCACTAAAATGCCAAAATATCTATAAATAGAAAATTGTAAGGCTAACTATGCTAGATGTAGTAATTGTGTTATTGTTGCAAGCAATAATTAATATAGTTAGGAAGTCGTTACTAAGAGACAAAGGGATACTAGATATGCTCCGCCAATGATCCATGATGCTCTAAGTTGTAAGGTCCCCATTAGCCATGTGCAAGCATGGACATTGGGTGGCTCATGACTTATATGCCAGATGAGGCCTATGTGACCGGATGGAAAAAAAGGTTGTTAGAATATCAAGCTCTGGGTGTGTTGACCGACATGAGCTGGACACAGCTAGTCTAGCCATAGTAGTTAGATACATTAAATAAGTCGGTGCCTTTGGTGTGAATGGTCTTATGACCGTAGGTTGTATCTTTCACTATTGAGTGTGGTTTGAATATAGTGTGAGAGAGGAAGCTGGTTGCTTCACTCTCCCTTTCATCACTCTACCTCTTTGAACTTAAACATGGTATCAGAGCCATGAATAGATGAAGACTGGGTGCCTGGGAGTGTGGCATTGGACTTGCAGGAGCTGAAGTCAGAGAAAAGGTTATTCTTCTTCAAACAGGCTGAAGCCATTGGACAATGGAAGGTATGAAGTGTATAGTGGTATGCTTAATGATCAATGGCAGTGTCAAAGGCTTGTTTGTAGCCTTGAGAGGGATGTATTGAGCACCTTAGAGTGCTTCATTGCCCTGGTTAATAGACACGTGAGCTGTGCTATCCATCCAACCAGTCTGCGCTGTTGCGCCTGGTTCAGATCCATGTCCTACAGCTACTAAATGAGGCATCATGCATCTTCTACATGCTCTAAACAGTGTATGCTGACCCTGGGTGTGACCTTGAAGGTCTGATATGTCAATGGAAGCTTGGGTGATGAGAAGCATGGACTGTTATGCAGGTATACAGGTCTGAAACTGAGAGTACACTGCTGAATACAGTGATTTACATCAATGTTTTTGATTCTGAAGAGCACTTGAAGCTCCCTAATAGGCTGGGAAGATTGCATTACAGACAATACAAGTCAAGAAGTTATATGTACTTGATGTGAAGTACTTGAGCTAAATTTTTCTCAGTAAAATATTTAGATATGAAAACTGTTCACTGCTGAAAACTGTCATGTACTGTCAGTAATAAGCATTAGATACTACTAATGCAATACAGGTCATTTCTAGAGCTCTATCACCTATGAGAGCTGTCACATACATGCTGGATGTATGGAGGCTTGAAACATTCAATGAGTATCATTGAAAACTGAAGTCTGGAGCTGAAGTGAATGCAGACATATTGTCTTGGTCAAGTACAAATGGTTCATGAGGTCTTATGCTTTGGTCAGTGAAAACAGGTTGTCTATGTATACCTAGATGCTCATGTATTGACCTCACCATTACGAAGTAAATGTATGACATGATCGGGAGACAATTTGGGGCTGATTGGAACTTGATATGCTGAACTTTGGTTGATAGTAACCTGCAATTGAATTTGTTGACACTTGTATGTGCTGTCTATGCTTATGTCTGAAGTGGCATATGTACCAGCAGTCAACTAAGCAGTTTTGGAATATGCATTACATGTATCCAGGTGGAGTTTGACTTTGGAAAGGCTGCTGTAATTGCAGTTTACAGGTTTGGACTGCATGCTTTTGGAACCTGGCAGTGGATCTGCAGGAGTTAAATCTGAACCGAACATCAGACATATGTATTGGCAATTGTCTTTATGAGTTGGATCAACCGATTGGGACGTTGTTTGGGCTGATATTTGACTGAAATTTACTGGTTTTTTTCCTGCAATTAATTGCAGAAAACTGTCATAAACAGTTCCGGGCTGAAGTTGAACTGTTAAGAAAATCTTGGTTTGCAGGTAGTCAGGCAAGGTCTGCAACATGGCAAATGCTGATAGAACTGATAATGTAACCCAGATTGTGGGAGAAAAGCTTGATAGCAACAATTATGCAATATGGAAGTTCCGCATGGAGAACTTTCTGATAGGCAAAGGATACTGGGACTTAGTGACAGGTGTTGAGGCTGAACCTGAAGTTCCAGATAGGAATCCTACAGCTGATCAAAGACGAGCACATCGAGCTTGGACGGAAAGAGCTCGCAGAGTTTTACATTGGCTGTCATTATGTATCTCGGATGCTATGGTGATGCAGATCATGAACTGTAAATCCCCAGCCGATGCATGGAACATATTGGTCAGGTACTATGGCACAACTACGAGTGCCAGGAAGATACAACTGAAGCAAAAATTCAACAACATAGAGAGGAAGAACAAATCCATACAGGACTATGTCACGGAGATTAAAACCTTAGCAGATCAGCTCGCATCTGTTGGCTCACAGGTAGAAGATGAGGATATGGTTGCAGTGACCTTAAATGGTTTGGGTTCGGAGTATAAGTCCTTTGACACTTCGGTATCTGTGCGGGCTGAGATGCCTGATTTTAATGAGCTGGTTGCGTTGTTGATTCATGAAGAGGTGAAGCTTGGCTTAGTTACAGGGTCAAGCAGCTCAAAGAATAAGGATGCAGTTTTTTATTCGAATCAGCGTGGTCATGGTGGCCGTGGTAGAGGCTATGGATCTGGCAGAGGAGGCCAGCAGAATGCATCCTATAGTAATAGCAATCAGCAGTCATCACATGCAAGAGGTAGTGGCAACTTTCGAGGAAGGGGGAGATCTAACTCCCGTGGCAGAGGCTCATGGCAGCAGCAACGTCACTCAGACAATCCAAATAAAGATAAGGATTGTCACTACTGTGGAAAGTATGGGCATATTGCAAAGGATTGCTGGAAGAAGCAGGGAAATCAGAAGGGCAATTAGCATGGACATTATGCTACGTCCAGTCAGACAGATGACTCTGGTGATAGACTGTTTGCCATGCAATATGTCAAAGATAAGGCTGCTGAAAAATCATCTGATGATGCAGTGTGGTACATTGACTCGGGGGCGTCGAATCACATGACCCCTCATGGTGATTGGTTCACGGATATGGTGGCTGAAAAGCATGGCTATGTATGCACAGGTGATGACACGCAACATAGCATTGAGCATAAAGGCAAAGTGCCTCTGGTTGTACATGATGGCATGAAGAAGAATCTTCATGATGTTTTGCATGTTCCTTCGATTACGAAGAACCTATTGTCTGTGGGTCAAATGACAGAGCAGAACTTGCAGGTTCGCTTCAATAAGCATGGCTGCTTTATTGAAGAGTTTGGCAATGGATGCAAGTTGATCGCGAAAGGCCATAGAAATGGAAGAATGTTCACTCTTGATGCTACACTGCCAGAGCTGAATTCCGCTATGTTTGCTCAGGGTTCTGGCACTATCAGGGACTTAGAGATTTGGCACAAGAGAGTGGGGCATGTCAATTTGCAGAGGCTGCAGACCATGCAGAAGAAGCAGCTGGTAACAGGACTACCTAGATTCCAATATTCAGATATTGGTCATGTCTGCGAGGCTTGCCAGTTTGGTAAGCAGTCACGATTGCCGTTTGTCAAGCATGTAAGACAGAGTACACGACCACTGCAGTTAGTGCACTCTGATGTTTGGGGACCAGCTCATAATGCATCTATGGGGGGTTCCAGATACTATGTATCCTTCATTGATGACTACAGTCGATATACCTGGCTTCACATATTGAAAACAAAAGATGAGGTCTTTGCCGTTTTTCAGAAATTTAAGGCACAGGTTGAGAAGGAATTTGAGTGTTACATCTCTTGCTTGAGATCCGATAGCGGTGGGGAGTATGTCTCCAATGAATTTGCTGATTTTTTAGCTGAAAATGGCATTCGTAGGCAGCTAATCTGCAGCTACACTCCGCAGCAAAACGGAGTAGCTGAAAGGAAGAACAGGGTTCTGATGGAAGCTGCTAGGGCCATGATGAATGAGAAGCATATGCCGCTTTATTATTGGGCAGAGGCTGTTGTGACAGCCGCATATATTCTGAACAGGACTCCCACTGCAGGCATTCATGACATGACACCGTTTGAGAGGCTCTATGGCTATAAGCCGGATGTAAGACACATGAAGGTCTTTGGCTGCCTTGCTTATGTGCACATTCCAGATGAGAAAAGGAAAAAGTTGGATCCCAAAGCGCATAAGAGTGTGTTCATTGGATACTCGCAGGAGAAGAAGGCATACAAATGTTATGATCCCTCTACCAGGGAGACTTTGGTAAGCAGGGATGTCATCTTTGATGAGCTGGGCTCTTGGTATGTCTCACCAGTTGCAGTGCCATCCGATTTGCCTTCCACTCATGTCTCTACAGTTGATATGCAGCAGAGCACTGCTATGACAGGACCTATCAGTCAGACAGTATCCCCATGGACAGGGAGATTGAGGAGCTCACCGTCCACTGACACGGGTATGTCAGTGAGGGGGAGACATGATGTCTTGGACAACAAAGGAAAAGAGAAAGTTAGTGAGGATGGTATGATGACACCTGGCAGAATGACTTCGGGCTATGAGTCTAGTGATACTTTAGACAGCGAACTTGGTATTCCGACTGTCTATACGCCTGGCACGAGGCAGAACAGGTACATTCCGCCTCATGAGAGAGGTGAATCGAGTAGTGCACCACAGCCTAGACGATCGCAGAGGGTCAGATACCCTGTTGACAGGTTGACGTACTCTGGTTATTCTGCAAAGCATTATGCATACATGACAAAAGTGATGGAGATCAAAGAACCAGGTACTTATGCTGAAGCAGCGAAGGATGAAAACTGGTGCATGGCTATGGACGAAGAGATGAAAGCCTTGGCTGAAAATCAGACTTGGGATTTGGTACCACTGCCTGAAGGGAAAAAGCCTGTTGGCTGCAAATGGGTTTATAAAATCAAATGTAAGTCTGATGGCAGTGTAGAAAGGTACAAAGCAAGGCTGGTCGCTAAAGGATATGCTCAGCAGTATGGCTTGGATTATGATGAAACATTCAGTTCGGTTGCAAAAATGGCAACCATACGAACTATTATTGCCTTGGCTGCTGAAAAAGGCTGGAAATTGCAGCAGATGGATGTTAAGAATGCATTCCTTAATGGTGATTTAACAGAGGATGTATACATGGTTCAGCCGGAAGGGTATGAGCACCCTGATTTTCAGCATTATGTGTGCAGGCTGAAAAAGGCACTGTATGGGCTGAAGCAGGCTCCGAGAGCCTGGCATGCTAGGATCAGCAGTTACTTGCAGAGTCTTGGATTTGTTGTTGGCAGGGCTGATCACAGCCTGTTTACAAAGAAGACTGACAGTGGCTTGGTAGTGCTGGTCATATATGTTGATGACCTGATAATCACTGGAAATGATGACTTGGGAATTCAGCATGTTATGAAGATGCTGAAATCTGAATTTGACATGAAAGATCTGGGAGATCTGAAGTATTTCTTGGGTATTGAGGTCGTACCAGCTGAAAATGGCTTATGGCTGATGCAGAAGCACTATGCCATGGAAATGCTTAAGAAGTATGGCATGGCTGAATGCAAACCACTGGATACACCTCTGGACCAGAATGTAAAGCTAGACATGAACACTGGGGCTGAAGTAGAAGATGTGACTATGTACAGGCAGATGGTCGGCAGTCTGATTTACTTAACCATCACTAGGCCTGATTTGAGCTATGCAGTAGGGCTGATAAGCCAGTTTATGCAAAAGCCGAGAAAGCCGCACTTGGATGCAGTTAGACGCATCATGAGGTATGTTAAGTCCACTGTAGACTATGGGCTGTTCTATGTCAGAGATAAGCCCTTGATACTGATTGGATACACAGATGCAGATTGGGCAGGATGCTCAACTGACAGACGATCTACCAGTGGCTATGCCTTTGGCTTTGGTAGCGGCATGATCAGTTGGAGCAGCAAGAAGCAACCTACGGTTGCTTTATCCAGTACTGAGGCAGAGTACAGGGGGGCTGCATTGGCAGCATGTGAGATTGCTTGGCTGCTCAAGCTTATGGCTGACTTGGATATTCAGGTTGATGCTCCAGTGAAACTGTTATGTGATAATCTGAGTAGTGTACTCCTGGCCATGAATCCAGTTTACCATGCCAGGACAAAACACATAGAAGTACACTACCACTTTATTCGTGAGATGGTCCTTGCAGGAAAGGTTGATCTTATGCATGTGAGGACTGATGAGCAGGTAGCAGATATCTTTACCAAGTCTTTGGGTAAAGATAAGTTCTGTGGTTTTAGACAGCTACTTGGAGTACATATGCTGTCTTGAGCTTGAGGGGGAGTGTTAGAATATCAAGCTCTGGGTGTGTTGACCGACATGAGCTGGACACAGCTAGTCTAGCCATAGTAGTTAGATACATTAAATAAGTCGGTGCCTTTGGTGTGAATGGTCTTATGACCGTAGGTTGTATCTTTCACTATTGAGTGTGGTTTGAATATAGTGTGAGAGAGGAAGCTGGTTGCTTCACTCTGCCTTTCATCACTCTACCTCTTTGAACTTAAACAAAGGTGACCTTTGTGAATCTAGCCTTTGGGTTAGATAGAGTAGTTATGCTATAGCAACTCGATGCACAATGCATCCAGTTGCGGGATGTAAGAATTATCATAGATCCCTATTCTGGGGTCTGAGAGCCATGAAAGCGATCCTTGGCTAGGGGGTCTCAGGGGGGTTAGTGGCTTCCCTGATGGGGGTTCAGAGATAGCATCCCCAACCAAACGGTAAAGAGAATATTCCCTTGCTGACTAAGGAAGATTTATAATATAGTCAAACATGTTAACTAGACTACCTTCCTTGGCTACTATAAATGGAAGATCTCTCTAAAGCCATCGTCAATATATATTTCATCTAGTCAGAGTTCTTCCAGCTATCCCCTTTAAGCTCTTCACCTATCATATGTCTAGATTGCCCTCTAAGATTCACAATGAAAGCACATGGGTGGAAAGAGCCATCTTTGTATTAGTTCATTTGAAATTCAAGTAATCTTTGTTCTTCTCATATTTATGATGTGTTCTCTACTCCTTGCTCAGATTCTGTCTACTATGCCATGTAATTTCTACATGGTATTAGAGCCGGGTGCTTTGAGGAGTGAAGGGTACACGAGAGGCAAGGGCCTCAACAATGAAGAGGAGAAATGTTGTCTATTGCATTAGGTAGTGGTGCTAGCACATCATGTGCTATTACTATTGTATTGACAATTCAAATATTGAGGATTTGTTTACCAACCTTTAGAGAAGGAAAGCCATATAGTACAAACTATACTTTATAGAAGTTTAAAATTAAAACTGTTCTTGATTCTTATGAGCTTCTAGAGAGATGGTGTTGGGGAGTGACCCAAAATCACAACTCACTACCAACCCATCAAATTCGAGTATCATGATTCTCCAAATGCAGATCTTCTGCGAGCTTGGAAATGAAGGAATATAGATGCACTATGTGTTATAGAATCTGAGATACACGCTCGACTTTCTTATATAATTAAAATATATATGGCAAATATTATGTTGGCACAGAGGGAGGATAGATGAGAGAAAAGAAAGATGTAGAGAGAGAGGTAGAGAAATTGACAACACACTAGGGATTGGAAAATGGGCCAGTCCCAAAAACCCTCCCCTCCCCCCCCACCCCCCTTGTGGAGTTATATTATTGACAAGGAGCAAGCTCCTCCATTACACATAAGCCAGTTCTTACTTGTAGATCTTGGAAACAAGATCACGGCTCCTTGCACAGTATACAACCAACTAACACTTGCACAACTTAGAAGTTGACACCTTTTGATCCTTCTTGAGTCTCCTTCTCTCCTACACAATATGTGTAGGGCTCTCCTCTTGGTGCTTGATTTCAGCAGAGCTTCCTCAGCACTTGCACCTTCTCTTCTCCTCTTGAAACTTGATTTCAGTAGAGCTTCCGCAGCACTTGATTTCAGCAGGGCCTCCGCAGCACTTGCACCCTCTCTTCTCCTCTTGGATACATGCAAAGTGATGCTTCCTTCACCTCTCCCTTATACCCAAGGAGAGCCTCCTCTTTTATAGGCTTTCAAGAGCTTCTCTTCTTGGAGAGAGATTTGAGTTGATATTCATGCAAGATGTGGTTGTTCCACTCTGCATCACTAATTTTGAGATATCTCTTTGTGCATTGTTTCGATGAAAAAGTGTCCAACACGAAAGTTGTAGATCTTGCTGTTTCCAATAACCCACGCAACCCGTTTTTAGAGATTATTTTTCTAGTGTGAGATATTTTAAAAATAGATTTTCCAAAAAATAGCTTTTTAAACTGTACTCTTAACTTGTGGTCCATGCAACCACCTTGAGTCATAGATAAGGAGAGTTCATTAGATTGCCTTGGGCCGCAACCTTAAGATTGAATTCCACACAAAAGCTTGTGTCATTTTAGACCTTAGAAAGAGAAAATCACTTCTCTCCTCACTTCTAGAGGATCATGTCTCTCGTCTTTTTTAGTGAGAGAATTCCCTCTCTCGTCTTTCTTAATGAAAGAAAAGACATTAAACCTTGACTTGTAGGGGAGAGGATGACCCCAAATGAATGCAATGCTCCTTACACACAAGTAAACATTCCTAGGCATCCCTGGATGCACACATAAATACATATACACAATGCTAATGCACTTCCTCTTCTTAGAACTCAATCCATCTTCATTTATGTGTAACTCCTTGGTTCTTGTATACACTCTTACACTTGGCAGATACTTATTTTCCTCTTCATAACTTGTACTGCTTGTACCAGATATCCCCGTCACAGTGCTCTAATCACCCCATTAAGTGATACACTAGGAATATTGGTCTCTAAATGGTCTCATGGCCATGCTAGATCATCATCAACACTTAAAGAAAAGTGAGTCATTAATTTATCGACATGAATTTATTAAATAGAGAATGCGTAATAAGCAATCAATTTAGTGACACTATGTGTCTTAGTTACAAGCTATTTTGATAGTGTTTTGACCTTGGTTTAGATACATCCAAGGCATTAGAGGTTTGGAATGTATTGAGAAGCTTGTAAAAAATACAAAATCAAACAAGAATTCAAAACTTGGAGAATCAACTAGTAGCAGAGAAATTTGTTGAAGGAGAGATAACTGAAGCATTCATCATAGATAAAAAATTTACACAATCAGATGGTTGGCGCTGGGATACAAAATACTAGTGAGGAGCTAGCTCAAAGGTGTTTTTGGATTTGTCTACCAAAGTTTGATGGATTGGTAATTGCCCTAAACACTTATATGAGACCCTCAACTTTGACGTTTGAGCATTTTTGTGCACTACTAATGGAGGATGAGCTGAGGCTCAAAGCCCAAGAAGGTAGTAGTAGTAGAGATGCTGTGTTCTCTACCAATGCAAAAGGCAAAGGTGGTTCTTCTATCAATGATGACAAAAAGAAGAAGGGTGGTAAAAGAAAAAGTTTCAAAGAGAGTGCTTCTACTGCTAGAAGAAAGAATATACAATTACAGATTGTTGTGTCAAGAAGGTAGATGAAAAGAATGTCACTATGAAGACTAAAGGAAAGGAGACAACCAATATGACTAAAGCAAAGTTAGAGTTATTCATGGTGACCATTGAGGAAGTGTGTTCCTCGGTGCAAGAAATATCTACCACTGGCTCAAGGGTATTGGATAGTGGTGTCTCATGTCACATGACAAACAAGAAAGGTCTATATAGTCCTATGAAGCTTGTGCAAGAATCTATCATTGTGATGGTTGGGAATGATACAAAATGCCCTGCTGAAGGGCACATATACTATTTTCTTTGCTATGAAAATGGTGAACTAAAAAGTCTTTCAAGTGTGTTGTATGTTCCAAAGATTAAGAGAAATCGGCTATCAGTTGCTTCTATAATTGATCTTGGCCATGAGGTGAGGTTCACTAAGACAAGTGCATAAATTATTGACAATGCTAGCAAAGTTATCGGTGAAGAAGAAAGAAGAAATAACCTATATGAGCTAAGTGATCTTACAACCACCACTAGTGTGGGAAAAAGTAAAATTTGGCATAACATTAGTTTTCCAGTGTTGAAGGAGATACATAAGCAAGGTATGGTTGCTCACCTACCTGCAATTAATTGAAATGAAGGGACCATGTGAAGCTTGTATGATGGGCAAGCAATAGAGAAAGACACTTCTATAAGGAAGCGATAATAAAGCAAAGGCTCATCTAGATTTGGTGCATGCAGACTTGTGTGGTAAAATGCCTACATAAGCCTTGGGAGCATAGATGATTTTAGTGGCTATATGTTGCAAAATAGCTGTACTTTTATTTTTTTGGATTTTTTTTTGAAACTCGAGTAGGTTGAGTTATAACTCCAAAAAAATTTATTCTCCAATATTTCTAAGGTATATTGAGTTTTTGAAGGCTCTTTCGCCATTCATGCAAAACAAATATTGAAAGAAACATATTAAATTCACCATAGTATTTATAAGTTATAGGATATATATAGAAACATTCACCACATACAATATGTACTCATACACATAGTACATACATAGACACATGTTACATACCACTTATCCTTGCTCCTTCTTTACATACTCATACACATGACTCACACACACCCCTCTAGAGTCCACACACACACATTACTCAGCATTACATCTACTCTTGTATTCATATATACATATACACAATTCTTAGAACCAAAAGGTTTGAGGTACCCATGGTCCAATAACTTGAGCTAGTTAGATCTTTGAAGCATGCATCTTGAAAGTTGCAAAGCAAGAGAGAGCTCTACCTAAAGCCCATAAATGCTAAGGGACTTCCCCTATTCATAGACTTGATCATAAATAATGCCTCCCCTTCAATGAATGGTTTATCCAAGAGCAAGCTAATTTTTGCAAGGTGCAAAGGACTCACTCCATTTCCACATCCAAGATTTTAGCAACACACTAGGACCAATCAACAACACTCTTGGGCTCAACTTTGGCTAGCATTGAGAGATTCTTGTGGAAAACATTAGCATATCCTAGTTAGTAGTCATCAATAAAGGTGCATCTATTTTTGTCCTAAATTAGTCTCTCTTTGATGCTTAGATTTGAGATAGTTGAAGTAAAATTGATATGGAGCATCTCTCAGGAGGTCCCACCTAGCTTAGCAAGAGTATCCAAAATTCAAATCGAATGTTTGAGCTACTAACATACAATGATAAGTAACAATGTTGATCAAGAGGTTGGGACCCTCAAGTGGTTAGCTATGTGCAACTCCTTCTTGAGTAGGGTTTTATACAAGAGGGGGTGATGCTCTAATTTTGGATGTAGACCAGGTTACATTAGAGAATGATGGAGAGAACAGAGATGTTGTTGCAGTGAGTTGGATTTGATTGAATTGTTTTGGTGGTTCATTGCTACTCTACATCGCTCATGATTTGACAATCCCTATAGGCACTATCAACTCGATGCATATACGATTTCTTCTAAAACACGCATTGAGAGTTGCATTTTTATTTGCTTTCATTGACTTGGGATTGATCCTGAATTTCTATGGCAAGTGCACAAGTAGGGATAAGCCAAAGTGCTCTAGCATTCTTCTTGGGCAACATCTTTAGTACAACTCATCATGACTAGCAGTTGCATGGGACATCCTTCAATATGCATAGGCATGTGGTTCACAAGCAAGCGGATGAGGACTTGATTTTTAGAAAGGACATCCATCATTTTTTCCACATTAGCCATTTGGATTGAGACAAACTTTTGTGGAGTACTAGGGAACTGCCTTCTTATGCACATACTTCAAGCTAAGTTGAGTAACACCTTAGTAGGATTGAGATTCATGCTCTATGATAGGGTGATAGTTGTGTGAACACAAGCATTTGTAGTACATGGTGCAAGTGAAACTCACGAGCCACTACATGGTCTAGGGACCAAAATAGATGTAGCTAGTTTTCCAAGCAGCTCAACAAGATAGAGGTACTACAGTATTACCTTTTTCAATGACATTTGTATACATGGTGGTATTACTTTTTGATTATAAGTCACTTGTGGATGAGGGAAGGAGAATTTTGACACAAAATAAAAAGGCTTGTAGGTGATCTATCAAGAGACGTTGAAGACTTTTAGAGCTAGCAATGTGGGCCGAGGGCTAGAAGTTGTACTTTAGGTGCAGGTGCATAGAGCCGCATAAAAGCATTTACAAGAATCTTTATGTGAAAAAACCTTGCAAGACTATTGATTAATAGGTGTGTGAACCCATAATGTTCTCCTAATGATAGTAACTCCATGGCTTCTTTGTGATCAAAGGTAGAAATATCTTCTACATATCCTTCCTATGGGCCTTGGAGTGTAGGAGCTCATTCCAAGTGAGTAATACTTATACATGGCAAAAGCAATGATCATGTTGATGCCATTTGCTGATCATCTTGAGACATGGTGTACTCTCTCAAATGCCTCTTGTTGGATATAAGGAATGGCAACAATAGCAAAAATGGCATTTGAAATGTTATGTAGTTACTCAAAAGCAACATTGCACTTTATTTTCCAAAGAGTAATGTT
Source organism: Lygodium microphyllum (assembly GCF_053477565.2). Taxonomy (NCBI): domain Eukaryota; kingdom Viridiplantae; phylum Streptophyta; class Polypodiopsida; order Schizaeales; family Lygodiaceae; genus Lygodium; species Lygodium microphyllum. The sequence continues at coordinate 122,644,239 of NC_141149.1, read as the reverse complement.
TATGTAGATTTTGATTATACAAATGGAAATGATGATAGGCAAGAGAATGTTTATGTAGATTTTGACTATACAAATGGAAACAATGATAGGCAAGAGAATGTGGGTGAGTTCAAAGCTTAACAAGAGACAAAGTAAGTATTTTATGAGCTAGATTGCTATTTCTGGATTATGGCAGCACAATTTTTGATGCATTTCTCTTGAGATAATGAATATTCCCATGTACTGTTGCCACCGTACTTTTATTTAAGTGTGAGTTGATAAGGTTTGATGTGGATATGAGATAACTGTGTTACAATCTAAGGTTCATATTTTGGGGCTAATAGAAAAATGGTGATTTTGTGCTAGGCACTGCATTAGAGAGCATGTATGCTAAGTGTGCTATGCTTGTAAAAGTGCAAGAAGTGTTCAAAAAAAGCTTATAGCACCACATGTAGTCTCTTGGATTGTCCTAATTGCTCAATATCTGGACATGGATATCATGATAAAGCTTTGAAATGCTCTGGGCACATCCAAGATGAAGGTCTCTCTCTAAAATTTGAATGCTCTTGTGTAGGTTTACACATTCTATGAGTCAATGAACATAAACACACATTGTCTAAATTAGTGCTCAAAAGCAGGAAATGCAAGGGGAGAGAGATAGAGAGAAGAGAGATAGATAGATATGAGAGATAAGTCTTTGAATGAACGAATATAAACACACGTTATCTAAATTAATGTTTAGGTAGCATAGAAAATGCAAGGGAAGATAGAGGAAGAGAAAGATAGATCTAGAAAAGTGTGTATATTGAACTTTCCCGTGTGTGTATATGCACACACACACACGGAGAAGTGAGCTACCCATTCTTGCAAGTTGCAATGGTGGCCCTAAGGCTATTGAACATGAAAACCCAAGATAGTGTGCGACATGAAAATTAGGTGCTCCTTTGCACTTCTCCAATATTTGGAAGAATCTTGACAAAGATTCATCGATTAGCTACCACCCAATGATAAGCTCCAACAACATCATCCCAAAGATGGCAACATCGAGTTCTAAGATCCCTTGCAACGGTGGGACAATCGCAACATCAAGGTTAGTTTGCCCCAATATATTTTATTATAAGTCATGATGTATTCCACATCTGCAAAACATGAAATCTTATGAGCTCTCATAGGGACATGGCTTTTTCTTTCGCTACTCTTTAACCATCGACCAATGCAAGCTCTCTAGTTTTCAAGCACAAAGTGATAGTAGATGCCTTGTGGTTGGATTGCCGGTACAATCCAACCTAGGTTTTTGAAGAGATAAAAAAAATTGAATCAATGTCTACACTTAAATTGAGCAAAGGGGAGCCTCAAGAGGAAAAGGAGTTGTCTTTCCAAAGGAGACTACTCATGTTGTGGGACTGATGAAGGCTTGTGAAAAGAAAAAGGATCTATTTAGGGGCACAAGGCTACATGAGGACATTTGCAAATGGGGGTTTCTTGAAAGAAGCCCCTATGTTGCAAGCACTTTAATAACTATGTATGCTAAATGTGGTGCTCTTGCAAAAGCACAACAAGTTCTTAACAAATATATTGTTCATGATGGATTCTCTTGGATTGCAATGATTGTTGGAGGAAATGCACAAAATGGTCATGGGCAATGAAGCTCTAAATTGCTTTGATAAGATGCGGCATTACCTTTCTGCATCTCAAAGCCAACATGGGCCCGTAACCATCATGACTGAGACACATAGGGGGAGTCGGGACCCATGCGTGTATTTATCCACAACCCACTACATGGGTGCCATAATATCATCTTGCTTCATCATGATTCATAACAAATACCCCCTCTCTCTATTCAATAATCAACCCATACACTCCCTCTCTCAAAATTAAAAAACACGAATTAAAATCTCTCTCTCTCTCTCTCTCTCTCTCTCTCTCAAACATATACAAACACACACACACACACACCCCTCTCTTCTTCCTTTTTTTCCCCTTAGATTGCGGATGTTGGAGGGCAAGATTGTGTTCAGAAATACTCTTGTGGATAGGTATGCCAAATGTGGTGCACTTGCAAAAGCACAAGAGGTCTTGGACTAGCTTTTTGCTTGGGACGTAGTTGTCAAGATTGTGGGAGAGAAGGAAGGAGTCTCACTTGTAGCTTTCTTGCTTGCACAATGGGGGAATACACACAAGGGTGGAGGCCAAAAACAATTTTCCTCTTCTTAGTTGTGTAAGCCAAAAAGAACTCTAGTACATAGAAATAGAAGAACCCTATATATGGGTCTCAAACCAAACTCAACTAACTAAGGTGGTATACTAACTGAGCCACGAACTAGAGTAGATAAGGATAGCTGTCATCTAGCTATTATTCATGGGTGGTGTACCAACCGCATCTGCAACTGACAAGTCGGTGACATAAATGCACAACGGTCACCCTGGCATATTAGGAGTGGAGCTCGATATCTTAACACTCCCCCTCGAGCTCAATCCAATTCCTGCACACCAAGCAGGTCTCTAAACTTGCGCAGCTTCTCTGCGCCCAATGCCTTCGTGAATATGTCAGTTACTTGATCCTCTGTGCTGACATAAACTAGATTAATAAGACCTAGTAAAACCCTCTCCCGCAGATAGTGATAATGCACCTCAATGTGCTTTGTTCTAGCATGATAGACTGGGTTATTTGCCAAGTGTATACTACTCATGTTGTCACAATAAATGACAACTGGCCCATCTATAGGCTGATGCATATCATAAAGTAGCTTATGCAACCAAGCTACCTCACATGCACCCATTGCTGCACCCCTGTACTCAACCTCTGTGCTCGAAAGGCAACTGTAGGCTGTTTCTTGCTGCTCCAAGTGACTGCAACACTCCCAAAAGAGAACACATATCCACTGGTAGATCGTCTATCAGAAATACTACCAGCCCAATCAGCATCAGTGTATCCATGCAACTGTATCTGAACCACAGTCTCATAAAATAGTCCATATTGCAATGTGGACTTCACATATCTGAGTATGCGTCTAGCCGCATCCAAATGTGGTTTCCTTGGAGCCCGCATAAACTGACTTACCAATCCAACAGCATAGCTCAAATCTGGCCTGGTAATAGTCATATAAATCAAACTTCCTACTATGCGTCTGTACATAGTAGGGTCTTCGAGAAGCTCACCTGCATCTGTGCTCAACTTCACATTCTGCTCCAAAGGAACTGAAATAGGCTTACAGCCTGTCATCCCATATTTGGACAGCATGTCCAATCCATACTGCTCTGCAAGAGTCGTATCCCACTTGGTGATCTAATCACCTCAATGCCCAAGAAATAACGCAGCTCTCCCAAATCCTTCATCTCAAACTTCTGCTTCAATAGCATTTTCACATGAAGGATATCTTCATCACTGTCACTTGTCATAATCAAATCATCAACATAAATGACAAGTAGCATAATACTTTTCTTTGTTTTTCTCACATAAAGTGAGAAATCTGCCTTGGAAATCTGAAAGCCAATAGTAACAAGATACTGTACTATCTTGTCAGACCATGCTCTAGGTGCTTGCTTCAAGCCATACAAGGCTTTCTTCAACCTGCAAACAAACTCAGGATGAACAGCATGCACATAACCTGGTGGCTGCTCCATATAGACCTCTTCTTGCAAATCACCATGCAAGAAGGCAATCTTTATATCCATCTGATGCAAAGACCATCCCTTTGATGCAGCCATAGCAATGACTGCTCTTACGGTTGCCATCCTTACAACTGGACTAAATGTTTCTTCATAATCAATGCCATATGTTTGTGCATACCCCTTGACTACTAATCTTGCCTTGTATCTATTCACATAACCATCTGCATTGTGTTTCACCTTATAAACCCACTTACAACCAATTGCATTCTTATCTTTAGGCAAAGGTACCAATTCCCATGTAGCATTTTCTTCCAAGGCCTCCATTTCTTCATCCATGGCTTTCTCCCATTTTTCTTTTCCCATGGCTTGCTCAAAAGAAGTGGGTTCTGGTTCCTGTATCACTTTGACCATATATGCATAGTGAATGGCTATAAATCCATCATATTTCAGCCTATCCACAGGATACCTAGCTCTGGTAGACCTGCGCAAAGTAGGTTCACTCCTAGGTGCTCTCAAAACATCCCTGGTCTTCCTTACTCCAGTTGTAACAATAGAAGGAATACCCAACTCATCATCAATGCTCTATTCTGAGCCACTGGATTCACCATCCACATAAGAGTGACCTGCATTCATATCAAACATGGGCTGATCTACCTTCTCTTTTCCTTTTCGTGATACCTGCATACCACTATCTACATTGCTTTGAGAAGATTCTCCTGATCTCAATCTGCCTGTCCATGGCAAAGAATGTGAACCACTGCTAGAGGACGCTCCAAGTCCACTAATATTTTGTGACTGCTGCTGTGAATTCTATGCAGCATTACCATTTTGTGCATCTACATCATCAATCACATTTACTGGTTTATACCAGCTACTCATCTCATCAAAAACAACATCTCTGCTCACTGTAAACTTACGAGTAGAAGGGTTATAGCATCTATACCCTTTCTGCTGCAAAGAGTAACCAATAAAGATGCACTTCTCAGCTTTTGGATCCAACTTGGATCTCAACTCATCTGGCACATGAACATAGGAAATGCAACCAAAAATTTTAAAATGAGAAATATCTGGTTTCCTACCAGTATACCTCTCCTCTAGAGTCATCCCATGTATTGCTGCAGTGGGAGTCCTGTTCATTATGTAGACGACTGTAGCAACTACCTCAGCCCAATAAAAATCTGGCAGGTCTTTTTCATTGAGCATGGCACGAGATACCTCTCCAATATGCATGTTTTTCCTTTCTACAATTCCACTTTGTTGTGGGGTATGACTGCATGAATATTGCTGCTTTATGCCATGCTCCTGCAGGAACCTTGCAAACTCATTTGAGAGGTACTCTCCCCCTCCATCTGACCTTAGGCATTTTATTTGCAAGCCTGTTTCTTTTTCAACCATAGCTTTAAGAGTTTTGGAATGCCCAAAAACTTCACTTTTCTTTTTCATAAAATACACCCAAACTTTTCTGCTATAGTCATCAATAAAAGTGACAAAATAATGACAGCCTCCAAGAGATGCAGCTTTAGTAGTCTACACATCAGAGTGGATTAATTCCAATGGCTTCTTACTCTCTTGAACATGTCTAGGAAATGGTTTCCTTGCCTGTTTTCCAAATTGACAGGCTTCACATACCTTATGCATTTCTGCAACCTTGAATTTAGGTAATCCTGCAACAATATTTTGGGCGTGCATTGATTTAAGTCGCTGTACATTAACATGACCAATGCATTTATGCCAGATATCAATATCTGCAACTACACCGGTCCCATGTGCAAACATTGCTGCACTCAATTTAGGCATGTCTGCATCTAATGTAAACATTCTGCCATTCTTCTTTCCTTTTGCTATCAAGCGACCTTTATTTTTCATATCCTCAACAAAGCATCCATGAGGATTAAATCTGACCTGCAAGCCCTGCTCAACCATTTGACCAATAGAAACCAGATTCTTGGTAATATTTGGGACATGAAATACATCTGACATGTATTTCTTTTTCCCGTCCTGCATAGACAAAGGAAAATTTTCAATCTGCACAATAGGATGTGCAGTATCATCACCAATCTCCACAAATCCTGGTTTTTCCATTTTTCTTGCATCCTGCATCCATTCTGCATGACCTGTCATGTGGTTTGATGCACCTGAGTCAACATACCACACCGTTGCTTTCTTCTACACTTGTCACAGAATTGTTCATGTGCTGCACCATAAACAAATGCTCATTTCTGTCATCACCCTGTCTACTAGAATATGCATAATTTCCTTGTTGCAGTTTTCCATTCATGATGTCATTCTTCTTTTTATAGCAGTCTTTAGTCATATGACCCATTTTACCACAGTAGTAGCATTCAACATTATTCTTAGCATTTTGCCCTCTTTGCCATCCACCACGACCTCTTTGGCTCCCCCTGCCTTAGAGTTACCACATCCTCCTCCATAGGACTGGTTTTCTTGAGTTTGTTGTATATTGTGATTTCTACCATGGCCTCCAGATTGGCCTCCTCTACCTCTACCTCTACCTCTTCCAGCATTTGAGTAGAAGACAGATTCTTTTGAAGTTCCTCCTGAAGAAGATGCACCACCATTTCTCTGCTCCTCAGAAATTAGAAGAGCAATCAACTCCTCAAAATTAGAAAATCTTTCACGGACGGAAATGGATGTTCGAAACTGTGCATAATCCTTTCCTAGACCATTCAAGGTCACAGAAACTAAATCATCATCTTCCACTGGTGACCCAATGGAAGCAAGTGCATCTACAATCTTCTTCACCTTCATGTGGTAGTCATTGATGCTCATACTTTCTCTTTGCACATTGTGCAACTCTTGCTTGAGCTGCATTTTCCTGGCTTGTGTATTTGTGCTATACATTTTTGACAAAGTATCCCATGCCTCCTTTGGCGTACTTGCATCCTGAATATGCACAATCATAGAGTCTGAAATGCTGATAGACAGCCAATACATAACTTTCCTGGCTCTCTCATGCCATGCTTTAAATGCCTGCATTTGCTGTTGATTGGGAACATAAGGAAGAACTGATTCTTCTTTATTTCCTGCAACAAATTCCCAATATCCTTTTCCCATAAGGAAATTCGTCATTTTAAACTTCCATGCTTGGAAGTTGTTCTTGTCAAGCTTTTCAGTTACAATCTGTGAAAGAGAATCAAACGCCATTACAGAACACTACAAAAAATTTTGTCATTGCAAAAAACACAGCTTCACCCTCATAAGGGCAAATCTGCAAAACTGACGAAAGTGGTATTTGACCACACAGTCACTTCCTAGTAACGATTTTGCATAAACAGGAACCAAGGATGATTTTGTAACTCCCAATGTCTCTGCACACAAGCATACGATGCAATTTCTGTGGTAACTTTTCACCGACCTGTAGAACAGTGGTCGCACAGCATAAAACAGGCCTTTTCCTGAGTGCGTGCAAAAAACTTCCGCCTCCAAAATAGGCCCCGAAATGCCCTCAAATAAAAAAAACAGAGCAACCAAGGGCTAAAGCCCTTACCGCAGCATATACTGCCCTCTTGCCACACTGCGAAAGGCGTCTCAATCTGAGACAATGCACTCCTACACTTTCCGGGTATGCTACCTGCAGAGACTTGCTCCCAAAACAGAAAAATGAAAGCAACACTGGTCCTCTTACCAGAACACCGCGAACTTGGTTTGCTTTCTTGAGCTCCTTACCACGAACAAGGCTCTGATACCATGTCAAGATTGTGGGAGAGAAGGAAGGAGTCTCACTTGTAGCTTTCTTGCTTGCACAATGGGGGAATACACACAAGGGTGGAGGCTGAAAACAGTTTTCCTCTTCTTAGTTGTGTAAGCCAAAAAGAACTCTAGTACATAGAAATAGAAGAACCCTATATATGGGTCTCAAACCAAACTCAACTAACTAAGGTGGCATACTAACTGAGCCATGAACTAGAGTAGATAATGATAGATGTCATCTAGCTATTATTCATGGGCGGTGTACCAACCGCATCTGCAACTGACAAGTCGGTGACATAAATGCACAATGGTCACCCTGGCATATCACTAGTGGAGCTCGATATCTCAACAGTAGTATCTCACTATCTTGAAGTGCTTTATTGTAGAGTATTTTACAGGACTTGAGATAGTATTAAAGTATTAAAGTCCTTGCAACGATGGAACAATTGCAACAACAAGCTTAGTTTGCCCCAATTGATTCAATTATGATGTATTCAACATCTACAAAGCATAAAATCTTGTGAGCTCTCATTGAGACATGGATTTTTCTTTTGCCCCATTGCAACCACAAGCCAATGCAAGATCTCCAGGTTTCAAGCACAAAGTGATGGAAAATACATTGTGGTTGGATTGCTGATACATACATACGTACACACACACACACACACACACACACACACACACACACACACACACACACACACACACACACACACACACACACACACACACACACACACACACACACACACACACACACACATATATATATGAACTGATCAAAGTAGTTCACAACAGAAAGGAGCTATCTTTCCAAAGAAGGCTACTTAGTCCTCATGTTGTGGGACTAATGAAGGCTTGTGCAAAGCAAAGGGATCTATTGAAGGGCACAAGGCTACATGAGGACATTTGCAAACATGGGTTTCTTGAAAGAAGCCCCTATGTTGCAACTTGCAAGCACTTTAATAACTATGTGTGCTAAATGTGGTGCTCTTGCAAAAGCACATCAAGAGTTTGACAAACATATTATTCATGAATCATGATGGATTCTCTTGGATTGCACTAATTGCAAGAAATGCAAAAAATAGTCACATTGACGAAGCTCTAAAATGCTTTGATAAGATGCAGCTTATTTGTGCATTTAAAGCATGTGCCAGGGTAGGAGCACTCATTAAAGGTGAACAAAATCATAATGAGATTGTCATATTAATGTTGTTGGAGAAATATAAAATTTATGGCAATGCTTTGATGAACGTGTATGCCAAGTGTAGCGCATTGGAAAAGGGACAATGAGTGTTGGATGAGCTTCTCGTCCAAGATGTAGTCACTTGGAACTAATAATTGCAGGGTATGCACAACATGGCCAAGGTGAGCAAGCATTGAGATGTTTCGATACGACACAACACGAGGGGCACAATCCCACTACAACAATGTCATTTATTTTTGGCTTGAAAACATGTGCCAATGTAGGTGCACAATACAAGGGCTGTTCAAGTCAAGAAATTGGGAAACACAAACTTTAATGAGCTTTAATGTGAGTTTTGTTATCATGATGGAAGAGAGCAACCATCACTTTTACTTATGCCCCCCCCTCTCCTTCCCTCTCTTTCATTGGGCGTTTTTTTCTACTTTAATGTGAGTTTTTTCTACTTGGAACTGACTAATTGCAGGGTATGCACAGCATGGCCAAGGTGAGCAAGCATTGAGATGTTTCGATACGACACAACACGAGGGGCACAATCCCACTACAACAATGACATTTATTTTTGGCTTGAAAACATGTGCCAATGTAGGTGCACAATACAAGGGCTGTTCAAGTCAAGAAATTGGGAAACACAAACTTTAATGAGCTTTAATGTGAGTTTTGTTATCATGATGGAAGAGAGCAACCATCACTTTTACTCATGCCCCCCCTCCTTCCCTCTCTTTCATTGGGCATTTTTTTCTAAATGGCAGGTCAAGGCCAAATGGGCATTGGGATCGGGCTCTCCTCTAGGTTCCTCTCTCTCTCTCTCTCTTTCTCTCTCTCCCTCTCAGATGTTCACCATGGCCTCTTCCAATTGTCTTAACTCCTCTCCCAACCGTTAAGCAGCAACCTGTGCCTCTTCTAGTCAAGCAGCAGCCTACGCCATAGCCTACAACAGCTTGCACCTCAACCCTCTTTTGATCGCTAGTGTTTCTTGATGCTTTTCTAGCCCGGCCCTCTTCTAGTCTCACCACTCAACCTCTTCCAGTTTGCAGTCACCTTGTTCCTCTTTTGTTGGGGGTAAATGCACCTTCGCCTAGCCGCCCATGTATTACTACACTAACAGTCACCGCCACTGCACATTGCAGGTGGTGGGCGCCCATCACCGTCACTTTATTCTTTATTCTTTTAGTGACAGTTTGAATAAAGGAAGGCCCGGTCACATATTCTGACTGTTGGAGTTCCCATTTCTTGTCTCTCTCTTTCTTGCTCTTGCTCTCCTGCCATAGCTCTCGAGTGCAAGCTTCGATCCTTCCACCTTTCAACTGGTATCAGAGCATGGCTTCCTGACTCTAAAGCTTGGCTCGTGGCATTCTCAGCTTCCCATTGACTCCCCTTTCGCATTGGGTCTTCTTCCCGACAGCCATAGCTCATTCTCTTGAGCTCCCGTCACTCCCCGGCTTCCCGAGCTTCTTCCTGGCCTATTGAGGCACCATCAAGGCATTGACATTGAGGTATTTCTTCATTATTTCAGAGTTTTACTTCAGTCCATAGGTCTAGGTAAACATGGTTTTCACAGGTTGTGGGCAGCCATAGCTCACACCTCTTGGAGCTTCCTTCAACTAGATCTTGCTTCTAACCTATCAAGGCTTGCTGAGGCTTGGTATAGGCCTTCTTTGGCCCCCATTTGTGCCCCCTTTGGGTCCCATTGTTGACATGTGGGACAGTAGACCCCCCCAGCCAGCTCACGTATTTTTTGTGCCTGTTTCAAAATCTGGCCCAAAAATTCACTCTTTTTGTCATATCTCAGGCATTCGGAACCCGATTTAGGCAATGTAAGAGTCTAAGTTGGGGTTTTGGCACACTTGGACACGATGGTGATGTCAAATTTTCCAAATTCTGATGATAGAATATTTTATAATAGATTTCAGGTCTGAGACAACATGTATTTGTATGCCTATGGCTTATGTGATGCTTCTACTAATGTCTATTGATACTGGATCACTTGTGGATGTTATGCCTCTTATGTGAGATGCATTTGGAGCTGATTTATCTTAGCCATTGACTGTTTTGAAGAATCCTAGATCTGTCCAAAACAAGGCAGCCACCTGCTATTTCAATTTTATGCTTACAAGTCTTGGCATTTGATGTCCAATTATGCTCGGTTGGTGCCTATACATACGGGAATGTATGTCAAATTATGCTCAGTTTACAGAGGTTATATGCTGCTAGAAACTTCAGGACTAAAGCTATTTATGCTACAGTTGGGTTATGCCTATTGGTCACGAGGCTCTCTCGGCTACTCGGTATGATGTCATGATGTATTTGGACTATGCCACGTGTCTTGTTTATACTTTGGAATCCTTTTGAGCTGAGATTAGAGCTTGATTTGGCTTTGACAGTCACTTCTTTGCAGTTGGCATTTTATCTATGACATGGTTTATGCCTAGGCTACCCAGTATGGGTTATGATGTCTTGGTGAATGCTTTATGCTTTGGCTGTGGGGATGGCAGTTGTTTGAGCTCGTCTCAACATTCATTTGAGTATTCCCTTGAGCAGTTGGACATTGGCTTGGATTTTTCCATTACGACTTGGATTTTTCCATTACGACCTTGGATGTTATTGAGGCATTGTCTTGGTTACCTGTCTTTGGTACTTTGACTTGGTTTGTTTAATTTGTTGAGCTTGTTTATCCGCCTTTTGAGCCAGTGGAGCATCTTGTATGCTCGACTGACATTGAGTAGGAGGTTTATGCTATTTTGAGCATTTTGCAGATACTTGAGACTTTGGGATCTCTTACACTTAAATGTTACATGGTTCATGCACTGATATCTTGGAGTTGCTTTTGACCTGAGCTTGGGCTTTGCACTCTTGTGAGCATACACCTACTGGTGTCAGGTCTTGCTAGTGTTATGTATACTTTGCCCTATTGTCCAGGGGGTATGCCTACTCATTGATGACGGATACTTTGGTGACATGTTTGGGTGTTTGCTCAGGGTCTTGATGACTGTTTGGTGCTGATTTATGCCCGTTTGTGGCTGGTCATGTCTTGGCTGTCATTTCTTGACTTGGTGTAGTGATTTGGTCAGCAATTGCCTCTCACAGTACCCTGCTGTCATTTATTACAGCAAGCATATAACTCTGGACTAACATGAATTTTTCATACTGAAATATTATGAAATGATGTACTTTCACTAGTACTTGTTGGTGGGCAGCAACTTTGGTTACACTTTTCTCGCCATTTTCTCTCAATTTTAGTGATTTTTTGGTCATTTTCTACAGTAAATAGCAAGCAGTTTTGAACTGTATACAGTCTTCCAGCCTGCATTATGGCGAGTTTGTCCACTGATCATGCTATTTTCAACATCACTAAGCTTGATGGTACAAATTACTCTTATTGGAAGAGCTAGATTTGGCAGGTGTTGGTGCAGAAATTGCAGATCAAACCATTGAGGTTGAGCGGGCATCCGCCTGCAACTATGCCAGATGAGGAATGGCTTGATCTTGATGAGTTATGCAAGTCCACTATTGTATTATCTCTCACAGAACAGGTTCATTACAATGTATTTGAGGAAGAAGAGAGTGCATGGCAGTTATGGGATAAAATCAAGAATGTCTATGACAAGAAAAGTCCAGCAAGTTAGATGTATTGGTTGAAGCAGCTTATGGATCTGTGCCATGAAGGAGAATGTGACTATGTCTGCTCACTTGAGCCAGTTCCATGCTATACTCAAGAACTTGACTTCACAGGACATCACTTTTGCAGAGGATGTCACTTCCCTTTTCTTGCTTGGTACTCTTAATGAGTCATGGGATATATTTCGCATTGCATTATGTGCATCTACTGCTACCTTGAAATTATCTGATGTTGAGAGTGCTCTTCTGCAGGAAGAGGTTAACCGTAAGAGTTTGGATGCCTCTCGTGTGTCGCATGCTATGATAGTTAGAGGCAGGAATGATGGGTATGGAAAGCATGGCAATGGCAGTGGCAGTGGGCGAGATTCTCAAAAATCTGGGTCCAAGTCTCGTGGGAAGTCACGTAGCAAATCCTGTGGTAGGAATGCAGATGTTACTTGTCACCATTGTGGTAAAAAGGGCCATATTAGGCCACAATGTCATGAACTGCGCAAAGATAAGGGGAAAGACAAAGTGCAGGATAAGTCTTTTGATCGCAGCATAGTGCCTGCAAAGTCCAGTGTTAAAATTGAAGAGATCAATGTTATGCAGCCTGAGGATGTTGATGATGATGATTATATCCTTGCAGCTTCTTCTAGTGCTTCACAGATGATAGAGATACACTCTATGTATGCACAGCGTTGGCTCTTGGACTCAGGTGCGTCCTTTCATGTGACACCTTACCGAGAGTGGTTTCATTCATATCATACTGTTTCGGGTTCTGTGCGCTTGGGTGATGACAGCTCTCTTGATATTGTGGGCATTGGTGACGTTAGGGTGCAGTTTCCTTTTGGCAGTAGTTTTGTTATGCAGGATGTATGTCATGTACCTGCTTTGACACGCAGTCTCTTGTCAGCTGGACAACTTGATGACGTAGGTTATTAGGTATCTTTTGGAGACTCTGCATGGAAGATCACTCATGGCAGACTTGTGATTGTGAGAGTTGCCAAGGCTGGCAGCCTCTATCCCTTGATTGTATCCGCTTCTTCCCTTGATCATGTTTTGTCTATGGGTTCTATCCCACATGTATCTCTTTGGCATGCTCATTTGGGCCATATGCCTTTGAAGGAAATGAAAATGATTTAAGGTTTGCAGTACTTACCACCCCTTGATTATGCATGTTTTGATTCATGTGAGCATTGTCTTTATGGCTGGCAGACTAGATCTACGCATAAGAAGTTTGGTAGGCCACACATGAGTGAGCCCTTAGCATTGGTACATTCAGATGTCTGTGGGCCCATGCAGTCTATGGGTGGTGCAAAGTATTTTGTTACGTTCATAGATGATTTTTCATGGAAAGTTTGGGCTTATCCCATTAAGTTGAAATTTGATGTCTTGGCCATGTTTCAGAGATGGCTTGCATTGGTTGAGAACCAATCTAGGTATAGGCTAAAATGCCTAAGGATAGATAATGGGGATGAGTATGTCTCACGTGCTTTTGAGCAATTATGTGATGAGAGGGGTATTAAGTGTCAGTTGACCGCCCCCTACACCCCTCCCCCCCAGAATGGTTTGGCTGAGTGGATGAATCAAACCATCTAGGAACGTGTACGCAATATGCTTAGCCATGCAGGCCTACCACAGAGCTTTTGGGTTGAGACAGTTACTACAGCTATGCATGTCATAAACAGATCACCTTCTAGTGGTTTGGATTTCCAGGTTGTAGAGGAGGTATAGACTGGAAAATCTCCCTCTTCTGTGCATCTCCATGTCTTTGGATGTGAGGCACTTTGCCATGTGCCCAGGGACAAGAGAAGTAAGCTGGATCCTAAAAGTGTCAAATGCATTTTCCTTGGTTATGGGATGTAGGCGAGATGGGTTACCATCTCTAGGATCCGCAGGCGCGAAAAGTCATCCGCAGTCATGATGTAGTCTTCCATGAAGATAAGATGCATCAACTGTTGGTAGCAACTCGTGGCACAATGCATCGAGGTGTGGGGTATGGGAGCTATCAAGGACCCCTATTTTGGGGTTCGAGGGCCGTAGAAGCAACCCTTGGCTAGGGGATCTCAATGGCCCCCTTGACAGGGGTCCAAGGGTAGCACCCTCAACCTTATGATAAAGGGAATCTTCCTTGGAATATGCCCTAGCTGACTAGGGAAGAAGGTTCATAATAAGACCCCCCTAAAGCCATCATTAATCTATCTTTCACCTAGTCAAAGTTCTTCTAACTATCCTTAAGCTCTTGGCCCATCATTTATCCTAATCGCCATCTAAGATTCATAGTGGAAGCACATGGGTGGAGAGAGCCATCTTTATACCACAGTTGTGTTGTGTAATTTCTCTAGGGAATCAATGAGTAGCCCATGAGATGACCAACAAGAACCAACATAGAAAGTACTAGAACAAAAACAAAAGGAAATATTAACCAATCAATGCATGCTACTTAAGCTCGCATTCACCACTACATGTGGTTGCATAGTGTGAATGAAACACAAAAAAGCTTCCACTTGTTTGGATGACAAAGACTAGACAAAAGGGACACATTTTACTCAACTTCTAAACATTGTGTATAGAATGGATGAAGTTTTTACATATATCATTTTTCTATAATGACCTCAAATTTAGCATGCAAAGGAAACTTATGATTGACCACATTTACAACAATAGTATCACATAGAGACACATGCACACATGTAGAGACATACACGCATCTATGTGTGTGTATCTATGTGTGTGTTTATATATCGTACACTCATACATGTATCTATATATGTCTATATTTGTGTGTGTGTGTGTGTGTGTGTGTGTGTCTGCACATGCATGCATGCATGTTTATAAGCAAATATTGTAAGTAAAGTTATCACTAAATGAGTGCATCAATCTTACACTATACATGCTCTCAACTGCTCTAGTTTTGTAGCTCAAACTTTGCAGCCAAGAATAAGCTTATTACAATTCAACAAATAAGGACTTTCCTACTATTGGAGAAGTATATAATAGAAAGGAACATAAATCCAAACTTTAATTTGGATTTATGTCCTCAGAATTTGGTTTCCATATGTGGACATATAATTGGTCAAAAGTGTGGGGTGAACCCTAAGTCTCCTTCATATGCATGGAGGATGTATGGCCTTGGCTATTAATATGCTCATGAATATATGTCACTTGATGCTCACGATCCTATATGCTCAAAACCAACTATTGAAAAGATACAGACACATAGACGTGTGTGTCTCTACATGTGTGCATGTGTTTATATACACACACTTACACATGTATCTATATATGTCTATATTTGTGTGTGTGTGTGTGTGTGTTTACACATGCATGCATGCATGTATACTTACATGCATACACACATGTATATATGTATACATGTTTTTGTGTATATGTATGTATGCATGTATGTTTATAAGCAAAAATTGTAAGAAAATTTATCACTAAGTGAGTGCATTGGTCTTACACTATACATGCTCTCAACTGCTCTAGTTTTGTAGCTCAAACTGTAGCCAACAATAATCTTATTATAGTTCAACAAATAAGAACTCTCTTACTACTGGAGAAGTATATAATAGAAAGGAACGTAAGATGCAAACTTTAATTTGGATTATGGCCTTAGATTTTGGTTTCCATATGTGGACATATAGTTGGTCAAAAGGGTGGGGTGAACCCTAAGTCTCCTTCAAAACTATGATTGGTTATAGGCATGGAGGATGTATGGCCTTGGATATTAATATGCTCATGCATATATGTCACTTGATGCTCACAATCCCATATGCTCAAAACCAACTACTAAAAAATAGAGAGTAAAATTTTCTTCTCATAATGCTTTCTTATCTCATCACTTGCAAAAAAGAGAGTATCATTTGAGTAGTTGAGACCATCTTCTCCATTTTTAATAAGTAGGGATTCTAACAAGGCAATCATGTTTGTCAAAGCAATAGGGATGGAAAATAGGACGTGTTGCCAACATGTGCAGCATATTCTTTATTAGTCCTTGTTAATTAATGAATTCTTTGATTTTGTAGGAAACATATCCTTTCCTTAGCAAGTTGCTACATGAACTGATGATATTTTCAACCACCAAGGTGATGGAGGATGAGAATATCCACCTCATTCTAAAAATTTGATGATTTGGATGCTGATGTTCTCACTCTCACTATAGACCTTGAGCCTCCATAGGAAGAGCAAGAGGATGATGGAATTTTTGTGCAATGTCATGGCTATTTTGCAAAATCAATCTTTCTCTCTCTTCCGTCTCTTCCTCTCCCATGGTGGATATTCACAAGCTTCATCTTACAATGCTTGAGAGAGAGAGAGAGAGAGAGAGAGAGAGAGAGAGAGAGAGAGAGAGAGAGAGAGAGAGAGAGAGAGAGAGAGAGAGAGAGAGAGAGAGAGAGAGAGAGAGAGAGAGAGAGAGTTTCTTATTATGTGGCGGCATGCAAGTAAGCATCCATTCTTTATGGTGTTGGTGTGATGATAAAAAGCATATGTGATGTGTTCCTATTGATTTCTTGGAACTAGTTTTAATGCTATTTCTCTATTTTTCTTCGGTAAATTTAGCAAAATACGTGTACTATCCATCTCAAATAAGACAAAATGCTTAAAAAATAAGAGAAAACTAGGAAAATTACTCTTTTGATAGAATAACAATGTAGAAACATAGGGAATGTGTGGGGAGCCCTTGAAGAGCTCTTTATCAATATTCTTATGTTGATTGGTGTAATGTCCAAAGAAAATTAATTTATGATTGCACAATTTTAAAAAACTAGCTTTAATTATGAAACTGGCTCTAATTATGAAGATAATTGTTATTATTAATGAGGTATTATATGCCAGTTCATGGAAGAAAGACTTGGGAAACCCTCCTAAGACTAGCTTATGGAAACTATGTTTATAGTGTAGAACAACAAGAAGAACTAGCCTCTTGGATAGTCACTTGGTAGTTAAGTGCACTTGGGTGACAACACTGTTGGGATGGGTGACCTCTCGGGAAGATTTTCTTAACAAGCTAGTGGGAGCTTCTCACATGCAGCTAAGGCACCGACAAAATGTTCGTAGCCCATTGCCAAGTATGCCAAGGCCAAGATGCCAAGGTCTATGCGTTGGTTGCTGCCTTACTCACCGCCTTACAGTGATGCCCACCCGACCACACGGCGTGCAGTGCAGTGCTTGCCCATATATTCATGCTAGGAAAATGAAGCCCCTCCTTGACATCATCAATGATGTCATCAAAAACACTAAAAGAAAGAGTCCCCTCTTTATCATCAATGACATCATCAAAAACACTAAAAAGCAAACGTCCTCCTCTTTTTACCCCCCAATTACTATATAAACAGGGGTAGAGCCTCACGTCAGGAAGACACACAGACACACAATGATCCATGCAGATGGATCTTTGCTGCTATTGACACGACGAAGCTCTGCTGCAATTAGCCGAGCCTCTCTTTCTCTGTCTCTCTCCACCTCTACATGGAAGTGTTGCCCGAACCCATCAAGCTTCTTCCATGGCTCCCAAGAGACGTTAAGATGTTGAGTGAGGTCACGCTCAGAGAGCTCCCCAACATGAGGAAGTGGTTGCCACTACTGCTGAGGGAACTCAACACAATGTTAAAGCACAAGCGGAAGTTAACCCTGAACCCACTCAAACCGAAGAACTAGCCATCCCACAACAAATCGAGGTCACGGCTATAAACCATACTCACGATGGATGGCCAAACGGAGATAATCAGGTTAGTACATAAGAAAAGGATCACGATTAGTTAGAACTTACTTAGACCAGTAAAAGTATGTTAGGATAATCAAATGCTTTTTAGGAAGGAACACTAAAATTGATGAAGGGGATAGATTCTATGCATCGCATTGACAACTGTGATAAAATGTCTTATGGTTATGACTGCTTTTTGATTTGTTGGCTCTTATGATTACCGGCTTGCACAGCTGGATGAGTTGTGGATTGTGGTGGTTCGGGACATTGGGGTTCCCAACCCAATCCTTCCTTACACTTTGCGGAGTGGGGGGTAAACATTAAAAGTTTGATTATGAGCCATCCTTACATTCACATAATAATCTTAAGTAGTATAACGTTACAAAGTCATTCACTTCACATGTATCACATAGGAAAGAAATATATTACAATGGTGTTGTGGTGAATCTATTCTTCAAAGCACTTTATGAGAAAAAATTGATAATTAATTGTTCATTGCAAAATTTTCAATTGGAAAAATTTGGTGAATTATGTATAATGCATGTTAGGACAAGGCTTAGGATTAGTGCCATGGGTTGATAAACTAACAATACAAGAGACCATTAGAATATTGGATAATTCATAAAAATGGAGTAAGGAGTTTTTTATGCACATGATTACACCTTGATTTCATAAACCCTAATTGTTTAGCACATAAATGGCATGTTACTGCTACACATAGACCCAACGATGTAATGCAATCAATTGTTTACAATAGAGTTGTTGACAAGCTAACAATTAATTGCACTAGATCTTTGGGGACTTTGGGGGACATTTAGGGAAGTTTATGCTTGCTAAAATCTGTAAAATTGATGGGGGTGTCTAGGTTCCAATCCCAAACTATTGTTAAGGCTTGTAATAAGGTGCCGGGGCAACTTAGATATTAAGAGGACAAGGGTAGTGACATGGTGACTTAGTCACCAATTTGTATGGAATAGTCCTTTCTTTGGGAACTTTGGGATGAATTGATTATTAGTAAGACCACAAAATTCTATACAATTATACATTTGTCATAATATCTAAATTGCACATGGTCATAGAATTATGGAGGGTTAAGTTTTAGGGCTCAAGTGTGCTTCAATGAGAGAGACTAGGCCCATTTTAGGTCTCCATAGGTGGTGCATTTCTTGCAAGTCCTTCAAGATTTCTATTTAAGGCATGAGACCCAATTCTTACTTGCATACCTCTTCACTCAAAAGAATAAAGAGAGTTAACAAAGTTAGAGTATTCCTCTCACTAGGGATATATCAATATCTTGAGTCAAGAAGAGTCCTAGTGGTTGAAAAAGTAGCTTTGTGCCTCTTTGTTGACCCCAGTTTGAGACAGAGAAAAAGAAGTCCAAGAAAACTCCAAATGTGGATACAAAGGAAGAAGCAAGAAGGGAAATGGTCAAAAGCACAAGGGTAGCCTCAAAAACTAAGTCAAAGGCAAAAGCACATTTTTAAATGCAAGGCTCCCATAAAACTTCTGTAAAAGAGCGCCAAGCTCCCTCCTATGCACATTGTAAGGGGTATGGCGGCCGTAGGTAAAGAGAAAGGGCGACTAGAAGGGAATGGAAAATAGGACTTGACCACAATGGCCGGTCATGTTAAAAAGGGGATGGGTGCCCAAATGGATAATTTTTATGTATATAAACTCAAAAAGTGGATGAGAAGCTCATTCTTTGGGGTGTGGCAAAAGCTCTTCTTCTTCTTCTTCTTACCTTCTTGCTTGCTTGTGTATGTTTGAGAGAGGGAGTGTGAGAGTGCGAGGGAGTGAGTGTGTGAGGGTGAGGGTGAGGGTGAGGGATCTTGGAGAAGAATCTCTCCATCATCTCCTCTCTTCTTCTTCTTCTTCTTCTTCTTCTTCTTCTTCTTCTCTTCTCTTCTCTTCTCTCGTCTCGCATAGCTATGGAGGATGGAGCTTGAAGGAGAGGGATTGAGTTTTCTCAAGCTCGCATCATGAATTGTGGAGCTAGCGATGTGCATGAGGGAGAAGGGTACTCAATTAGGAATCGAGGTAAGCTGACTACACTCGTAGAGAGGGACAGTGCATTAGCTATGTGAGAGGTAGCCATTAGTGCGCGGCTTGAAACGCTTGAAAGAATAAGTGGTCCATGTGTCTTGGTGATCGAGCGTGAGCTCCCAACACTCTTTCACCCTAACCCTATCAAAATACACCCCCTAGCCCACGATATAGTAGTGAGTTATTTTCTACCATGTGGCACTTCTAGTAGTGCATTACCAACTGCTATTGTGATGGCTACACCTTTGCCTCTAATGGTCCCACCTCAAGCAATTGAGGTTCTAAATAGGATGACAACTCTACCAACTTTCAAGTACTCATTGCCCATATTTAATAGTGGCCTAATGAAGATGTAGAGTTACATATTTTAGAACTTCAAAAACTTACTTAGTTTTCAAGTTAATGAAGGCACATCATATGATATTGTTTAGTATGGCTTGAAAGGGGAATGTGGCAAAATGGCACTATTGACTTACACTAACCTCATTAACCACTATGTATGAACAAGTTCTAAATAACATGACAAGAGTTCAATGAGAGTGTAAGGGCTTATTCAACCTCATCTCAATAATGCAAATAAGAACTCAAGACACCTATGCAATAAGAGGCCAAACACGTCCAATCCTTAGAGTAGTGCCTAATATCATACTTCTGGTTATACCCTATTGTATTTGTTACCTAGTAGCTCTAATCCACAAGTTCTTAGAACCTCCAATTAGGGATTGTCCCTATAACTTGGACCTATACAACTAACTTGATGCAAGTCATGCCAACCCATATGTGGATAGTAATCATGCTCGTAATGTGAGCCAAGTGGCTAGTCAACTAGCCACTCCTTTGTAAGTTGTGAAACCATGTGTGGGGCTAGTTGAAGCATTGAGATGTGAGTCTGTTGCACCTAACATAGTAGAAGTTAAGCAAAAGATGAAATATTACACACACACACACACACACACACATATTGTTAGATTCACAAGGGTGTTAACTTCTTGAAACACCTAATAAAATCTACTTCTTGGGACAAGTAAACCTGATGCATGGGTTAATTGCTCTTGAATGCTAAAATGACTTGATTTTTTAGTTGATGTTTGTTGTTTTTGAGGGATAAATGGTTGAATTTTCATGGATTTTGAATGATGTTTAGTTATTTTGGAAGTGTTTAGAGTGTTTTGGATGAGGTTGGTTATGTTTTGGAAGCTCATGATGTTTTTCAATAGAGATATGAGGCTCTTTGATGTTCTAATAGGTTCTATTGAGGTTTTGATAGCTTCTGTGATGTTCTAATAGGTTCTATTGAGGTTTTGATAGCTTCTAATTTGTTTTGTTTTTCTTATGTGTGAAGCATGGATTAATGGTTGATGATAGCTTCTATTTTGTTTTGTTTTTCTTCTGTATGAAGCATGGAGTAATGGTTGATGAAGTTTAAGGTTGTTTGAAAGCTCATTGAATGGTTTTTGATAGTTTGGAATGGTTTTAGTATGAGTTATGTGGTTCTGATGCTTTCTATTGACCTTCTATAATCCTTTGTTGAGCTTCTGTAGAGCCTCTGTTTCTGTTATGTTTTGTTCTATATGCCTTTGTAAGTGTTCTGTGGAATGTATGTGTGACTTCAGTCAATCTGCAAGCTACAATGGAAGGTGCAAGACTGTATGACAAAGTTGAAGCAAGGTTGTCAATGACCTCGGGAAGAGGAGTCCTACCTCCTCCCATGCCAGGAATGGTATACCCACCAAATGTACTCCCAGCAATAGTTCCCTACCCCTACCCCCAAATGCAAACAATGTTGCAGTACAATGCACCTAATCCATAGTGGCTGTAGATGACAATGCCTCAAATGTTGGTTCAACCACAACAACAGTGGCCTCAAATAGTTCCTCTAATGGAGACTCAACAATAGTGGAATCCTACCCACTTGAATCAACAACCCGAATTCTCAACATGAGCTTTGAATCAGAACTAGAACAGAGGATCCTGTGGGTAACCCAACCAGTGTATGCAGTGATTATAGAAGCTTCTCAAACCCTACTACAAGTACTCCAAGAGGTGAAAATCTAAAGGACTATCTATCCAATTTAGTCGTAAATATTAATAAAGAGTTTATGGATGTGATTACAGAACAACTATAGATGTTGAAGGTGAATACCACCAATATATACACTCTTGCAGGAGGTGGGAGATATGTGATGCAGTCTAATACATGGTGTGGAAAGTGCCATCAAGAGGTATATTTATCTATTGAATGTACCAAAAACCAACCATTCTTGGGGCCTTTTGTTCATACTATTTGAGAAAGAACCATACAGAGAATATCTGCTCTTTGAAAGAGATGCACATTATGTTGAGAAACACAGATCTAGAGCTAGTTAGCTATGGTGGACGCAAATCAAACACATGATACATTATCAAAATGAGAGATTGTAACTCAAGTGAATTAGGTTCCAAGATAGATTAGCTTGGACTCATAAACACAATCTTGAGTGAATCAAATTGATAGTGCCATTACATTGAAATGAGTGTCAAGTACATGCCTTTATAGCTTTTTGGATAGTACCACTGTACCTCACTGTGCATATGGGATTTTGGACATCTCTTCTTAGAGATTCTAGAGCATACATCTTTGTCATATCTCTCATACAAAGCCACTTATGGG
This sequence comes from Lygodium microphyllum, assembly GCF_053477565.2. Taxonomy (NCBI): domain Eukaryota; kingdom Viridiplantae; phylum Streptophyta; class Polypodiopsida; order Schizaeales; family Lygodiaceae; genus Lygodium; species Lygodium microphyllum. The sequence goes on along the minus strand of NC_141149.1, from coordinate 122,621,733 downwards.
CAAGCCTCTTTTGGGCACATATTCAACCTCTATGGGCATACATCATTTGCTATTCTCAACACCCCCCCTCAAATAATGAGTCTCTACCCTTGCTGGATTTTGCCCCCCCTACATGTAGACATGAACCAAGAGACTAGCTCTTTGGCAGCCTAGTCAAGTTAAGCCTTGAAACTTTACATTCTTGGTAAGGGTTTTAAATCCACTCTGGGAAACAAATCCACTATGGGAATTTTTTGCAAAAACCTTGTGTTGGTTTGCAGCAATGGAAAAATATTTTCTTCATCCTTTTTGTTTTGTTGCTTCATTGGCAATCTTTGATCTTCTTTGTCTTTTTGGACTTCTTTTTCTTCATGCTCCTTGGATTTTGTTGTGCTTTTTATCCCTTTTTCTGATGTGTGGTACTTCTCTTTTTGCTTCAATCTTCTTGACACAGTCGTTTTGCTTCATGCTTTTACACGTGAGTACACTGATGGATACATGAGCTTTGCTTGACAAACTCTCACACATGAGATGAATTTCGGAATACATGGTTTTTGGGTTTTCATTTGGCATTGGCTTTCCTTTTGAGCACTTGTGCAAGCAAACCATTTCATGCGGGAAGGTCTTACCAATTGGCAATCTTGCTCAATGGCAGTGTCTAATCCCGATTACAATTTCAAAAATTGATATTGAATTTCAGTGAAGGTTTGAATGCAACCAGAGGTGTGTGTGAACGAGGTTCTCAAGAAAGGTCTAGTATGAATTTTAAAAAAAAGAGGATAAACCAAGGTGTGAATAGGGCTTTAATAGGGGAGACTTCGAAACCTTTAATGATAAGGTTTAGTATATTAAAATTGTGTTATCTTCTGCATTCTGTGGTCAACGTCAATTCAGCCAACCGCCGATGATTAAATGCAAAGGCCTTCAATCTCCCTGTTGCTTTGATGATAAACCAATAGGGTGATAGCTCGCTATTAAAGACATGGTAATCTGATCCAGGTGATGGAGAGCCTTCATCGAGTGTGATACCCAAATCTTTCCCACTGATCTCCTTATCTGGCACAAAGGAGATGTGGAGAGTGCACAGAGGCTGGAATTCAAGCTTGATCTTAAGCACTCTGATGGCTTTGAGGTATTGCATGCCAACACACTTCATGTCCTGTGAGCCACATGCATAGATATTTCCATAGGCATCCATATGTGCGACGAAGGGGCTGTGGAGCCATTTTTTAGGCTCAGTCGTGACGATGTCGGTGTGTGGATTGAGCATATTCATGACAAATCTAGTGGGAGAAGGTGTCCCGACCTTCAGTAACCTCTCCTTCTCCATCACGACCAATTTTCACGAGGGCAAACTTGCCTGCCTGAAGCGGGTAATGGATTTGAAACTCGTCATTAGTTTTCAAGCGCACTGTGATAACATTGGATCCATGGCCTAGAGCTCCTGTTGCCCAGATTCTAGTTCTTGATCTCAGCTTGCACCTCCTCGTTGCTTCAATGTAGACTCCAAATCAAGCTTCTTGAATAACACCTTGCACCTCCTTCCTTGAGCTTCTTCACCCCGAATGCACAGTGGATGTTGGATACCTTGAGATACTGGAATAAAAATAGGTTTGTACAAGGGAGAGAATGAGAGAGGAAGGATTGTAAAGCATGAAAAGAATGAGAAACTCCACCTACTAGCTACCTAGCTCAACCATAGCTCTGATACCATGTTGAGAAACACGGATCTAGAGCTAGTTAGCTATGGTGGACGTAAATCAAACACATGATACATTATCAAAATGAGAGATTGTAACTCAAGTGAATTAGGTTCCAAGATAGATTAGCTTGGAATCATAAACACAATCTTGAATCAAATTGATAGTGCCATTACATTGAAATGAGTGTCAAGTACATGCCTTTATAGCTTTTTGGATAGTACCACTGTACCTCACTGTGCATATGGGATTTTGGACATCTCTCCTTAGAGCTTCCAGAGCATACATCTTTGTCATATCTCTCATACAAATCCACTTATGGGCAAGCCTCTTTTGGGCACACATTCAGCCTCTATGGGCATACATCATTTGCTATTCTCAACACATTAGAAGAAAGAAAGATGAAGAAGCAAGATTTAACTTGTTGGAATCCAAAATGACAACGTAGGACATTGGACCAAAGCCTAGGGAATTTGGTCCTAATTTTGGTCCAAGGAGGTTTCCCTCTCATAGTTACAGAGGACGACATTCGGTGGTGGCCAGAGATCAGAAGTGGAGTGTTACAGATGTGGAGAAAATAGTCATATCTCACCAAACTATCCAAACCCTAGAAGATCTATGGACTACAAGCCCTTATGCAGTCGATGCAAAGGCCACTGTAGAGGCGAGCACAAGCTCAACCACCAAGATCCACGGACTACTTATTGTTCAATCATTTCAAGCTGAGCACTAATGGCTGCCTCTCACATATCCGACGCACTATCCATCTCTACGAGTGTAGTAAGCTTACCTCCATGCCCGATCGAGTTGCCTCCTCTCGCGAGCACTTCGATAGCTCCATGATACAAGTCCAAGCTTCAAGCAAGTTTCATCCTCAAGCTCCACGCTCCAAACTCCATTGCCGTGAGCAAGAGAAGAGAAGAAAAGAGAAGAGAAGAAGAGAGTAGAAGATGGAGAGCTTCTCCACCATGGTCCCTCACCCTCACACGCTCACTCCCTCACACTCCCTCTCTCAAGCACAAGCTCAAGCAAGCAAGAAGAAGAAAAAGAGAGCTACTTTTGGCCAAATACAAGAATGAGCTTCTCATTCACTTTTCAAATTTATATACAAAACCCTAAATCCCTTTTGGCCAGTTATCCCCTTATCCCCTTTTTCCCATTGTCCTACTATCTTTCTAGCTTCCTTCCTACCGCTCATTTACCTTTACAATTTGCATGAGTGAGAGCTTGTCGATGCTCTTAAAATAAATCATGGTGTGCCTTGCGCTTTTTTACAAAAGTATTGACTTGCGCTTTTTCTTGTGCGCATTTCTCCTTGATTTAGAAATTGTTTGCACTTCTTGTGTTTCTAGATTCTTCTTGGTGCGCCTTCATCTTCCGTTTCACTTTTGCCTTGGCCTTGTCTTTTGCTTTAGATTTTTTGGATTCTCCACCTTGTTTGTCTAAGGGTTAACATCCACACTGTAAAAGACTGTCCGAGCCCAGCTCCTGCGAAAGCTACTCCTGATACCCAACAGAAGACCCAAAGAACATGCTTCCAATTTGGTGGAATTGGAAGTTATTGCAACAATGCGTACAAAGAAAGAAGAACTCATATTTCCAAAAGAGAACGTTCCCTCTACCATGACAATAAAGTTCAACCTTTCCAAGGAGAAACATAACAGTGTAGTACAGAACAATGTAGTACATAGCATTACAGAGCCACAAAGAGCTATAAAGACAATTGCAGAGACAGGACTAGAGGCCCGAGATATAGAGGATGCCACTCCTAGAAGAAAAAGAGAAGATAAAAGTGGATGTTGCCCCATTCCCTAGCTGACTAGAGAAGCGTGTGGATCCTATTAAAGAATATGATTTGGTCAAAGATCTAGACACTTTTAAACTTAACCTAACATTCTGATAGTTGCTGATGTTTTCTCCTAGCTGTCGAAAGAAATTCAAAAGCATACTGACAAGAAGAAGAGGCCTGAGGATTGCTCCCTCTCTGCAGTAACCAAGTCTAATAGAGCCTTAGGGCTTGTGAAGGAAGTGGATGTGGCTAATGCCTTCCTAGATCATGGAACCCTAGAGATTGGCGTATGGATTGAAGGATGCTTTATAGCATATGCATTGATTGATGGAGGCTCATCAGCAAACATAATAACGGATGTGACAATGAAGGATCTAGGCTTGCAAGGAATGCAGCCCACATAGTGGCTTATTAGATTGACAAACCAAAGTAGAATCAAGACTTTGGGCATTCTCCCATATGTAAAGACAACCCTCACAAGAACAAACTATTGGCTGACATATCTAGTGGTCAAACCAAATTCCTACGGGACCTCATATCCTTTGATGTTAGGAAGACTTTGGCTTTTTGAAGCAAGAGCAAGAATGGATTGGTTCAAAGGAACCCTAACCCTAGGCAGAGGATCTAACAAGGTGGTGTTGAAGTTGTATGGATCACAAAAAGGCAATGGATCCATATCCACTGAAGTCGTAACAGACTCCTCCAATGAAGTAATAGATGGTGCATCAAGAGATGAATAAGCTGTCAAACAGATCTTTCCCAAGAAAACAGAGGCACAGTCCCTGAAAGTGGGCACTGTAAGCCAACTGCCAAAGAAAGCAAAGTCTTTGTCATCACTAGGTGAATACCTCATGCCTGAACCCAAATTGACTTCTGAAATTACCTCTAATAGTGAGATAGAAGCATGGATGTACTATTCTCCATGTTACCTGGCAGTAGAGAAGAGATAGAGCCGAAAGCAAAGACAGAGACAAAGACAAAGACAAAGACAGAGATAGAGATAGAGATAGAGACAAAGACAAAGATAGAAGAAGAAGCAGAGGATATAACAGAGGGTCCATTCTTCTCTTACAGAGCCTCCATAGAGGCAGAAATAGAATTTGAAGAGGACAAAGGTGATAATGCAAAAGAAGATTATGAAAGCGAGCTAGAAGAGTTTATCCTACTCACAGAAGGTAGAGATGAGGAAGAAGTTCTTGAAGTTCCTGAAGCCTTAGAAAGAAGATCCCTTGTTATTCAATAGAATGACTATGGTACCCTTTGGTTTGATTAATGAGTCACATCATAAGCAAAGCCTCTATAAGAAATGGATTAAGAAGAATAGGCCTTCTTTCAGTAGTGATTCTTGTTGCCCAAAGTTACCCTTCCTAAGAGAAGATGATGACATTGCACCTTGCCAACAACCCCTAGCCTTGAAGCTTAAACAGAACGCACAAGGTTCATGTTATGTGATGTTTTTGGATGCATCCTCAGAAGACGAGTCTTCGAGCCAAGAAGTAACTCACCCTCAAACCAAATCCAAAACCGCTCTAATACCCTTTTAGCTTCCCAAGGAGCAAGCTAAATCTCCACTCAAAGAGGAAGTTGGTTCTAGTGAATCATCAGAAGAGGAGACCACTCCCTTGAAGGAGTCAAATCTCTGCCTAGAAGCAGTCTGTGGGACATTGATCTACGAAGTGGAAGGAGAAAAGTAACTAACATTCGTGGATGCTGAAGGGATTGAATGTCACTTGAAGGTGGGTATCAATCTTCCAGACATGAAGAATTATTGGTCCTGTGAGATCTACTGAAGGAGAACTTGGATGTGTTTGCATGGTTGTTCAAAGATTTGAAGGGGATTGATCCCACAGTATGCCAACATCACATCAACTTAGAGCCTAATGCTAAACCTATAAGGCAAAGATAGAGACGTATGAATCCAAATTACTCTGCCCTAGTGAAGGACGAATTATTGAAGCTCATTGAAGATGAGTTTATCTATCTAGTGGCCAATAGTGAATGGGTTTCACCCATTGTGGTAGTACCCAAGAAGAATGGAAAGCTATGGATATGTGTGGATTTTTGAAAGCTCAATTCCAAGGCCAAGAAGGATCATTTCCCTATCCCCTCACAAACTAGCTATTGGACACAACGGTAGACCATGAGCTCTATTCCCTCTTGGATGGATTCAACAGATACAGCCAATTCTAGATCGCAAAAAAAGATCAATCCAAAACGACCTTCACAAGCGAATGGGGAACCTATGTTTGCATAATGATGCCGTTTGAGCTCTGTAACGCTCCTACTACCTTCCAACGAGTGATGATGGCTGCATTCCAGAACCATCGGCATGACTTCATTGAGGTGTACCTAGATGACTTTTGTGTCTATAGCCTAATCTGTGAGCATCAAGGATACCTAGAGTAGTGCTTTGAAAGATGTTGAGAATATGGGATTTCTCTCAACCCCGACAAATGTGTCTTTGGAGTCTCATTAGGAGTTCTTTTAGGCCACATTATCTATGCACAAGGGATAGCAATAGATCCTGCCAAGATCGAGAAGATTTTTGCCTTAACAGCCTCAACCAATCTTAAATAATTGAGGGGATTTCTTAGCCATTTGGGCTATTACAGAAGGTTCATTACACACTTTGTTACAAAAACAATCCCTATGCATAAAATTCTAAGAAAAGATGCAGAGCTCACGTGGACCATTGATTGTGATGAGGTGTTCAACATCCTGAAGTAGTGTTTGATTAAAGCAGCCATCTTGCAGCCTCTTGATTGGACAAAGGAGTTCCATGTGCACATCAATGCATCAGCTGAAGGCCTAGGTGCAGTCTTATGACAAAAGAGCCCCTCAAACTTCTCTAAGGAAAATGCCATTGCTTTGTACAAGAAAGAAAAATACAAAGTCTTGCAAAGATGTGTTGTAGGAGAGGAGATTGGAATTGTGCTAAAAGGATGCCATGACGAGCCCTGTGGCATACACTTTGTAGGAGAAGCGATAGCCAGGAAGGCCTTACTTGCAGGATATTGGTGGCCGACCCTCCACAAGGATGCCTGTGACTATTGCAAACATTGTGATGCATGTCCAGTGAATGGGAAAGCCTACCAAATCCAGCATTATACCCCTGCAACCAATTCTTTCCCTAAAACCATTTGAGAAGTGGGGAATTGATTTCATGGGCCCTATTGATCCACCAACCAGAAGGAAACAAAATCAATACATCTTGGTTTGTAAGGACTACACAACCAAGTGGTATGAAACTAAAGCTCTGAAGTAGGACGATGGCAATAGCATAGCCATGTTCCTGTACGAGAATATCATCACTTGTTTTGGCAGTCCTCTAGAGCTCGTAAGTGACAGAGGTACGCACTGCCTTACCAAGATTATGGAAGAGTTGACAGAGCTATACAAGATATGCCATCATAAGTCCATACCCTATTACCCTAGAGCCAACGCCCAAGTCAAAGTTACCAATCACATCCTCTACTCGATTCTGACAAGAATGATAGTCGTACATCATCATGATTGGGACAATCGACTTACTGAGGCCCTCTGGGCATACAAAACCTCCATAAGGCTACTACATGATAAACCCCTTTCCAGCTCTGGTGTATGGAACAGAAGTCATTTTTCCTGTTGAACTCGAGCTACCCTCTCTATGTATGGCTATCAAAGAATGCTTGGGAGATGACAAGTCCCTACAATGGCGTCACTTGCATTTGGAATGTCTCGATGAGACTCGCACAATCATCAAAAGCAGAAGGAGGTCAAGGAAGGTGACTTAGTCCTAGCATATAATTCTCAATTTGGAAAGTTTCAAGGCAAGCTTCAATAACATTGGATGGGCCCTTATAAGATACTTTCCATCCAACCTAATGGATTTGTCAAAGTCTAGACAGGTGACGCTTTAGATGATCCCTTCTTGACTGATGGCTATTGCCTCAAGAAGTATTACCCTCCCTGGGGATCCTGACAATCACCATCGATAGCTCGCTCATTCCTTGCATGACAGTCCATACGGCTTTACCTAATGCTCCTGATTACTCTCTTGTAGATCATGATGATGTGGCTTTGTTCTATAGCTCCTCACAGCCACCTTCCCCTCCTCCTTGGTTTCCTTTCCATCTAATGCAGCAGAGGTGGTGAGGATGGTTTTGATACATGGATTTTGTGCCATTCCTTTCTTCCAACATGTGTTTGTGTGTTTGTGTGTGTGTGTGTGTGTGTGTGTGTATGTGTGTGTGTGTGTGTGTGTGTGTGTGTGTGTGTGTGTGTAAGTCATGGGAGAAAAAAACTTAGGTCCCTGTCATGTCGACCTATTCTTTAAGAAAAGGTGGAAACACCCTCGGGAGTAAGGAAAGAGAAAAGAAAAGAAAAAATATATAAAGGAAAAAACAAATATTATGGGAGAAAATGAAGAAGTTCTTTTCCAAATGTAATTCAAGTAAGTACCTTGTTGGCTACCTCCCTGGGTATGCCTCTTCATCAACCGATCCAAGTAACATTATCAACCTGTTGATGCCAATCTTCATCGACAAACCTAGAGTGATGTGAGCTTTCATCCTAACCGGATGTGGGATGCATGGGCTGCCCTCTGTATTCATCGATAGAGTGTGAGACATAGGATGGGGTGAGTGACCAATCTTTGCCCTTTATATTCAACATAGAGGTGAGATGTGTGAATGGAGCATTGCATGCATGAGATGGGCCTCTCAATGCACAAAGCACAAAATTGTTCCTACACATAGGCACTATAAGGCTCCTTGGCCTTCCTTCTTGCACTGTATGCTGGCACATCGCGGGATGCACAATTGCACCATCAATTGCGCACAATGCATACACCCTCTGCACAAGTTATAGTGAGGATAACATCAATGGGTTGGGTTTTCCCCCCTACATCTATTAATAGAGCGTGAGACACTTGGCGTCAGGTATGTTCTCGTTTCTCTATGCACATACGAGATGGGTCTCTGCCATCACCTAGGACACATCACCATGTTCTGTACACTGCACTACAAGGGTTCCTGGCCTTCTTGCTTGCACCTATGCTAGATGGGGTTGGATGCACTAATGCACCACCAACTGTGCACACTAACATACTCCCTTTGAACCATCTCCCTTATTGATTTCTCAACTAGGTGTGAGATTTGGGTTTCATTATTATTCACTTGAGTGATGTCAGTAATGGGGCGAGTGATTGTTCTTTCATTCCATTTGAGTGACTGTGAGCTGAGTGCAATATCATTCACCATTTAGACAAATTCCCATGATTCCCTCAGCAAAATTGCCTCCTTGGGTGCTACTGCGTGGTCCCTACCATGCTAGACGTGGGATGTGAAGACACTTTGGTACCTCTTGCACAGTCGACTGCGACACAGCACATGACATCGAGAATCAAATTCAATTCTTAGCAAAACGGGCCAAGTTTTTCTAACCCTACACCTTTTGTTTCTCAGTGTGACGGTCATGTTTTAAGTGTGGGGACGTCAGCAATTGGTCTGATGTGTGGCCTTAGGTCCTTGTTGCTTGGTTCTGTGGAATGTATGTGTGACTTTAGGAAAGTTTTTTAGCCTTGAAAAGAGGTGAATGTAATTTCAAAATAGCTCAAGGAAGTGGAAGAAGTAGTTGTTGAAGACTCGAGAGAATACTAGAGTGAAGTGACAGTGATGAGCTATGAAAAGTCACTGTAGTGGCTCTAGTGACCTTTCATATCAAACACACCTCTTAGGAGGGGCATTCATGACCAAAGAAGGTTTATTGTGAGGGATTATTGAGTATTGCAGTGAGGAGATGATGTACTATTGATTGAGAGAGACAGAGTCAAATATAGCCAATTCTATGCCAAACAATGTATCTACATATGAGAGAAAGCTATGAAAACTTTGAAGATGAATCATACGTGACATCTTTCCATTCAAAGTGGAGATTATTTTATGTTTTAATGTCTATCAATGAATTCTATGAAGAATATGATGAATTTTGTTAAAGTTAAAGCCATGGGAGAATTATTTTTATGAAGATGAGTGAATATTTCTTGTTCTCGGGTGTTCTTTTCCTTGTTGCGATCACATAAAAGATGAAAGAGATGGTTGTTGATGATACAAGATAGATTTTCTTATAGTAGAAATTCTGTTTTCCTTGGTGTTCCTTTTGGGGCTCCAATTGCCCACATGTTAAGTGTGATATATGTGGAAAATTGGGTTATATGGTGAATGTTTGTTGGAATAAAATAACTGGACTAGAGCAAGGAAGTAAGGAATCTGGGCATGTTAATCATTGAAATGCTAAAGTGAACTCCCAAGGGGAGGCCCCTAAGTAGATTTTGCAAAGGGGCAAGGAAACCATTGAAGAGATGCCTAGTGGAGTTAGACTTCTAGAAGCATTCCTAGTCAATGCCAATATGCATGATGATGTTAGAGCCATTACAAAGGATCAAAATGTGAAGGAAAATTAAAAATTAGACCCTAGTACAAGTGTTTCAATAGCCATGAGAGGAAAATCATTGATGCCAACACATACATAGGTCCTTTAAGAGTAGATGTTGAGTCAGTAGAGCTTGCACTAAAGCAGCATGAAAATCTAAAGTCAAAGAGGCCTATAGAGCCCTAAAAAATCCTAAAGATTAAATAATGTGATGAGAAAAGAATGTTTTGGCTAATTTTTGGGAGATTAATTTAGTTGCATTATGTGAAGCCAAATTGGATGTGAACCTTTCCCAACTCATTTGTTTGTCACCTTATTTTTGCAACAAGTTCAATACAATTCTTAGATAGGATACTCTTGAGCCTTTAGGGGCCAACTGCATTGGAAGTGAATGGCTAGATCATGTCTCTGAGAAGCATTAATTAGTGGATCCTAGTTCTTTTAGTAAACATTGTGAGTATAGATTTATTGGAAAGACTAGGGGTTCCCCATCCAAACGTATATCATCACCATTCTAAGGATGTAGATGATACTTGGAGAAAATCAAAGGGGTTAGTCTTAGAGTCCTTCTAACACTAGACCGTCTTGAGTACACCTTAAATTTTAGAGATATTAGATTTGCAAGAAGATTGAGCTATCAACTTTTACTTCAAGGGCCTTAGATCATACAAGTTGATTGCTTGTTTAATATTTCTACAAAACATTTAAATTCTGCTCATGGGATGAACATAGACTATTGCTTGAGGGAACTTCTATAGGGGAACCTTCTAGTTTTAGTGATTCTAAAAAGGGATCCACCATAGAAGAAATATATAAATGTAGCCCAATGAATTGATTTGAAGTTGAGATTGTATTTGAGATGTTGATATTATAGAATTAGATCTTGAAAGCCTAGATACCCCTATCTGATCAAATTTTGCACTATGTTATTTGAGGCTGAATGTGTTGAGTATATAGCTCTCTTATAAGAGTTTATGGATGCGTTTGCTTGGAGTTACACTGAACAAAAGGGGATTCCCCCACAGATAGATGTGCAAATAATCTCAAGGAAGGTATGAGTCCAATTAGGTAAAATGTTAGATGCATGCCATTTGAAACCAAGAACCTTGTTTTTGAGGAAGTGATGTGTTTGCACAAGATGTGCATAAGATTCCCCATTGGACACCTAGTTCTCACACTAATGGTTTTAAGAAAGGAAAGGAATAACCAGATTTCATTATGTTTGGATTTTAAGGAGCTAAATTAAAAAAGTCTAGGATTATTACCCTTTTCCCTTTGCTAATTAGATCATCCTGAACTAGTTAGCTGGCAAGGAGATCTACTATTTTATATATTATTTTCTAGGATACAACCAAATTGCTATATCAAAAAATGATAAGTTAAAAAATAATATCTTTCACTATCTTTAGTAAATTTGCATATCATGTTATGGCTTTTGGTTTACTAATGCCCTAGGATCTTGGTAGAGAACAAATAACAAAACATTTGTTGATATTTCACCAAATGAACTCAAGGTCTTCATTGATGACCTTGGGACTACCATTATTCATGATCAACAATTCTTTGTGCTACTTAAATGTCTTGAGAGATGTAGTCAATATTGCATTTCCTTAAATCCATGTAAATATGTGTTTGGGATACCCTATAGTCTCCTTATAGGATGTATAGTGGGTGCAACTAGAATTGCTATGCATCCTAAGAAAGTGAAAGCTATCATATCAACGAACCCACCCACCAACCCTAAAGAGGTTCAAAGCTTTATATCCTCTACTGCATATTTTATATCGTCTACTTGTGTCTAGTACTATTGATCATGTTTTGGCTGTGACAGACCTTCCACATGTATCTGTTTGGCATCACCATCTTGGGCATATATCCCTCAATGAAATGAAAGACTTGACTCATTTGTAGTATCTCTTGTCCCTAGACTTTTCATATTTTGATTCATGTGATCATTGTTTATATGGTAGGTAGACTCAAAACACGCATAAGGCTCTACACGATGGGTGAGCCTTTGGCTCTTGTTTATTCAAATGTTTATGGTCCCATGCCCAATTAGTCCTTGGGTAGTGCTAAGTACTTAGTTACATTCATTGATGATTATTCACATAATTTTTCCCATAAAACAGAAGCTAGAAATGTTATCTACCTTTTAGCACTTTCTTACTAAAGTTGAGAATGAGTCTACGCATAGGCTGAAAAACCTAAGATCTAACAATGGGGGTGAATATGTCTCAGGTAATTTTGAGTAGTTTTGTGATGAGAGGGATACTAAGCGTCAATTCACTACCCCTTACACTCCCACCCTAGAATGGTATTGTAGAGTGCATGAGTATAACTATTCAACAAACAAACTGCAACATGCTTAATCACACAAGCTTATTACATAAATTTTGGGTTGAGGCCATTACTACTCTCATTCACTTGATTAATTGATCCCCATGCACAATTCTTGGTGGTAGAGTTATAGGAGGTATGGTTTGGTAAACCTCTCTCATATACCCATTTATGAGTCTTTAGATGTGAGGCATCTTTCTTGTGTATAGTGATGCAGGTGAGATGAGCTATTACCTTTCAGAGCTACAATCTTGAAAGATTATTCATAGCCATGATTCTATCTTTTATGAGGGTAAGATGCATAAGCAACTAGAGCCAGTGATTGAGGTGTGTAGGGTGATTTTTCAAGAGAAGCCTCCTATTACCATACAACTAACTCTACTTAGATAGCATGCATTAGTTGATTATGATGTAGTGGTCCAGAATAAACATGTTTTGCAAGATCATGATATTGGATATAGAGGACATGATATATAAGCCCCCAGCCAGTCTTGAGATGCTATACTAGAACCTCCCATCCTCCCGATCATTATAAGCCCTCTATGCATTATGTCATGGTGACGGGTTCTAGTGAGCCCCTTACTTATGAGAAGGCTATGCACAAAGGTGATAGTCACTCTTGGAGAGGACCATGTAGTCTGAGTTTGATTCATAGTAGAGGAATCATACATGAGATTTGGTTTTGTTACCTAGTAGAAATTATGCACTGCTATGTCAATGCATGTATAAGTTAAAGAGTACTCTCAGCACAAGTTTGATGCTCTCATGCATTCATAGTCATCTTCCCATAATGATATGAATCCATGTCTTTACATGAAAAAGGCCCATGATGGTAGCCTTATCATTTTGGTACGGTATGTCAATGATGACATATTGATTGCTATGAGTACTCATGGTGAGTTGGATACTTTGAAGACTCAACTCAAGAAGAGATTAGAGATGAAGGACATGAGGCATACTTCTCATCTACTTGGTATATGCAATACACTCAATGGCTCTAAGGGGCTTCTCTACTTGTCTTAGAAGAAGTATATTCACAAAGTACTCGAGCGATTCCATATGTAGGATGGTAAGCCGATTTGCACCCCTTAACCTTCTCATGTGAAGGTGATTCAAGTAGACTATTCCCAGTTAGATGATGAGAAGGCCAAGATGGCCAATATCTCATATATATCCATAGTGAGCAACTTGATGTATGCCATGGTAGCCATTATACGTGGCATAGCATTTACAGTGGGAGTTATGGCTTGTTCTATAGTGACACTTGGCAAGTGACATTGGGATGTTGTGAAGGGTGTCATGAGATACCTTAAGGGCACTGTAGACTTGTGCCTTTCTACAGAGGCAAAGAATGTTGTAGCCAATGATGCTTGCAATGAGTCTCTCTAGTTAGGTCGTCTTGTGGCAAACCTTAGTGTTATTGATGTAGTCCATACACTGTATTCAGATTCTATGAGTGCTATTCAGTTGGCCAAGAATCGGGTCCTCCATGAAAAAATAAAGCACATTGAGGCGTGTTACCACTTTATACAAGAGGTTGTTGAGAATAAGTCCATTGAGCTTATCAAGATCTCAACCAACAAAATCCTGCAAATTTGCTCATCAAAAGTCTCTTAGTGGAGCATTTTGTCTTCCTTAGGAATTTGATGTGGAATTATATATTTCCTTATCCTATTGTACTTTATATACGCTTGTACTTTGTTCTTTTGTTTTTCTTATTCTCTCTGCACTAGGGACACATTTTCCTTTGAGTGGGAGGTTATTGGGGATAAAGGCACCTGTGCCTAGCCACTCATGCATTAATTACACTAATAGTACCCGTACACATGTACACTGTAGGTGGCGGGCACCCATCTCTATCACTTCATTTTTTATTCTTTCAATGGCATTTGAATAAGGGAAGGCCGGTCACTCATTGTGACTATTAGAGTTCCCACATCGAGTCCCTCTTGCTCTTACTCTCTTGCTCCTTCCACTATAGCTCTTGCTTTTGCTTGTGAGTTCCACTCAAGGTTTTCTCCCTTCATTTGGAATATAAAAGCAGCTTATTATTATTATTATTCTACTAAATAAAGTTTATTAAAATTAATCTTTCAAACATAACAAATAATTTAGATATCAAATACTTTATTTTATAATAGTAATCAAAACCTTCGCTTTACAAAGTGGTTCAAAAGACGCATGTGCCTAGCCTCCCATGTATTACTACATTGATAGTACCCACACACATGTACACTGCAAGTGGTGGTGAGTACCCATCACTGCTACTTTATTCTTTACTCTTTTACTAATATTTGAATAAAAGGAAGGTTGGTCACACATTGTGATTGTTGGAGTTCCCACATCTTGTGTCTCTCTCTATCTTGCTCTTGATCCTTCCACCATAGCACTTGCTTCAACTTGCGTGCTTCCACTCCGGACTCACTCCCTTCAACTAGTATCAAAGCCAACTATTCAAGGATTTTCTTCATCCTTTCCTTCAACTTGAATTCAAAGCTTTAACTTAAGGTTTCATGGCAGCCATTGTTTCTTTCTCTCAAGGTATGCATTGAGCCTTTGCTTCTTCCGACTTGCTCAAACTTGCTTTGCGCTTATTGAGGAGCTTCCTAAGGCTTAGTTGAGCCTTGTTGAGTGCTTTATTAAGTGGAAAAAGATACAAAAGGTTTGGAAAACAATAGCTAAGGACTTGCCATTTTAACCGTTTTGAGTGGATACCGAGCATGCTATAGAAATCATGGACAACTATGATAGCTTAATAGCACTGTTGTATTTTGGTCATAACTTTTGCATACAATATCGGATTTAGGTGTTCTATAGCTAGAAATGAAGAGCAAAACAAGATCTAAAAATATAGATACTCATAAAAGTTGATTTTCTGCAATTTTATGTTCTCTATTTCACACAAAATACAACTTTTTTTGTTCGAATAGCAAGAATAAATTTCATAATGCATGTTTGATACTTCGGGGATGCTATGTTGGTACCTAGATGGCATGGTAATACTTTTGGGACTTATTTGAGCTTGAAATAGCTCAAATTTTCACTATCATTTTAGTGCTACAATAATAGTATGACGAGCATTTATCAATGAAAATCTCATGCCTAATGCTCATTAATGATTTACGAGATACTTAGTGCATGTACAACTACTCCAATTATTATGTATACTTCATGATATGTTATTGCATGCTTTTGAGCTGAGATTTGAGCTTTGTTACATTGATATTGATTGTGGCTACATGCCTTGGTTACTTCAGTGGCTTATGTAGTTACAGGCTTGAAGAATCTATTAGGTTTTATATTTCCAACTTATGCTTTGTATATCTTGGATACTCGAATGTCATTCACATGATGTTTTGAGCTTTGCTTGCTTATTTGGCATTTGACTTTTACTTGGCAGCTACTCGGCTTTATGTATTGAGCCATATTGGCACTTGGATGTACCATAGAGCATTTGGTTTTATGCAATTGACCTTGAGCTTATCATAGTGCGACAATGGGACTCATTGTGACATGTACATGCTCTCTTGATATTTATTGGATGCAATTACCCTATCGTGGGCTGATTTTATCTCTTGGCTTGGACTTGGTACTTATGTCTCTCAAGGTGTTGTCAATGGTATTTATATGCTTCTAGGTTACATATTGAGTTTTTACTCAGAGGGTTATGTATCTGGCACTTCTCTTCATTTACCCTTGAGACCTACCTTGTGTATGATGTTTATGCCTATTGCATATATAGTTTGTGACACATTGCAATTGTGACAATTTTTAGTGCCGGTTCTTCCCGACTTCTTCCTTCTTCCTTCTTGGTTGCTCACACTTGGTTGTTGGCATATTACTGCAATTCCTTGCACCAACCTGTCATTTCAGTTTTGTATTCTATTTGACACAATCACTTGGACTTGACAGTATTTTATTTATAGGTTGTGGACAACTCATTAGTTTGGTAGTCTCTTTTGTCTCCCACTTGATTTAGCAGTGGATTTGGGATTGATTTGTAGGGTATTATAGCAGCCCCAATCTTGCTCTTCTATGTACTTTCGTCATCTAATTATGGCCAATGGTTCTCACAACATTGTTATCTTCAATATTGAGAAATTTAATGGGACCAATTATAGCTATTGAAAGACCCTGATATTGCAAGTTTTAGTGCAGAAATTGTAGCTTAGACCACTCAAAAATGGGGGTGCCAAACCTAAAAACATTGTACCAGATGATTGGGATGAAATAGATGAGCTATACATGTCCACAATTATTTTATCACTCTCTAAGCATGGTTGTAATTGGAAATCAGACTACATATGAGCTTTGGACATAGAGTAAGAATCTTTATGACAAGCTGAGTCCTGCATCTCAAATGTATTGGCTAAAACAATTGATGGACCTTTCCATAAAGAAAGAAACTTCTATGTTTGCACACTTGAATGAGTTTCACTCCATCATCATCCATTAGCTTTACAGGAGATTAGTTCAAGGATACTTTGCATCCTTTATTTCTTCTTGGTACTTTACCTGAGTCGTGGAACACTTTCCATTAGCTTTATAGGAGATTGAGTTTAAGGATACTTTGCATCCTTTATTTCTGCTTGGTACTCTACCTGAGTCATGGAACACTTTCCGTACGGCTATCTATGCTAAGGATGGATTGAACTTGCAATATGTTGAGAGTGTTCTCTTGGCAAAAGAGGTGAACAAAAAGAATATGGATGCTTCCCGTAGATCACATACATTGACTGTGAGAGGCCAGCAAGATGGAAATGGCCATAGAAGAGACTTCAACAAGTCTCAGTCTAGGATACCTGGATAGTCTTGTAGTAAGTCCCTTGGTCATAAGTTTGGTCTCTTACTTGTCATTATTATGGAAAAGAAGGTCATATTTGGCCACAATACCATAAAATGTGTGAGGACAAGTACAAGGAAAAGAAAAAGTGTAAAGTGCAAGATAAGAATGATGATCACACTGAATATTTATGTACATTGGCAATCTATGACGCATTTGTAAAAGTTTGAACCTAATACTTGGCTTAATACTGTAACAACCCGTAGATGCTTAATCTATTCAGGGAAAATCATGGTTATTAAGCCTTTACAACTACCTTTCGAGTTATGCAAATTACGCAATGTGAAGTATGACTTCTTCCTAATGATGTCCATGCTTAAATGTTCGATTCAAAGTACTAGACACGGTATCGGTACCTGGTTTTGGAGTGTCAAGTTAGCGTTTACACCCGATAACCCGTTCGTGTTGGTGGTGGCATCTTTACCCGATCCTCCTTCCGTAGTCATGGCCTTTCCAGTTACTTGCGAGAGTTTAGAATACAGCCTTCACTCCCCTCTGAGCACTCCTTTGTGCCAGAGTTCCCTACGCCTTGCCTTTACTTTCTCAATCTTTTTGTCAACTAGAGGCAGACGATGGAGAGGTTATGAGAATCGCGAGGGAGGGAAGGTAGTCGTATCCTCTTCTTAGGAGAGGAAAGGAAGGAGATTTCCTTAAGCCCTCCTTTCTCTCTCTCTCTCTCTCTCTCTCTCTCTCTCTCTCTCTCTCTCTCTCTCTCTCTCTCTCTCTCTCTCTCTCTCTCTCTCTCTTTCTCTTAGGAGTTTGGCAGTAGGGGGGGGGGGGAGAACACTGAGCTAAGGGGTCCTTAACTTCATAGGACCCTTAGATTAACATGTCGCCCTGTGGCTATTAAGGGGAAGGAAGGGATATTGGGGGGGTTGGAGGTGGCACACGTGTGCCCCTCCCCCCCATCAAATTTGTCGTCCTCGCAATCTTCATGCCCAGTGATCTTCAAAGGATCCACCACCACCATGTCACTCCCTTTCACTATCATGATCTCCTCCTCCACCCCCTTCGACTACCATTTAGCTCCCCCCCTCCCTTTGCCAGCTGGTGGCATCACCAGGGAGGGGGTCGTAAAAAATTTTCATTTTAATTTGATTTTTTTAAGGGGGTTCCTTACAGCGACAGAATATTACATCTTTCACTAAAGTTTAGCTTTGCCACCCAATGAGATGAAGGTGTGCAATCATGGATTGATTTGATAGCTAGGAAATAATCATCCATAGCCCCAATCAAAGATTCCACATCTTGTTCCACCTTGGACCCTTCGCAAACAAGTAAACCTAGGTGGTGGTATCTACTTGAGAAGAAACTTCTCCTCCTATAAATTCTCTACTCTCTCTTAGTCAACCCTAGAAATTAAGATAATGATTATTAATCCAAAAGAAAGTATAACAGCTTTTTTAGTCATGGATTTCGTGGAGCGGCACATTTACAAAGTAAGTGGGTTTCTTATCTATCTCAAGGCTCTATAAATTGAAGGTAATGGAGATCATCCTTTGACAATGTAATTGTTACAAGCATGTCTCCAATTAACTACTATACGGTCAGGGGGTATAACTTGGATGACTTGTTTGTACACCCAATGGTGTAATGTCATTGTCTCCCCATTAATTGTTACAATATCATTAAACCTTTGGCCTTCAAATAAGAAACATCAAACTAGCTTCAATTTCTCAATCCACTTGATATATTTGAGGATTGGTAAGTAGTATTGTACATAACCTTGAATAGCATGAACTGATTATAAGCTTGGCCAACATTATTCAATTAGAAACTTCTAACATGGTCTCTCAGGATGTCATGCTATCAAGGATCCTCATACTTCTTAAGTCTAATTAACTTATGCTCCTCAAGCCATTTGAATAGTTTTAGGTGAATTTCCACATCTTTGTGAGAGGACCGTCATCCAAGCCTTTCTAAGAACTCATCCAAGTCTCTCAGCATGTCGTGCTATCAAGGATCCTCATACTTCTAAAGTCCAATTAACTTATACTCCTTGGGCCATTTGAATAGTTCAAGGTGAATTTCCAAAACTTCATGAGGACTCTCATCCAAGCCGTTCTAAGAACTCATCACTTGCCTATCGATGCACATCTAACAAGTTCTTAGAGAATCAAATAAAATTATTTGATTAATCAATGCATGCTACTCATGAACATATTTACAACTACATGTGGCTACATAGAGCGTATGAAACATGAAAAAGCTTCCACTTGTTTGGGTAACAAATATCACATAAGAGTGACATGTTTTACTCTAGTTATAAACATAGAAAATAATAAGAGACCATATTTAGAGACATAAGGTAAGGATCCAACATTAACTCGAGAGCAATGCTATTTGCTTGATAATTTTGAGAGATACAAAGATTGTACAAAATTTATTTAAAAATTACACATCATACTTGAAATTTGAGCAAGAAAAAATTGTAAGAGATGAAAGGGTCCATGTTTGCTATTTGTTGTAAACCAAGCAAGAAACCAATCAATGAGAAATAAGGAGGTATTTCTACATCGTAGGTGTCTTTCCTTGGCTCAATTGTCATCCTAGTCACCATCCTTACAAGATTACCGTGTTGGATTCCATTGTGATGCTGTTACATTAGAGGAGTATATGTGCACCTCTTTGCTTGCTTCTCCAAGGATATGAATGTATAGGATGAGAAGAAGGGAAGGGGATTTTCTTACAGAACAACAACCTTCAGAAGGAAAGGCTAAGATAGTATATCCACATGAAGAAAGCTAACAAAGTGCTAAGGCTTTTTGGAACAGCTGTACCAATATGGCAAGTTGTGCTTAGGCCAAGTGGAAGGGGCTGATCAATTGGAGTAAGATAGGAAAACTATTCAATATAATATTTTGTAGGAAAGAAGCAGGAGAGAACATGTATGCAACACTTATGTGATTCTTGACTACCATCTAATAGAGAGGATTACCAAACCAAAACATGCATTTATTATAAAACATTAACATAACAGGTCTGCATAATGGAATTTTATGTGAAATTTGTTTGAATAGATAATGTCATGACTAAATTGTCTTAAAACAAAACTATCGTTGGAGTAAAGTTTATGTGAATTTTCCTTCTTTGTATAGCCATGGAATGAAGAACAACAATATTAAGAAGGAAAGGCTTAGATAGTATATCCATAGGAAGAAAGCCAACAAAGTGCTAAGGCTTTTTGGAGCATTTGTACCATTTTGGAGTTTTTTTCCATACTTGAGCCAAAGATATAAAATTATTCTGCATCAAATCAATTTGAGACAATGATACAAAATCTCCGACACATTACAAAAACACAGCATATATGCATATGGAAGATGATCAATGTGTTTGAGTTTGAGTCAAACATGGTAAGTGCAATTATAAAATAATAATTGGTTGTAGGAAAAAGCTTAGAATGAGCTCATAATACAAGCTCAATACAAGATATTCAACATATTTATATTTAATTATGCTTAGTTCTATAGGCTCACAACTCATAAAACCAATGCACCTTTGACTTTTGTGCTATAATAAGATATCATGCCATCATAATAACATGCAGTCAACTAGTCATGAAAATGATGAGCCTTTGGCTCAAGCTTTTGGTTGACAACAATTACCAATAAATTTCCCAACATCTCTACACATTTTCTCATTGGATTCCCATATATAATTACAAGACTACAAACAATATGGCTTCAAGAATTTTCATCTCCATCATATGCAAATTAACAAGATCATCATACTTCTCCCTTGGTTTCCCTAGTTTTCTCACAAAAAGTAGATGTTTGTATCTTGTACTACCACCATCATGGCAAGTATGAGACCTAATCTCATGACAGACATCAATTGGATTTTAAGCTACAACATTATCCATTGCTCTTGGTCCCTTATGTCACTCTGAACTATGCATTCAAACATAAACATATCATAATATAGCAATGCTACTAGTGCATTCTTTAGACAACATGTGAAAACAATACAATTTTTTTAACACATATTTTAAGGGGAACTCCCATTTTCTCTTCTCTCTCTCTCCCCCCCCTCTCTCTCTCTCATACATTGCCTCCTCTTTTGACCCTTCTTCTTTCTACCTCTCACTTTTTCCTCCTTCTATGCCCCTCCCATATGGTGTATACCCTTCTCCCCCTCCCCTCATCCTTCTCCTTCTATGCTCTTACCTCTCCTTGTCCTCTTTCTTCACTCTCCCTTCATCCTTTTCCTTCTATGGCTCTTCTTGCTTTCTTCCTCTTTCCTTTCCATAGCCTATCATGTGGCAGCATTTAAAGGAGCTATATTAGAAAGGATGGTAACAATAATGGAAAAGCATGAAGATAAGGATACTTTCTTGCATAGTAGGAGCTATAACTAAAGTTGTAGAGGTTTGCCTCTCCTCCTCCTCCTCCTTCCTCAACTAGATGATGCATCTAGAGTTGGAACCCCTTTGGACTAGTGTCATATAGAGATGTTGAACCAAAAGTATTTAAAAGAAAAAAAAAAGCATATTGAAGCAACATTCGGATTGTCAACTATTATGTTCATTTATCTTCTACAAATTATAAATTATTATGTCCATTTATCTTCTCAAGAAGTAAAATAATACTATGCTTGAACATATACCCATCTTTTTAAGAAATTAAAATAAGTATATTTGAGTTGGCATGCAAAGATTAATGATGACATATTGGGTACATTTATGAAATTAAAAAAATCAACACAAACATTGCAAGAAAAATATTTTTAAGTAAATAATACAAAAATATATAGAAAATCCAATATTATACAAATTAAAGTATGTCTATCAAAAGGTCAAGAATAAGGTCAAGAATAACCACTAAGAGTGGGGCAAAAAGGAGACTTTAATATTATAAGAATTTGCAAGTGTGCTACTCATTATTAACCTAACTAGCTAGTTAATTTATCTTAAGATATGGAGGAAGTGCAAAAGTGGTACTCATCATAACCTAACTACCTAGTTAATTACCTTAAGATATGGAGGAAGCACAAAACATTACTGGAAAATCTGTAGTAGACTAAATGTTGTTTCTTGTCCAACCCCAACAGTCACATATACTACATAAACAAATGTTTTCATAATAAGAAAAGAGTCATTTTTTTTATCTCTCTTTCTTGAAAATTAGGCTAGAGCATGATGGTTCACATTCAATTTGAATTTTATACAAGTCCTTTCTCATCACAAAGAAAGTTGCAATAGCCTTGGCTATATTCCTTTCTCCTAGAATCACAAGTTAGAGCTAGGTTACACCTAGCATTAATGGGGGGGAGTGAGAAACCACTCCCCCCACTAATGTCAGGTCGCACTCGTAGTCTATGGGGGTAGCAAGGTTATGCAAACCCCATCCTCACCCTACTAAACCCAACAAAATGTGCAATTCTAATGTAGAGCTAATAGTACTAACAAGTAGAAAATTGCCATTTTCCTCATACATTTGGTTTGTCTGGTCACTTGCCTCTGTGAAATATTAATGCATAGCCTTTTGTTATTAAGCTTTAGCCCTTATCCCTGGTACGACTGCAAGGAAATGGAGTATACTGATATAGTTTTGTTTGCACTTTTGAATCTAGCATGACCTAGCTCTTTTATAGCATTTGATCCCTTGGCCAATGTATCTTTCTTTGCACATCTCTTGAAATGCCATGTCTTCACTTTTTAGTACATTTGCAACGGAGAAATTTCATCCAAGCATCCCATGGTCTTTATAACTAAGGGGTGTGGGGATGGCCTCATCTTTAAAAGTGGTTCTTTCTTTTTTGAGAACCACAATCTCTTCTTTCACGTGCATTCATTCATGTATCAATTAGGCATGCATTTGTTGACATATGTGAAGGTTTCATTTATTTATCCACATCCATGATAGGCTCTACATCGTGTGGTCATCACAAGACCAAAACCATAGAGCAATTTACTTACCTTAGAAGAAGTTTTCATTTATGTATAGAATGAGAAGAAGGGAAGGGGATTTTCTTATAGAACAACAACCTTCAGAAGGAAAGGCTAAGATAGTATATCCTAACAAAGTGCTAAGGCTTTTTGGAACAGATGTACCAATATGGCAAGTTGTGCTTAGGCCAAGTGGAAGGGGCTGATCAATTGGAGTAAGATAGGAAAACTATTCGATATAATATTTTGTAGGAAAGAAGCAAGAGAGAACATGTATGCAACACTTATGTGTTGCTTGACTACCATCTAATAGAGAGGATTACCAAACCAAAACATGCATTTATTATAAAAAATTAACATAAAAGGTCTGCATAATGGAATTTTATGTGAAATTTGTTTGAATAGATAATGTGCTTGGGCCAAATTGAAGGGAATTATTAATTGAAACAGTATAGAAGACAATTCAACATAAGCTTTTTTAGAAAAGAAGCAAGAGGAAACATGTATACAACGCATGTGATGATTGTCTTGCATCTACCAAAGAGAATTACTGAACCAAAACATGTGTTTATTATTTAAAAAATAACATAAAAAGTTTTGTGTAACAGATGTCTATGTAAAAACATTATGAATACATAATGCCATGACTTTTTTTCTTAAATTGACATATGAGTAAAAATCTACATAACAAAAGTATACAGCTAACATGCTAGAGAGAAATTATGCCATGAATTTAGAAATTTAACCAAAAAATGACACTTGAGTCAAAACACTACATAACGAATTTTTTAAGAAATAATATCATGAATTTTTTTAAAAAAATTAGAAAAGTGGAAAGAATAGCTTGCCTAATCAATGGGTTAGAAAGGGAAGCATTATAATGAATTAAATACTTAGGTGAAAAGAAAATTTTTTAATGATAGAAAGAATACCCGAGTCGTCAACTTATCATTCTCATTGAGATATATATCGCTTTGATAAGAAGACTGATACTCACTCACACACTCTCTCTCTCTCTCTCTCTCTCTCTCTCTGTGTGTGTCGCGGGGGTCCGGGAGAGGAAAAGTTTGATAGAAAGTGAAGCGAAGAGACGATATACATATATATATATATATATATATGTATGTATATATACATACAGGAAGAGGAAGAGGAGGATGGAAGGGGGAGAGGAAGAATGGCCCGAAGAACACAGGCAGCTTCCCGGAAGCGTATCACCACCAGCAGGCCCGCCGACTCCCTCCTCCATGACCACAACACCACTCAGGTCGCTTTGCCAACCCTCCCATGATTATTACTTATCTCTAACCTCCATTATAGATATAGCCCAACTAAATATTGCATGTGCTCCCATATCTTTGCTCTCTCTTCCATTGATTTGTGTGTGTTACTTCTTGGAAAATCAATCATACTATGATCAGATAGATGTGCTCTCATTGCTTTGCTCTCTTAGGCTTCCAGGCAATAATCCCACACTCATCCTAGATGTGCTCTCATTGCTTTGCTCTCTTAGCTTCTAGGCAATAATCCCACACTCATCCTTGCTTATATGTTGTTAGCCTCTAGGTAATCCCTTGTCGTGCTTTAAATCTCTTGTCAAGTTTATATCAGAAGCTTTCATAAACCCCCTGTCAAGTTCGTTAGAAGCCCACGTCGACTCTCCTTTCTAACCCCTTCAATTGATCAGTCCATGGTACTCTGGGTTCAATCTAATTCCATTTCTAAAACCACATCACATCTGGCTCAATTGATTTCATTTAGATTTTCCAACAATTTACATTTCCCTCCACAACATGTTTTAAATCTCGTTGACCACTAAAGACTTGATCCTTACTCTGTCCAAAAATGTTGTGATAATCATTTACCAACAATGCTCAAATCAATTTAAACATTTCATAGAAGACTTGACCTTTTGAACATTGGAATTTAGTATTAAATTATGTTATATGAGTATGCTCATAACTCACATTGAATTGCCCCGTGTGTAAATTATGTGCTAATTTTTCCTACCAAGTGAACGATAGTCAAAAAGCTCTTATATATAGGCAATCACATTTTAATTTACTAAATGTTTCATGTGTTGAATGCCTTCTAATGTTTTTTAAATGGCCACCTTCATTTTCCAAGTGTCAACATATTCTTGAATGATATAATCATAACATATATCATCATTGATCTAATATTATCCTATCACTTTTGTGGCATTTTTTGTAGGGAGAGGCATCGAGTTCTAACCATAGGTAAGCTCTTTAAAAGGATAGAACTTTTGAAATCAATCAAATATTCATTTGTTATATTTATTTCTTTAATACAAATCCCCATATCATTGAATTCTTAAATTCAATTATTTGGTAAAAATTTTCTTAGTGTTATATAAATAGGGAGCATCTAGTTTCTACCATTCTTACCATTAGTAAGCTCTTTAAAAGGGCACACGTTTTGATAACAATTTAGGTAATCATTTTTTAAATTTATTTCTTTGACACAATTCTCATCTCATTGACTTCTTAAAATACATGCACTGATTAAAATTCTCTTGATAAGTAAATTCTAAAATATTTGTGTTACTATTGAGAGTCCAAAGAAGAGGAATGCATGCACAATTAATAATATTGAGAATAAGTGGAAAAAACACTTGCAGATGAGATACACATGTATTGAAAGAAAGATCATCGAGTGTTTAGTTGGATCATGCTATTTAACATCAATAATATTTTTTTATCGAAGAACATTTGTTGTATGTGACAAAAAATGAATACATTTAGCAACAATGTTCTTAATCAAAAGTGAAATTTATTTGTTGAATAATTGATTAGAGCATGATGAATTGTTCACATTGTCATGATTATCATGTTACATTTATTAATCGAAACTTAACTTTTCACAATTGCACAGGAGGTCACCTTGCAAGCACAGAGTGTATCCTTCGCGGCTCAAACATACTTACCACCCTTTTTGCAAAAAATGGCATCCATCAACAAGAAATGATGTGGTGAAGAAATCCAAAACTGTAAGAAAATCAGGGAAACTATCTAAACTAGACAACATCACCTTCACAAATTTTGAACGCTTTGTTGCACTAGTTACTAGATTGAATGGTTGGAACAAGCCCTTGCAGCAACCATTTCACCCTCAGGTCAAGCATTACAAGTCCTACAGAATGAATGCTGAACCAAAAGAGGATATCTTTGCTAATCAAAATGGAGAATTGAGCAATCATGAAGATCAGATGAAAAGACTCGATGTGTCTGTTGTTGCAATGGCCCCAACCCCATCCACTTTAAAGACATATTCTAGTGTCAATCTCCATGAAAAAGAGCCAACCAACACACAAAACAGTGCCTCAAACAAGGAGTCATTTCATATGACACCTTGTAAAGTCCAATGTGGTGATTTCTCTCAGGTTCTAGTCCAATGTGGCTATTTCTCTCAAGTTCCAACAACATGCAACTACGTAGGAAATGGAGTGACCAAAGACAATGAGATTCAAGGAAGCCAAAGAGATATTGATAATCAAAATCAAAATGATGTCTCTCATGCAATGGAGAAGGAAAATCTACTACCAACACAAAGCCCAATTAAGTGTTGTTCAGTGAAGACCACATGCTGTACACCTTGTTCTTATGGTTTATCTAATGGTGTTATAAACCCAAGTAATAAGAGAAGACACATGGATCATCCCAACAAAGCCACAAAAGGTTTAATTGTATCAAGACACACAAACTCTTCCAATTTTGGTAAAATATTGGATCAGAAAAACAAAACTACACTAGGTAGCTCAAGGTTCATGAAAAATCAAAGCTCAATAACCCTCATCAATGTGAGAAATAAGAATGCTTCAAAGGATGTTAAAGCACATGACATACCAAGCTATACATGCAAAGAAGTTCCATTGGCACCTTTGTCTCGAAGAAATGAAGGAGAAACAAATCAAGGAGTTGCCAATAGGTCCTTGCAATGGGAGTCTCCTGCTCTAAATTCCAAAAATGCAAAGCTTGAAGTTAAAGAGAAGATTTTTCAGCCTATAAAGCAGCCAATGGGTACACATGTAAATAGAACAGATAATGAGTTTAAGATTGAGATTGACTTGCCTAAAGAAAGATGCGACGTACCATGTAAGGAGATATGGTTGAGTCAAATTCCTTGTAGCAAATCCGTGGAGCTTGATAAAGATATGGCTAGAAATGGAGGAGGTGGTAAAAAGGATGTGAATCGGGTTCTTCTAAGCCATCTCAATCATGACAAACCAAGTACAATGGATGGTATGAAAAAAATGGTTGATGACCTAATGTGCTCAAGCTCATTGTATGTCAAAGACATAATCAAGGCAATCAATTTGAGTAATCCTACTTCAGATAGACAAGAGAAACTTGTAGTCTTGTTCAAAGCTTTAAGGTACACGGGTTTTCTTGCTCGTCTTTCCATGTTCTTCACTTCAAAGTATAACTCAAAATAAAGCTCACTGCCAATACTATTATGGCTTGTGCTCATCTAAAATCTATCATCTCATATTCTTAACTTTTCAACACAAACTAGAATTAAATGTTAAAATTTTATGTACCCGAGATCTTGTGTAGGGCCTTTAAATAGGAGACTGTATATATATAGGACAAGGATTTGGATGTAAGACTAATCAATGATGAAATCAACAAAACAATACTTTGAAAGGTAAAAAGAGTTATTGGCTACAAAAGTCACATCTAAATGCTTTCTTTGATCGCTATTAGGTCTGATGGGCAAGAAGTGTTGGTTGACAATAGGTACATGCGCTCCAGCTTTCCTCAAGTTGTGAGTTCTCTATCCATTCCATTTGCCTTCCACTTCTTTTATTTTAAATTTATATTTACATGTCATATTATATCACTCTACATGCATGGCTATAGGAAAAGGCATACACTTTATTTTAAGGAGAACCTTTCATGCTAGGACCTAAATTTAGCATTATCGCTAGGCGACATTTTTTTCAAAGCAATGAAATCAAGGCCAACTCCTAAAGTTTTATATGGAATACTTGACATGCAGAAATTCTAATCATTATTCAAGCTCAAACAATTTATTTGTGCTAAAATTTTGTTTATGTGAACAAGATCAAAACCAATGACTTGGTGCACTTGCCTTTGTTGGATTCAAGGCAAGAACACGAGTACACATGTTTTTGCAATGTTTCTATAACTCTCAAAAGTGAAGCAGCTTGTGTGAACCCCCTTCTTTCTTTGTGAGATTAAAGTGCAATTCACTTTATATGTATATTTTTTGCATTTCTTTCAAGCATTTCTATGTCTAAATTTCCTTGTCCTATTTGTTTCATGATGGTGCATTTGTCAAGAATAAGGGTTTGTTGAATTGATGTTCCAAGTATGTGCATGCAATTTGTTCTCAATCATGTACCATATGTTTAGTTATTATGGTAATGCTCCTCAAAATAGAATTCAATGCAAAATTGAATGCTTATTTAGTCTGTCATATTTTATAAATACGTGTTATTTTTCAAATTTTTCTATCTTACCTATCCAATTTCATTAACTATTCATAGCATCTTACATTTTGGTTTGGTTTGACATAAAGCATTAGCATTGGAACATTTTCTGATTGGGCATCTTCGTGTCTTTGTTATACATCTAGCTCCTCAATTTCTATGAGCGAAACCTTCATTTCATAGGCGCTCAAATGATGATGAAGGATGATATACCTCACATGGTTGGATGATGCACATGTAAGTCTCCTACTCAATAGAAATGGCTATCCTCAAGATGATGCACGCGTAGTCTCTTATTCAATAGAAATGGCTATGCACGTGTAGTCTCTTATTCAATAGAAATGGCTATCCTTGAGACCTTTATTAGTTATTTCCCTTTTGATATACCATGTCTCTTTGCACATGTATAGATTCTCCTAATTTAGTAGTTTAGAAAGTCAAGTACAATATAATGAAGCTTGATTAGAATGGTACCACAATAACTCCTATGAAAAAATGAGAAAATCATTTAATACTTAGTTATTTGTCATTTTCTTATAAATTATTTATGCCAATCCAATTTCTAATTTTTTTTGTCAATGCAAATGATACAAAAAAACACATTTCATTCTACAAAAATGTCATTTTTATTATTCAATCCCTTGTAGTGAAGTGCAATGCATTGGATCAAACAAATAATCAAACCTTGAAGCCCTAATTTTGCGAATGTACACCCTCTATTGTTATTTCCATCTCCTCCTCGTACTATGTATGCCACAAAGATGGAAAATTGAAGATGTATGGGAGTAGATCACATGCCCCAATCCCCCAAATCCACATATAATCATGAACGAAGGTTAAAATCTTTGCCCTCAATCTAACCAACTCTTATCTCTAGGAAATGTGCATTTTAACTAAGCTAGCTAGACTTAGCAGGCCACTCACACTTGACAATGCAACTATCTCATTACTTAGTAACAAAAAGCATGAAGATGGCTTGAACTCATCCCTCTTTTGAAAGAAAATGGGAAATGAGAACACTCACTAGACATACATAATAAGAATGGAGACAAAAAAGAATATCCACAAGAAAATATATGCATGTCTAACTAATCATGCATCAAATATAAGTAAGGGATTTAGAGGTAGTTCTTACAAAGGGGGCTACGATGTTTTCCCCATCCCTATAATGATCTTTGTTGATAGTATGAGAATGTGATTATTTAGCTTCAATCTTCTAGAACATAGCATCTCAGCAATAACAAGTGTCATCAAAGCTTCCAACTAAATGTGTTTCATGGCTCTTCAAAGAGCACTAAGGTCATTCTAAGAGAGTTCAAAAACATGGAAAATTCATATGAAGTAGAGTAGTAGGCTCCTCTTTTAGCAAAGAAAGTAGGAACATGATGTGAGCATTTAGCCATGGCCAATTGCATGATAGGTTGGTCATCTATTGTTAAGAAGTCAATGGCATTTCCATAGCTTTTCCTAAGGACAATGTCTTCTCCATCCATCCCTTGCAATGCTTATGGTAATGGGTTCTACA
The DNA here is from genome assembly GCF_053477565.2 of Lygodium microphyllum. NCBI lineage: Eukaryota > Viridiplantae > Streptophyta > Polypodiopsida > Schizaeales > Lygodiaceae > Lygodium > Lygodium microphyllum. The sequence continues at coordinate 122,591,783 of NC_141149.1, read as the reverse complement.
TGCCAAAACCATGAATTTATGTGCTCGATACATGGCATCACTTTTAGTATCAACAACATTCACAACAGATATACAATATACCATCTTTGGGACCCATCTTTGCTACATTTCCCCCAATGTCTAAATGATCTAGGTGTTACCAAGGACATTCACATGAGGCATGTGAGATAGGCCCATATTGACTAGAACACTTATCTCAATGTTACTTTAATATACATGCATATTTGTGTTCACCAAAACATCCATTTCACTCTTCATTGAGCACCTAAGTTGTATGTGTGGGATGGATAGGGGGGTGTGTGTGGGATGGGAAGGGGATGGGTGGGGGGAAGATGGGGGGAGGGGAATCAATACTTAAATGCATATATGTTCTCATGATACAATATTTTTCAACTAGCGTGGGGGAGGGGGGACGGATTCTATCATAGCTTTTCATCAATTCACATCAAGATCTAGACAACTTCAAAGTTTGAGGATTATAGGCAACACAGAGGAAACACAGGTGCCTTTGTCGAATGAGGCAAAGCATCCATAGTTGTTCCCTCTCCTTGCAATTTTATTAGCATTTCCCTTTAGGGCATATGCTAGTAAAATGGTGTGCGGCAAGGTAGTGCATGGCTCCAAAAAATTACCCACACTTAACTCAAGTTAAGTGGCTCACTATCTTGAGTAAAGTGGCCCACTTTATGATTTAAGAGTTGTGGATCTTCGAAAAAAAGGAGTCCTTTAAATTAGGCATTGGCTACATCAAGGCAGATTAGAAGTGTTGGAGGAGGGCAATCAAGAGGTTGCTCAACTCACTCAACCTTGTAAACGATCATGGATAGTGGTCAAAATAGAAGTGATACAATGGTGTAGCAGTAAATCGCATCTTAGTATGGATAACACCCCCCCCTCTCTGCATAGAAGGCAAGAAGATCAGCCAATCATTGTCTTCCACTCATGTTAGGAAGCTATTGTTAAGGTGCTGACTTGATTTTAGCCACATTTGCAGAATCTAGGGCATTGAATTGTCAGATGTTGAGATTGAGGAGGCACTTGTTCATCTTTGGAACATTAGGGCTCCTCTTAGAGATAGAGTATTTAACTAGAAACTCATTTTAGGTGCTCTTTTAATACGTTAAAAATTAATGAACAAAGGCATTTTAGATGGTCTATGTGTCTGTGGAGGAGTGAAACGCCTTCACACTTATTCTGGGATGGTTTCCATGCCCCCCATATTTGGAGGGAGGTTCTTCCCAAATTGAGTCAATGGGGATTAACTATTCACAACCCAAAATCCTATATCCCAGCCCACAAGCTTTTGTTGTTAACATAACTAGGTGATTTACACTACTTGAGATATGGTAGCCACACATTAAACTCCTCTTAGGAGAAGGAGATGGGCAAGTTGTCTAGGCTGCAATATGGCCAAAATTTTGGTGATATCTTAGGGGACTTTGTAAGGAGAATCACTTTAGCAATAATGAGCTAAGTTAGCTAGCCAAATGGAGGCCAAATGACTTCCAATTTTGTAACTCAGATATTCTTTTTTGACACCATTAATAATAATACAATACAAGTCTCAGTAAGAGAGATGGTCTGGCAATTAGTAGCTCCCCTTTGCGAAACCTTTGCATTCAATCAAATATCAAGAAAGTGAGACGGAGTCGTTATGGATGCAGTAGTTTAAAGATCCCTCGTTGTGGTAGGACAATACAACAATAAGTTAGTTTTCCCTGACAATTACAAAATCATTTTGTGGCTTTATTCTTGTGGTTTTGAGTTTCATGTGTTCTGCCTAGATTTGAAAGCAAATCTCGCAAGAACCCTAATGCTTCTACATTCAAAATGATTTTGTGGAGGTTGGATATCATAGCTTATATGTGTGCAAGCTATTGCTATGTATCATCATTGATATTTGCAAATTGATTTGGACCTTCATGCTCCAACTCTATGATGCTATGTTCCATAGCTTCTTCGGTCATAATAGAGATATTTAATTGTACAATGTGTTGAAGAAGGTTAAGGATTCCTTCTAAGGCTAGGTATTTTCTCTCAATGGGGGGCAATATTTTGAATCTAGAATGAGGGTTTTAAGTCCTAGACCTTCTTGTTATAATTTGAGTGTTTTTCGGTCTTTTAGTCTATTCTTATATTTGCTTTCTAAGTCTCATTCTTTTTGTTGCTAGCTAATCAAGTTCAATGAATTTTGTGACAATTTTCAAAACATACATGGACCATCATAAGCAATGATTGCACATCTCCTTAATTCCAAGCACATTCAAGTGCTTAGAATGTAAGAAAACTATAGCTCTTTTTCAACAACTTTTGAATTCATCAATCAAGCAATTTATAACACACTAGATAATCAAAGAATAAGTCAATCAATGTTGTTTCACTTGTCTAAATGAGTGTTACCTTATGCCTCCCTTAGCTTTTATGCTCTAGCTTTTGATTCCCTTTGTTCTTTGCATATCACATTTTGTTTCAATGTTTGATCCTAAAAGTTCACCTGCATAAAGATGTTTCCACATGAAATGGTGTGATCTAACGTATATGCCCTACTATGTGCGTGTTAGTATGTATGAAAGGTGAAGGTTTGGGTATGCATTGGGGTAAGACTCCTAGGAGGGATGTGTGGGTCACTATTCATGTAGTGATCTATGAGCCAAGTTAGATGATATCAAGACTATGTGCATTAGTGCATGGGTATATGTGCAACATTGATGCACATAGTACTATAGGTGTAATGTGGACTAAGTGCAAATGCATGTGGATGTTTTTGTCATAAATGCCCACCTTCTCTTTCTCTCATAATTTTCCACCCTCTAAATTACCCATCGGCTCCTCTCTCTCTCTCTCTCTCTCTCTCTCTCTCATGCCTTCCTGCATGCTCCTACCTTCCTCTACTTCCTCCCGCCTTCCTCCCGCCTTCCTTTACCTGCTCCTGCCCTGCTCTCGCCTTCCTGTACTTGCTCCCGCCCTGCTCCTGCCTTCCTCCCGCCCTCCTCTCGCCTTCCTCCCACCTTTCTCTACCTGCTCCCGCCCTCCTTCTGCCTTTCTCCCGCCCTCCTCCCGCCTTCCTCCCGCCTTCCTCTACCTGCCAATGATGCTTGCTGTGGATACTGTCGATGATGCTGTGGATGCCTTCCTCTTTCGTTGACGTTCGATGCTTGCTGTGGATGCTACCGATGATGCTGACGTTCGATGCTGTGGATGCTGACGTTTGACGAGCGTTTGATGCTGTGGGTTTGATGAGCGTTCGATGCTGATGTTTGATGAGCGTTCGATGATGCTGTGGATGCCTTCCTCTTTCGTTGACGTTCGATGCTTGCTGTGGATGCTACCGATGATGCTGACGTTCGATGCTGTGGATGCTGACGTTTGACGAGCGTTCGATGCTGTGGGTTTGATGAGCGTTCGATGCTGATGTTTGATGAGCGTTCGATGCTGCCTCCTGCGGATACTGCCTCCTGCGGATACTGCCTCCTGCGAATACTGCCTCCTGCGGATGCTGCCTCCTGTCAATGGTGTCCATCGACGACTCCTCCCACGTGTTGTCATTGATGCCTCTTGTCGATGCCACCTCCTATCGATGCTGTCCAATGATGCTGCTTCCTCCCATGTAGGTCGATGCCTCCTCCCACATTCGATGCTGCCACCTGTCGATGCTGTCAATAATTCTGTCAACGTTATTTGATGCTGCCTGGTTTGTCGATGCTATCCATTTTAGCCTCATTGTCACCCACAACTATTCTCTCTCTGTGCAGAATAAATCTATAATCGACAGCTCGCAGGTACACCATCATTATCTTGTAAGATAAATATTTATTTAGTTGAAAAATGCACTTTTGAGCAGCTTAAATCACATAATCAAACCATGTTTGATCCATGGTATAACTAGGCATCTCCTTGAGGAGAGTAGGCTGGTGCTTTAGGCCTACCAGCATTGCTGGAAAACTGACTACAATAGTCCTTTGTGGCACTTCCATGAGTATCACTACACCAGCTTCAATTTTGGCCCCATCCCCCACCTTGATGTCGCCCTCATGTCGCCCAGAATGGTTGCAGTGGCACCTATCAGAACCCCATTTCCTATCTTAGGATGCATGTCCCCACCAACTTTACCTGTCCCACCTAAGGTTGCATGATGCAGAATAGCCACATTGACAACCCACAAATGTTGTCTCTCCAATAACAACCCCTATGGCATGATCTAACAAAATACATTTTCCTATGCGGCAGTTGGATGTATGTTGGTAGCAAAAACGTCTGCAACCCTACTTTGTAATGTCAATGCTAGTAGAACACGCCCTTCTATCCACAACCTATGGGAAATTTTGTGTGCTTGGCATGCTTGAAGATAATAAGAGGTATACGCAGTTTCAACAATCCAACTTTGTGTTTTTATTTTAAGAATAATTAAGACATCTACTTTGAGATGCTTGGTCTATTATATGTCACAAAGAAATGCTTTCCAACATAGATGGTTTTCTCGTACTGGTGTTTTGATCTTTCTATTCAGTGCACCTCTCCTATTTTGGTTGAATTAGCATGAATGGAGATTTACTTCTGCAATATTGAAAATAAGATAAGATATTATTGCTTAGACCCTCCCTAGGACCTACAAAATGATTTAAAAGCTTCAAAATTGTAATGAGAATCCCTTTGATTAAGAGAAAGGGGGGATAAGAAGAGAATTGTGAAAAAGAATTTTATGACAAATGTGCAAAGTAACGTGTATAATTTAAAAGATTGCTTATGTACCAATATCTTAATAGATACATGTATGTATTTATGTATATGTACTTCTATCTTAATAGATTTATGTATTTATGTATATGTACTTCTATGATTAACACTTAATGCTCCCTTGCCTCCTTGAATGCATAACATAGGTACACACATGATTAGAATCATCACTATGTATAAGGGTCTCAAGGGATGAGTGCGCCTTGGGGGATGAGTGCATCATAATATGTCTGTCTTGTGATGATTTCATAGGGCCAAAAGGTGCTTGTTAAATAGGCACTTAGTCGTGAACTTGGCAAGTGAGTGTCTTTTGATAAGTATGTCACAATTGACTTGGCACTGTGTTGTGAACTCGGCATAGAGGTGTCACTTTGGTTGTGATACCCTCCCTTCCCCCCTAGGTGTAGATGGGCACTTGGTCGTGAATTCGGCTAAATAGTGTCTTGACAAGCTACACATAAAATAAATGATGGGCATTTGATCGTGCATTCGGTTTCATAATGTCCTGATACACTAATTGTTTGCTATTGTTCAATGGGATGGGCATTTAGGTCATCTATTCGGCCAAAAAATGTCATGATCTATGTGTAGTTTTTTTAAAATCTATCATGTTCTTGCATTTGTATGTTTTTAATAAGTTATGACTAGATGTAATTTGTGTTACCTTTTCAATATTTAGATGGTATCATGCAATTGAAGTTCATATGCAACACCAATATAAATTAAGATTGATATCATACAATTGTATTCTTAATCAAATATTATATGTCATACATTTATATTAAAGTTATGTAGCTTAACTTACAATTGGTAGCTTGAGCCTTGGCCATTATGCTTATACACTTCTTTTCTTTATTGTAGAGAGTTTACAATTTGTGAAGATGGCCTTGAACATTGCCAAAGCACTACGCATTTGCTTGATAGAGGCTATATCATCCAGCACAGAAGAGCAGATATCACTCATCAATAGTAATGAAATTGTCTTTGTTACTTTCTGCAATTCAGCATGTACATCCATGCAGACCATGTTGCAGCAGCAAGGGCTTTCGCACCTAGTCACTGATGCACTTTGGGATCCCGAGAAGAACTTGCATCTTTGTCGTACATTGCTTGGAAATGCACCCAAGATGGTTGAAGATCTTAAGGAGTTAGCACCAGTGTCTGCATTGAAGGAGAGGTTAGTCTTTTGGAACATGAAGTGGAGAGAAGAGGTGGCACGCTTAAAGCGAGCAAAGGACTTGTCCGGGACAACCTCTCTACCAAAACGTCTAAAGACCACTATAAATGCAAGTCCTAGTTTTAGTCCAACAAAGAAGAGAGAGAATTCGTTAGGGGCAGGAACTATGTTGCGCACATTGAGGAATCACCAATGCGCACCAACGATTGGCATTCCCTTTGATGCCATCAAGCTAGGTAGAGTCATTGGTAAAGGTTCCTTTGGACAGTGTGTCCAAGTTACTATTGATAATATTACTTATTTTCCTTTAGAGTTAACATATTGCGCCAAAATGTACAAGGGCTTCAACAATGTTAAGCTGCAGCAATTCCAAGTGGAGTGTGGGATGCAAAAGGTCAATGCATCCATTGTACGATGCATTGCCTCTACTTATGAGCCCCCTTGGGTTACAGTCTTTCCCTTTTTCAATGGTGGTACAATAGATGATATATTGATGTGGGGCCCTTTTCAAAAATGTAAATATAGGAGAACCATCGAGCACCTCCACAAGCCATCAATGGGGTTCAGACCTGATCCTGACAAGGTGCCTTCTGCAGAGGAGAGGGCTAGGATCGTGGGCGTCATCAATAATATGCCAAACATTATTCATACATTGGTGGATGGGATGAAGGCCGTGCATAGTGCTAGTATCGTCCATTCGGACTTACATGCCAAGAACATGGTGTTGGATTTCACCAGAGATAACACCCCCAGGGTGGGCATCATAGATTGGGGTCTCATGCTTATTTCTGGTATGAAAAGACGAGCTCTGAACTGCCCATCTAGGGGACCAAATGAGCCCATGCACATCGTAGATGAGTGCCGACGGAAAGGAGTGTTGGAAAGGAAAAGAAGGCCATGGATTGCTCCTGAGATCTATGATCCATTGTGTAAGTCTGCTTACAGCAAGGAGTCAGATATATACGCAGTTGGTTGGCTCATCGTCTGTCTCGTTGAGTTTTGGCGCTTAGGCCAACGTCTATGGTTGCGTAGGGAGCCGAGAGATACCCCAGATGAATTCATCATGCACTTAATAGAGTTCAAGGCAAGGAATCGCATGTTGTTAGATGATAAGGCCATGCGAATGTCCTTTGCAGACCTTGATGACTTTTTGAGAGCACACTGCAGCACTGATCTTGCAAAAGCACAAAGATCACTTGTAGAGCTTGGCCCTATTCTAGCTCACCCTTTTTGAACAACCCACCTCTTGTAATCTCCCCTTGTATTTTGTAAAACAACCTATCAATTTTTGGAGTCTCTATGACTCATGAAACCAAGGATAGTTGTATATTTTTTGTAAAGCTATATGCTCTATAGAATACAACTTATAATTTGTGCTTTAAGATTAAGTTAGTTATGTGGATGTACGTCTTCAAGAGCAATTATTTCAAGATTTTGTGTCTTTATGTGTCTTGTCAGTAGTTTGCACGGTTGACTTTCTCAAGTTTTGAAATTTAATAACCACATTGTTTCATATTTAGTATCATGGTGTAGATTTTATATCTATAAATAGTCTCTAGATAGCATACGTGAAACATTAATGAACCATTTAATGCATATACAAAGTTTCAATCTCTCTTATTTTCTTTGCTAAATATGATTGTGCAAGTGGAGTGTTGTATACATGTGATTTTTTTAAGTTGCCAAAGAGATATATTGTTGTTGTAAACACACAAGCATGCAAGAAAGAGAACTACTTCAATGGTTTAAAAAGCTATGATTTCACATCGTATCCATATTGCATTTTAAATTACTAATGATTAGAAAATAATAATACATTATAAATGAATGTTTAAAAAACTAATGACCAAGTGTACCTAGCAATTATAGATGATACCAAACCTCTTAAACTTTCCTCGACAAACTATTGCTTTTGAAGTGATGCAATAACTTGTCACCTCCACTAGTGCAAGTAAACATTCTCCTATGAGAAATACCCTAGTTTTGTAAGGTTAGTCATCAACCTGATCAAGTGCTCAGAATGTATTGGTGAATTTTATATATTGTTATCATTTCTAATGCTATATACTTTATTTTCTATGGATAGGCTTTATTAGATAAATACTTAAGTCTTTACTAGATGCATTGCCTTAATAGTTACAAGCTAAAAACATGGGGTGTATTTTCCATTGAGTAGAAATTGATGCATGTATTTTTTAAATATTAGTGTATTTTTTATATATGAGAAGTAACTTTTCTTTTTTTTTTGTATTTGGTTATAAGGTTTATCATTCATGGCTTCAACAACTCGCATGAAGGTGTTTGATTATGGGTCTAGCGAGAAGAAACTTTTGGGTTATGTCCGAGTTATGGTTGATTCCACGTATAGTGCAATACGACAAGAGATTACACAAGATGAGCTTATATCTGGTCCCTTTAAATTCATAATTGAAGATGAAGATGATGACAGTGGTTGCACCATAAACCCAGTACAAGAAGAGCGTTGGCATGTAGAGAATGTCAAGTTTATTGGTATAAAGAGAGATTCAAGCATGGTAGATAAGGTTGGGGATGAGAGCAGGCCTAGAAAACACATATGTGAAGGCTTGAAGGATACTCTTGAGGACACTAACTTCAATGCAAGCGATGAAGGTGATCATAGTTTGCACAAGTCAGGTGACAACCTAAAGCATGTTAAAAGCATGCTCAAGGGCACATTGATTTCAAAGTCTACTCTTGAAAGTTGGCTAAACCAATGTGAGAAGACTCGCAAGAAGTTGAGGGAGCGAAACCCACCGAGAGATGATAGGTTTGAGCTTGCCACAGAAGATCTTAATGGTGCACCCTTGGCTCGAGTATGGTGCCATGAATGTGAAGCTCCTTATGGATCGGGAGTCATTGGCAAGCAATCTGCTTACTCGTGTCTTTCTAATTTCATGAGAACCCATATATTAGAAGGCCAAGCGCATCAAATAAGATATTTGACAAATCAAGGGTTGAAGGTGGGAGCGACATCTAACTCAAAAGATGTAGAAGAAAGCAATGAAGATAATATGGTTGCGGTTTTAGCTGCAGTAGAGGAGATGGATATTTTTAATAGCACTCATGAAGGCAAGTGACATCTTTTTAACCATTGAAACCTCCAATAAAATGTTACTTTCATATACGATAATTACCGGTTTATGAAAGAGTTGAGCTTTAGTAAGGTTGGGGTTTGTTTTAAAATCACTTTTGTATATGTATCTTAGGGATAATTTCTAATCATTTTAGAGATTAATTTGTGAGTTTTGACTTGAAATCACACAGGATCTGATTTTGAGCTTATTGAGGCAACATTGAATGACTACAAAGATAAAGGGAGAGTAAGAGTTGTATGTAAGTATGATAAGAAATGGTTGCATTTGTGCCCTTCAAGATCGGACTTGCATACGATTCTCACAGAGCATATCAAGTCAAAGTCTCACATCATTGCTATATCCAAAAAAACATGTACCAACCATGTAGTTTTGACAAATGCTAGAGGGCGACCAAAGAAGCTCTTTCATGCAGATCCACAACAAAAGTCACTGAGCTCTTTTCTTTACCCAACCAAAGAAAGTACCGTATCAACAAATTCAGAAGGACCTTCTACTTGTACAGGTGACCCATATATGCCTTCTTCTTATGATTTAAATTTGCTCTGTTGGGGATTATGGCAAAGGACCGTGCCTTACAAAGCATGTGACGTCAACATAAAATCTATTCTACACGACCTTAAAATAGGAAAGGAATGGTATCCAGAGCCATATACAAAAGCTATCTTATATGACGGATCTCTTGAAATTAAGGTAGATGGATGCTACAGACACATAAATTGCCAACGTGTTTCATGTGGTGGAAATCCCTTTGAAAGTTTTACTTGTGAGTATTGTAAAAAAATTCCCACTTGTGATGATTTTCGCATGAGAGTATACAGAGAGAGTACTGCTATTGAGAAGAGAGGGGTTAGGAATACAGGAGGAGGAAGGCGATTAGATTATCTTAGCAGTAAAGAGTTGAAAAATGTGACAGTTAAGTCCAAGAAAGACTTGAAAGAATCCAAGAGAAAGCTATGGTGGTTAGAAGGAAGAATTGTTGTGCTTTCTGTGAGGATTAGGTCCTTGAAAGAAGCAAACTTTGAATGCTCTAATAGGAAGGATGTGCGGCGCTTTTGTAATAATATAGTTGAGGCCCATCGACAAGGTAAATTTGGAGGTAAACAAGCATTGTGGGACTTTTTTCAAGATGTAGCAAAGAATATAGTACGAACAAAACAAGCACAATGATTCAATGAGTCCACAAAGAACATGTTTGAGCTCATTAAGCTTTGGGGCGGGCCACGCTTGCATGAATTTATGAGTACTAACCTTGGAGGGCCGTCCATGTGCACTACAAGAAGGCAAGGGAAAAAAGCAATTCACTTCATGCCTGGAGAGCATGAGTATATATTTGAGGCAGTGGGTAAGATATACATGGATGCAAAAAGTAAACATGGAGTAATGTCAATGGTGCCGATTATCATTGTTGAAGATGAGACTACCATCAAACGTCACATAAGGTGATCTTAATAGATCTAATGTCCTGTAGTTTGCAATGTTTTTTACTTTCAATCATGTAAAGGAAGTTTGTAAGATATTGAAAGTTAAAGCAATTTTTTTTAAATGCAGGTGGAATGCAAAGGATGACACTCTTATTGGATTCTGTGGAAGTAAAGGAGAACGTCACCAATGCCTTACAAACGACACAATTATTGTAGGAGAGGGGTCACATGGTTATAATACGATAGTGGATGCCTTTCAAAATCATGTGGTGGGAAATTATGCAAGACTTTTGATAGTAAACCCTCTTCATGAGAGTCTTCCATGACTAGCTTTGGTAGTGCAAGTCACATGTAACCGCTTTGATAGTGTTTTTATTAGAAATCAATGGAATCTTGTGGAGTATTTATGGAGTGCAAAGCTAAAGGATACAATAGGTCCAATAATTGGGCATTCTTCAGATGGAGATAGTAGACGGCGCAAGCTCATGCTTGAAGATTACCTTGGAGATCATAGCGACCGATTCTTTATTAATTGGTGTGGATGGAAATTAAGAGGGAGAATAGTGGAAGGGCATGTGTATGGTTTACATGATCAAGACTTTGTACATTGTGGAAAAAAGCTTGTTAGTCCACTTGATAGCCCTACTCGACAACTTGCGATTGGTAAAGTTTGGATTACACTCAATCATGTTGCAATGGTCTATAACTCATTTTCCATTGATAAACACAAGCTACAGGATGGAGATATACAAAGAAATGATCGTCAAAATTGGGCAGCTGCCCAAAGGATTGCAAGCAGACAAGTGCAATGTTGTATGAGACAATTACAGAAGAAAGAGAGAAGTGTGCAAGGAACTGTGGCATATTTGCATATTGTGGTTGATTACATTGATGTTTTCCTATCACCGTATCTAAACTTGAAGGATCGTGTGGTGATGGCAGCTAAGGTTAGTTTCTTCTTCAAGCTTTGGAGGTTGTGGATACATCAACATGCAACGTACAACTTGAAGATAAATTTCATAAGTAGAGAGGCCTACACAGATATTCAACTCTCATGCCATTTTGTTGTGCTTCTCATAAAGGTTTTTCGTGACTTTTATCCTACTCTCAAGTGCCCATTGCATCTCACTGGATCGGATGCAGCTGAAATTTATTTTAGTAAAATTGGAGGTATGGTGGGACAAGAGAGAGCCTTTGACTTTGGAGATTTGTTGCATAGTGTTGGTACTTTGAATAAGATTGCCATGCATGAATGTAGTTCAGATGGGCTGGTTTTCTCAAGGGCTCATAAAAAACAAGAGCATATATGGAAGTGCTTGAATAAAAAAGATGGAATTGTAGAAGTAGATTTAGGCAACTATGATTGTGTGTCTTCAGATGATGTAATAGTGGATGCCTTGAAAGAGGGCTTGCATCAAGCACAAATGTTGTGTCAGTCATTGGGATTGAAACCTAGCAAACCAGATAACTTGAATTGGTGGTTACACCCTTGGGAGGATACAGATTTGACATGGTCAAAACTAGATGTTGAGATGGGGGAGGCTGATGAGTACGATGACTTTGCACAACCAAGCAGTGATGACAAGCAATTACAAGAGGTTCCAGATGGGGATGATGAGATCATTGCTCTTAGTGAGATTCGACATGAAATCGATGGGCTCTTGGATGAAGTTCATGACTCGGGCACTATTGCAAAGAGACAGAAGATCAACCCAACAGTAGAAGTTGATGGAAAGTATATCTTTAAGTCCACATTGGTCAGCCAATTGAATGGGAATTCAACATTGTCAAAAGATCGACTGACAAGAGTAAGGCAAGGTGTCTATTTCATTCATGAATCAAAATCACAATCATCAAGTAATGTGAATTTCTTTGGGATAGGTTGTGATTGTGCTATATATTTTGTGTATGACACACAAGATCAAGGTAGTAGCCAACATCCAAAGAGAGACGGAAAAGCCACAAACTTAAATAAAATGGATAAGTCTCGTGGTACATGGTATCTTGGCCGAGTCCAAAAGATGAGGAAGAAAGTAGAACGTAGATATGTGGATTATAAACGGGGCTTTGATTTGACAGATCGACCTCAAGGGATAGAAGTTCAGCTTGGTTGGTACCAAAGGGTAAAAGGACAACGCATGTTCACGTATGACTTAACTGACTTGAATATGATTGCTATAGAGTCAGTCATCGCATTGGCAAATTTAACATACAATGCATCAAATGATAGATACCAACTAGATGAGAATGATTATAAGATATTTAATGACTTTCTCAAGCGCGCTGAGTAATCATTTTCATGCTCAAAGTAAGTGATTTTAATCTATGATAAGCTTTGTATTGCCTTTCTAAATAAGGTCATTATCTTTATTGTAGTGTCTTCTTTCTTGTAGGTAATGGACGTTCAAGCTAGAACTTGGCAACGTTGGGGTATACTCTTTGCAGCTGAAGTATTGCAATCGAAGAGTTCTTTGGAGATATCTTCAAACTAGTCATATGGCAATGTGCTACATTGATAGAAGTTTGTAGTTGGAGTATTAAGGTGAAGTATCACTATTTCATCATGGTTGAAATATGGTGCATATATTGTAATTAATATCTAATCTTTTTCTTTTGATTTTAGTTATACTATATTGATGTGTGAGTGCTTGACGAGAGGAAATTTGTTTTTGTTTTGATTTCAGACCAATTTTGTGGCATTTTGATCTTTTGGGATTCTCAAGCAGCATATTGCATGGAGATGGCTAGCCATGGAAGCAAGGAAGTCAACATACTTATGTATTATTCTTTTTATAATATACAACCTTTATCATACTACATAATCCAAATGTATAAGACATGCTTTGGACATGTGGATCTTGGAGTCTTTTGTGTATAGCTCTATGTTGCAGTGCTATTGTAAAAGTTTCATAATATTAACATCGTGTTTGGATATCCATCTTGGATCATTGTGATAATTCCATGGCTAAAATATTGTAGTATCATGTTGTAATTTGAATTATACAGAAGGGGCCATGAAAATGCACATTCGATTCGAATTTTAGATTTATAGAGGGGGTATAACTATTGCCTTCAAAATTCACAAAAGGGGTATATAAAATGGTGAAAATTTTTTAAAAAGGGGTTTTTAAAGTATCCTTTGAACGCACGTTATATAGAGGGCTTCTACAAGGTGACCCCCCCGAGAATGGTAATCACTTTAATATCAATCAAGTTTAGTGGCAAACATAATAAATGTTTGAGGGGGAACATTTATGTTAACATTGTTATATATCTACATTATTGAAGCAATTTGGTATTGAAACAATATGTTATATATGGAAACATTTATGTGTAACATTGGTATACATATACATGGTATTAAACCAATATGTTGCATATGGCAACATTCAAATACGTGGCTTTGAAAAGTGCCATATATCCATCAACATGGTGACAAAGTAAATAAAACACACTTCCATGGTTAACCTACAATAATTGTTGGAATTTTAGGAGTGTGGACATAGCTTTGCAAATGAAAATCCATTTAGATTGGTATGAACAATATGGTCATAATAGCAACTTTCTTACACAAAAAAAGAATACAATAAGCTATATTGCATGTATGATGTAACTCCAAGTTCTAGAGTTTGAAACTTTCTTCTCTTTGCCCAAAAAATGCTTAAGTACATCCATTAAGATCACACAATCCCTTGCTTAGTAAGCCAACAAATTTTGTAAACAAATTTTAATAGAAACTACACTTCTTTGGACTCCATGCACTTGTTTTGCCTAGCGAAAATATGATTCCCAAAGCTTTTCTTGTGCACTCAATATGATCCTAGTTGGCTACATGTATGCTCGTGGCATTCAAAGTATCACTCCTCCACATGGAACAAAAATGCAAGCAAGCAATGTTTTGAGCATTAGTGATCTCATTTTGGAGTTTTTTTCCATACTTGAGCCAAAGATATAAAATTGTTCTACATCAAATCAATTTGAGACAATGATACAAAATCTCCGACACATTACAAAAACACAGCATATATGGATATGGAAGATGATCAATGTGTTTGAGTTTGAGTCAAACATGGTAAGTGCAATTATCAAATAATAATAGGTTGTAGGAAAAAGCTTAGAATGAGCTCATAATACAAGCTCAATACAATATATTCAACATATTTATATTTAATTATGCTTAGTTCTATAGGCTCACAACTCATAAAACCAATGCATCTTTGACTTTTGTGCTATAATAAGATATCATGCCATCATAATAACATGCAGTCAACTAGTCATGAAAATGATGAGCCTTTGGCTCAAGCTTTTGGTTGACAACAATTACCAATAAATTTCCCAACATCTCTACACATTTCCTCATTGGATTCTCATATATAATTACAAGAGTGCAAACAATATGGCTTCAAGAATTTTCATCTCCATCATATGCAAATCAACAAGATCATCATACTTCTCCCTTGGTTTCCTTAGTTTTCTGACAAAATAGATGTTTGTATCTTGTACTACCGCCATCATGGCAAGTAAGAGACCTATCTCATGATAGACATCAATTGGATTTTAAGCTACAACATTATCCATTGCTCTTGATCCCTTATGTCACTGTGAACTATGCATTCAAACATAAACATATCATAATATAGCAATGCTACTAGTACATTCTTTAGACAACATGTGAAAACAATACAATTTTTTTAACACATATTTTAAGGGGAACTCCCATTTTCTCCTCTCTCTCTCTCTCTCTCTCTCTCTCTCTCTCTCTCTCTCTCTCTCTCTCTCTCTCTCTCTCTCTCTCTCTCTCTCTCTCTCTCTCTCTCTCTCTCTCTCTCTCTCTCTCTCTCTCTCTCTCTCTCTCTCTCTCTCTCTCTCTCTCTCTCTCTCTCTCTCTCTCTCTCTCTCTCATACATCATCGCCTCCTATTTTGACCCTTCTTCTTTCTACCTCTCACTTTTTCCTCCTTCTATGCCCCTCCCATATGGTATATACCCTTCTCCCCCTCCCCTCATCCTTCTCCTTCTATGCTCTCACCTCTCCTTGTCCTCTTTCTTCACTCTCCCTTCATCCTTGTCCTTCTATGGCTCTTCTTGCTTTCTTCCTCTCTCCTTTCCATAGCCTATCATGTGGCAGCATTTAAAGGAGCTATATTAGAAAGGATGGTAACAATAATGGAAAAGCATGAAGATAAGGATACTTTCTTGCATAGTAGGAGCTATAACTAAAGTTGTAGAGGTTTGCCTCTCCTCCTCCTCCTCCTTCCTCAACTAGACTATGCATCTAGAGTTGGAACCCCTTTGGACTAGTGTCATATAGAGATGTTGAACCAAAAGTATTTAAAAGAAAAAAAAAGCATATTGAAGCAACATTCGGATTGTCAACTATTATGTTCATTTATCTTCTACAAATTATAAATTATTATGTCCATTTATCTTCTCAAGAAGTAAAATAATACTATGCTTGAACATATACCCATCTTTTTAAGAAATTAAAATAAGTATATTTGAGTTGGCATGCAAAGATTAATGATGACATATTGGGTACATTTATGAAATTAAAAAAATCAACACAAACATTGCAAGAAAAATATTTTTAAGTAAATAATACAAAAATATATAGAAAATCCAATATTATACAAATTAAAGTATGTTTATCAAAAGGTCAAGAATAACCACTAAGAGTGGGGCAAAAAGGAGATTTTAATATTATAAGAATTTGCAAGTGTGCTACTCGTTATTAACCTAACTAGCTAGTTAATTTATCTTAAGATATGGAGGAAGTGCAAAAGTGGTACTCATCATTAACCTAACTACCTAGTTAATTGCCTTAAGATATGGAGGAAGCACAAAACATTATTGGAAAATCTATAGTAGACTAAATGTTGTTTCTTGTCCAACCCCAACAGTCACATATACTACATAAACAAATGTTTTCATAATAAGAAAATAGTCATTTTTTAAATCTCTCTTTCTTGAAAATTGGGCTAGAGCATGATGGTTCACATTTAATTTGAATTTTACACAATTACTTTGTCATCGCAAAGAAAGTTGCAATAGCCTTGGCTATATTCCTTTCTCCTAGAATCACAAGTTAGAGCTAGGTTACACCTAGCATTAATGGGGGGGTGAGAAACCACTCCCCCCACTAATGTCAGGTCGCACTCGCAGTCTATGGGGGTAGCAAGGTTATGCAAACCCCATCCTCACCCTACTAAACCCAACAAAATGTGCAATTCTAATGTAGAGCTAATAGTATTAACAAGTAGAAAATTGCCATTTTCCTCATACATATGGTTTGTCTGGTCACTTGCCTCTGTGAAAGATTAATGCATAGCCTTTTGTTATTAAGCTTCATCCCTTATCCCTAGTACGACTGCAAGGAAATGGAGTATCCTGATATAGTTTTGTTTGCACTCTTGAATCTAGCATGACCTAGCTCTTTTATAGCATTTGATCCCTTGGCCAATGTATCTTTCTTTGCACATCTCTTGAAATGCCATGTCTTCACTTTTTAGTACATTTGCAACGAAGAAATTTCATCCAAGCATCCCATGGTCTTTATAACTAAGGGGTGTGGGGATGGCCTCATCTTCGAAAGTGGTTCTTTCTTTTTTGAGAACCACAATCTCTTCTTTCACATGCATGCGTTCATGTATCAATTAGGCATCCATTTGTTGACATGTGTGAAGGTTTCATTTATTCATCCACATCCATGATAGGCTCTACATCGTGTGGTCATCACAAGACCAAAACCATAGAGCAATTTACTTACCTTAGAGCGTGTGGTCATCACAAGACCAAAACCATAGAGCAATTTACTTACCTTAGAGCTTCCTTTCTAACCCAAAACATTAAGCAATTAATTCACCTTTAAATTGCCTTTCTAACCAAAACCAAGGGCCAACCAATCCAAAACACTCTTTCTATTGTATTTGAGCACACCTCTTTCATGTGAGCAAGATACTTACTTGCTATTGTATTTGAACTCACCTCTTTCATCTCTTCCAGGAACTACAAAAGGTGTGTTATTTCTTTAAGCCTTGGATTCTCTTCATATTGTATTTGAGCACACATCTTTCTCTTAACTATGCAACAACCCCTATTTAAGAGAGCCTTCATCGAGATTGGTCACATTATATCTTCCAATCATAAAACCCAACTAGCTTCCTAAAACACTGAATATAAGAGTTTATCAAATTAATGTGCTATTTTTTTATTGCCATCCTCCTTGCTAACCAACTTGTATGTAAGCTCTCTAAAAGGTTTGTGTCCAAAATTTGTGCTCTTTCTTACATATTCAAGTCTCTTATGAATTATGTAAATAAATAATATTTTGAGACATCGCTATAAAATATAACAATCTAGCAAAGAGAAGAAAAGAAGTAACATATATGAATGTGATTTTCCTAGGGTTTATTTTATTTTCCTACCACCTTTACTACCTCTCTAGAGCTATGATGTTGTCATTTCCTTTACACATTGTGTATTATCAAATCCATCTCTTATAACAAAACCTTTATCTTTCTTTTTCTTGCACACAAGTACTATTTTAAGTTTAAGAGAAAGATAATAATATCCATTCCATTTTATAAAGAGAGAAAATCAAGCGATACAATTCTTATTTGAGCTTCAAAGATGTACCATTGAATTTGGAACTAGTGGAAATGATTCCCCATTAAATTATTAAACTATTGATCACCAATGTTGTTGAATTTTTACTTTTTCCATTTACAATGTATGCATTGAGCAAATGGCTTTTTCTTTGAAATTGGATACATCTTATCTATCTCATTAAATAAGAGTGTGCACAATTGACTTTACTCATGACATTTTTCAAAAAAAATTGCTAAAATTTAATAGTTTTTAAAATCCAACATGTTAAATGCAAAAGTGGACCGTTTCTTTTTCTCTAGTCATGCTCTTTTTTAAATGTCTAGACAATATGATCATGAGGCTAAGGCTAGGTCATTGTTGACAACTTATAAGTGGTGATAAATGGGTCTTCTCACATGCAATTTTAGAGTTGCCTCTTAGGAAGTGAGATGGAAAAAATAAAGGTGTACTATTTTTAAATTAATGAGGCTATCAATATACATTGCAAGAAGCAAGAAAGGGCATTATTACTAGAGCACAACTCAAAGGAGGACAAGAAATAAAGGTAGTCAAACAATTCAAAAGATGGCTGACCATGCAAGGAATCTTAAAGAGTAGGTTTAGCTTGGTATGATGTCAAATGTTCTTGCTTATTTCTTTTTTAAGAGAGCAATAGAGCCTCTTATTCTGCTCCTATGTAGCGATCCTATGTATGAGGATGTATGCCCTCTACTAGTTGTGTCACTAGGTTAATTACATCCTTTCACAATATGTTCTACATGGCAACAGTGGGAAATCTCTTAGTGTTTTTGAAAAGATCTATAAGGGAATCTATGGATATTGCTTATCAAAGGAATAGAACCTTTTTGAAGTGAGGGCATTAAGAGGTTTGAAGATGATGTGATTGACAATTGGGCTAACTCAAAGGGAAATTAATTTTTAGTTTGGGATGGAAATAATAGAAAAGACATGGATAAAGAAAGTAAACATGCTAAATGGATTTAATATTTTTTTGGCATTCCATTTTAAAAAACCGTCATATTTAGGGTATTTGATTTTAATTAGCTGCTTGCAATTTATAGTAATGATATTCCAAGGCATGTTGAATTCATCAAGGTTTGAGAAGAACTAATAAAGGGAGCTAGTCTTAGCATTAGATACCTCGAACATGTAAGTAACTACATACCTTGTTTGTTTTCTTGTCTTTATTATTTTTCAAAAGTGTATGAAAATATTTGCATGGTTGATTGTATGCATTATGGATTATAAACATTCAAGTTGACACTACCTATAAGGTTGTGTGAGAGGTGTTTGTTTTAATATGTCATTGCAAAATCATATTATATCCATTCACATGATTTCACTATTGTGTTTACATTTACATGGTTGTTGTAAGGGTTGAATAGTAGCTATTTTTATTTGAGCACTTAAAACATTACTAAATTATTGGATGTTTACTACTACAAATTTCTAGTGTCAAAAGAGCACACATAAATGCTAATATAGGCTTTGAAGTCTTTATATCTAAAAATTTGGCATCCCTAATAAGAAAAGTATACTTGAGATGTTGATACCCCAAAAAAGATGGTGGGTAGAAATATAATAGGAATTTGAGAGAAATAGTACCATAGGAACGCCCTCAATATATGAATCCTTATTAGTTGATTGTGCTTTTTGTGTAAAAAATATTATTCTTATGTTGAACTAGCATTGCTTGTGACAAAGGCTACTTTGTCTTGAAAAATTAATCATTGTCATTTATAAAAAATATAGAGTAAATATTGTTGGGAGTAAAGGCACTTATGCCTAGTCACCTGTGTATTAGTTACACTGACATCACTTGCACCGTGTATTAGTTACCTGCGCACCTATACCCTACAAGGGTGCCCATCACTATTACTTCATTCTCTAGTATTTCAATGACTTTTGAATAAAGGGAAGGCTAGTCATGCATTGTGATTGTTGTAGTTCCCACATTCTCTCTCTCTCTCTCTCTCTCTCTCTCTCTCTCTCTCTCTCTCTCTCTCTCTCTCTCTCTCTCTCTCTCTCTCTCTCTCTCTCTCTCTCTCTCTCTCCTCTCTCTCTCTCTCTCTCTCTCTCGGACATGACATAAAAAGTTTTGAAATCTCGGACAGACCAATTGGATTAGTAGCAGACCATGCTATTCTAGCTTTCACAATGCAATATGGGCATATACATGAAGCACAGTCACATATACCAAAATTACCACGCTATGATTTTGTGGAAGCGACCTCACACATATACAGCATTACTGTGCGAGATGCATTGAGGGAGCTAGACACACAGGCCTCTCTGGATGAGTTTACAGGACAGTTGGCCGAGATAATACACACTTCAGCAGCATACGCTTTCCCACACACTACACCGTCAGATAAACCTCCACGAGGTAATGCTCCACAGAATGGCTGGTATGATGATGAGTGCAGAGAGACATGAGCACGTTTTCAGCGAGAGCTGGCACTTGGTATATGCAGCCATAAGCATGCTCGAACACTCTTCAGACGGTTGGTACGCAAAAAGAAGCAGGAATACCTGAGCAGACTAGAAACAGAAATGTATTCCATGTTCTTGGGGCAGGACAGCAAGAGAGCGTGGAAAAAGATGCATGAGAGCCAGCCACCCCTACAAATTACTAGACCGGATGATTGGCATGGATATGCTTGCACACTCTACGATATCCCTGGCCAAGAGCCTATGCCACTCCCCTCAACCTCAAGACCAGCAAATTGCAGATTTTTCACAGAAAAAAAAGTGAGGAATGCCATATGGAAGCTGAAAAATGGAAGAGCCCAAGACCATGAGGGTTTAGTGGCTGAACACTTCGCGCATGCCTGTGATATTCTGGCACCAACGCTGGCTCACATCTTTAATAGGGCAGTTTGTGAGGGATTTCCAACCTGTTGGTCAGACCATATTATTGTGCCGCTCTTTAAGAGTGGAGACCCCGCGCTACCTAGTAACTACCGAACTATCATGATTGGACACATGCTGGCCAAGATATATGGCTCTATCGTGGAACAAGCGTTGAGTGAATGGGCCGAGATGCATGGCCTGAGGTCAAAAGGCCAGGCTAGCTTCAGGAGGGGATATACAACTCTAGACCATATCTTTACGTTGAGGGCAATCATTGAAGAAGGCAAGGCATTCAAGAAAAAGATCTATTGTTGTTTTGTGGACTTTCGCAAGGCCTTTGACACAGTGCCACGTGCTAGACTCATGAAAAGAATGCAAAACATTGGTGTGCCCGTAGAGATACAGTGGAGTATCTATGCCCTATATGAGACAGTGACAGGCAGAGTAAGAACACCTGAGGGCATCTCAGATACAGTCAATAGCACCATTGGGGTGAAACAAGGCTGTCCACTTTCACCGACACTTTTTGGGCTGTATATAGATGAAATTTCAGAATATGTGGATAGGACAGGTGGGGCCGGAGCCAGCCTAGCTGGAGTGTTGATACCATTACTGCTTTATGCCGATGATATTGTACTTATATCTGACTCACCTGAGGGACTAAATAGACACTTGGATGCATTATCAGCTTTTTGCAGAGATAGAGATCTTAAGGTGAACCTTGGGAAAACCAAAGTTATGGTATTTAACACTTCAGCTGCTTGGGTGACAAGAGCTGAGCACCAGTTTACTTTTGACGGAGAGCCAGTGGAAATGGTTAGGCAGTATGTTTATTTGGGGGTCACATTGAAGGGACCACAGTTCTCTTGGAGAGAGACATCAGAGGCTCGTTTGGGAAAAGCATATGCAGCCTTAGGGGCATTGGAGAGGCAATGTGCTCACATACAATTTCATGAGCCGCACACCAAACTGTGGCTTTTTGACACCTTGGTTACACCCACACTCCTATATGGGGCAGCTATTTGGGGTCCGAGTTTGTTTCACACGAGGAGACAGCCTTTGGGAGACCAGGATGGACCAGAGAAGGAATACTATGATGGATGGGAGCATATGGAAAGACCACTGGTCATGATGATCTCACGCATGATACGAGCGAAGAGCTCGACCCCACATGAGATTATCAGAGCTGAGTTGGGGGCATCACCCATGGTGGCTGAGGCCTTGGTTCAGGCAGTGACTTTCATACATAGACTATGGGAGCTCCCCCAAGATAGATACCCACGGCTAGCCCTGGCCTCTTCTAGACAACTAGCAGCAGACGGTGACAGACACTGTTGGTATGCTCAGATGAGTACATGGATGCGTCTACATGGTCTGCAGATTGACAGACTACCCCCCTTTGACTATAGCCTGGATTTCCCTACACTTGACCTAAGCCGATCAAAGCTAAACCATGTGATCAGAGCAGACATACTGAAGTTAGATACAGAGAAGACCTGGATCCGACCCCCCTCGCCCCATGGCACGAGGATGGCACACTACCAGACCCACTTCCTCCAGGTATCTGAGGATGGTTTCATCACCCGACCCAATTACATGGACACACAGCTGCCTCATGGACTACGCACAACTATTGGTCAGATCCGCACCTCATCCCACCACCTGAGGATTGAGACAGGCAGATGGGAGGGTATACAGACAAAAGAACGCATATGCCCACTATGCGACAGAGAGCCAGAGACAGAGGAATACTACATCTGCTGATGCACTGTATATTACGACATACGAGGTAGATACCACTGTCTATTTCGAGAGGGTTTTGGACCCCTGAGACGGATCATGCAGTATGAGGATCAGAGATGCTTGGGATTTTTCCTCTTGGAGCTCCAGAGGCGCAGAGCAACAATTCTACGGAGTAGGAGGCCCCCACAGCTCGGCTCACATAGACAGAGAGCAGTCACTGACTTTTTCATGGATACGCGACAGAGTATGGCAGATACCACTACTACTGCCACACAGCCTATAGGAGTACATCATCATTGGACCTCATCTTCTGTAGGTGTCCCTTTGGATAGAGCAGTGGCACTTAGCCGGTCTAGGCACCCACGTCCACCCGGACGAAGGCCTAGACATCCACACCACAGACAAATTAAAGCCATCATTGAGCGCCATAGGAGACAGATGCCAAGACACCTTAGCTATGCAGAGATACACTTCCCTAGAGAATAGACATATCATTGATGGAGAGTTTTCCTTTCTCTACTCTCACTTTCAGATCACTGACATGTTTCCCTTTTATGGGACACTATTTCATTTCATTTCCTTTTCAGTCTTATAGGCATGTTTTTCATTTTTTTTCTCGTTCTAGATGAGAAACACACCATCATTGTATGTACTGCTTTGATCTCATAGGCCACATTGGCCTTTTAGAGACATTAATATACTCTCTCTCTCTCTCTCTCTCTCTCTCTCTCTCTCTCTCTCTCTCTCTCTCTCTCTCTCTCTCTCTCTCTCTCTCTCTCCATAGTTCTTGCTTCCACTTCACGGCTCACTCCCTTCAACTAGTATCAGAGCCATCTTCCCTGAGAGCTCAAGCTTGACCCAGCATTGCGTCACAGCTTGTGGAGAACACCTACAGTTCACAATTTTCATGGCAGCCATGGCTCAACTTAAAGTGGTGTGTATTATGATTCACTTGCTTCCCAGCTTGTCTAGGCATGTTCCAAAGCTTCATTGAGCTCCCCTTGTGTCCCATTGACATCAACACAACCAATAAAACTCCTAGGATAGTAGGCGCAATTTGCCCTAACTAGACATGCCCCCCTTTTGCTCAAATTTGATCCATCCCACCTCATCTCCAACTTCTGGCATTGCTCTTACAATCACTTGGCATTGTGCCAGACACCTTTTGGATGAGTTTGGGCATCATTTGGACCTCCTCATTTCAGCCATTGGCTCAAAATTTATGCCAATTTGCTATAATATAGTTCTAGGCAACACTTCCCTCATTATCTAGAGGTCACTTATGCTTCACGGCCAAGATGTCTATTTGATGTGAGATCAATTGGGGATGCTATGTCAATGTCTTGGAATGCTATTGAACTGATTTGAGCACTTATTTGCTCGGTTTTATAAAGTTTTTTGCTACTATAATAAGTGGGGATGAATGTTATTTTGTCAAAGAAACTTCATGCCTAATTCATTGGATGCTATAGTAAGAGCCTCATTGATTACATTGGGTAATCATGGATGCATGCCACTCACATGAGGTTTTGAACTTTGCTTGCTCATCTAGCGCTTAACTTTTGTTCCGGTGGGAGCTGCTACTTGACACTTGGATATACTACATAGCATTTGCTTTATGCAATTGAGCTTGAGCTTATTATAGTGAGACAGTGGGACCCATTGTGACCTGTACATGCTCTCTTGATACTCACTCGATGTAGTTCCATATCATGGGATGATTTGATCTTTTGTATTGGACCTAGCACTTATGTCTATTAGAGTGTTGTCAATGGTATTTATACACTTGTGGGTTATGTATTGAGCCTTGCTCAATGGGTTACGCATCTGGTGATTCTCTTCATTTACCTTGAGACCTACCCTATGCATGATGTATATGCCTCTTGCATGTATGATTATTGACACACTGCAATTGTAACAATGTTTAGTGCTAGTTGTTCATTGCTTTTATTTTCTTGGTTTCTCACAATTGATTGTTTACATGTTGATGCAATTTATCACAACAACCTATCATTCCATTTCTATGCATTCTAATTGAGGGCAATCACTTGGATTTGACAATTTCTTGCCTATAGTTTATGGACAACTCATTAATTTGGCAGTACCCTTTGTTTTCAACTTGATATGGTTGTGGTATTGGGGCTGATTTGTAGGTTATTATAGTAGCCTACTTTGCCCTTCTGTGCACTTTCTTGGTCTCATTATGGTGGCTAGTGGTTCTCATGACAACTCTATCTTTAATCTTGACAAGTTGGATGGCACCAACTATAGCTATTGGAAGGCACATATTTGGAAAGTGTTAGTACAGAAAATGTAGATTGAGCATTTAAAACATGAGGGTATCAAGTCCAAACATATTGATGCAGATGATTAGGCTAAATTGGATGAGGTATGTAAGTCCATGATCATTTTTTCCCTCTCTAAGTAGGTTTTCTATAATGTTGTCCCTGATATAGGCAGTCATCGTGGAACTTATGGAATAAGATTCACAATGTGTATGGCAAGCATGGCCCTACTTCTTAGATAAATTGGCTAAAGCAACTCATGGATCTTCACATGAAGGGGAGCATTTCCATGTCAATCCACTTAAATGAGTTTCATTCCATTCTCGGCCATTTGTCTTCGTAGGGGATTGAACTCGAGGGTAATCTCCCTCCCTTGTTCCTCTTGGTCACAAGGACAAGCGCAAGGAAAAGGGCCAAGGTAAAGTGCAGGATAAGAATAATGATCTTAGCATTTTCCCTAGCAAGTCCAGCATTAAGATTGAGGAGATTAATGTCATGCAGACTAATTCTGATGATGATTTCATACTAGCAGCTTCTTCTTTTGATACTTCACATTTGATTGATGCTTTATCTAGATATACTCAGTATTGGTTGAAAGATTCAAGAGCTTCCTTTCATGTGACCCCTCATAGAGAGTGGTTTCACTTCTATCACAATATGACTAGATCTATCTATTTGGGTAATGACCTAGCATTAGAGATAGTTGATATTGGTGATTTCCACCAACTACAATTTAGTTTAGGAAGCATGTTTACTCTTCATGATGTATGTCATGTACCAACTCTCACGAAGAGCCCTACCTTTGCTAGCACTTTGGATTATGTAGGTTATGTTGTCTCCTTTGGTGATTCCTCATGGAAAATTTGCCATGGGAATCTTGTCATTGCACATGGTGCTAAGTCCAATACTCTCTTATCCCTTACTTGTATCTTAGTCAGTTGACTATTTTTTGGCAGTGGATGCAATTCCACATGTATCTCTTTGGCATCATCACCCTTACGCACATATCTTTGAAAGGAATGAAAATGCTTATCCATTTGCAATATCTTTCATTCCTTGGCTATAAGTGTTTTGAGTCTTGTGATCATTGTTTATATGGCACATAAACACGTAATACGCATAAAAATTTTGGTATGACATGCATGGGTGAGCCTTTGGCTTGTTCATTCGGTTTAGTGCTTATGAAATGCATCTTTCTTGGTTATGGAGATGCAAGTGAGTTGGGTTATCACCAATGGGATTCATAGGTTCATCAACAGCCATGATGTTATTTTCCATGAGGAGAAGTGCACAAGCATGAGCATGTCATTGAGATATACAAAGTGATATTTTGGGAGGAGCCTCCTACTACTATACGACCTACAGGGGTGGCTCACGCTCCAATGGGCCAGGTCTTTGATGGTCCACAAGATGTACAGGTTCCACATCCTCTTTTGAGGCTATCTACTAGTGATAGGCAATAGTCTTGAGTAGTTTGCACCCTTTATGGATTATGTTATAATGACAAATGCTAGTGAGCCTCTTACTTATGATGAGACCATCCATAGAGGTGATAGTCACTCATGGAAGAGGGCCATGTAGTCACAATATGATTCACTACAAGAAAATCATACATGGAATTTGGTTCCTTTTCCTAATGGAAAGTGTGATTTGCCATGCAAGTGGATGTACAAGTTGAAAAGTAACCCTAGACACCTCAAGCCACAATTCAAGGCATGGTTGCTAAGGGTTTCACGCAAAGGCATGGTGTGGACTTTGATGAAGTCTTTTCTCCTATTGTGAAGATGACTACTATACGCTTGCTACTAGCTCTAGTTGCTCAGCTTGACTTCGATCTTTATTAGATGGATGTCAATATGTCTTTCCTTCATGGGGACTTGCATGATGAGATCTGCATGGAGTAGCCTAAGGGCTTTGCAAACCATGGCAAGAAACACCCAGTGTGCAGATTGAGAAGAGCCTTTATGGGCTTAAGAAGGCACCTAGGGAATGGTACCACAAATTCAATACTTTTATGCATTCACCAAGATATTCCCATAGTAATATGGAACCTTGTTATATAGAAGAAGATTCATGATGGTAGCCTTATAATATTGGTACTCTATGGAAATGATATGCTAATTTCAAGGAGTGCTCATGATGAGTTGAATGCCTTGAAAGGTTAGCTCAAAAAGAGCTTTGAGATGAATATGGGATAGACCTCACATATCCTTGGGATGCACATTACGCGTGATTGCTCTAAGGGACTCCTTTACTTATCAAATAAGGAGTACATCCAGAAGATCCTTGAGTGGTTTCATCTATAGGATGTTAAGCCTATTGGCTATCTTTTACCTTCTCATGTGAAAGTTAGTCAAGCTGATTGTCCACAGTCTGATGAGTAGAAGGTCAAGATGGCCAAGATCCCTTATGTATCTGTAGTGCATAATTTGATGTATGCCATGATAGCCACTTGCCTTGACATAACATTTGTAGTGGCATGCTATATAGCTACACCTGGTAGAGGTCATTGGAATCCTATCAAGGGTATTATGAGGTACCTAAAGGGCATAGCAACTCTATGCATATCTTATGGTGGCCAAGATACAAGAGACTTGGGGTACACAAACTTTGATTATGCAAGACATGCAAATAGTAGGAAGTCCATCTCCGGCTATATCTTCACCTTTGCTGGAGGTAATGTTTCTTGGATGTCTAGGGTGCAAAAATGCATGGCCCTATCTACTATAGAGGCAAAGTATATTGTAGCCACTGAGACTTACAAGGAAGCTCTTTGGTTTAGGCTGTCTAGCGGTAGACCTTTGCATTACTAATGTGGTCTCTACACTACATTTGGATTCTATAAGTGTTATTTAGTTGACCAAGAATTTGGTCTTTCATGATGCGAAGTCAAAGCACATTGAGGTGTGTTACCACTTTATTAGAGAGGTCATTGTGAGGACAAGTCCATTGAGATTATCCATTGTGAGGTCATTGTGAGGACAAGTACATAGATCTACTCACTAAAAGTCTCTCAATGGAGTGTTTTCCCTTTCTCAAGAAGTTGATGGATGTTGGATGAGATGACATCTCTTCTTATCCTATTATACTCTATGTACACTTGTAGTTCATCACTTTTTTCTTATTCTCTCCTCACTAGGGGAACATTTAAGTGGGAGGTTGTTGGGGGTAAATGTGCATGTGCCAACCGTGTATTAGTTACATTGACAGTATCCACACCATGTATTAGGTATCTGCACACATGTACCCTGCAGATGGCAAGCACCCATCATTGTTACTTTATTTTTTATTCTTTAGTGACATTTGAATAAAGGGAAGGCCAGTCACACATTATGACTATTGGAGTTCCTACATCTTGTGTCTCTCTATCTCTTGATCTTGCTCCTTCCACCACCATAGCTCTTGCTTTTGCTCCATGCTTCCACTTCACAGCTCACTCTCTTCAAAATATAAAAGTGACATTATGACTAGAAAGAGAAACTAAGAGACATCCATAGTCAATCTATTTCATGGGAGAATCTATTTTTAGTATTATTTGACCTTGAAATAGTATGAGGACATGATGAGCACAATCAAAGACAAGAAACATAGTATTTGTAGCACCAACATGAAAAAGACAAGAGGGAAGAGAGGTGAAGCACCCAAGAGTGCACACACACACACACACACACACACACACACACACACACACACACAAGGCAATGGATACTTGAGCACCTAGTGAGATAGAGCTAAAATATTCTTCTTCTTCTTTCTTCTTCTTCCACATAAAAGAACTAATTCTACAATATAATAAAAGACTAATATGAAAGTACCACAACATATGTACACACAGTCACTAAGTGTGAACCCACCAGGAAAGAAGAGGTGGCACAATAAATGTGTCATAACCAAGGATAAACTACATGGGTATAGTCCAGTAGTAGAATCATTGGTGTATCCTCACGTCAATCACATAACACGCTAGCGAATACTATCGTGCCACATCACCAAGAAACATAGTGGGTGGATGCCAGCTCATGTAGAGCTCAACATCTTAACACTCCCCTCGAGCTCAGCATGAGCTTGTGAACTCCAAGCATAGTCCTAAATCATCAACTTCTCAACTCACAAGGCCTTGATAAAAATATCAACAACTTGATCCTCTGTACTAACATAAACCAAGTCAATATCATCTACTAGAACCTACTCCCAAATGAAATGATAATGGACCTCTATGTGTTTGGTATGCACATGATTCACTGTTTTCCTAGCTAATTGAATGCTACTAAGGTTATCACAATAGATGATAACCTTCTTCTCCATGTGTATTCCCAAATCACCAAATAGCTTGTGGAACCAAGCTACCTCACATGTTGTAATTGCAACACCTTTATACTAGATAAGGCAACCATTAATTGTTTCTTGATGCTCCAAGTAATAGTACCATTATTAAAGGAAAACATAAAATCACTAATAGATCTCCTATTTAAAGTATACCAATTTAATCTGCATCTGTGTAACCATGCAAGTCTAATGATACATCTATACCATAAAGTAAGGCATAATACAATGTGGATTTGACATAGCATAATGTGCATTGTACTGCATCCAAATGTGAATTCGGTGGAAGCTACAGAAACTGACTCTCCAAACCACAACTGTGTACTTTAGGTCAACCTAGTGATTGTCAAATAGATAAGGTTTCCCACAATCTTTCAATGCATAGTGGCATCCTCAATCGAGTCACCCTCATGTGCACTAAGCTTAGTATTAATATCCAAAGGTATAGAGATATGCTTGCAATTGGTCATACCATACTTCTTTAACATATCTAATGCATACTGTCTCTATGATAACCAATATTTCTATGCCAAGAAAATAGTGTACCTCTCTAAATCATGCATCTCAAGGCCCTTCACATTGTCAATCTCTGTCTTACTATCACGCACAATGATCAAATCATCCGCATATATAGTAATGACCACAATTTTTGCATCACTCTCACGTATATAGAGTGAGTAATTAGTCTATGCTCTGTGAAATCCAATGACGACAAGGTATTTTGCAATCATATCATTCCTTCCCCTAGGTACTTGCTTTAGCATACAAGGCCTTACAAAGCTTGCATACATAATTTGTATAATTCTCATTCACATAACTAGGTGGCTGCTCCACATAAACTTCCTCTTGCAACTCTCCCTACAAAAAGACATTGTTAACATCCATTTGATGCATGATCCAAGCTTTTGATGCACCCATTTCTATTATAGCCCTTATAGTGGCCACCAATCATACCTTATATCGCTCAATAGATCCATTTGATTTATGCTTAACCTTGTAAATCCATTTGTAGTAACCAATAGCTTTCTTGCCTTTAGGTAAGGGCACTAACTCCCATGTGTCATTATCCATAAGTGCAACCATTTCTTCATCCATAGTACGATCCCAATGTTCATTACCTATTTTGCATCCTCAAAACAAGTGGGTTCCACATCCTACACAACCATGTATGCATAATTATGAGCTATGTAGCTATTATATGTCAATCGTTGTGTTGGCTTTCTCACTCTACTTGACTTGCATGGACCTAGATCACTACCATGCACTTTAGCATCCTCTTGTGTCTTCTGTACACCAAGTATTTTAATAGATGGAATCCTAAATTCCTTATCCAAGCTCTACTTAGAGCCATCTGAATCAATGACTCTCCAAATTCCTTATCCAAACTTTTGACTATGGTATCACATACAGTTCCGGAACTTCTCTTGTGGGGAATTATGACTCAAATTGGGCAAGAGAAAATGATTCCAGGAAGTCAGTTTCTGGTTATTGTTTCTCTTTGGGTTTACGAATCCTTATCCAAGCTCTATTTAGAGCCTTCCAATGACTTTCATGAGGTTTGTTTGAGAACTTGCTCAAAACATCAACAACAAAACTGATATTTGGTCTAGTATTACACAAGTAGATCAGACTGCCGACCATCCTCCTGTACCTTCCAATGTCTGCTAGTGCTGATGTATCCTCAACGAATAACTTTGCATTCACCTCCATAGGTGTAGCTATCTCCTTGCATTCGGTCATGCCAAATGCCTTCAAGATCTCCCATGCTTCTTCTGAGAGATGAAGATCTTTCTTGGCTCTTGCTAGACTTCAATTCCCAAACAATAGTGCAGCAAGCCCAAGTCTGTCATTTTAAACTCGGAACTCAAAGCCTTTCCAGTTTGGTTGATCGTGTCTTCATAGTCACATGTAATAAGAAGGTCATCCACATATAGGACAATCACTACAGACTTTGCACCATCACTGTAAACATACAAGTTAGCATTTGAGGCCCATCTTTTGAAGTTTAAGCTTAAAAAGAACTTATCTATCCGTTGGTACCATGCTCTGGGGGCTTGTTTCAGCCCATACAATGCCTTCTTCATCTTATACACTTTGTTCTCCACATGGGGGGCCTCAAACCCTGGTGTCTAAGCCACATACACCTCCTCCTTGAGGTCACCATTTAAGAATGCTGACTTAACATCCATTTGGTAAACTAGCCACTGCTTGTGGGCGGCCACTACAAGTACTGTGCAAGTACTGTGCAAATAGTGGTCATTCTGGAAGTTGGGGAAAATGACTCTTGAAAATCAAACCCTTCAACCTGTGAAAATCCTTCTGCTCAACCAGTCTAGCTTTGTACTTTTCTAAGGTACCATCAGCCTTGTACTTTACCTTCCAAAGCCACTTCGTGCCAATAACCTTCCACTTTGCTGGCCGATCCACTAGCTCCCAAGTGTCATTCTTCATTATGCTGTCATACTTAGCTTGCATAGTTGCCTTCCATGTTGGATCTGCAAGTGCTTCTTCTAAGTCAGTTGGCTCCTTTACTTCTCTCATAATCTCGGCCATCAAGGCCATATTGACTATGTGAGCAGAAGCCCTCCTTTGCTCCTCTATTATTTCAGACCTCCTTGGTCCGTTTGCCTTCTCCTCAATAGATGTGGGCATAGGATTATTATGGTCATAGAGCTGCTTTACCCAACATGGTAATGGCTTTTCCAGTGGGGTGATGTCAAGTTGGTGAACTTTTTCCTCATCATCTGAAGATGTTGCTTCCTCCTCATTAAGGATAGGGACAGCGCTCGAGACACGTTCATAATGGACTACTTTTTCACTTGATGATAAAGTGGAAGAACTTGCCTTCTCCTCCTCTACTGTATGTAGCTCCTCCTTGAACACCACATCACAAATCGCAATGATCTTCTTTGCCTCTTGGTCATATAATTTGTAAGCCTTTTGCTCATCACTATAACCCAAGAAGATACATTTTCTACTTTTTGGTTGTAACTTGTTTCTCTTCTCATCTGGAATATGTGCATAACATTCACATCCAAAAATTCTGAAGTGTGAGACAGATGGTTTCTTACCAATGTAAGCCTCATGAGGTGTTTTTCCCTTGAGAGCCTTTGTGTAGCTCCAATTTAAAATTTAGACTGCAATATTAACATCTTCAGCCCAAAAAGGGTTAGGCAATCCTTGGCCCTTTAGCATGCATCTTGCCATCTCCATAATGGTGTGATTCCTACATTCCACAACACCGTTTTGCTGAGGTGTGTGAGGCGTCATCAATTGACGCTTGATCCCTTTGCTCTTGCAAAAATTTTCAAACTCCTTTGAGTTGAACTCACCACCACCATCTATTCTAAATTTCTTTAACACTTTTCCCTGTTTCATTCTCAACAAGTGTTAGCCATTCTTTAAACTTACAAAAATCTTGAGTCTTATCATGAAGGAAGTACACCCACATCTTCCTACTGTAGTCATCGACAGTCAACATAAAATAAGAAGATCCCCCCAAGGCCCATGTAGGCATCTTTATGCACAAGTCAGCATGCACCAACTCTAGAGAAGCATGTGCTCTACTCTTGCTTTCTTGTGGAAATGCCTTTCTCTGTTGCTTGCCCATCATACAAGCTTCACATGGTTCCTTCAATTCAGTCATTGCAGGTAGGTGAGCAACCATACCTTGCTTGTGCATCTCCTTCAACACTGCAAATCCAATGTGTCCAAACGTTTCATGCCAAAGCTTACTTATGCCCACTCCAACAGTGACTGTAAGAGAACTTAGGTCATATAGGTTGTTCCTTCTTTCTCCTTTGCCAACAACTTTGCCATCACTGTCAAGAATTTCTACACCTGTCTTCTTGAACCTCACTTCATGACCAAGATTAGTTATGGCAGCAATAACAAATTTCTCCTAATTTTGAGAGCATACAACACATTTGAAAGCTTTTTGACATCACCATTTGCAGCAACAAATGAAATAGTACATGTGCCCGCAGTAAGACATTTTGCATCATTTTCAACTATCACAGTGATGGATTCTTATAGAGGCTACATAGAACTGTATAGACCTTTCTTGTTGGTCATGTGACGGGAGGCCCCACTATCCAACACCCATGAGTCAGTGGTAGATTCTTCTAGTGCCAAGGAGCACACCTCCTCAATAGTCGCTATGAATAACTCCAACTCTCCTTCAGCCGTATTGGGGGCTGTCTCTTTCCCTTTACTTTTAAGGGTGCTATTCTTTTCATCTGCCTTCTTGACACGACAATTTGCGATTGCATGTCCTTTCTTCTTGTAGTAGAAGCACTCTCCTTGAAACTTCTTCTTACTGC
Source organism: Lygodium microphyllum (assembly GCF_053477565.2). Lineage (NCBI taxonomy): Eukaryota > Viridiplantae > Streptophyta > Polypodiopsida > Schizaeales > Lygodiaceae > Lygodium > Lygodium microphyllum. The sequence continues at coordinate 122,558,202 of NC_141149.1, read as the reverse complement.
CCTTCTTCTTTTTGTCACCATCATTTTTGGTGGAGGAACCACCTTTGCCTTTTGCATTGGCAAAGAATGCAGCATCTCCATTGTTGCTTCCTTCTTGGGCTTTAAGCCTCAACTCCTTCTCCAGCAATAATGAACAAAACTCCTCAAAACTCAAAGCTTGAGGTCTCACCTAAGTATTAAGGGCAGTTACTAGTCCATCAAACTTTTGCGGACAAATCTGAAGACACCTTCAAGCTAGCTCCTCATTAGTCTTTTGTATCCTAGCACCAGCCATCTAGTCATGTAGATTCTTGATCCGAGTGATGAATGCTTAAGCTATCTCTCCTTCAGAAAACTTCTCCGTTGCTAGTTGATTCTCCAAGTTTTGAATCCTTGTTTGGTTTTGCATTTCATACTAACTCCTCAATACATTCCAAGCCTTTAATGCTTTGGTTGTATGCTGAATCAAAGTCAGAACACTGTCAGAACAGCTTATAACTAAGGCACGCAATGTATCTGCATTCCTTCGTTTCCAAGCTTGTAGAATATCTACATTCGGAGAAATCATCACACTAGGATTTGATGGGTCGGGGGTAGGCTGTGGATCTACATCAGTCCCCAGCACAGTCTTCAAAAGCTCATAAGAATCAAGGATAGTTGTAATTTTGAACTTCCACAAGGTATAGTTTGTACCATCTAACTTTCCTTCGCTGAAGGTTGGTGGACAAATCCTTTGTGTTTGAATAACTGGTACAGCAACACCACCTCTTGCACTACTTCTTGATGCGCCAAAACCTCTTCCGGAAGGCAACATTGTTCCTCTTTGTTGTTAAAGCCTTTACCTCTTGCACACTCTTCGATCTCTAGAGCCCCCTAGGCTCTAATACCCTATAAAAATTGCACGGTGCAGCGAATAAAATCTGAGAAAGAGATAGAGATAGAGAGAACGCAACAGATAAGACGAGAATTAGAAAATTTCTTTAGGTCCAAACAACTAATACAGAGATGGCTATGTCCACCCTTGCGCTTCCACAATGAAGCTTAGATGGCGATCGAGACAAAAGATAGGTGAAGAGCTTAAGGCTAGCTTGAACAACTCTGACTGGGTGAAAGATGGATGATCGATGGTTGTAAAGGGGTTTAGCTTTTATAGCCCATGAAGGCAGTTAGGTCGGCATGAACGACCTACCATATGAGCCCCTTTACCCCAAAATAGGAGCCCCTTTTAACTCCCTTACCCCGCAACTCGATGCAATGTGCCTCGAGTTGCTACCAGCTTAACTACTCAGTCCAACCCAAAGATTAGATCCACAATGGGCACCTTTTTATCATCTGGTCACACAGACCTCATCTGATATAAAGTCAGGACTCACGGGCTCACATTTGGCTTCTCCTCATAATGAGGGCCTTACAACTTTGAGCACCATGGATTATTGATGGCACCTTAATGAGGGTGGGGCATTGAGAATATCTAACACTATATTCCTTTTTCTCAAAATAATATCCAACAAGTACACATTTTTCTACTTTGGGATCCAATTTATTGCACAACTCATCACATATATGCATATAAGCAATACATCCAAATACTTTTCGATGGAATAGATATGGCTTTTCACCTTTAAACTTCTCTTCAATTGTCATACCATGTACACTAGGAGCAGTGGGTCTCCTATTCATAATTTGTATAGCATTAGCAACTACTTCAGCCCAATAGTAATGAGGCAAGTTTCTTTCTAACATCAATGCGCTAGCCATCTCTACAATATGCTTGTCTTTTCACTCAGTAACTCCATTTCGCTATGGAGTATATCTACATGTATATTACCTCTATATATCATTTTTCTACAAAAATTGTGGGAGCTTTCACTCAACCGCCAAGACCCACGGACCGCTTATTGCTTCAAGTGTTTTAAGCGAGCTCTAATGGCTATCTCTCACCTAACCGACGCGCCGTCGATCCTATGAGTGTAGTAAGCTTACCTTGACTCCGATACGAGTTGCCTCCTCTCTCACACACCCCAGTAGCTCCACGATCCTAAATGCGAGCTCAAGCATCCTCAAGCCTCCTCCATCTCCAAGCTCCATCCTCCATAGCTGCGCACGCAAGAAAAGAGAAGAGAAGAGAAGAAGAGAAGAGGAGATGGTGAAGAGCTTCACCCTCTTGATCCCTCACTCTCACACACTCACTCCCTCACACTCTCACACTCCCTCTCTCAAGAGCACACACAAGCAAGAAGATGAGGAGAAGAGAAGAAGAAGAAGACTCTTGTTGCCACACACCAAAAGAATAAGCTCTTGTTCACTTTTTGAACTTTATATATACAAACCCTAAAATCCCATGGGCACCCATCCCTTTTTTACATGACCGGCCCTTGTGGCAAGGTATTTTTTCCATTTCCCTCCTCTAGCCTTATGCCTCTAGCCTACACCCATCTAGTATTTTACAATTGGCACAGGAGGGAGCCTGGTGCTCTTTTACAAGAGTTTTCCAAGTTTTTTTTGGCGCCCTTCATTTAAAATTGCGCTTTTTGCCCCGGCTTAGCTTTGGAGGTCGCCTACGTGTCTTTGCTCTTTTTCCATGTTTTTTCTACTTTTTCCTTCCTTTTTTTCGTCATCTTGACTTTGGGGTTAACATTACCCCCCTCCTAGATGGGTGCCAGTCCCATGGCACGTCAATGTTGTTATAGGTTGGCAGGCAATTGGCCAAGTGGTGCAATGGTGAGGGCCACTTGGAGATTTAGGTGCTTGTAGGAGCTGTGAAATTTTTATCGGAGGAGCCAAATGGGTATCGCATGGTTGATGGGGCCTCCGAAGTCGGTGGTTTGTTGTTTTCTCTGATGTTTGAAAGGAGAAGGTGCGGTATTGTTACTAAGGGGAGTGATTACCTCATCGTGTTAGTGCATTGTGCTTGTGCTAGTGGAATGGGGAGGTGGATCTAACCGCAAGCGAGCCTGGGTGATGTCCCACACTTGAGGTCCCCATTTGTGCCAAGGAAGGTGCAGTGCAAGTGGCTTAGGGTGACAAGTCTAACCATAGGCGAGTGTTACCTCCCTAGGTATGTCCTGCCCTTGATGTGCCCTAAGCGTGAAGTGGGGGAGCAAAAAGGGCTAGGGGGTTGGGAGTGGAGTTGGGAGTGGAGCTAGCCGACCGAAGCCACCAAACACACCTAGCTTAAGAACCCCTAGGTGCTGTGATCGTGCTTTATGTGGTGGTAAGTACTTCTGCAAGTGGGCAATGTTGTCTAGTCAGTGGAAAGTGTTTTTCATGATGTTCTCCCTTTTTTTTTTTGTTACAGTAGTGGAATGACAGCCAGGCCTAATTCTCTTCATCTGAATGGGGGGGGAAGGAGGTCGGAGGGATTTCCGCAAAAATTGGTGGCTTTGCATGTACCCTTTCAGGTTCATGCAGACGTGGAGAGAGGTGGTGGAGAGGAAGGGGTGATTACACCTAGTAAATTGGCTGTCATTCATGTCCTCTAGGAGGGCTAGGCAAAATGAGGGGAGTAGGCTAGCTCTCATCATTAGGCGTGCCATAGCACAGCTATCAATAGCATTGGGATCAAAAAAGAGGGGGGCAAGCCATTCTCTTGTGGTGTCGGATCTTGCTTGAGTAATAACTTAAGAAGCCTAAGGTAATTACATATAGTTATAAAGGCGGGATCTGGATAGGAGGAGAAGTCTATGAGAAAGCACGTCATGGAGTCGCTTAGGCTTCCTAAATAAAAAATGAGGGCATTCTCGAAGGAGGTGGCGTTGGAGTTGTAGAAGATGGGGAAGTCATGCCGCCCATGGAGGGTGGCAACAAAATCCACACATACCCTTCGAGGATACACCATGAATGTGGGGTCGTTCCTCTCGTAGAGTAGGGTGTTGCAAAACGCCATCCAGGCTAGCATGTTAATATCGCATATTCGCCTTCTCTAGAGAGGTTGGCAGTTGTAACCCCTTACCGTGTGTGGTACCTCGAACACCTTGTCTTGCCAAAACTTTGATTCCTCCATGCCCCACAGAGTGGGGGTCTTTGCCCTGTCTTCTAGCCATTTTTGGCCCAGTCAGCTGCCAGCCTTCGCGATCACCTCCTCCATTACCTTAATTGGCAGGACCCTTCTAAGGCTGTTAGGCATGAGGAAACTGAAAGAAAAAGGGTCCTTTTTGATTTCCTGCCGTTCCCAGATCACCAACTCTGCGTGGAATTGCATTGGGAGGTCATCGGGGCATGGTGGGAGGGATGCGGATAGCCGCACGACTGGTTTGGCTTACAACCGCCTTTTGGCTTCTTTCACTAATTTTCTCCATCGCTCCTTGAGTGTGGTTTGTCTGTCCAGGGGCAAGTCGAGTTGTTGCTATTCCTGATCGTGCGGCGAGGGGGGTTGTGGGATTATTTCTTCGCCTGGTTCTTCTTATGACGAATTCAATGTCAGTGTCCTCCCCCTGCCGGTCGTCTAGCTGCGCCCCTTCCTCAAAGCCGAGTGCATCCGCCTCCTAGGGGGTTAGGCCGATCAATAGCAGGTACTTTCGTTGTTCTTCTAAGCCCAGCCTAACCTCCGCAGGTTGGGGTGGCATCTGTAGCCCCGCATGCAGGGCTCTGCATGCGATGCTCAGTTTCTTTTGCGCCACCTCCAATGACTCCTTTTCCTCCAGTCGGGTTGTGTCCAATAATGTGTTGAGGAAGGCCTGTTTTGCTGGGCAGTGAAGGCTATCTAGGCGGCGTCCGCTTTGCTTTCTACCAAGATTTTTTCTTTCTCCACCAAGACGAGGCACCGCGCCAGTGCCTTCACCCATTTCTCGTTCTACATGGCCCATTCCTCGACCCTTTTGCTCATTCCTTCCATGCTTGCCCCCTGCTTTTGTGCTAGGGTTACGAGCTTCTGCTCCTGGGCTCTGATTTCCTTGCTCATATTCTTGTGTTCTTTCCTTCCGAGGTGTAGTTGATCGGTCATGGACTCGATCTCTTTTCGATGTTGCTCCCTCTCTTGTCTTCCCTCCTCTTCTTTGGCGCTTAGTTCCTCCATCATTTGCTCAATGGTGGCGGTTTTTGCCTCCAGTTCCTTATGTTGCATCAGGAGGAGCTTGTATTCTCGCTGCATTTGCACAAGTTATTGATTTTCGTCCTCAAGCCGTTGTTTGTAGCTTTCTTCCATGTCCTCTTTTGCTTTCAATTCTTGCAGAGTTCAAATATTTGACGTTGTTGCATGGCTATGATGCGGGTTTTCTCCAATTGGAAGGTCGCCACTAACTCTTTCTCTGCCACCAACTCAACCTCCACCATTTTTTTTTCCTCCTTCGCCCTCTCCAGTTGGGAGAGCAGCTCGGCGATGTATTCATCGTAACTGGCTGGTGGTGTCATTGTTGCATGGGTGGGGGTGGTTGAGGCCTTCACATGCGGATGCTTCTAGTCCTGCCTCGATTCTACATCTGCGGCGGGCCTTTTTGGCCCCATGGTCATGGTTTCCATGCTCTTCCCTTGGGCCATTTCTTTACTGATGAAGTATTGCATCCAGGCCACCAGGTTGGAAACTTCCAAGCTGGTGGGGATGCTAGGGGTGAGCATAGTGGGTTTAGTGGTGGGTGCCATGAGGGTGGGCATAGGATGGAGGGGTACGTTGCCTTTTCCTTCCAGGACTACGGGCGGCGCGACTTCTGGTGCCTGCGTGCTGGAGTTAGGCCCTTCTTCCCTCAGCTGGTTCCAGGCTTCTGGATCATCCTCCCTGCATTGCTGCTCAATGGACCGGTGTGTGGTCTCAGCCAAGTCCTCCTCTTCCTTTCTTCTTAACTCCTCTTCCTCCTCCACAACTCTTCTTTTTCTTTCCTTTTCGGCCTTTTTGTATTCTTCCTCTAGTTTCTCTTTTTCTTCCTGCTCTTCTTTTCTTCTCCTTTCAGCCTCTTGCTTTGACGCTTTTTTAGCCCGCTTGACTTGCTCTGTTGTTTCTTCTTCTTCCTGCTTCCTCTTCATTTCTCTCTCCTTGGCCTCCCTGAGGGATTTTGTCTTTTTGCTTTTTCCAAGTCTTCCTTCTCCTTCCTGCGGCCTTCATCCTGTTTCTTTTTCTTATGCGCTGCCTTCTTCTTGGTTTCCTTGACCTGCTTTTTGCTTTTATGTTCTTCCCCTTCTTCCTCAGTCTCAGTCCTATCTTCACTGGCTTCTCCTAGTGTTGATGAGGGGTGACATGTCAGGTGTTTCCTCTTCCCCCTCTTCTGCATCCTGCGTCTCTTTCACGGCCTCTTGGATGAGCGCTGTTAGGATGCTTCCATAGGCGATGAACGAGGCTTTGGAGGAGGCCTTCTTTCTTTTCGTGGCCTTAGACGTTGGGGATTCTCCTCCTGCGGGCATGCTTCTTAAGGCTAGTGCTCTAGCTGCCTGGTCAATGGTTTTGCGCACGTAGTCGTTCCAATCGACTTCATGCAGGATATGAGCCACCACATTCTCTAGTATCGGCACACTGATTCGGTGCATCAATGTGTTGTAGCGCTGGGTGGAAAAGAGCACATGTATTAGTTTTGCCTGCAGTCTGGTTTCTACATCGGGGATAACTTGGATGCTGATGTCGTCGTTTGTCAGCACATCCTCCTTTCTCATCCCTAGCATGGCGTACACATCTCTCTTCTGCTTCTTTTCCATTTTTGGTTCTAGTCCTAGTGCCTTTTCCACCAAGGCAGGGATTAAGCAAACCAACACTTGCTTGGCATTCTGTCCCCTTCCTATTGTGACGGTGCCGCATTCGTTGTCGGGGTCGTAAGACCTGAGAAATTCCACACAGCTTGTGTGGTCGGGTTCTTGTGCGAATCTTTCCAGGTACTTGTTGAAGTTGCAGCTTTCAACGACTCTCCTGGACGCCTCTTCCTTGGCCACTAATCCTTCTATATTATGAATAGTTCAGAATTTTAATTGGTTGTAGGCGCGCCTCTCCAGGGTAATGTTGTACTGCGCTCTCTCCTCTTCCGTGAATGGAAGCCGGTGGGCACGGTCTTGTTGCGATATTTTTTATTCCTGTCATAAATCGAAATTTTCATTAGTGCTTTCCACATGGTAATTTGCTGATTGCTGAAAAAGAGAAACTCTATGCTTTTTGAATGATTTCATTAAGAATCACTGTAGATTTTCCTTTTCAGGCTTTGACTTTTTGCCCGTTTTTCATAATATATATTTATGTGTTTCACTAATTTTGATTTGGTTGGCCTGATTTGATTCACCTCACCCCCTCCCCTTCTAGCTTGAGAAGAATCCTTCCTAGGATTTAGGGTCAGAAGGGCAAGGGCATTTGGCATGGTGGCATAGGAGTTACTTGTGAAGGAGTCAATCATAGAACTGGGGGTTGTACTCTAAGTGAGCTTCGCGGTCCATATCAGAGGGTTGAATCCCCACTTGCGTGATGTATGCGAGAACATCTGTTAGGAAGTCACTAGAGTTGACACGGCTAGCAATGTGCAACTCTTCCTCAGTCAACAAGCGATCGAGGTAGGGATATCCTTTGATGTGTTCTTCCATGGGATGGCCCTGAAGAGTGGTTAACACTCAATACGAGGTTGGCGTGACATATGTGGGGTCATATTCCGTTGTTTGATAGCGCGGCGCTGCTCAACGTTGGTCATTATGGGGCACCCTTTGACTTTCCATTGCAGCCTAAGAGTGTACCAATGCCTCAAGAATGTGGAGTCAGTATCAGCGAGCTTTGATAACACTGTGATTTCTTGATTAGTGATAGCAGAAGTGGTTCGCTGATCATATGATGTGATGAGGTGATGTTTGATGGCTTGCTCCTTGGAGACTTCTCTGTTGAGCAATTCAGCAGCAGAGCGAGAAGCGTTTGCGAATGCAAATTCAAAGGTCTCTCAGGAGCAAGGCATGGTTTGAACTTCAGTTGCAAAGGGTTCCTCCATTTATCCTAAGTCCAAGTGGTCGTAGCTAAGTGCTAACGACATGAACGTGGTGTCTAGTCATTTAATGCATTCCACCTTGTCATCCCCAGTGTCCTCAGCGAGGTCAGCGGGGCAAGTGCTATAAAGGATTTGCGTTCATAGGAGGATGTAAGGCCGATGGGTGGTCGAGGTTTGCTAACACCAGAGCCAATAACAATGAAGAGTTGCGGTTGGGTGTGTGCTTGGTCTGTGGTTGGGTTGCTTGGATTACGGGTGGATTAGGAGTAGCCATGACAGACGGACTGCTGCATTCAGGGATGATTTGGGGAGTCGGGTTGACTTGGTTGGGTGATGACTCATGTGACGGAGTCTGTTGTTTGGGCCAATAGGCTTGTGTGACGTTCTTGGGTTTAGGCGCGAATCAGTCAGATGGCTGTGGTTTTGGAGGGCGCTGCGGCGAATGGTTTGGAGGGTTTATGGGACTTGGGTTGATCAAGCTTGAGGGCGGCGTATGAGTAGTTCCTTTGGCCGTGTAGGCCTTATGGATCCACAGCCAGGTGTTGCCCATGTAGTAGCCTTGCGCATGCAAGAGGGTTTTAGGGACCCATCTTTGCTTGATCATGCGCCGCTTGTTGTGACTACGTCCTAGCCTCCTAGATTTAGTGTTTTTGGTTTTATGAGGATAGGAGCGGCGATTCCTAGGCGACGGTTGTGGCTGCTTAGGCTGCCATTGAAATCTAGGCTATTGGGCTTTAGATTTTGTTGTTGTGGGCTGTGATTCATGAATTCCTGGGAGGTGGTGGTCGTGCACTAACCCCCTCCTTGGAGTTGATTACAAATATTTCTACCGGTGGTGTTGCGGACAGTGGCGAGGTCGCGCGGCCCTTGCTGAAGGCTGTGACAATGCAAACGTTGCCTATTACGAGGTGGATGCGCTGCAACTCATAATCAACATTGCAGTGAGTCTACTTTTTGAAAGTTTGCCCTAGCAACGACTCCATGCCTGCGTGTTTAGCATTTGGCAATACATAAAAAACCATTGGAACAGTCTCAGACTCGATAGAAACGGCGGCTTTGCACTTGCCGAGAAGTGCATAGGAATGGGCCCCATATGGGATTAATTTCACATTAGCGGGTTGAAGTGGTGGTCTGCCAAGCTGAGTCCAATGATCGTGAGTTAAGACATTGAAGTCTGCTCCCTCGTCGATCAAGGTGTTGAAAGCGCATGTTTGTTTTGCAGTGACCGTGATATGGAGGTATGCGGGCTCTATGGCTTCCTCATCCTCATCGTCAATCTCTTGATTGTGGCCACTCGTATCTTGATAGGCGGTTCTAACATCAGGGGCTCATGCAAAGGATGCGTGGGAGGGTAGTACTTCTTGACACTACTGCCATTGAAGAAGCCTATGCCTTCACTGTCTAAGGTCTCGAGCTCGACATTGCCTGTGCGGCTGATCACACGAACCTTGAAAGGCCCAAGACCTCTAAATTTCATTTTCTGCTTATGCCCCTTAACTGAGTAGAGGAACACTAAGTCGCCTTGTTCAAAGTCACACCGCTTGACATGCTTGTCAAACCAAGTCTTGCATCGGGTCTTCTCACATATAAGTACATGGGTGGCTAGAAGGCGAGTCTCTGAGAGGCGCTCAAGTTCGACCAAGCATTGCGTCCATGCCTCCTTCCCTTCCCATCATTCTTGCAATGCTATTCTCAGGCTAGGAATGAAGAATTCTAATGGTAGAACCGCTTCAATTTTATAGGTCAGCCTGAAGGGGGTTTCACCGACAGCCGTTTTATAAGCTGTGCGATAAGCCCACAGAGCTGCCATCAACTTGTTGTCCCAGTTGCTACGTGAGGCTGAGGCCACCTTGGTCAGGACATTGATAAGAATCTTATTCGTGGATTCTGCCTGATCGTTTGCCTGAGGGTAGTATGGCGAGGATTTGCAATGGATGATGAGAAAGGTGGACAGGAGATGTGCTATCACTTCGTTGATGAAGTGCGTGCCTTGATCACTGACCAGTTTGATGGGGCAGTCGAATCGCGAGATCACCTGCTCCCATAAGAACTTGGCAATCATCCTAGCATCATTTTTTTGTGTCGCTCTTGCCTCTACCCATTTCGTGAGGTAGTCCATGGCCACAATGATATACTTGGCCTGTGAATACTGGGCCGCAGGATTGATGGGTGCTATGAAGTCAATTCCCCATTTTTCGAAGGGTTGTCGTGCGATAACAAGGGTCAACTCCATTTGATCCTTGCGAATCGGGACTTTTGTCCGTTGGCACTCATCACAATGCTTGACGAATCAGATTGCATCGCAGAAAAGCATGGGCCACCACAGTTGAGATTGCAACACTTTTCATGTTGTCGTGTCTCCGCTAAAGTGCCCCCAGCAATGCCGTTGTGCACCTCCGAGAGCACATCGTGCATCTCATGTTCGCATACGCATCTGTGTAGCAATCCATCTTGCCCCAGCCTATAGAGTTGGCATGCGATCAACTGATAGGGCTGGATCTTAAGGATTAATCGCCTAAGTCGGGCTTTTTTTATCGGTCGATCAGGTAGTTCGTGTTCAAGCACTTGGACTATACCATCCGCCCAATATGGCATTAGATCGGCCTTGAATAAATCTCTCTCGCTGGACAAGTTAAAGAGATGGGTGTCGAGTAATTCGTCAACAATGCCTTGTCCAATGGCTTCTCCCGTGGAAATGCGCGACATATGGTCAGCCATGTAGTGCTATTTTCCTTTTTGTACAACCACGGAGAAGTCGAATTCCAAGAGCAGAAGGAGCCACCGAGCTATGCGTCCTGTAGCGCAAGGTTTGTTTACTAGATAGAGCAGGGCTTGATGGTCCACAAAAAAGGTAAAAGGTGTGGCCAATAGATAGTGCCGGAATTTCTTCACAGCAAACACCATGGCTAACCCTTCTTTTTCTGTTGTCGAGTAGTTCATTTCCGTCTCAATGAGTTGTCTGGCAGCAAAGCTCACTGGATAGTCTACGTTTTGTTCACCAGGTTGGCACAACACTGCCCCACGGAAAACTTAGAAGCATCGATATGCACGTGGAAAGTAATGGTCCAATCTGGGGCTCGTAGAATTGGTGTTGTGGTTAGAGCCTTTTTCAACTCTTCATATGCTCATTGGCATACCTCGGTCCATTTGAAGATGATCAACAGCTTGTACAAGGGTCTAGCGATCAATGCATAGTTTAGTACAAATCGTCGATAGTACCCCATATGGCCTAGGAAGCATTGAACTCCCTTGTAGTTGATTGGGGGTGGAAGGTTGACAATAACCCTGACTTTCGAGAAGTCAGTGGCAATGCCGTTCTTTGACACCACGTGCCCTAAGATGCATCCATGCTTTACCCAAAACTGGCACTTTAAGGGGTTCAAGGAGAGACGATATAAGCGACACCGCTCAAAGACTGCACGGAGTTTGTCTAAGTGTTCGATCGAGGTCGAGTGGACACAGAGGTTGTCGACAAAGACTTCCAACTCCTTGCAAAGCATGTCTTTAAAGATGGTGCACATGAGGCGTTGGAAGGTGGCAGGGGCATTAGTCAACCCGAAGGGCATGACTATGTAAGCAAAGATGCCCTACTCAGTGGCGAAGGCAGTCTTGTGCCTGTCCGTAGGATGCACTTGCACTTGGTTGTACCCTCAGAAGCCGTCCAAAAAATTGTAGGCTTCCTTGCCCGCCACTCTCTCAAGCATGTGCTCGGTGTATGGCAATGGATAGTTGTCCCTCTTAGTAGCAGCGTTCATCTTCTTGTAATTGACACACACTCGGATTTTTCCATTCTTCTTCATCACGATGACTATGGATGATACCCAGTCTATGTGTTCAATTTCGTAAATGAATCCCACTCTCATTAGCTTATCGATCTCCTCTTTGACAGCGTGAGCGTATTTTGGATTCATAGGGTACGATCGCTGCTTGACCGGCGTTGCGTCTGGCATCATGGGTATGTTGTGAGTCACGACACTCAGATCTACCCCCTTAAGCTCTTCTAAGGACCAACCGAGCACGTCTATGTACTCTTGTAAGAGAGTGATAAGACTCGTCTCTTCTTCCTCAGTCAAGTCATCGGCAATGAAGACTAGTCGGGGTGTTTCCCCTTCCTGGGCTAGGTTCATCTCCTTGACCTTGGCTGGTCCCTTGATCGGTCCACTCGTTTGCCCTTGACGCTTGGCACCTAACAGAACTACCACCCTATCCCCTTTTTTGAATTTCGTAAATCATTTAGGAAGGTCATGCGGTTTTCGTTGTTCTTCCGTTTGTGTATCCCTGGGTTGTTTTACTTTTTTCTTCCTTAATTGTCTGCGCCTTAGGTGGATAGGTGCGTCTAGCCATGGGCGGCCTAGCGATTTTTGGATCACTATCCGAACTAATCTTTGACTCAGAGTTGAACTCCCCGCCGTCACTAGAAGAGGTGGTCTCCCCTAGTGGGCGTAGTTCGGACGGCGACTTTGTCCTAAGCACTGCGTCATTCATGGCTGGGCTAGGCCTGCTTGCTCAAGATCTATGGCCCCTACGTGTTCCAACTAGGCACGATCACATTCCATGCACATGACTCCTCACTCTATCCTGAAGATACTCTTTTTCTGCGGCTTGGAGTCTGCTCGTATTTGCTCTATTTCTTGCCCTTCAGTGTCGTACTCCACGGTGTCTACCTCACCCTCACTTTTGTCACTAAAGGATTGGCTGTCTTTGTATTCATTGTTAGAATCCTCTCCGTCAGACTGCTGTCGTCTCCTAGGGCCTGGTATATCTCTTGTCGTTGGTCAGGAACTAGGGCCCAGCTATACATGAGGTTTAAGTCATGCACTCTGGTCCATTGCCACCGGGATTCATCTAGAAGATCCTAGAGTGGTTTGAAGTTTGCAGCCGGATTGCCAGCTAGCTTGTCCGTTAAGTATTCCAGTATCTCCTGGAGTTCCCTTTTGTTGGTTGGGACTTGGAAGTTGACAGGTTTAGGTTTCCCCCGAAGGGTTCCTGCCATCATGCAAACTAGTGCGGAGGGTGTGTCGTTAGACTTGCCAATTGTTTTGATGGCTTGCTCATATGCCTCGTGATTAGAGAATGGCAGGTCGATTGTAGCAAGAACGTGCATCCAATCCCGCTCGTCCTCTGGGCATGGGATATACTTGGTCAAGCGACCCATAGGACTTCTTGACCTGGATGTTACCCTTGAGCATGGCAGAGATGGCATTAAGTCGACTGGTGAGGTCTTCCAAGTGTCCATCTCTATTCTCATGGCATCTATTCTATTGCCAAGGAAGATCAAGCTGTTACCCCAATCTTTGATGACTCTAGCATTGCGCATCCAGGGTCGGCCTAATAGGATATCGTAGTTCACTCCCTTCATGACTACAAAGTCCATAGAGAATTGGACACCTGCGATCTTCACTGGCCAATTCTTAAGCACCCCGAATGGCTCGACTCTCATACTGTTTGCTAATGTGACATTAAACCTAGCAGTTTCGACAGGCGGGTCGATTATAGCGAGAATGTGCATCCAATCCCGCTCGTCCTCTGGGCATGGGATATACTTGGTCAAGGGCCCATAGGACTTCTTGACCCGGATGTTACCCTTGAGCATGGCAGAGATGGCATTAAGTCGACTGGTGAGGTCTTCCAAGTGTCCATCTCTATTCTCACGGCATCCATTCTATTGCCAAGGAAGATCAAGCCGTTACCCCAATCTTCAATGACTCTAGCGTTGCGCATCCAGGGTCGGCCTAATAGGATATCGTAGTCCACTCCCTTCATGACTACAAAGTCCATAGAGAATTGGACACCTGCAATCTTCACTGGCCAATTCTTAAGCACCCCGAATGGCTTGACTCTCATACCATTTGCTAATGTGACATTAAACCTAGCAGTTTCAATAGGCGGGTTTCCCCAAGTCTGAAGCACCGCGTGGCTAAGAACACTAACCCCAGCTCCCGTGTCCACGATCCCCTTTCTCATTGTATCTCCTAGGGCTAAAACCGATAAGACTGCATGCATCTCAGAACCTTCCCAAAAGGCATTGACGTGTAAGGATTTAGGCATAGAGTGCAGCGTCAAACTTGGTATTTGCATCTCTGCATCATGGTCATGAGGGTCTACCATGACCTGCTCTCACGACCCTTCAACCCACTACCTAAGATCTTGCCATAGGGTGGGATGTTGCCTAAGCAGATCTCCCAGGCTAAGTGTTACAGGGGTAGTCACCAACGTGGTCAAGAGATCGTTGGGTGCTCGTCTCTCTCCTAACTTGGATCGTCCTGACCAATGGCCGCCTGATCCGTGGTCCTGTAGCACCAAGGCTTGGCCTTAGTGGCACTGCTTGTGGTGGGGTTGCTTCTCCCGACTTTGGTTGAGGAGATGAGATTGGCGTGCTTATGCTAGAGAGATCATCGATCTCGTCTTCTATGATGGGCTCAGCGTCTTTTAGATGCTCTTGAGTCTCCTTCACCCATTCCTTCACTTTTTCTATGGCCTCTAACTGTCGCTTAGGATGCGGGTATTCCCCTACCTTAGTACTTCCCTTTTCAGCCATCTCAGGGGCTAAAGTCTATGCTTCTGCATCAGAGACCTTCCTTCTAGCAGGCAGAGTTGTAGCACTCTCCATTTTTAGTGCGATTTTAACTTCCGATCTCTTCTTCTTCCACCTGCGACTTTTCTTCCCTATTAAAGCTGCGTCAAGGTTGCTAGGTCGTGGCAATGATATGCCGACCTGCTTTGTCTGAGCACGGGTCATGACCCGTAATGGAATAGGTGTCGCCTCCCCATCGAGGTTCTCGACTCCAAACAGCCCCAATGGGACAGATGGTACGTTGGCTGAGCTAGAAGACGGCTTTTGCTTTGGGCAATCGATGAAGAGATGAGTGATTCCGCACTCAACACACCTTTGGTTGTTTTTGTTGCTCCCTTTCAGGGCAGCGTGATGAGACGTGACCTGGGTGACCACAAGTCCAGTAGATGATTGGCTCCTATGTCTGCCCTCCTAGACCTCTACCTCGTCCTCTCCCTAACGCCATCACTGGCATGGGGCGATAATCCATGAGGACAGTGTTGCCCTCATCGTCATGTGAGATGTAAGGGCGTATGTAGGTTTCTTCCTCATTTTGTTCTTCCACGTAGTGGACTGGAGCATCGCTTGGTGGATGGGTCACGTAAGGACCAGGTGGTCTGGGTATGCAAGTAGGGTTTATGTCCATCCTAGGAATAGCTAGCTTAATGTCGTTAGATGCAGGAAGGGCTAATGGGGCTCCCCTTCTGAAGAATGGCTGCGGCCTGTTCGCTAAGTAGCGCTTGCCGTAGGGTTGCGAGTACGGAAGTCTTCTTGGTAATCTACAATGCGCGACGTCATGACCAAACCTACCGCAGTTAGCACAAGGTCTTGACCTAGGGTCTTGACACTCGGATGGTAAGTGGTTTCCACCACAATACACGCATTGGACGTGTGGGCGCATTGGTCGTCTCAACATGTCTTACAACTTGGCTAACTCCATCTTTACATCAGCCAAGTCATCTCAGTGGCCTTCCCCTTATCTTGGGATGCTGGGACTGATCACTCACTAGAGCTGACGCTCTCTCTGAGCTTCACGAGTTGGTCTCTTCTAGGTTTGCGCTCCTAGAGCTCCGCTCCTTCAGCTGATCATCGACTCTGATGGCTTCCTCAAACACTCTAGCTAGCACGTCTCGCTGCAAGCTCGAATTGCCTACCAAAGCCTTATATAACTCCTCATCTCAAATTCCACTATGAATACAGTCGAAACTGCTCTTTCAGTCAGTCGCTCGCCCATAGGGATTCTCTTGAAGAGACTCCTCACGTGGGTTACGTAGTCGCGAATGTCCTCCTTCTCTTTCTTCTTGACATTCATTAAGCGTACCAGCAGATTGTCGGAGTATCCAGGCTCGGCAAATCTCTTATTGAAGAGATCCTTGAGGCCACTAAAGTTGGCTCATTCTGCGGCATCTAGGCTTGTATACCAAGTCCTTCCCTTGTCACCTAAGCAGAGCCCGAATGCTTGAGAGCGTTGAGTCAGGTCGTTGAGGCCGTTGGCTTCGCAGACTTACTCAAACTGCTCTATCAAACTGTATGGATCGTCGTGGGATTGGTATTTGTCGAGTTGCTTGGCAATGATAGGGATTTTAGACTGGCTCTTTGAGCCTTAGCTCGCTCCTAATCCTCGAGTAGAGATGTCGCTAATGCCACAACACTTTGCTCTGATGTCGTGTTATCTAGAAACCGCTTCATGAGAAGCTCGCTCAACGTCAAGTCTCCTTCTAGGGCTCTCTCGTGATCTGTTCGATTTCTTCCTGCTAAGTTCAGCACTCGATGTACCTCTCGCAACTCCGTGCTTTGCCTTTGGCTCCTAGCCTACTGGTCCCTATTGTATTCGACTATGCTTTGTAAAGCCTTGCGGGCTAGTCTCCTCTCTTCTTCTAGGTCTGTGATAATAGCGTCTGTTGTTCTGCCACGGTGCTCGTACTGGGCGAGTGCATCATAGCCACTGACTAGCTGTTGAATAGCCTCCGGGAAGACGTTTAAGTCGAGTTCCTCATTAGACCTATGGTCTGAGTCTTCTTCTGCCATAGTCATATTGTCGTGATCCACCAAACTATCAATCAGGTTGAGTAGATTTGTCAATTCCACGTCATTGACGCCACTTGCTTGGTCCTACTTCGCGTGTTGATGGTTTGTCTACGTCTTGGGTCCTCTCCTACTGGTGAGTTCCTTGAGTGATTTATCTGAGTGAGTTCCTTCAGTTATTGAATACAATCCTCAATTTATGGTCACTCAGCGTGCGTGTCGCTCCTCGTCCACTTGTACTCAACCAGGCTTTCCATTTCTTTAAGTGCATTTAAGTGCAGAAATTCAAGGTGAGTGCAACAACAACCTCGAAGCGTCTTATGCACTCTCGGTTTGTTTCAGGCCTGATAGGCTTGTTGGTCAATTTTCCGGCCACCTTGACAGGGTTCAGGGTCTTTCTAGTATGTTGCCTCGTTTGTTCTTGGCCAATCAGGTTTTAACTGCTCAGCGCTTTGCGTTTAGGTCTCTGGGTCTCGCTACAGCCTACTTCAAGCTTCCAAGCGGTTGCTCCTTACGATTCCGTCTATTCCATGTGCCGGAATCAAGTTCTGATCGTCAGAAGGACTTTCGACAGTTTGCGCTGCTGAGCTCCAGCCGGGTTAGGTCAAATTTCTGAGAATTTGATTAAAAAATTTACTCGGCCCAGTTGATCCGAATTGCAGGGTCCGAGTGGGTCACTCGGACGGGCCGAGGGCCAAATTCAGGACTCGGACAGGGTAGACTCAAACGGGCCAAGGTGCAGACTCGAACGAAGTTGCTCGGACGGGGTCACTCGGACGAGGTCAATCGGACGGGGTCACTCAGGCATGCCGAGGCACTTGGACCGAGGGCCAAATAAGACATGTGGTCGAGGGCCGAATCCTATGGCTCAAACAGTTTGGCTCGGACGATCGAGGTCCGAATGGTCGACTCGGATGAGCCAAGTAGATTTGGGCTAAGTGGGCTGAATACAAAAGGGCCGAGGGCCGATTCTGGGACTCGGTCCTGAAGTGACCGCTAGGACGGGCCGAACGCGGCGCAGCGTCGACTGGGAGAGTTTGATTTTACTCGTTTCTTGCTTACTTTGATGCCGATACGAGTTGCCTCCTCTCTCACATACCCCGGTAGCTCCACGATCCTAGATGCGAGCTCAAGCATCCTCAAGCCTCCTCCATCTCCAAGCTCCATCCTCCATAGCCGCGCGCACAAGAAAAGAGAAGAGAAGAGAAGAAGAGAAAAGGAGATGGTGAAGAGCTTCACCCTCTTGATCCCTCGCTCTCACACACTCACTCCCTCACACTCTCACACTCCCTCTCTCAAGAGCACACACAAGCAAGAAGATGAGAAGAAGAGAAGAAGAAGAAGACTCTTGTTGCCACACACCAAAAGAATGAGCTCTTATTCACTTTTTGAACTTTATTTATACAAACCCTAAAATCCCATGGGCACCCATCCCTTTTTTACATGACTGGCCCTTGTGGCAAGGTATTTTTTCCATTTCCCTCTTCTAGCCTTATGCGTCTATACCCGTCTAGTATTTCACAATTGGCACAAGAGGGAGCCTGGCGCTCTTTTACAAGAGTTTTCTGAGTTTTTTGAGGCGCCCTTCATTTAAAATTACGCTTTTTGCCTCGGCTTAGCTTTGGAGGTTGCATGCATGTCTTTGCTCTTTTTCCATGTTTTTTCTACTTTTTCCTTCCTTTTTCCGCCATCTCAACTTTGGGGTTAACAAAAATTCAAAAAAATAATTGGAGAGATATCCTCCCTCTCCATCCAACCTTAGACATTTAATATGGAATCTTGTCTCCTTCTCAGCCAAAGCCTTAAAGCTTTTAAAGTGAATAAACACCTTACACGTCTCATGCATGAAGTAAACCCATACTTTGCAAGTATGGTCATCAATGAAAGAAACATAATACCTATAGGATCCCATACATCAGAATGTATCAATTCAAGTGGCTTATTGTATATATGCTTTTCATGTGGAAACACGCTCCTTTCTTGCTTTCCAAGTTGACATGCTTCACATAATTTGTGCATTCCATTTAGGCAAGCCATCCACAATCTATTTTGATTGTGTGTCTTTCAGCCGTTGCACATTCAAATGACCAATTCTCTTATGCCAAATTTCAATATCAGTCACAACACCTCAACCTTGTGCAAACACAGTAGCATCCATTTCAGGGAGATTTACATCAAGATTATACAATCAACTAGCATATTTCCCTTTTGCAATCAACCTGCAATCATTTTATAGATCTTCTACATAACAACCATCAAATGAACCAAACTGGCAATCCCTCTTCTACCATTTGACCAACGAAAACCAATTTTTTTGAAATATTTGGCACATGAAGAACATTAACCAATTTTGAAACACATCAATATCACCTTTTGCTACATGAGGCACAATCAACCCTCATTGCATTACACACGAGAGAGAGAGAGAGAAAGAGAAAGAGAGAGAGAGTGTGTGTGTGTGTGTGTAACTCTCTCTCTCTCTCTCTCTCTCTCTCTCTCTCTCTCTCTCTCTCTCTCTCTCTCTCTCTCTCTCTCTCTCTCTCTCTCTCTCTCTCTCTCTCTCTCTCTCTCTCTCTACATGTGTGTGTGTGTGTGTGTGTGTGTGTGTGTGTGTGTGTGTGTGTGTGTGTGTGTGTGTGTGTGTGTGTGTGTGTGTGTGTGTGTGTGTGTGTGTGTCCATGCTTTTTAATGATGAATCTAAGAAGGAGCTAATGCTACTATTAATAACACTAGTGTCAAGCACTAGCCTAGACCCATGTTTTGTGTGGCTTAAGCACTAAGCACTTAGTGTTCCTTAAGCAAATATAGTCATCCTTTGTTTTTCAATCAAAATATTACTTAAGAAAATGTAGTCTTCCTCCATTTTTTAATCAAAATGTTTTTAAGGTAAGATTGATTATTTGAATATACATAGCAAGAGGAAGCACAATGCAAAAGAGAAGAGAATGATTGAGATAGTTGTGCAAGAGACCACATCTTTGCATGAGCTATCCTTCATGTCACTATCCTCTATGCCTTTTGACAAGTTGGCTAGCATAAAATGACTACTAGAAATGTTTTGTTGAAATATTTACTTCAATATATTTCTCTATCCATCTAATTTTATTACATGTTACATAGGGTTTTAATGTCAACCAATTGTCAATGCTCTATTGGTTGATATGGGAGTAGTCAAGACCTTTGCATTAGAAGGGTATATTTGGTTTTCTAGGCCAAGAATCCAAGTACTTTCCTCAATGTAATAAGCATTGATATATTTTCTTCTAAAATTATATTTTTTGGAGAAAAATGGATTTGACATATATTATAGGAATGGTCTAACATCATTTAAGCTTGCTAGGTTTTTGCTTATTGATATTTTGACATCACAACTTGTTGGGCTTGAGAATGAAAGAATTTTGTATTTTAGGGCTTTAAATATGTGTTTTACTATTCATATAATTTATTTACTTCTCAATTATGGATTAATGTATGCTTTTGCATCATATTATTTTATTCTAAAGAGACCTAGCCTACAAATTCTTGATGGACAAAGATTTCTTGTTGATGTTGGAACTCACCTAATACTTTGAAGGAGTTCTCAAATGTGCTAGCAGTATAGGCTTGAAACTATAATACACATGGACTCTTTTGTGTGATTGGGGGTACAACCATATAGTTACTCCAATAAGGGTAAAGTTGATTGTAAAAATATCCATGAAATCTATCATGGCAACTTATTGTAGGCTAATACAATTGGGTGATTCTAGGCTTTTCTAATGACAAGTCATTGATCTCCTCTAGGATGCTGAATCAAGGAGGTGTTGATGTTCCCATGTATGAGAGAGAGGCTAGTGAGAGAGTGAGCCCATTCGAGTTTCCCACCAATCATAGCTTTTCCTTAAGAGACGCATAGCCTTGGGGAGAGCTTTGAATGCACCATGGTAGATGGTAATGTCCTAATGAGTGGAACGAGCACTTGCATTTTTTAGGTAGGTGATGCAAGTCTTGTTTGAATGGTTTGTTTTTGTTCTATTCCTAATACATGATGTGTTTAGAAAATCTTACTCATGGTTCAATTTTGTTAAAACCTCTCACCATAGGGTGGTACTCCAATACACACAAATTAAGAAGAAATCACAAGAAAACGCGAAAAAAGAAAGAGAGAATGCAAGACACATGTTTGGGTAGAATCTCCCCCCATGGTTTGAGAGAGCTCTCTTCAATGCATCTATTTAGTATATTCCATTAGCTTTTGCCCAAAAATAACCCTCTAACAAAAATAGAGCAAAATTTTTCTATTTGATCTTGTTGTTACACTAAGGTTTTGTATATTTATGAATCTAACAAACTTATTCAACTATAAGCTAAATATTTATCCAATGCTAATGGCGACACACCTCACAAAAAATAATCGACAATAAGAGTAGGACATGTAGTAAAATTAAATGCATCCATTGGCATGCCTCTAATAAATAAACGTATTGACACAAAAAATAAATTTAAATAATCTTAAATTGGTTGAAAGCTTAGCTAAGCACCACGAACATATCTTTTCTTGCCTCTACACATCAATCGAGTCTAAGAACTAATAAAGTCATTATGAGAATCATTATAAGAAAATCATTTTCTACAACACTAAAAATATAAGTCATCAAGCATTAGTTGTCACCAAGACCTAATAATAAAAGGATAATCCAAAGGCACTAATAAACAAAGTGTCATGATTTTTGGGGGTAAAGGTGCCTCCACCTAGCCGCCCATGTATTACTACACTGACATTCACCGCCACTGCACACTGTAGGTGTCGGGCACCCGTCACCATCACTTTATTCTTTATTCTTTTAGTGACAGTTTGAATAAAGGAAGGCTTGGTCACACATTGTGACTGTTGGAGTTCCCATTTCTTGTCTCTCTCTTTCTTGCTCTTGCTCTCTCGCCATAGCTCTCGAGTGCAAGCTTCGATCCTTCTCACCTTTCAACTGGTATCAGAGCACAGCTTCCCGACTCTTGAGCTTGGCTCGTGGCATTCTCAGCTTCCCATCAACTCCCCACTTGCTTTGGGTCTCCTTCCCGAGGCAGCCATAGCTCATTCTCTTGAGCTCCCATCACTCCTCGGCTTCCCGAGCTTCTTCCCAGCCTATTGAGGCACCATCAGGGCATTGAGATTGAGGTATTGCTTCGTTATTTTAGAGATTTATTTCAATTCACAGGTCCAGGCAAACAGGGCAACCACCACCATTGAAGCTTCCAACCTTCATATCTCTTTGCCACCGGTTGTGGGCTGCTAGAGGCTTGTTCCTAGGCCCCTTTGGCTCATGTTTGAGCCCTCTAGCCACTCCAGATCTGCCACGTGGACCAGCAAGACTAGTAGCAACCCCACGCAAATTTGTGCCTATTTTCTGGACAGCCACACAATCAACCACTTCAGCTCCAACTCCAGCTTGGCATCAAGCACTTGTTCGGGCTCCATTTCGGGCTTCTTGCACATGTATTGATACTTGGCATTGATCCTCTGAGATTAGGCATTGGTTGGTGGCTGAAAATAGTGTTTCAGGACTATTATAAACAGTCCATAGACATTTGATGCTAGTGCTACATTCACAGTTTATGTCTATGCTTGTTTGGGCATGACTACATAACCGATTTGATGCCTATTGCATCCCGATTGATTGGGGGATTGAAGCTACATGTAATGCTATGATTTTGGCTTGATTGTGGGGCTGGAAATACACATTTTGTAATAGTAAATGCATGCTAAATACTCTTGGGCTGAAGCTATCTTTCATGCTTTGACATATGCCTGTTGGTTCCGGGTGCATGTCTTAGGTTATGCTATGATGTATTGATCATCGAGGGATGACTTCGAGCTTGTCATTGGATCTGGATGCTTTTGGAAGCTTGAGCTTATTTTAGCCTGCACTTATTGGCATTGGTCTATGCTTGACAGTGGTCAGTGCTTTGACAATTATATGCTCTTTGGGTACATGCTTACCTGACGCCTACGACTTGATGCATTTTTCTTGGCACAGTGTACCATGTACTTGTTTAGATTTAGTGCTCTCTGAAGACTTGGCTTGGATTCTCATTTGCTATTCCAAAATTTTGTATTGGATGTCATTTTGGTTGTCAGAGATTATTGGGATGTATGTCTTGCTCATGGATGCTACCTACAGTTGCTTTGTAGCTGTCATGCTCTTGGGATGCTATTGAAGCATTGTCTTGGTTACTTGTCTTTGGTACCTTGACTTGGTTTGATTGATATGTTGAGCTCATTTATCTGACTTTTGTGCCAGTGGGAGCATCTTGTATGCTTGATCGACATTGAGCATGAGGTTTATGCTATTTGAGCATTTTGCAAATACTTGAGACTTTGGGATCTCATACACTTAAATGTTGCATGGTTCATGCCCTGATATCTTGGAGTTGCTTTTGATATGAGTTTGGGCTTTGCACTCTTGTGAGCATACACCTACCGATGTCAGGTCTTGCCAGTGTTATGTATACTTTGCCCTACTGCAGGGGGTATGCCTAACGGATGCTTTGGTGACATGTTTGGGTGTTTGCTCAGGGTCTTGATGACTGTTTGGTGCTGATTTATGCCCGTTTATGGCTGGTCATGTCTTGGCTATCATTTATTGACTTGGTGCAGTGATTTGGTCAGCACTTAACTCTCACAGTACCCTACTGTCATTTATT